>NC_088245.1:161530819-162730819 GCF_036013445.1 Caloenas nicobarica | reverse complement strand
ACTGACTGCTCTACACCACCGAAGATGTACTACTCAAGGGATTATCATAGATACTTCTTATTCCTGTGGCAATGCCCAGAAACAGTCCTATGGGACTGAGTTTCCAGTTTACATCCTGATGTACATGCTTCCTCAGCTTAGGCTGTGGTCAGATTACTGTTAACGGTTTTGTTAATATGATTTAATAACATTTTCTGATTACTACTGTTTCTGAAAGCAGTTACTAAATGTGGGTCTCTTACTGGTATATTGCTTTGCAAATAAAACGCATTTATAAATTACCTTGGTAGTGCTCTGATCATCCCTTAGAATCACTCTAAACTATAGTACAACACCAGTCCTATTGATAATGTTCTAAAAATCATTTTCTATCAGGAATTACTGACAAATTCACGGGGTTCCAGATCAAATTTGAGGTATAAGCCATATCTCCTTGGATGACTTGCATTTGTGCATCTTGCATCTTTGCACAGTGAAGTGTCCCCATGGTCTTAGCTGCTCACCATGGAAAGCATTTTTTCAGTACTACCTGAAAAATGGACCCAAGTCATGAAATACAAAGTGTTTCTTATTCTCACAGAAAGAAAATGAAATCTAGAAACCTGGTGTTGCTCTGAAAGTGCATTCTTTAAAGAGTTTCTCTTTTTATTTTTGTTGAAAGAGATGTGAACTGTGAAGTTATATACATTATATGATAGATGTAGTTTGGAGGACCATCTTTCTTGTGAAGTGGTATGATCTTTTGGATAGAATAAAAAGAATGTTAGTTCTCAGTTTACAAACAGAATAAATACTTAAAGCATTATACATAATGGACAAAAAGAGTTGAAATAGCTAAAAACGATCTCTAATTTTCCTCTAAAATAAACCGCGTTTGTACTACCAAGCACTACAGTTCAAAACCAGTATTTCTATTCAGTATCAAGATACACATTGCTCTGCAAAATACCAGTGAAGTGGAAAAACATGAGGATGTTGCTGTCAGATCAGACATATCTATTTTTACAGGTAGTGATAGAATTAATCTGTCCTAATTTAGGTATCCAAAAGTTAGATGTCAAATTCGGAGTCTTCCAAAATATATTTATATGTTCAGTAGAAATATACAGCCATTTCCAGAGTGAATTTCATTCCAAGGTGGGTCAGATGAACAATCTACTGCTGATTCTTCTCCATTGACTGAAAGGGGATATTATTAACTTGCTCAGATTTAAACACCTAATACTAGGTATCTAAAAGCTAGCAAATTCCTAATAGATAAAAATGTAATTATTCCATTAAAAAACATGAACTTTAGATACAGAAGAAAACTACAGAATCACAGAATCACAGAATGTTAGGGATTGGAAGGAACCTCAAAAGATCATCTAGTCCAATCCCCCTGCTGGAGCAGGAACACCGAGATGAGGTTACACAGGAATGTGTCCAGGCGGGTTTTGAATGTCTCCAGAGAAGGAGACTCCACGACCTCCCTGGGCAGCCTGTTCCAGTGTTCTGTTGCCCTCACTGTGAAGAAGTTTCTTCTCATATTTAAGTGGAACCTCCTGTGTTCCAGTTTGTAGCCATTGCCCCTTGTCCTATCATTGGTTGTCACCGAGAAGAGCCTGGCTCCGTCCTCCTGACACTCACCCTTTACATATTTATAAACATTAATAACAAAAGACTGTATTATGGGTGAGATTTCTTACATTTCTTTTCATTAACAAAGACCTTTCCTTAACAATCTGGCAAACACAAGAAGATAAGTATGAAGGATTTTGAGAACTGAGAGCACTGGTGACTGTACCAAAGAGTACAGCCATTAAAATGCTCTCTTCTCTTTCTATTAGAAGTCATTGTGCTATACACACTCCAAAAAATCAGCAATGTTGCATTAGTATCACATGGAAATACTGAAAGTATTTTTTCTTGGACTTTTAACCTCTAAGGAAAGATGAAAACATCTGACTGACTTCCTTCATGCTAAAGAAAACGTTGTTCTGTGTTTCAAGTTGTGGAAACTCTTGATGAGCTGTAAATAAGGTTACATAATTATCACTTCATACTGTAGAGTGTTGCTTGAAATGGCAACTGAAAACACAGTCTGCAAGGAAATTTGTACAGATAGTCTTACCAGGAAGGCATTGGGCTGGGACTCAGAGTCTTTGGTTCAGTTCCAGGGTCTGATGTAGCCTTAACTGTGTGGTCTTTGGCCACATCTGTAGAAATGGAGATGATACTTCCCTGTCTCCATGGGACTTTGTAATAATAAATGGACTAATGTTTGTGAAACATAGAAATACTGCATTGATGGTGTTCATGCAAAGTACTAAATAGAATGTCAGTTTGTTAGAAAATAATTTAGCTCTAATCAAAATAAATATCTACACAAAGCCCAGGAAATAAAAAATTCAAAATGTTTTGTGTATGGTCTAAAGAATATAGACAACATAGATGGAGTTAGTTTGGTTTTATATTTTTATCACAGAGTCTATAGCTATTACGATCTTTTGTTATATCTACTACAGAGAAAATGAGCTGCCTTTGTTTTGTATAACAATGACGTTAACAATCAAGCTCCTTAACTGGCCTAACAATTTTAGCACAGGGATAGAAACCTGGTATTTCTTTAAGGAGGTAAAAACAAAGGATCCTGGAGAGAATTAAAATCTTTCCTCATATGCAAACGTTAGACATAAATCTTTGAGGGGATACTTGCTAAAGCTTATTGCTACAAACAGCAAAAAACAGGGACGGTTTTAAGGACTGGACATTTAAGAGGGATAAAAGTTTTACGCAAAAGTTGTAGCACCGAGCCACATTTTTAGCAAAGACATAATCCCAACATAACAATGCTTGCTACACATTTCAAGTGAAGTTGTTGCTTTCCCGTGACAAAGGCCTGAACAGTCCAGAGAGAAACACCCTATGCTTCTGTAAAAGCAAAAATACTAAAATACAGGCAACTTTCTTTTCCATGTACATTAGAAACAGAGAAGCCTATTTCCTACAGTTCTGTGTCTTGTGGTTGATTGCACTTTCTGACTGAAGTTTCCATTTTTGGCTGAAGTATTTACAAGGTGTCTCCAGCTGTGTTTAGATGGCATCTGGTCCAGCAGCTAGGAGGTCTACCAAGATTGCAGACCCAGGTTCCTCATCTGTCTCCATCAGGGCTGCATCCTTTCTTCCTTCTGTTAAGCACACAGATGAAATCTTGTTACACATCCCAAAGAGCTTCCATCATGAATGACCAGGGAATCAGAATTCCAGGGGTATATGCCAGGGTGCATCAAAGGTTAACTGAGATGTATCCTAAAGTGTGAACTCATGAGTAAGGTATTTGTGCATGCCCCAGCTTCTCTGCCAGGGCAGCTGTAGGCTCCTCCTCCTCTTTTCATTTGCTGCTTTCACAAAACACGTAACCAATACATTTTTAAAAAACTTTTTCAACCTCTTTTTGTTGAAGCTAGAATTGGATTAAAATTTTTTGGGGGTCAACACAGTTAAAAGTGTGGTACACACACACATGTACAACATAACTGCATGAACAGAGTTTCTGTATGACATCAGTCTGAAAAGCTTGATAGTGAATGAAAAAAAACCAGAATACATATCACTGTTATCAAATACCTTCCTTTTTCTACTAACCCTGACATTTGTGGGGTGGAAAACTCCACATATAGGTCTAAAAATCTTCTGCAACCATAAAGCTCCATGTAACTCCAGCCAGAAAACTGGTCATACAACTGAGCAATACAAAGAAATGAAGTTCAATGGAACATGCAAATGCAAGTACCTTATTGCATGATAAAAGTATGGGTACATAGTTATCCATGGCAAAGAAAGTTCTTGCAGGAAGCATTGAGTCTAGAGATAGATTTTAATTAAACTAATTCAAAAAAAACAAACTCAAAAAAGCATCTGTGAAATGGTTCAGATGAAATTCTTCACTGTCTCATTGATGGATAAAATTGATTTTAGGTTTTATAACACAAAGATTACAAAAGAAACACTTGATTATGTTTAAATTACAGATGCTTATGATATTGACTGTAGTGGTGGAGTGCATATTGTGTATATTTGTTCTATTTTACCATTTATTACTGAGATGCAGATCTTTCTATTTAAAATGACAGCTGTGATTTCTAAATCAAATACTCAGATAAATAAGAGTGAACTGGGAAAGACAAGTGATAGAGTAATGCAATTCCATGCAAGATGGACAGAGTCTTTAGAAGCAGATGTTGATGTTGTTGAAACTATAGCAGTCTCATGTTTGTCATAGAGGCCTACCAATGAGACAAGAATTTCCTGCTGGTTCATAATTTCTTAGGAGTATTCCTTGTCCTTGTCCTTGTCAAATAATTAGTCCCACACAGGACTAATTATTTGACAAGAATTCTCAAGAAGATAGACAAACAAAATTATTTTACATAAAATGTGAGCCTTCTTCACCATTGTACTGCAACTGTAGAAATTATTAATGATAAAATCTTGTAAATGCTCATGTCCACAATAAGAAGATTAGGAGTAAGTTCTCTGAGAAGGTGCACATCTGGAGTTCCACATGTGAATTCTGCTATTTTGACTCTAGTCCTGATATTTTACTCTGGTAAATGCAGTTAGATTTTATTACTGTCAGAGGGAGCTTTTGACAGGTGTATTTGAGCCTACAACCAGGATTGGGTCCACATAATTTAAAGCAGAATATAAAGTGGAAGAATAACAAAAGTGTTCAAAAGTGAGATGTGAAAAGTGTTCTACATTCTCCTAATCTAAGAAACATTGCCAAATTCTAATTAATTTTAGTGGAAAGCAGGGGAGTGGAATGCCAAATACATTAAGCATTGCAGTAGAGTGCTTTAACACTGTTTTCAATGTTGATGTTGTTCTTTCCGCTTAGGGGAACAACAGTTAAAGTCTGGGGCAGAAAAGATGTTTCTCCATAGAAAAACATTAAAGTCAGAAGGAAAGGAAAGGAAATTTGTCAATTCCCATGAAAATAAGGAAAATATTTCTTTATCTTCAATGGGCAATACATTGCCATAGCCAAGTTCTCACCAAATTTCTGTGGAGGTAACCTTGAGAAAAACACAGGGAATGTGTTTATATAGGTCATGATAGATTCATTTCTCTCAAAGGACAGTACAAAAGCTGAGTTAGGGAAAGTATGGTAAATTGAAATCCTAACCAATTTGATAGAAAGCCCCTATGAAGATGCCAAAAGCAGGAAGAATGTGCCAAGGCCATATATTTTAGAGGAAGCTTCTCCACTTAGAATTATAATCTGTGACTGTCCAGCTTCTTTTATATTGTTTTCTTAATGAATTCACACAATCTGTGTGGTACTAAGGCCAAGTATAGTTAAGCCTCAATAAATTCCAGTGACGTTCATGGGATATAATTTTTTCGGCCTTTTAAATGGCTATCCAACAAAAGTTATAAATGTTTCTAGCTTTTTAAACAGTTCTGTCAGTGATACTCATGTCTGCAACTGAATTCCTTTTACCCCTTCTATAATATTCCCCTCAATATTCTTGTTTAGACTGATCTATTGATAGTGACCGAAAAGAATGTGGAAGCTTTTTTGAAGAGTGATCTTAGATAGAGATGATATTTTGGATCAAGTCTGCAATCACAAGTATGTACATTCAAGTTCTATATGTACCCCATCCATAAACACTGCTACACTGCATCACCTTTGCAGGCAAATCAAATATTAACATTATGTAACAATCCATAGTTCTAATTAGAAAGGACCATAAACTGTATCTCAGTACATAATTAAACTATAAAGAAAGCTTTCATTTAGTTTACAAGAATCTAGGATTGGACTTATGGATATTACCTGAATTTGAAAACAAACTCATTACTTCTTTGCTTTGCTTCAGAACCTAGAGAGAGATTAACCTGTCATATTAAGATGTTCATATTTAGGTGTCTACATGTAAACCAGGTGCCCAGATCAATGGAGATCTACAGTTTAATACAGTAGCCTATACAGTTTAGGCAGCTAGTTCATTTTGAGGTAACCTAAGGCAACCTCTTAGACCTTAGGTTGATCTAAGGTAACCTCCAGTTCTCACCTCAGAAAAATTCAGATTCCTCCATAGGTCCTCAAGAAACATGGCAGCCTTATGTGGATTTCTCGAAAACCCACAGGCATCTCAGGTAACACTATATTTATGCAACAGCCATTGACAGAACAGGAGTATGACATCTGGGCAACCTGTTGAAAGCTAAATTTAGGGTCTGAATCAGCATCTTTTCCACACAAATGCCTTGCATGTTGCTTATGCTGAGAGCGTCTAAGGAAAATCGGCAGGATCAGGTTCCACAAAATGTTACAGTTCCCATTTTTTTCCCTTAAAGTAGCCAAACCACCTACTTTTAGAAACCTAAGTTAGGAAAATAGAACCTTCTTCTGGAAGCTTTAAAGGGAAGCTATTAGACTGACTGCACGAGGAAGATAAAAAGTTCCTGTAATAATTGTCTTCATTAGGTGCCTAAAATCAAGGCACCAGTTAGGCAGTATTCGACTCTCCATTGCTGCATCATAATGGAAGCCATTTAGATGGGAAATAAATATTGTAAATTTTAAACTGGGAAAGCTCAGGGCATGTTCAGAAGCATAACTCTAAGTTTCCTTGGAAATTCTGTGAAATAGGAAGGTATTTAGTAAATGGAGAGGTTTTCGTGTGAGAAATGTTTTGGATACAGTTTTTGGACTTTGGTTTTGGACTAATTTTTCTCTAAGGCTTTTATTAGCTACCACCTTACTCTCCCAATACAATATAGATGGAGTTTACTGCATAATGCAGGATTCTAGATTCTGTCCCAGTGACTGACAGCCTAAAATACGAGATGCTGATTTTAGGTACTGATGTCTTTGACCGGCTGTATTTCCAATAGCAGGAGATTGATAGGAAAAGTCTCAGCCAGTGAAGAATAAAACATGAGACTGTTACATACAAATAAAAATGGGAGGTTGGTATAAGTATAGCTTTAACTATAATTTTTATTATCACAGTACATAGGGTGTTTTGTCCTCTCAAAATATGAACTAGGGTGTTAGTTTCTTCCTCTAGAAGTAACTCATGGGTTTGATGATAGAACAGTGACTGTTTATACATAACACTCTTTTGCATGGTTTCTTGAAAGGTTCAGTTGCTTGTAAGGGTACCAAGACTTGCAATAAATTATAGCTGCCATGCCGCTCTTTTTCTGTGATAGTATGCCTTATATGTATACACATACAATAAGCTGAACCCTATACGATTTTTCTGCCTATTGTATTTAATAATCATTACGAACTGGAGTTACAGTGTAGATTTGAGGCTGTTATTGCTACGGGGTGGCTATTTTTGTAATACAGTGTGCCATATGGAGCAGCTGATGATCAATTAATATTTGTTTTGCCACCTCCCACCCACTTGTACATTGCTAAAATAAGACTTGACTTGCATCATTTTATTCTGCAAATATCGCATCTTGTTTACCAAAACGCCCACCACAGTTGTACAAAAAGAAGGAAAGAGTCCATTTCCCGAGATCACAAGTGTGTTAAAATAATAGATGGAACTGATTGTGGTTTTGGCTCAAGTTTGCAATTTTTTTTCTCCAAGTAATTTTGCAGTGAGTAGGCTCTTTGTAGTAGCTGATCTCTTCTGTAAAGGGTCCTATACATTAGATCCACACATTTTTCTCTTAATTCTCAGTATGGAACACTGACCTAATAAATTAATTTCGCGTAGTTTTTGGCTGGTAATTCCTTGTGTACCCTTGAGGATATATCCTTTGTGGTGGCAAGAATGAAAAATGCAGGCTTCCAGAACAGACAGACCTAAACAACTGTCCAAGTAACAGAGGAAATTATCCATGTCATCTTGTTTCTAATAGTTCTGGGTAAATTCCTGAGATGAATTTTCCTTCTAACACCTGGAGTTCATTTGTAACATTAGATATGGCTTTGTTCCAACAGTACAACTACATCATCTTAGAGAAGTTCATGCAGCTAAATGTGACTGTGTCTGATAATAAAAAATGCCTCTACGTTTTCATTGGAACCATTTGTGTATACAACATTCAATTCTGCTTATGTTCAGATTATTTAGGGCTTTGGAAATGTTTCCTTTCACACTATGTAATAACTTTTCAGTTGATTTGGCCCCAATGGAAGACTTAGCCCAAAGTGTATACTTGGAAAAGATAACATCTGTGCCTGCAAATACCTCGCAGAATAACTTGGAGAAAAAGGAAATTAAATAATGTAGAACATTTGTGACTATGTAAACTCTGTGAGGGATTCCTGATAGAATCAGGACCTTTGTGACATAACATTAATGGCAATATATAGTCTTTAAGTAGCAATTTCATGACAGACTCAGAGTATGAGTCTCAATAAAAAGGCAACGTTTCAAAGGAACATTCATGCAAACAATTAGAATGTTAAAAGACTGTTTAGTTACAGAAATATGGAAGAATTTAAGTATCATAGTAGGAAGACAGATTATTATTCATCTTCACAAAAATGATGTCTTACAAAGAATATCAGATTATCCTGACAAACCAACCCACTGGGTGTGTAACTTATTGAGAAACTGATTCATGCCTTTTAAAATATGGAGAAAATTTGAAAACATATTAGTTTTTAAGCTTACTTCACATAATTACAGAATATATGAAATGAAAATCTATAGCAAGAAACAGAATAGGTAACTGTTTTTGTCTCATGGAATTTACACTGACACTCAATGCTAAGAGGAGTAAAATTTTAGTATATCACAACAACCTATTAGAGAGCAGTGTAGGGGAAAGGGACCTGGGGGTCCTGGTGGACAGCAGGATGACCATGAGCCAGCACTGTGCCCTTGTGGCCAAGAAGGCCAATGGCATCCTGGGGTGTATTAGAAGGGGGGTGGTTAGTAGGTCGAGAGAGGTTCTCCTTCCCCTCTACTCTGCCCTGGTGAGACCACATCTGGAATATTGTGTCCAGTTCTGGGCCCCTCAGTTCAAGAAGGACAGGGAACAGCTGGAGAGAGTCCAGCACAGGGCCACAAAGATGACTAAGGGAGTGGAGCATTTCCCTTATGAGGAACAGCAGAGGGAGCTGGGTCTCTTTAGTTTGGAGGAGACTGAGGGGAGACCTCATCAATGTTTATAAATATATAAAGAGTGAGTGTCAGGAGGATGGAGCCAGGCTCTTCTTGGTAGCAACCAGTGATAGGACAAGGGGTAATGGATTCAAACTGGAACGCAGGAAGCTCCACTTAAATTTGAGAAGAAACTTCTTCTCAGTGAGGGTGACGGAACACTGGAACAGGCTGCCCAGGGAGGTTGTGGAGTCTCCTTCTCTGGAGACATTCAAAACCCACCTGGACACATTCCTGTGTAGCCTCATCTCGGTGTTCCTGCTCCAGCAGGGGGATTGGACTAGATGATCATTTGAGGTGCCTTCCAATCCCTAACATTCTGTGATTCTGTGATTCTGTGATATATCTCAAACTGTACTAAATACCTATGATTAGCTGGCTGAACTAATCTCATTACTACATGTAGGCACCTACACTGTGGGCATGTAAATTAAGGCAAATCCCACTCACAGTTATAGCAAATTCAGAAGAAAGACAATGAGGAATAATCACCTCAAATTAGTTGTGGGTGATCTTAAGCAAGAGCCACCCACGTTACGTATGTTTATCCTACTTAGATGTTTATACAATATGTATTGTTAATGTCCAGATGATACAGAAAGTAAGATTCAGTGCACAAGCCACTTACCCCTGAAACAGAAAAAATAATGCTGTGCTTCCATGGGTCAATCTAATGGCTTGCTGCTGCTGACAGCAGGGTTTCTTGTTTCTCCTGTCTCTTTCCTTGTTCCTTTGTCCTCCCACTTCTGGCTGTGCAGTTTCACTTGTTCCTCCATGCCAGCTACATCCAGACATTGCCAGGATTTGGTTAAAGTTGCTAATTCAGCTGAACACAATACAGTTTTGACTTTACAATTTAGTTTTCCATTGATGTAGTGTGGTGAACAAATTCAGAGAGGAGTTCAAAAAGTGTCAGACACAGCAGCTTAGGTGAAAAAGAAAGGAGAGATGGACAAGGGGGAAGGGAATCTGATTTTTAGCAAGGATACCTGGTTCCCTGGTTTCCCAAAAAGAAGTTTTGCCCTTCCCTTCCACTCTGCTCATTTTCACTTTCTCATTTGACCACATTATGACCTTATCTAGTTTCCTAAAACTATTCCAGAAGTTTCCTACAGTTTTAGTGAGTTAAATCAGCTCAGTGAAGGGTCTGATGAGAGCCTATGAAAGATAAAAGAAGGAAAAATATTGTTTGGCAGGAGACAAGGAGGAGAGAGCAGAATGGGAGAGAGAAGGGTGAGGATCAGAGAAAAGGAAGGAGCTGGGTTCAAGGAGGAGGAACAGGGCATTGATAACCTGCATGACTGGATCAAATGCACATCAAGTCATAGGCTTTATGAACTTAGTTTCCAATGGCAAAGTAGAGAGAAAAGAGATTTTGTACAACACATTAAGGAAATGTTAATTAGTCAGTGCATTACAGGAGATCTTATCTAATCTAACAGATATCCCTAAGCTAGTAAAACTGTGCTTACTTCAATTAAGAAGAATAAGCAAACCATCTCCTGGACAGAGAAAATAAAAGTTTCAGGAAGAAAGATTAAATTTATCTGGACCTTGGAGGATTTCAGAAGGGAGATTAGTTACCACAATTCAGCAAGAAAATCTAATCTATAGTTAATGCAAAGTGTGCAGAAAGAGAGAATACCTCAAAGCCATGAAAACTGGTAGAAAATCAGATAGATAGGCAGGAGACAGAGTGTACATAGGTCAATTTTATTAATCTTCTATTTTTTTCATTTATATCTGACGTATTTTTGATGCTATGGATAACTACTTTAAATTACATTCGATATTAATTTAGTTTGAATTTGGAATAATTTTACTGTAATTACTTAATAACAGGAATCTGACAAATATATAAATGATGCTTCTTGGACATTTTAACAAGTAACTGAAGCATAAGTTAGTTAAACAAATAACTTTAACATGAAACAAGCATTTTTATTTAGTAGAGTTTCCACAGAACTCTAAGAGTTCTCAAAGAGTATTCCCCCATTTCCTTTGCATCAGCCAGTTGGATAGCTGCCATTATAGAAATCTGGAAGGTCAGAAGACCAGCAATAACTAAGAAAACAGAATGGTATGTAGTATGGGAGATGTTGCACTGTACATTTGAAACCAAGGGATCCTCTGGCAATTTGCAACAGGCTATATTTTTCTTTCTCAAATTTAGAGAAATGGAACATAGAAGATGGAAATACTAGGATGAAGATTAATATGCAGGAACAGATTGCCAGCTTAGTGCTCAATATTTATTATATAGCAGTTTAGATGTTGTCTTGACCTCCAAAGAGAGGTCTTCTAATTCTCAGGCATCTGACATCCTGATTTTAATACGAAAGCCTATAAATTGTACCCAGTTCCTAAGAACATCACTCCACTCTTTGTGAGAAGCCAATAACCTTAAGATCATTATTCTTTTTCGTTAACTGCAGCAAGATACAGCTGCACAAGACTTGATTACATGATGCTTGTACTGCATGTGGATTACACGATATCTAACACGTCTTTTACTTCCTGAAACCATTTTCTTTTACAAATATTGAATGATAATCAAATTTTGTTCAGTGGACCAGGACAATGGTATCTAAGAGTTCCAGGCTGAAAACCAGGACTGATATTTCCACAATTCTAATATTCAGAAGCCTTTCAGAAAGGGAAATTGTTTCTGTTGGCCATAGAATTTCCAAACATTCCGGATTTAACATCTGACGGATCTAGGAGTCGTCACAAACCCTGCCACCCCTTCCTGAAAATGAAAGGCACTTGCCTACCACCATGACTTCTCTCAGTGTTTGTCTGCTGATTTTAGAGCAAAACTAGAAATGTCAAAATGAAGTGGCATGTGTGTTCTCCTCAAAGAGCGGAAAAGAGAGCACATCTGTGAACACATTTGTGACAGATGTTAGTACCATTGTTTAGAATACTATTGGAAATACTCAATACACATTAATACACATACAATGAAAAATAATATAAAATAGGAATTTCTACAGTATAGAAAAAATGCTGCTGTTGTTACTACTCTGCAAATATATGTTTTTTTTACAATCAATGGCCACATGTTTAAAATTTAAGATAATGCTGGTTAAAGGACATACACGAAAATTAGCTTGTTATTCACAAAATTTCCTTCAAGCTGTAAATCTAGGCTAAATAAATACTTCCAATACCTTCTGACAGTTTTGTATCTAACAGTTGCTTCTAAAATCTATTTTACACGTAAAGAAATTAACAATGCTTGGAGGGTTTCTTTAGGAAGAACTAACATCTGTGGTTAGGATTATAATTTGGTCTCACACAGGGAAATAGGTTAAAACTGAGAACATTTCCACCTGTTAGTGAAGTAGTGGTATGTTTGGTTTTATTACTTTTTATTATTTAATCTTTTTATTTTATTAATTTCCTGATGACATTCTTCACCAATTATGATTTCTACACTTCACCAAGGGCCAATGCTTTTACAAGTTGTAGGTGAGCCCAAAATATTAAAAAGACATTTAAGCTGTTCAGTTACATCATAGGAAAAAATGCTTATCTGTTGGTAGTCAAACCTTGTATCAGTGGATACCTGAATTCTCCACAACTCTATTCAGAAGCTGAAAAGTTGAGCTCATTAGTCATTTTATAATATATTAGAATTTGTTGAGTTGTGAGTTTATTTTTTTTCCTACATCGTGACTCATTTCACATAAATGTCTTAAATGTTTTAACTTTTATTTTGATCTAAAATGTTATATAACTTTTTTAGATCAAAATTAAAGCCTACACTGCTTCTCAAAGTGGATGAGGCTAAGAAGCATGAACCACTCTGTGTTCTTGTCTTGATCCTTGCAGTATTTATCCTTTTCATTCTAAACAGTCACTTGATAAAAAGCAGAAATAACGGAAAGCACAAGGAATTTAACACAGTGCTGCATTTTTCTAGATGAGTTGTTTAAATATTACATTACTAAGCCTGGGTTTCCACAGCAGCCTAAACTGATGTAAATACTGGCTGCTGCAGTCCCATCCCCTGCTGCATCTCTCATTCGTGTGTTCCACGCCATTTCTCAAGCTGGCTTTGGGGGTTGCTGGGTCCCCCACTCACCTGTTTAATGCCACACATATCACTATTTGAATCTCAGGCACAACCAACAATAATGGAATTGACTACCAAGAAAGATACATCAGCCCACAGTTGAGATTCGGGTTAGTGCAAAATTACACCAGCTGGCAGCTATGGACTCCTAGCCTGCATTAGGCTCTTACTTCCTGATTTTTCTTCTCTCTCTTTGAAATTTTTTATTCTATGGGGACCTAAATTCAGCCAAAAAGGACAATCTTCTATGTGATGAGAATTACCAGAATCTCCCCAAAGTGAGGTAAAAATTTAGCCTAGGTTTTCCTCTTGTCGGTGACTACTTTTAGTCTGTTTTATCATCTAAAAGGCTGATGATTTATTTTGTTTTCCCACCAAGTTTTTAAATGAGAAGGGCTATATCTTGTTCTGAACTCTGTGCTGTCAGATTTGCTAAGCTTGTTCAGAGCATGCTAAGTGGATTACGTCCCTTCAGAGACTACTTAGATCTCTAGCCATGCTTTGGGCCTAAACATCATCGTGGCTCACATGAGAGCACCCCTCTTCTCAGACATTATGGAGCTCATTTATATAAATGCCTGATGCTCAGTTTTGCTGCCAAATGAAGTTGGCACAGGTTGGACATAATCTCCTCCACGACTGTGTGAAACCAGACAGTAAATTCTCCGAATATCTCTCTGACTTAGGTACCTAATTCAGCCTAAGTATCTGAATCTTCCCTATGCTTTCTCAAACCAAACAGACAAAGCAAACAGTCCTGGATTTGGGACAGGCTGCAGCTGCAGGTCGAGACTCTTTGGAGTGAGAGCCATTGGCTGTGTGAATGCTTTGCCCAGTGCTGCTCTGCACTCTGGCTGAAAACATTGGTATAAAACAGCCGATCCTTTGCTTTCATGACTCATTCAGGCACAGGTTGGCGGGGGGAGGGAATTTTAGCAGACATTATACCAAATTACTTTATTATGAACTTTATTAAAGGCTTAAAGTGAGCACACTGGAATTACCAAATATATAAATCTTTGAATTACCAATAGTTTCCTGCTCCCTTGGTGTAGTACAGAATAGCTGTATAGGATACCAGTATTAAATACCTTACTAGCACGATGTTGACAGTTTAGTTGATATTTTTGTACAGTTTGCTTTCAATCTTCTCTCTAATGTCTTTTTCCATACATTTTACAGTTTGAGCCACAAGTTTGTTTTGTTTTGCTTTTGGTTTAGTTTTGGTTTTGTTTTAGTTTTAAACTGTGATCCATATATATAAAAGAAAAAGAAAGGCATTTGAGACAATTTCATTGAATTGTCCCAATGATTGTATTTAGTGATTTGAGGAAATTAAATAGTAGTTTGTACAGCAGGATCTAAAACATAGTGTGGACGAGCAGATAACTTCATTTCATTCTAATGGAATAGCTTGCTGTATCACTGATATTTATTTTACCATTTTATTGTGCATACCATAACAAGCATAAAAACTCACCGAACTGCTTGTGCTAGTGACAAGGTATGGAGAGAAGAGTACCAGAAAGATTAATCCATGGCACAAAAAATCCAGCACATATATAGGTATTTAAAACCACGTACACATACATGTATTTTTACATATATATATATAGCTATATACCCACATATATATATACACATTAGTATGGAAGACTGTTGTTGTCGAAGTGCTCATTGCATCTGAACTCTGCTTGAACTGTGTCTGTGTGGTTCTTAGTGTTTGAGGACAAAGAAAGTAACTCCTCACAGTGTATTGGGTTTGCCTTTGAAATAATACCACAAAACTATTGACAAAAGGCTCACCTAACAGTAGAGCTGAGATTAGGTGCTGAGGGTTATTGTCTTTCTCCAGTCTCAGAGCTATGTGAAATGTCAGTTAATTGAAAATGGTAATTGTTCCACATAACAACATCAACTGTTTCATTCCAGGAAATGTGCTGCTCTTAAATTAATAGCCATCGATCCAGAGGTATTTCGTGATTCTTCTCCATCCTTTTCTCAAATTATCCAGCTATCAGTCCTCAGGAGAAAACCTATTTCACTATTTTTATTGACCATTCTTTACTGAGTGACCTGGCTTCCTGTTCAAATAGACTAAAATAGGTCTATCCATCTGAATGTATGTCAAGCAGACTGAGCCACCTAACTTTCAAAACACCAGCTCTTTCTTACTATAAATACTCAAAATGAAAACAGTTAAGTAATAGTACAGAACAGTTACATGGTTATTACTGATTAATACAGTGAACTAGTCTCTCATGCTGGTAAATTGCTTTTGTGATAGCAAAAATTGTTAAACTTTCTTTCAATAGTGCACATCAGTCAAACAAACCTCATTTTGATTTCTTATGAAGAAATGTAGGATATCTGGGGGGTTTTGTATGCCAAAGGAATATATTATTATTACAACCTATCTGAGTAACAAATGGTAATATGTCTTCATTATTGTATAGAGAACAATTGCAAAACTTTTGCATTACTTAGCTGTTATTTTGAAATCTTAGTAGAGAAATTAAGTGGTGCCAAGCTATTCTTTTGTTCCATTGTGGACAGTTTTCCTTTCTTATGTATTGACAAAGCAGTCATTAAAAAAATCCAAAAATATGATTTATATAAGCTCTTCTCAACATTTATGGAGATACAACTCAAATTTTTTGTTTGTAGTTTTGTAAATTAGTCTAATAAATTTAAAATTTAATTTTACAATCAATTGTAAATTCTATCAGTCTAAACAATTTTTGGAATCAAATTAGTTTTTATAGTATTGAATAAGAAGACTCCTTTTTTTCAAAGCTTACATTTCCATTCTAACTTGGAACAGTTTCACCTTCAGTGATATATTAAGAACTGTTGTCTACTTAATCATTATGTTTAAATTCTAGAGAAAAAAATATATTAATAAAATAATGATTAACAAGCAGACAGGAATATAAAGCTTTTAAATGAATGTGTATTAATATTTGGTTGTGCAGTGGCCTAGAAGATGCCTCCTTTAATCTCAGAAGAAAACACTCTACATTTCTCTGTTCAAGGGCTCTTACTTACAGGGAGTCGCAATTTAATATAAACTCCAACAACTGCCAGCAGGAAAGAAAAATAAATCTTGTATAATATAAGATACCTTTCTATTCTTTCAAAAATAATATGTTGGTTCCAAAGAGCTTCCATGCATGATCTTAAGTTGCTGTATTTTTGTCTTCTCTTATTTATTAATAGACAGGTTTATATTAGAAATGGAAGAGAGAAATCTGATTAAAATTTCTAGGGCAGCTACAATATAAACTCAATTGAAATTTCATTGCAACATAACATACATAATGAATTCAGTTGTTATAGACCAAGTTTAATGCTCAATCTGGTTTATAGTTAATCTAATCAAAAGGTAAGGGAGCCACAGTATATTTTAAAAAGAAATTTACGGCAGCTCAGAGGGGATGGAAAAGATCCCCAGGCATATGATGCTAAGCAAATGAAAGTGAAAATGACTGTTGTGAAGAATCATAAAGGAGTCGAAAGAAGTAGTCACAAAAGTTGGGCACCTTTTTGCATCATTTATGCCTGTGGGCAGTGAGCATGTACGCAGTTTATCTCATTTCTTGCCATTTTATACATACCTTCTCCCTGAGCAAATTTCAGCTGCATAGTTACAATGTAAGTGTGAATCAGATATAACTGAATGAAGAAAGTGATTTGGTGGTTGAAGCAGGGCAGCTTTGAATTGGTTATGGAGGCAAAAGGTCCTTTTCAAAATGAGACGTTATCTTTTATTTTTTTGCAGATCCTATGCCAGCTGTTTGTCTCCATGCTCTGTTTTACTCTGTTCAAAAATCTAAGCTTGCCCATGTTTTATTCATTTTATTGGTCAAAAAATGAAAAAGTGTTGTTTCAAATTATTAAAACTTCAGTGTCGCCTCTCATGTGTCGTTTTAAGTTCAAGTTATTCTGTAACATTGCCAGTTTATTAAGAGCTTTTGGAAATCTGAACCACTTAGACAAATTTGTACAGCCTCAGGATGTGATTCAGATTATCTGAAAATATTTGAGTATGTAAGCACAACTCTAAGTGTGTTGCTCTCATTAATAAGCCTTGAAGATCAAAGCCATTTCTGGCCTTCAGGGCTTTATCTCTTTAGAGCTTATATTAGTAGCTAAAAGATGTCTTTCTCAAACTGATTTCACATTAAAATAACATAAAAATAACATTAGTTATAGAGATGAAGATTACAGATGTAGATAACAGCTAAACATTGAAAGTGCTAAGCGAATTTGCAAGATAACAGTAATGACTAAATTAAAACAAAATTCATCTGTATCAGAGTGCAGCAATAAAGAAAAAAGTGGCAATCCACAGCAAACAGTAACAAAAAGATGAACCATTCAGCCAAAGTGTGTAAGAGTAACATGTAATAGATTGGCTCAGGTAGGCACAATTTATGCCAACCTTAAACATTAGCATTCTAACGGCTGCCAGAAATTTAGAATATGTTGCCTTTTGAGTGCCAGGTAGTTTAGAGGGTAACTACCAATTACCCGAAAACTGAGTCATATCAGAAATGACTTAATGTTTTATTTGATCCCATGGCCAAGCTGGCTCTGATACCTTTGCAACAGACTTCATTAACTGTGCTCCCTGATTTGAAGGGAAGCCACCCTTTCCCAGTTACCAAATGGACTGGAATGACCTCAACAGGGATCATTGCAAAGTCAGTGCCAAGAAGCAGAGTTACACCGTGGCCTGTTCACACCGGGTGATGTTCTGCCTGGTGCATATGGCCCACACTTGGCTCGTGCACAACTTATCTCCTGCTCACGTCTGTTTTGAAGAATCTCTTTAATGCCTTATTCCATACGGTCTGAAAATTCAGCCATTGGTAATTTATATGCAACAATATTAGTGTTTCAAAAAGCACAAGAAATTCCTGTAACAGAGGTTAAAGGGAGCAGTATTTTTGCTCCCTGGTGTGGAAGGGATAAAAAGCAGACTCCTCTTGTGTTAACTATTTCTATGTATTTATACTATTTAGATGGAAAAATGGCACGGAACAATTCTCACTGGAGAAACAAACAACAATATATGCAGTTATTGTAATGATCATAACTACTTTTGCTGCCCTGATTCTCTCACAGACCATGAGACGTGATGCAAGAAAGTACATAATAATTGCAAAAAAACTTTTTTTTTTTTTAATCACAGAGCACTTGCAGTTTTACAAATGCACTTAGTTTCCTATTATTTTCTAAGAGAAAGAGAAATAGCACAGCTCTGAATCACGGCAGCAGAAGGCTCGTGCTGGATCAGTCCACACTGTATGTTGTCTGTAAGCAGACTGAGTATCTGTTTCACATCTCATGTTGATGTTGGTCAAGTAGAATGGATACACTGTAGGAACATTCAAAATGCCTGATTCTTCATGGATATACATTGGTTTTAAATAAACAAGGGGCAATTTTTCACAATGAGATCAGCCATTGGAGTAATCTCCCCAGGGAAGTGGTGGATTCCCCAGCATTCGACACTTTCAAGATTCTGCTGGACAGGGTGGTGGGCCATCTTGTCTAGACGGTACTTTTGCCAAAAAATGTTGGAGCAGATGCTCCTTGTGGTCCCTTCCAAACTGCTATTCTAGGTTTCTACGATAAATACTTGAAATCACAGAAATTAAATTAAGACTAGCATTTGACTCTCAGTGGAACTTGCATGCTTTAATGGTAGTCTGTAGGTGTTTAATAATAAGAGAGATCAAAGAGGGGCTTTACTTTATATGTAGTGCATATGTTACATTTATTTGCATTAATTAGGAGGCCCATATTGAATATTACTATCAATACAGAAATCTGCACTGACCAATATTTTTTTCTAAGTGAAAAAACTACATGCTTTGTCCATCTCACAAATTGACACTATAATGCTAATTAATACCCTTTCTTCCCTGAAATATTTTGATATCTTCATCTGAGAAGAAAAAAATATTGTCTTTGCTTATGTACGTGTCTACCTGTTCAGGTTCTCATAGTGTGTTCTGTCAATATTAAAAATTATCTTTACATGGGAAATATCTAATTACCTTTACAAAAGATAACATAATTTGCTTCCCCTGCTATAAAAGTCTTCATGTTTCTATTTGCAAAATTCTACTCCGAAAAATGTCCGTTTAAATTTACAGAAAATTTGTTTAATGTAATACAGGAGTTACTTTATCTTAAAAAAAAAAAAAAGAGAGAGAGAGAAAAAAGGAACTTTTGATATTTAATTTTTTATAAGCATTGATCCTACAGTCATTATCTAAAGTCATACACAGCCGCTTGTAAATTCAGAGAAAAGTTGCATATGATTTCACTGGGTGAATGAAAAGGAAGTTGAGATCACAATCTAGTGGAAATAGTGCAGATGTACCCTGGACAACTAGGTCCAAGTTTAGAGAAATAAAAGAGTAAATTATAATGAAACATGAAAACCAAGAATATTTTGAGCTCTGTCTGCAGTTGGATGAGAAGGCTGTGTTGAACATGTGCCAAAAAATAATGAGAATTAATAGTAGCACCCATCAGTTCTGAAAGAATATGTAAAACATGCTGCATCACCACTGCCAGGGAGAGCACCCTCTCTGGAAGCCACTTTCTCTCAAGTAAACTTTAGTTTTCGATCAGTCTTTATTGTCCAGCACAATTACTTTGCCAAGTGTATCTGAACTGCATGTTCATCATTTTCACGCTAAGTAAAAAGGTCCAATTTTCCTACTTTTTTATATTCAGAGTGTCATCTTATTGAGAGAATTAGGTTTATGCTGCAGTATACTCTGATGGAATATTAAGTAGATTTCATTCAATGCCTACTTCAGAGCTACTTCATTTCCAAAATATCACTGAGGTATAAGTTAATTAAATTACATAAATTTCAGTCAGTGATGGAAGAAGCAATAATTGATATAAATAGCTGTAAGTTTTTACTGAAATCCCTGTTAGGAAAAAAAAATGGTGATATATCATCAGTGTAATTAACAGTCTTTTTATAAGTCTAGGGGGAAGACATATCAAAAGTAGGTTAGCTGTTCCTGGGTTAGTAAGCAGGATCATTGTTGTTTCTTCTTTCCATGCCTGTAGGGCAGAACTCATTCATAAGTCAGACAGGAAAATTTAATGATGTACAATCTGATATTAATTGTGCATATACTCATGGGTCACAGTAAAGAGTTTGTCAGAGGTGGCAGTTTGCCACAGATGTTTAATGTCACATGATTCATAGTAACGACCTGAAGCTCCCAAGGATCTGCAACTAAAAATAATTCTACTCTGTGCAAGTGCCCTCCAGAGCAGAGTGGCTATCTGTCAGCACAAGACAGTGGGTAGCAATTGATTCTAGTTATCACCATATGTGAGTCATTTCTCAAGGATAAAAAAGTGATAATGGCCAACTTCATGATTAGAAGCCACGTTTTTTACACTGGGTTAATTTTTAATATTTTTCCATAGTAGCATCTATCTTTGTAATAAAATTGCAAAACGTCCCATAGGCCAGACTTCAAGCGCAATAGCAATTTCTAAAACTTCTTTGGATGTATTTTCAAAGACAGAAGCTCCCTTCTTTTTCCTTTTTATTCTCTTAATTGAAACTGGAAGCTTTTCCTTGGGCTTCAGTACACATCATGCCCAACAAAAATGATGGGATGAGGGACACTGGAGATTTTACCTAGTTGACAGTTCTAAGCACATTTGAAAATCCAATCCTTTGAGATTTCACAGTTGACCTAAAACCCTCATGACAACTGTCTAGCCTGTAAAATTTCTAGTGCAACTTCTTGCTTCCAGTCTGGCTTAGAACTGAGAAGAGCTATAACAAAAAACTAGAAAAAATCATAGAAAGAGGTTAAATATCTACAAATTTTTTAAATATTGATCTTTTGTTACTTTATTTTTTTCAATAGGAACATAGAAAACATATTCTTATTTCACATGAGCTGGCTTGCTTAGCCCAGCACAGAGCACGAAATATTTTATTGAACATATTCTAACATGCCGTTTTCTAATTTAACATTTTAATTAAAAAGAGACTTCTGAGCATATAGTAAATCTGAAATAATAACTTTGTATTCTGAAACAACACAACTAAGTTTAAAAACATGTCAAATGACAGAAGGGTTTTCAGTGCGAGAGCTTCTAAAGCACAGTAATGATTAACCAGATTTCAGTGATGTGTTTATCTAAGTCAGACAAGGACCCCTTGGTGTTCAAACAATACGAAGAGGATAACTTCCAGAATTTACTTCTGTCCTGCCACCACTGGCAAGTGGAAACACAGTAGAACTGCTGCATCTTCATCAATCAGACTTAGTGTCTGCACAAGTACAGTAAACCCAGAAGATCCTATAGCAGGACTTGTATTGAATTTGCAGTGAGGATGAACTTCAGTGTCCCTGAAGAACATGAGGTACCTCTTCCAGCTGTGCACCATGTCCATTCACTTGATGTTACTGGAAACCTGCTTACCTGGTTTCCAACGGAAACCTAGATTTCTGGACATCCTTTGAACATCTAGAAATCTGGAAGATCTCTGCCCAAAACAGGAGGACCACATGTGGTGGTTGACAGCATCGGGTACATGCAAAAAGCTGACATTCTGTTAAGACAGTGAAGTACTCAGGGCTAGATTCACACTGAAATTTAGTTGTCAGAAGTTGAATCTCACTACAGGTGTCTCAGACACAAGATTTGTATATGTAGGCTCCAGTCAATGGGAAAAGAGAGAAGCACCACCAGAAGGTGATTTGGAAGTCTAGCTTAAGTACCCTGAATTGCTCTGTTCTGACTCTCTTGAGCAAAATTTTAACAGCTACTATGGTAAGAATAAAGAGAAAGATTATTGACAACAGGAAGCTGCCTTTCTCCAGCTGGGAAGTGAAAATATAAGTTGAACACTGTAGCACAAAGCTCTTTCAAACAGAGCAGACAAGCTGATTCACGTTTTCCTTTTTGTATGACAGAATGAATTCATGCTACTCCTTGTACAGTGCATGTAATTTAGAAAAGTTTCCTCTTTCAGCTCCCTCAACAGTTAATTGGAAGTGATAAACCACTCCAGAGATTTTAGGTGGGCTAAATTATTCCCTGGAGGGGTGACTGTCTAGAGAGGAAAACATTGCTGATTAAGATTCTGAATTAGACACTTTAGTTACTAAGATTGAATGCAAGCTAAGGACATAAAAAAAAAAAAAAGTATAAAACATTACATCACAGAGAAGGTATTAATACAGTATATGAAAAAATACACATCAATTGGAATTCTTTTCTTCCTGATGGAGAAGTTTTTTCGTAGTATATTTTAGAGATCTCTCAGGTTGCCAAAAGTTTTGAATGTATATATGTTACATATACCTAATTTTTCATCTGATTTGCAAAATACTTGCTACTGGTTATTCTAGGCATTCTTTCCTATCACTGTGAGTTGGGCTATACAGACCATGAAATCAGTCTTAAAAGGGTTATGGTCTGAGAGAGAGTAGAAAGGTAAATAAGTACTGCTTGGTCTTTTCTAGTGAAGCTGATGACATGAAACGTGTTACTTACAGATTTTGACAAATTTTATATATGTAAATATAGAAATATATTAAAGAAAGGGTCTTTTTTGATATGAAACCAAATGTGACCTTTAAAAAAAAGAAATGAGGTGGGAGAGATGATTAATGATCTTAATGAATATGTAGAACAGGAGAGCTGGAAAGGTTACAAGTTAAATCATTTTTCTGCCTATAAATTCAAATAGTTCCTCATACAGTTGGTTATGCAACACTAATGCAGGCATATTTGCAAATATTTTCACAAATTCTATCCAAAAGCCACAAAATGCCAACACATACTCTCAGTCAGTAAACAGATTAGAAGACACAGGGGGCAGTATGTAATTACAAGCCAAGGAAAGAGCCAGGAGGCAGCTGTACTCTGTTAGCTGCTGTTAGGATAGAGAGAAGGCAGAACAGAGCCAAAGAACTGAAGAAAAATGTATTAAAGATCTGTGGATAAAAATCTTGACAAAGTCTGCTTTCACAGCTTCTGCGTGCTAAAAGGTGCCCCAACCACAGGACTGCCAGTCTGTTTCTGTTGGAAAACCTGCTCCTTCTTATAAAATCTTAGAAATTGTGTGAAGGTGAAAGCCCTCTTTGTTCAATGAAGCACTTTAAGTACTTTTTGATAAGAACAGTCTAGTGAAATGAACTAACATATTTTGCCTGGATCTACTTCTGTTCTAACACTGTTTGTAATGTTTATAGACAGGCTTTGCAGATGTGCAAGCAATCTAATATCAAAACAGAAGCCTAAAGTTGTATACACTAGCTATACCATAGAAATGTATATAAAGCACTAGTGGCTACATTAGGATGTCGAGAAGAGTATGCAATTTCAGAAATATTCTGAAGAAAGGAGGCAGGAAGTAGTTTTTTAAGGCACACTGTAGACTCTGTGACCTTGTTGTAGTCTTCTGCAAGCACAAAATATGGAAAAGGCTTAAAGATCATTTTGTAGATTGTCTTTAAAGGTGCATACATTTGAATAATTTAATTTGGGAGATACTGGATATACAACTTTCTTCACTACAAATGAGCTATACCTTCCATTAATAAACTGATTGTTTTAATAATTAATTTACTCTGCTTGTACAGTTCTAGCTACAAGGCTAGTTCAGTGCACCTGCATTTAATAGTTGGGAGGGAAGCAGATCATTCTAGAAGATCATTCATAGTGCCTAAGCATAGCTTTTAACCTGACCATGACTGTTCTCAGAAGACTTGTAGGCAGTTTTTCCTTGGAAAAAGAGGTTCAACAGTCACCTAGGCTATAAATTCCAAAGAGTTGGAAGGAAGTATGTAAGCCTACTCTGGGTGCAGCAAAATCAGCCGGCAAGGAAATATTATCTGGGAGCAGGTGTCTACTAGTAGGAAAAGTAAAGAGACAGAAAAAAGAAAGCACCTTGATCTAGACTTCTAACAGATGCTTGTAACAGATCCATTCACTGCTTTGATCATGTTTGGTACATTCTTGCCCAGCTTACCTCTTCAAATGGTCAGACTACTATTTCATCCTTGTACATTTGCCTAAAACAACCAAGTTATTCTGACTAATAGTCCTAGTGAATATTTAATAGAAAACTTACGTGTTCAAATATTTTTTCTTGTTTCTTAAAATTGGCTTTCCATTTTGCTTGTAGTGAATTTTTCCACATGACCAAAGCAAAGCGAGTTCTTCATTGGATCAAGCTGTCCCTTTATGTATAAAGGACAAAAAAATATTAGCAGGCAATTTATGGTGTTCTGAAACTCTGTTGTCTTCTGAACATCAAAATGAGAGAGCTCTATAAATAATAATCACCTCAGACTTGGTATTCCTACTTCATAACTTTGACTTTAGTTACTGCCCATGGCTTTGAGTGTCAATCCCAGATTTCTAGAGATACCTGAAAGCTGTTTTACAAAAGAGCATGCACATGAGCAGAACAGTTTACTCTTTGAATGCCATAATAAGGAAGTTACATTCCTATGATCATAGAATAGTTTGGGTTGGAGAGGACCTTCAATGCTCATCTAGTTTGATCCCCTGTAATGAGTAGGGACATCTTCAACTAGATCAGGTCCAGCCTGACATTGAATGTTTCCAAGGATGGGGCATTTACCACCTCTCTGAGCAACCTATTTTAGTGTTTCACCATCCTCACTGTAAAAAAATTTCTTCCTTATCTCTAGTCTGAATCTACCCTCTTTTAGTTTAAAACCATAACCCCTTGTCTTATCACAACTCTGCTTAAAAGTCTGTCCTCATCTTTCTTACAGGCCCCTTTTAAGTACTGAAAGGCCACAGTAAGGTCTCCCCAGAGCCCTCTCTTCTCCAGGCTGAACAACCCAACTCTCTCAGCCTGTCATCACAGGAGAGGTGTTCCACCTCTGATCATATTTGTGGCTTCCTCTGGACCCTCTCCAACAGGTCTATGTCTTTCCTGTACTGAGGGCTCCAGAGCTGGATGCAGGACTCCAAGTGGGGTCTCATCAGAGCAGAGGTACAGAATCCCCTCCCTTGACCTACTGGCCACGCTCCTTTTGGTGCAGTCCAAGATACAATTGGCTTTCTGAGCTGAAAGTGCACATCGCTGGCTCATGTCCAGTTTTTCATCCACCAGTACCCCCAAGTCCTTCTCCGCAGCACTGCTCTCAATCCCTTCATCCCCTAGCCTGTATTCATACTGAGGGTTGCCCTGTCCCAAGTGCAGGACCTTGCACTTGGCCTTTTTGAACCTCATGAGGTTCGCGTAGGCCCACTTCTCAAGCTTGTCCATGGCACACTTCCCTCAGGGGTGTCAACTGCACCACTCAGCTTGGCATCATCTGCAAATATGCTGAGGATGCACACGATCCCACTGTCTATGGAGACAGATGGATGAGGATATTAAACAGTGCTAGTCCCAATACAGTGCACTGGCGTTTGGAACCATTTCACTTCATAACCATTTTGCAGAAAAAATAGGTGGTTAAAACATTATACTTGTAGTACCTACCTACACTCCATTAATTATTGCATTATATGTTCTTAACTTATCCTGCAGATAGAGCACTTAAGTTTGCACTTTGTAATGACTATGTGGAGGAGTTATAGAAATCACAATTATGTGACATAAGAACTAAATGAGGAATAACATTTTCTATTATTATTTCTCCTTACATAAACACACACTGAAGTCTAAAACGTAATTCATGTAGAGCACCCTAAAGGGAAACACTGATTTCTATAGCTGAGGGAAAGTTATGGTAAGAAAAAAAGGGTTTTGTTATCTACTATCTGTATTATGGCTTAAGGGAACAGTTTACTATTGTTGCACAAAATCTTGAAAATGTCAGTTTAGTAAAAAAAGTTTTCCAGACTGTAGACAATGCTGAAAATCTTCATTCTGAGAGCTTAGAAAACAGTGCATTATAATTCCTTAAAAATAATTTTCTAATTACTTAACAGAACTGAAACAGATTTTAGTAGATGTTAGATATTTAGTTTAATAGAATCAAATCATACTGTTTTAAAAATTCTCTACCAATTGCAGGCATTGTAACTCACTATAAGCTCTTCATCGTGTCATTAAACATCCAAAGGTTTGGCAACAAAGCACTTATGAAGTCTTCAAAAGAAAATTAATCTATGATGATCTTCTATTATGACAACAAGTAGCAATGCTATTTCTTCTCACTAAATTGAGCTTATACATGCTTTTACAGTTTTTGAAGGATTTATTATGCTTGGCTGAACTTACACGAACAAAGTAGGTATCAGTCTGGATTTTAGCTGATACTTGAACTGGATGCTTTTCTTTCTTAGATTAACCCAGGTAAGATTTTCTATTCTATACCTATTGTTAATGGTTTATATTAATTGTGGAATCTGTGCTTTTGTGCTTGCTACCATTACATGTTTTAAATGGCTACTCAGAAGATTTTCCAGCTGAGATCTCGTGTTTCAAATTTGCTGACATTGTGGTTTAAAATGTATTGGATAAACCCTCGTGTGTGCAGCAGGGCACTAACAGGAAGTCTAAGAATATATGTGCCTTTCCACTCTGGATCTGTATATCAGTGTATGTCCTGGGGCACAAGTAACTTGAATGCTGGCAGATTTCCCACATGTTCTATGTTGTGCCAAACCGATGGAGAGCAAACTCACTGTACTTCCTTCCTGAAAGAGGCAAAGAGGAAGGGTCTAATAGTGATTATATAAATGAATGGCATTTCTGCTTGAAACATTTTCTAGAGAGCACTATAGTCAAGTAACAAGCTAGTATATCTGGCAGTCTGTAATTTAAAGAAATTAATACATCATAAAGTACACCTGTCTTCCTTTCTAAAACTGAATAAGGAGGTCACTGATTTAATTTTCTCTAATGAAGTCTGTGGCAGGTATTTCTGACAGAGCACTAGTAATATCATCACATGCAAACATTAACATTTAAGAGATTAGCCTAAATCACTGTCTTTTTTGTTTTCTTAAAGTAGGGATCTGTTTCTTGCATGTTGTTTTTGAGCAACTAAGAGAAAAAGTAGTCTCTGAAGCTGTGGGATCCACTACCATTTATGATCCTTTTTTTCAGGATAACTTTAAGGTAGGCATTTCACCACTCAATGCATCAGGCATTTATTCCACTTTCTCAGTAGCTTACAGAGTTCATTTCCTCTACCATTCTTAGATACCTTTTCCCAGTTTCATTTGAACCAGTACAAATGTGGGAGGCTTCTGCTGTTACATGAGGAGTGAATCTAACCTTTTTTTTTTCCCCGTCAGATACACTTTTAAACTAAAATACTTTGGTTACCTGATACTAATTCACTGTAGAGGATGTTGTCACAAACAGTAATGCCTACTAAACTGAGGTGGCCTTTCAAATGCAGTAATAGAAGAAACCAAATACGAAAATATGGCTGTAGTTGCCCTGTCCAGAGATAACACAGTTGTTTTTCTGTAGTTCTTTTAGATCTAGTGATTAATAGCTCTTTAGATTGAGAGGTTCCTTCAGATGATTATCACTAATTGTCAGGATTTGTGGTACATTCAAGTTGTTGTGTCTGCAATGAAAACCTGAAACAGCATCCATTTATTATTATTATTATTACTACTACTACTACTTTTTAAATGAAAGCAAATAACATTATTCCATACTTATTTAAATTCAAGAGCTGGGTCTTTTAAGAAAATGCAAATGTTTTTATAATCACGTTGTCATTGTCTGAGTTATAGACACTGGATAGCTATTAAATGTCAAGTATATTGTTTGCCAGTAGCTTTGAAGTTATTACTTATCAATTATTGAGATTGCAACTATCTAGCCACAAGGTAGTAAAGTTCAGGTAGACAGCTCAAGGAAATATGTCTTCACTGCTGCCCTGCTTGATTAGGGGTTAAACAAAGTCATGGTCAGGATCCTGGGATCATGATATCACCATGTCAGATGAGGCAAGGACACTTGTCCACTGTGCCCTTCCAAAATGTCTCAGCAGTTCGGTGGTCCATGTTGCACCTCTCACACACAGTGTTTTTGAACACTGTGTTTGTGCTTTGCATCAGACTTTTAATGTAAACAGCCAGAATGTGCTCTGAATTGTCTTCTCTGCCAATTGCAGCCTTCACACTGTGCCAGTTCCGTTGTTCAGCTTGTGTCAGTCTGCACAAGACTTAGCTAATGGGTCAGAAATTGCAGTCAGTCATTCTTAGAGCTGATCATCTTAATTCCAGAGGAATATTTGAATATAAGTTCCATAAGCGACTAATATTTTTTCTTTTCATCTTATTTTCTATGCCATAATGTACTTCCTTAGAACACGTCTGATTACTCCAGAGATTTCCCCTGTGCCTTGCAATTTCATCTTGAGAATATGCAGGCCCTTTTAGAACCATGAGCCTTGTAGGACAGTGCTTATTTCAGGACTAAACTCGTGGATTAATGGATTAATGCTGGGCAAGCAGGACCAAGTATCTCAATACCTTTTGTCAGTTTGAACATCATTGCTTTTCTGAAGATGCAAGATCTGTTTTGGAGTTCTGATTTATTTGTTATTTTCATTCCTCATTGAACATACCACTTCCTTGTATTCACCTTTTTGTGTGTGCTTGTATTCATACTGACTTTGAGAATTCCGTACTTGGGGCAAGTTCTGTCACATTTAAAGGGCACAGGAAATTGTCATAAAAGGTTAAATGTGTCTGATACATATATCACATAACTGCATACATATACATAGACTTATCTGCTACATGTCCTATGGCTGGGAGGCATACAGCTTCATGATGATTTTCATAACAAACAGAACTAAATGGATAGCTTCTGAGACAGCTTGCAGCAGAAAATCTATTTGCTGAGCTCAAGATGTTTTATTTTTGTTTCTAGATTTTATTACTATATTTACTTCTGTGGATCTTATAATAATCCTATGAAGTACTTCTAGGTTACATTCTTGACCAGCTACCCTAGAGCCAGAGACTCAACACCTTTTTAGGTTTGGGATGTGTCCGGTTACAAGTCCCTGATTTGTCAATGTAAAAATTTTGGACCTGTAACTTTAGGGCTGACCACCTAGCAAGATAATTTTGGGTAAGTATGCCAGATGAACTGCTTATAGCATGACAGAAGCAAATATGTCTAATACAGCCAGGAATATCAGAGCATTTTTTCTGATGGAGATGAGAACTTGAAGTACTTTACAGAATTAAGCTTGGCTCCAGGTTCTGTCACAGGGAACTGCGACATCAAAAGTTTTCTCTGATTTTGAACATGTTATGAAAGTTATTTTGTATGCTTTCCATATGGATACATATATTCAACAATAAGGAAACTGACTGTGAATATGGCAAATGAATTAGTCAAGTAATGCTAATGCTCCAATCAATTAGTATTAGCTTTGTGTACAACCATGTAGGTATGATTATGACCAGAAATCACTGAAAAGGTAGAAGTAAAGCACCAAGAACTTTGCTTTGACCTACAAGGTCTGTACATAATGCAATTCTTGTGGTGAAGAAGCAGAATGTCTTCACTAAATTGAGCAAGATTAGAGAAAGGACAGCTCTTTGTAAAAACAGATTAATAGTGCAGCAGCAAACATCTTCACATTATCAGGATTGCCTTGACAATGGAAAAGAACAAATAGCACTCCATGAATTTGGAATTACTTTCCTAATGTTACTTTGCAAATGTACCTGTTTATCTCCTGACTGTAGGAATTAACACCACACTAGTTAATAGTGAAGGCTGACCTGTTGATTTATTTGAGGTATCAAGGCCATTGTTACTATGTCTTTTGCCATAAAAGGAGGAGGTAGGGGAATAGAGGAAAGACTTGCCATCCTCAAAGTCATAGCAAAGTAATCTTAGAGGTACTACAGTAATTGCTGTAATAGTTGTTGTTGTCCAAGGTTAAAGGAAAAAATTGTCTTTCCAGGATCAGCAGTTCTTTAAGAATTCAGGACTTGTTCACCTCTCTAATTTTGATTACTAGGCTATTTTCTCTTGTTTCCTCTAGGATGGTTTATTTAGAAGAATTTTCAATGTATGAAAGAGTGAAAACTTGGTCTTATGTATGTGACCTCAATAAAAATCTCTAATTCCTAGTGTGAACAGGAAAAATACCTTTTTTTAAATCATAAGAAAATGAGGCCCTGAGGGTTTATGTATAACAAAATAGTGTACCCACATGTATTAACAGTACTTAGCACCTCGGAGTGAAATCCATGAAACCAGATAAGTTTCCCAAAATCCTTGCTCAAGAAAACTTATTGTTACTATTTAACTCTGGCACCTAATGACGTGTTAGTACAGAGAGGCACAGACATCACACATGGTCTCTACCTACACTTCGAGGAGGCAGGATAGAAGACAGACTCAGTCCAAAAATAGGTATATATATTACTCCAAGTTTGTGCCTGCATATAGGTCCATCAGATTGACCTTAATAGGTCACTGTTTTGGCTGTCACCTGAAAGAGTGCAGCTACAGCGTTTTCATACTGAAGCTAGTTTGTCCTCTAACAGTTTAGGCAGCTATCATCTTACCTCAGCTTGACCCATACTGATGTACTTCAGATAGTGCCTTCAGATATTGACAGTTGGTTCTCTGCATTCACTATATGGCCCACAGAGGGGGAGGACCTTGTGCACAAGGCAAACTGCCTCTACTTCTCACCTTCTATATTACCAGGCTTTCTGGGGGATTGAAAGATCTGGGTCTAATGCCTTCTTTAACCTGAACACATACAATTCCTGCCTTACCAGCTGGAACACAGGCTGGGACAGATAAACAACTCAGGTTGAAGCTGGGCCATATTACACAGCCAAGAACAACAGGAAGGTCTGGACCAGGGAGAAAAGTAGGAAAGCATAAGTATTACATTGTAAACAGATCTTATGGGCATACCAGGAGCAAGAAAAGGTCCTGTGTTGTGACTGGTTCTTTTAATCCATTTATGAATTTTATCTGATGGCTCTTTTGTGCAAAGTATGTAAGTAATTTGACACAGTAGGACTGAGGCACCTGGAAAAACTCAAACAAAATGTAAGATGAAGGAGTCTGGATCACATTTTTAAGTGTTAAATTTCACGAGTTGCACTTCATGATTATAACATGGCTTCGAATCTAGCCCTAAAATTCTTCTGAAGAAAACTGAGCTGAGAAATTATTTTTAAGTTATTTATGACTTTCTGAGTACTAATCCCCCCCTTTTTCCCTTGTCCACCACAGATGCTTCTTAATTAGAGCTCTTCCTTCTAAAAGTTCCAATCTCCACTTGTTTTTTCCTAGGGCTTGGATTTTTAAGGGAAAAAAGTAAATGTCCGAAGTTATTATTCGGTAATGTATACAGAATTGTTCTGTAATTTGGTGTTGCTGCATTTTTAAATGAAAATTCTTGTCATTCCTTGAAAGTTACTATAATACTTCTGGTACATATAATTTAAAGTCCTCAAATTTCCGGAGATTTATTGTCATGATTAATTTTAAACATCTGCTTAGCTCATTGATTTTTATGAGGTTACTTGTACTCAAAGTTAAGCATGTGAATATTTTATGTAAGAGCAAGGCCATGACTTACTACAGCCTAACAGGGTTAAATAATAAAAAAAGTTTAAAATATAACAGTTGCAAGAGCTACAGTACAAAAGCTGCAGTACATTAGGTTACTTTACTATTTGAAGTAATTGGAAATAATATTATTTTTTTTTAGAAGTGGAAAAGTTATGTTTTCACTATTTACAAAATTAATCAAGAAATTAAAATGTAAGTATAAATATATAAACTATGGGTGTTAAAGTGTTGAAGATAATGCATATAAACAAATGAGGTTATCAGATGATCCTAAGAACCCAATAATTTCTCCAACATTCTTTAGGTCAAAACAAGGTTTGTTCTAAAGTGTGTATATGTATAGTTAGACATATATAGATGTGTCATAAAACTGAACATTTTATTTACTTTTATTACTTGGTTTTTTTCATTACACTTCTTGTAGGTTTAACCCCATAGTCAGCTAAGCCCAACATAGCTGCTCACTCACTCCCTCACAGTGGGATCTGGGAGAGAATTGGAAGAGTAGAAGTGAGAAAACTCATGGGCTGAGATAAAGGCAGTTTAATAGGAAAAGCAAAAGCTGCGTATGTCAGCAAAGCAAAACAAGGAATTCATTCACTACTTTCCATGGGCAGGCAGGTGTTCAGTCATCTCCAGGAAAGCAGGGCTCCATTACACATAACTGTTACTTGGGAAGACAAACGCCATCACTCCAAACATCCCCCACTTCCTTCTTCTTCCTTCAAAATATATACTGACCATGACATGATATGGTATGGAATATCCCTCTGGTCAGTTGGGATCAGCTGTCCCAGTTGTGTCCCCTTCCAGCTTCTTGCCCACCCCCAGTCTACTCACTGGAGGGGTAGTGTAAGAAACAGAAAAAACCTTTCCACTTCACAAGCATTGTTCAGCAATAACTAAAACATGGGTATGTTATCAACAGTGTTTTCAGTACAAATCCAAACCACAGCAGCGTACCAGGTACTATGAAGAAAATTAACCCTATCTCAGAAGAAACTAGTACAATACTAAATCTAGGAATCTGGCAGTGCATGCTACTTTAAGAGAGCAATCATGTTTTCACTTAAAGTATGCCATAAAATATAAAGTCTCAATAGGACTACAATGCACAAAGAGGGGTGACTCCATTAACACGAAGCTGGCTGTCAGACAACTACCCAGTCATGGTTCTTTTCTTCCATAGCATTTCGATTTGAAACTCATTTATTCCTGAAGCTACCGATGAGGAGCATCCAAAGAGATATCAGAGAGGCTTCATGAGACCTGCTGCCTGCCCTGTGCATCCTAGTGACACAGCCCCAGCTGAGGCTGGATGTGACTCTCCACAACACGTGAATAGGGAATCCTGCTGTCCCCAAGGCAATGATAGTGCAGCATATAACCAGGTGTGTGCCCATCTTGCAAAGACTGCCTTCAGCAGTCAGCAGACTGTCCATGTGGTGGATGGGAGCTGTTGGAGACAGCACCAGTGCAAGGCAGCCTTTTCCTTTCTAACCGCTCATGGCATTTCTCTGTGAAGAAGGCACAAAGTCAGTGTGATCTAGGAAACGGTTCCAACTTGAGCTTTGCAGCCAGGAGGGCCAGCTATGTGGTCAAGCAGTGCCTGTCCACAGCACCATGAGGGTTCCCAGGGATGGCCAAGCCCTCGCCAGCAAGCACCATCCCGCAGGGCCTGAGCTCAGTGGGCAAAGCTGGGGACAGTAATGGGGCCACCAACAGCTGCTGACACTGGCCCACCATGCAGGGAGACAGTGACAATCTCTTTTCTTAAGTAGCAAGGGACAGCATGAGAGGAAATGGCCTCAAGTTGTGTGAGAGGAGGTTTAGATTAGATATTAGGAAAAACTTCTTCACAGAAAGGGTTGCCAGGAATTAGAACAGGTTGCTCAGGGAAGTGGTTGAGTCACCATCCCTGGAGGTGTTTAAAAGACGTGTAGATGAGATTCTTAGGGACATGGTTTAGAGGTGGACTTAGCAGTGCTAGGTCAACAGTTGGACTCAATGATCTTAATGGTCTTTTCCAAGCAAAACAATTCTTTGATTCTATGAGGCTGGAGATGAGCCGTGGTAAGGGCCCAAGTGGCAGATGAGCTTCCCACAGCATCAAGCCCAGGCCTGGCTAGAGGCAGCACAGAGGGGAGGCTGGGCACAGGCATTCCCATGGGCTGGGATGGAGCCCAGCGTAACCAAAATTGAGTCTGTGGGGTCAAGAGGTCCCAGGTGAGGCCTATCAGGGACAGCAAGTCTGGGTGCTGCCCTCGGCACTCTGAGACTACACGTGTCCTCGCAATGTTTCCATGGAATTCCCCAGCCCCAGAACCAGAGAGGAAGGAAGGAGGGAGATGTCTGCCTCCAGAGGGAGAGCTCATGTTCCCTCACCTTCCATCATACAGTTTGTCTGCACGTTGAAGTGAAATGCAAACATGTAATAAGAGTGTGACAGTAGCAAGGGCTTGCAGTTCACGTAAGTGACACGGAGAGCAAGAGAAAGGAACGATAGTGTATGTATGGGTAGTGGCAGGTAATTAATGGTGTGTTGCTTTCATCTTCTCAAATTATTTCTTTGTTGCTTGGGTGACGGTACCTAAGAGTTTGTTTTCATTTCCAGGGGTAGCCTGTTGAATTTTTAGGGGTATGAAGTAGTCTAGTACATTGCTAGGGACTGTTAAAAGGTGTTTTCACAGTTGTTGTCTAATGGATTCACATTCATTCCTGTATTACTTGCTATACATAAATTTCTCTTTGATCCTTGAAGTCTGAGGTCAGCAGAGCTGATTCTTTTGTGCTATATTGGGGTATGGATTTGTTTCTAGGTTTGCTTTGCAGACTAAACAAATTTACTTTCTTCTTTTGGTAGCAAAACTACGATCTTCCAAAGTATTGTCAAACTCATAATTTCTTTTGGCATGGTTGTGTGACAGGATTTGGTGTCAGCTCTGCTTTTTGTAACTGAAGTATCAAAAGGCATTGCTGCCAAACTGCATTTGCCTTTATTTCAGTGGGGGAAGACTTTCAAGAATGAGTCATTGAAAGATGAAAGTGTTTTGTTTTGGTTTTTTTTCTTGGTTTGTTTTGTTTGTGTGTGTGTTTTTAAAACAAACAAACAAAGCAGAACAAAACAGGATATATTGTCCAAAAGTAAAAATTACCTATATTTCTTTTTTTTTTTTTTTCCATCTCTCAATGATGTATTTAAAGACAACTTAAAATGTCTTCTGGAGCATTGCTAAAGGAAGATTTATTATTGTTTTTTGAAACAGCTCACATGTGGAAGTTCTTTAGAGAACAAATCTTGTCTTCTTCTTGCCCATTATATCACAATATCAGTGGAAGGGTTTAACTAAACTGTAACAAAACCTGCCATTTTCTCTGCAAATTTTAGATTAACAAGTCAGTTGCACAGACACTTATTGACAGAATGTTTGCTGAAAGAAAATTAATTTATTAGCAACCTTTCCAGAAGGTAATGCTCATATGGGGTATCTAATCTCTGGAACAGGATATTCAGCTGCTGTCCGGACGTGACAGCAACCTCCATTGCAAGGGTCTCCATAACCAGACTTTTATCTTGACTGAATGACATTCCCCAGTTTTGCTGAATTCTTATAATCGAGCTGGTCAGAGGTCCTACATGATCAATCTAGGATATACATGATCCATTTCTATTGAATATCTTAAACAGTGTTAAAAACATGTCAGTCATCTCCACTAAGTAAAAAATCGTGTCCTAAATGAACATTTCCTTATCTGCAGGAAAAAATTCCACTGACTGTTTAGAAATATCTTAGACACATGGAGCCAGGCCTGTCTGGGAGAGTCTCTGCGACAGACTGACACTGTACTAAGGATGATTATCAGCACATCTATCCATACAAACGGTGCCTATCTATTGGTCCAAGTCCAGCAGGAGCTGACTAGAGGAAGGATATGATGCCAGGACTGTCTGAAATTCCCACCCGAAGAGGTCCAGTGACAATTAGTCCCTTGTCTCATGTTTGCTCATGAGGGAATTGATGACTGACTGTGCTGGATATGTGCACAGGCACAGCCCTGACACTCAACTACTCCTGAATTATAACTTGAATTTCCTCGTTATACAATAATTATAACTTTCATTACATAAATTTTGCTAGAGGGTCAGCCTGTTTACGAGTAGTAATTTCTTTTCAAAGAGATCGATTTTTTTAATGTAAATGAGATACAAAGGTTATCCCTCTGTAAATAAATTCATTCTGTTTTGTGAAAGCTGCATGTCTGGCAGTATTTGAGCATTAATGACTTTCAAGCTATGCTTAACACCATTTTTTCCTCTTGCTTAATAGGCAAGTGAAATCTACTCCCAGGTGAAATAATAAGCTACAGACAGCGTTACAGCTGTTGAAGGGGTATCCTTCCACTTCATTGACTTAATCTTTATCATCTCTAGGAAGGTCATTCTGGACAGATTTTGTTAAACCTGTTCTTAAGGGCTGCCAGTCCTGAGTTTCTACAATCTAGCTCAGTAACCTATTTAGTTCTTAGAAGCCCTTCTGACAGAAAATCTTTCTTAAAGTCTAGCCTAATTTTTTCTTGTTTTATTTTAAGTCTGATACTTTTTGTCTTCTCCACTGTGGACTGTGAGAACAGAGGCATTTTACATACATTAAGAATGCTATCACATCTTCAGTTTTCTCAATGGGCTATAACAACTCTACTTACTAAAACTCTCTTATTGAGCCATAGGAGCTAGAACTCTGTCACCCTTATGGATTTTTTTTTTTCTCATTTTGCCAAATTGTACCACATCTTGGATCTGCATATACCATGAATATGCTATCTTTACAATAAAGGACATGGATTTTGAAAATAGAAAGCAGATTTCTACCAGGTTAAACTGCCAATATGACACTCAAGTGAAAAATTCATGGAATTTCACATTCAGAATTATCATAAAACATATGGGTAGACATAGTGCTAATTGTGTGGGTTCTGCCAAATCCAGCTTTGAGCCTGAGTTTCATTCAGTACCACAGAAATTCAGGGAATATCATCCTGTAGTCATGGATTCAGCAAAGTGATGTAATAATGTACATCAAAAGTACTGTGGGAAAGAAGCTTATTTTTCATTAAGCAATTGGACTGATTAACAGGTTAAGAAAAAAAATGGGTCAATGTTTCCTGGGTTCTGTATTCTTGTGGATCCCAAGCTAATTGGTTTCTTCTCATACTCTCACTGTCCTTGCCAGGAAAAAGCTTGCACATCACCTTTGATCGTTCTCCCACAGCCAGTTGCTGATTGCACTTTCTGATTTAAAATTTAGTTCCTACATGGCAGGTATAGAAGGAATGAAAGTTAGAGGAAAATATTTTCATTTTTCCCTTTTCCTTCTCATTGTCTCCCCATTGTTTGGGATCACAAAAGCAGCAGCATCTTGCACAGCAGTGATGTCAGGAATATAGTTCGTTACATGAAACCCTTACACATACTCTTCTGCCTAGCAAGTTCTTAAACTACCATTTGCTAGATTTTGAGAGGCAGTCTAGGGAAGGGTTAATTTATACTTTTCCTGTGTCTTATGTTCTTTACCTACACATTTGCAACTGACAAAGATTTTTGTTTCGATCCAATATCATGGATCTTGTATTGTTACATTATACATTTGTTTTAATGATCACTTAATTTTGTCTCATTAATTTCTCCATGGCAAAAATCAGAATCTTTATCTATTGCATTCCTTAACATCTTCTTGTCTTCCCTTCTATCACTAAATACCTTTCCTAATTCTTTGCTATTTTTTACCTTTCCTCTACCAATTGATTATATTATGCAGTTTCCCTTTTTCCTGTTACCTGTCCTTCGTTTTGTTTCACAGATAAAGGAAAATAAGACAAGTATACAGAAAATTATTTCCACTTTTTGTTTGGATTGCTGTGTTTTTGTAATATTCTCACTGCTCTTTTTCTTCATCTATTTATATTTCTCATGTGTTTTTAGGGCAGTGACTGTGCTTGGTTTGCTAATGCTGTTAATGTTCATAACAACATGCTTGAAGTTTTACCTTCCCTATTGCAGTTTCTAGATTAGCAAAACTACACTAATAAAAACCCCATGATTGTACTGCCCTTTTCATCTGTTATGTCACTGAGATTCTACTCAGATGACACTTTGAAAAAGAATTGTCACAATGCATAAAATTCAGCGGGAAGTGGTAGTAATGAGGTTAATCTTGATGAGTTTAATATTGTTTATTTCTCTGATTACGACACCTTTATTATTGCGCTGTCAGTGTTGGGATTATTTCCTGTTCATGTGTTCAGCCTCTCTGCTAGGATGATTTTTGGGAAATATTTTGTGAATTTACAAAATTAGATGGGACTGTGTGGTCTTTATGGCTTTTTTTAATTAGCCACTGACAGTATAATGTCCCCTATTCTATCTAAAAGTCTGTCCTTGAACAAATTCCAGGCATCTTCATTCTCATTGTGCTTTGTGATGATCTTTGGCTTTTCATTGATTCAGCACTTACCTGTGAGCCTTACTTTTCAAATACGTTGAATTTGCCTTTTATCAGCTTAAAAATGTGGATCTCATGCATATTTACATTGCAAGCTGTGACAGCTCTGGAAGAGGTCAGTTGTGTCAACGGCTCTATACATCCACAAGAAACTCTATTATCTGTTGAACAGGCACAGCTTTACGATGTGTAAAACTAAGCACATTTTTCTAATAATATTACCTCCTTATTTTGAAACTAATAGTTTGGAGGTTTAGTTATGCATTTTTAAATAAGATTGATCTCAATACTGAAAAGAACTAAAAGTAGAGTTTGAATGACAAACCTTTTTTTCATGATAGTTTTGTGTCTGTCACCAAAAAACTGCGTTAGTTTACAAATGATATCTGTGACTTCCTTGTCATTGTAATATCAGTTTTTCTGATTATGGGGTGAGAAGGGCAAAGAATTTTCACCAAAAATCAGCCATTTCCGGTGTTGGTTGATAAGGCTGTTGAATCAGATATTTCGTAGGCTAGAACCTGATTCAAAACTGTCCTATACCATACAAGGAGGACATAAAATATTTGCTTGTCTTTACTTTGAATTTTGTTTCTCCTTTTATGTGCCTGGACTAAATCTGTGATCTCATTTTAAAAAACACGCATCTGTTGATGATGATGATCAATACTGGTTTCATTGATTGGTGAGGTTGGGTTTTGGCTTGAACTGGTTTAAAAACTCATGGGGAGAGTTGGAGCAAAGGAAAAAATTACACTAGTACAGTAGGTGAACCCGGCCCTGACGTTCAACATTTCAGAATAAGAGTCGTATGAAAGAGGAAGTGATGAGGCTAGGACAGCTGAAAAGCTACGAAGAAGATAAATAACGCAAGGTTTTACAAAAATAAATAGTAAAAACAACTCCTGGTGGGAATTCTTTTCTTTGTTTCAGAAGAGTTGTTCTTAAAACAGTCGCAGAGTACTGCCTGCACTGCTTCCTTTGGCTTGACCTAAAGCTTAGTTATTTTAATTTATATTTGCATTGGCAGTACCATAGCTGCTGCTTTCCTTGTTCCTGTGATCATTCTGAGTGTTATCAGCCTTCTACTCTAATATGTGCGTTTCTATCTCTTTTACAGTGGTGAGATACTTATTATACTACAAAGGAAGTCATACAACAATATTTTTGGAGCCTCATGGTGCTCTGATGACAGGCTGAAATTACCCAGAAGGAGGCTCTAACATCCAATGAAACAGAAGCTCCAACTCTTCTCAATGCTGAAAAAAATATGTTTAGAAAATAGAAATAACTACAATTTATCACATATGCCAGAATCTGGCAAGCACTTTTAACCCTGTTTTATAGCTTTAAATCCTATAAATAAGTTAGTAATAAAAATCAGAAGTTACTGTCTTAAGAAAGGATAAATTTTTAATGCAAAAACATAGAGAAGTAATTCAAAAGGAAAGAAAACACCGCTAGACATTTTTTCTTTGAGTTAGAACAGAGTTGCATCAGTTTCATGCAATATTTTGATAGGAGGAACACTGTCATCGGAAATTGTTATTTTTTGAGTTCTTATTAATACATACCTCAGTTTCTAGTTAGACTATGAAATGCATTGTTATGGGAGAATACAGTAAGATTCACAAAGGATTTCTATAGATATTAGGATTGTTACAATAAATAACATTTATTTTATAAGGGAGTATATGAATTTCATATTTTGTGTATTATGTCTGCATTTGACTATCGGAAACAATAATGTTCTCTAATGTAGGAAGGAAATTATCTTTTTTTCTTAAAAATGAGATGTTCAAAAGGACAGCATAGGAATCATCAGATATTAATTTTTATTTCACAGACCCTGCATTTTTAGTAAATTCTTAGTGTTATGTCTTCTATTTCTCCAGGAGGAAGGAAAAAAAAAAAAAGAGAGAGAGAGAAAAGAGATTTTACCCATACTTTAGACTAAAGAATGTCATGATTTCTTTTTGGAACTTTCTCATTTCAGGAGATTCTAGAAAGAAAAGGTAACTAGAACTGAATGTGAGCTCTTTAGCCAAGACACATCAGAGCACTAGGTCACCTCTTCTGCAGTCATTCATATGCTCATAATTTTATCAGAGATTTTTACACTGACCAGGAAAGGATTCAAATGGATACAAAAAATTAGCAAGAAATACATCACATTCTTTTTTCCTGTTACAAATCATCCAAGGTCACATTCTAACTTTTTCAGATTGCTTTAATTAATAAAAGATAATTAGTCATGGTTTTTGCTTCCTAACATTATGTTCATTTCTACTAAACCTTCGGGTGTAGGGTTTAATACATGTAGGATAAAACAAAAGTATTTAAACCAAACAAAATTATTCCAAATATCCCTCATAATTCTGTATATTTTAGAGACTCATTTGAGCCATTAACATTTTTTTCATATTGAGGAGCATCACTCTTGGTAAAGAGTGTCAATGAAATGACTGCTAAAGTAAAGATAGTTTTCACTGTCGGTAACAGTATAAAAATCTGGTTCTTACACATCTGGCATTTGTTTTTAAGTTACTTGGTACACTTAATTAGTATAACAAAAGATTAAACATTAACCTTTTTTGTAGTCTTTTAATTTTTAAGGAATTGATTCTGAATAGTCAGAAAGCATACAGGACTCCGTCATTGCCGATCACATACTCACACAGCACCATAAAAATGACATCAGCAGCAAGCCAAGTGCAGCTTGAGAAGATCAGCTACTTGAATGTCACTTCTTCAGTTCTTTAATGTTTATAAACACCTCCACTAAACTATCTGCTTTAGGAAAAAAAAAAAAGGCTTTTTGGTTTTGTGTTAGGAGGAATGTGGAAATGGTATTGAAAATTTTGTAATCTCTAGCGAAGGCTCCATTTGGCCACTGCATTTTTTCACTGTTTCTTTTTATATTTGTCATTTGTATTTTTTCATTTCTCTGGGCACTGTGAAATTAATACTTCAATGTGAATTATTCCTCTGTTGGAGTTTTTCACATTATGACTGCACTGAATATTGTTTGTAGCAAAGGTTCTATCACAAGGCGAAGTAGTTTTATTTCTTTTTGTGTGTGTCAATTGAAACAATTTATTTGAAGACTTTGAGAGTGAAAGAAAAAACTAAAAGCAAAAAGAGGTTAATAAAAGTCAATATCTCCCCTTTGAGCAGGGCCAATCAATTTGAGTGAAATAGATTCCCTGCTTGTTCGATGAGAAAAGTACTTTGTGTCACAAATGACCTGGAAAATTCTTGGGTGTCTTCATTATTGAGAAATACCTGGTGTTTTAGTATTGTGTTGCCTATTTAATTGGTAATGGTATATTCTTATTAAGCTATGTGTTTCTGTTAGATGACTTAGAAGAACATATAATTTTATTAAATTATGTTATACTGCAAGATAAGTAGAAGTTCCCATGATAAAAAGTGCTATGGTAAGCCTGGAATTCATTTGGCATCTAAACAGCATGAAATACATAGTGAATGTTTAATCAACTCAGCAAAGATATAGGATTGAAACTTTTCTAATGTTTTGTTCTGGCCAAAGATATTGTATTATTACTCTCCTCTATCTGGCTCGTGTTTTAGTGGTAATTGTAGTAGTAAAAAATAAATAGGGAAATGTAATTTTACTTTAACAATCTTTTACATTAAATGGTATCAAATATTCACGTTATATATCAAATCCAGCTTTCTTGAAAATATTCATTATATACGTCATATTGAACCTTTTAAAAAAGTAGAAATATCAGATTTTAATATATTATTCCAATGAATAATTTACATTTAGGTAAATAATTTGTGTTTGAGTACCTAACAAAATTATTTTTCTCAACATATACAATTACTGACTGGATAGCACATCATGCTACAATGGGCTTAAATTGAGGAATTCTGACAACTACTTTGTCTGAACTTCCATAACAGGCTTTTTTATCTGGCTTTGGACTGTATATTTTTTCGTATTCTGTGTTTTCAGTTTCCAGTATTTAAATTTAGGTGTAGTTTTTTCCCTCCTTATTTTGCTTACCAATAAAACCATACAACCCCTATGCAAAACAGTGTTAGAAAAGATTCCTCTGAGGCATCTGATGAGATTTTTTTTGTTTGATTTTAAGAACATTTAGAATTATTTTTATTCCTTCTTCATACTAATCTTTTTGAGGGAGTCAGACGTTAAAAACCCACACCTTATTTTTCACCCCTACCATTAATATTGTACAATATAAACATTGCAATACACAGCTTGACTATTATTTGGTCCCTTGTTGATGATGGGCTCCAAACAGCTTGCTTCTGCTACAGCCCTTTGGCAAATTGTCCTCTTCCTATATAGCTGAGTGCTGTGCTAAATATCGTATTACTAAGGTGGAGGTAAAAAGGAAAGAAAGAAAAGTCTGGTAAAATTTCCTTGTAGAAAGTTGAAATAGCATAGCATGTCTGCTTTCAGGTATGAGTAACTTTTATACATGGGCAATTGCAGACAAGATTTGAATCATCACAAATATCTGTGCCTATATGTGAAGCACTAAAAAAATGTGTTCTTAGGTGACTTGACACTTTATCTTCCCTTATTGTGGCTCTGCGTGAAGGATGTTATATTCTGGACCACTTAATTATGGTTGGCCTTCTGCTTTATTATTCCTAAACGCTACAGACAGGGAAAGAAAACTGACCTACACAAACTTTTTTACTACAAACCAAAAGTAGATTAGCTGTCTCCAACTTCAAAGCATTTCTGGAAAGCTTGGCGTTCTTACTCCATAAGGTTCCAGCTGTTCTTATGGTCACACCTATAATCAATAGAAGTAGACTAATGAGAAATTCCTATTTTCTCAAGCACTCCTAGGTTAGGGAAAATGTCAAGGCGACATTTCTAACTCATCTTTCTCTGTAGCATTGCTAATGTTTTACCAAAAACCCTGTTCTGTCTTTTCTGAGATATATGGGTGCAGTTTACCACTTATGTGCTATATGTTTTAATTTGTACACTTGTCCATAGGTGATAACTGAAATTGGTATTTAATCCCTCCATAAGTTAAATGAACATTCTAGATGTTACCTTTTTTAAATTCAGCTGAAAGATCCTTCAGTGGGTTCAACATTTCCAGAAAAAGAGTGTCCAACCACTATTAATTTCTTTAGTATGTGTTGTGATAACATTATTCTTGATGAGTTCATTTGGTATAACTGTAATTGTTGTAAGTACTTTGGTAGGATTTCCAGAGTAATTCAGTATTAATTAAGTGAATCCATGTTGTTGAGGATCCTCTGATACACTGAGTGTTTCAGTATATTGGAAAACATCAAAATCTTCCTCAGAGGGAACAAATCCCTTACTGTTCAAAAAAATAACTATTCACAAAGGGAAATAAAGAAAGTCAGTGCAGAGTAATCTTTTTCTACACTCTGCTTCAGACTCCCAGATGGTTCTTCAAGTAGGTATTTTGTTCTTTACTTGTGGTGACAATAAGGTGGTCTTTGTGGCCAATTTATAAGAAGTGCATCTAGTTCAATGCTGTTGCCATGAGGTGTGCTAATGACACTACTAGGTCTCATTGGCAGACAAAGGAAAATGGGAATAGCAGGATGAGGTCTTTTATTCAGTAAATTGTACAAGTGATTATTCTTTTCTCATGTTTAGATGTAAAATATAGGAGATACATTTTTTTTCCCAAGTTGTTGAACTATATGATAATGTACCCCATGCTTTTCACAACCAGAAGAACAAGATTTTACAGGCAGTCTAGAAAAAGTTAGAGTAAAACTTGAAATAATTCAACTGCTGTTTGAAAAATTGTGACCTGCAACTGAGTAGACAAACATGAAATCACAAAAGGGAGAGTGACAGAGGAGGGATACTCTTGCACTGTTATTGTGAGTTATATGAGTATTTCAAGGAACTATGACTATGCAGAACCAAAGCTCTGTATTTATTCTAGTTGTCTTTAGGGAAAAATCTCAAACCCACCAAAGAAAAAAACTGCCAGTCTGCGGAACTGTAGAGGAGAGAGAAAGCACCTGTCCAATAGTCTGCAGCTAGGTTTCCTAGCAAATGGAGACATGTTTTGCTCGAAGAGAAAATCTCTTTAAGGAAGCTTCTTGTGGTTGTTGTACCGGTATGTCTCAAACATTATTCCAAAGCAAACCTCCAAATACTACACACCATCAAACATAATTTTCAATTTTAATATTTATTATTGGCTTTTTCAACTGCATGCTTTCCTTCAGTACTTTAACTTTTGTAACAAAGGAATAATAACATGTTGCTCTGTTACACTGACTCTTTCACAACGCAAAACGACAAGCAATTGAGTATATAAAATGAAGTGATTTGGTTAGTATTAGAAATTGAAGGGTGACCCTGAAACCTGTCATAAAAAATGAAATACCTTTGTTCTGTTCCTTTTGTTAAGATACTTTTGACACGGCTTCTAAAAGAATGAGTTGCAGGATAATATTTACTATCTCTGGAGCTTGAGAATAAAGTAGGCATTATGATTTAAAAATATCTAAGAGTATCATTACACTGCTTAAATAAATGAGCAAAGTACTTGACAAAGGAGAGATGGTATAGTGCAAAAGGATGTGGATAGAAGTCATGGGTTTTCCAGGAACTAGAAACTAGGAAACAGATGAGAAATCAAGAAGAGGTTGCAGGAGGCATGTCACATATCTCCAAAAGCACCTGAGATGCATGGGAGTAATGATGAAAATTTTGATGGTGACTGCAGTGAAGACAAATGCAGGTGGATGTCAATATACCCTTATCAAGCTGATAACAGAGATGGAAGAGAGAATACTGGAGGATGTGTTTTCTTGGCAAAAACTGCTTTACCTAACACTAAACAGAATAGGGGATAATGGAAAATGGACTCGGGAGCTGAGAGTTCATGGAGTGATAGTAAGCAGAAAGAATAAGAATTTTAATATTTTACAAGTACTTGAAGAGATTACATACTAGGCAGCTGGGGAAGGAGGGATGTTGTTGCTTGTTTGGTTGGTTGTTTTGTTTTGTTTTGTTCTGTTTTGTTCTTAAAGGGACAATTCTACAATCATACAATTAAAATTTAGTGAAGAATGCTGGCAAGGAATAGCTTCTACTTATTCTTTGTTGAGCTGGCTTCCACCCAGGAAGTGTAAAAATGACATGTGGCAAAGCCTTCTCCATTCGGTTGATTTTAAAGCCTCATTTTTGCAACTATTAGACTATATTTATCTTCTCTCTCTCCTTTAGAAAGCATTGCATGACCCTGGGTGGTATATAAGAGTGCTATAAATCATGGAGGTGAATAAGGAATATTATCACTATGTCATACCATATGAGAACCTGGAAGGATCTAAAAATATTCTTACATAATAGGTTTAAAATAAGCAACTTTAATACTTTTTCACCCAGCACGAGATATTACCTTCCAAAAAGTCAAGAAAGAATTCAACAAGTTCATGAAGGAATGGTCTATCTGTGGCCATCAGACATCACATTTCAGACACAAGTTCCAACTATAAAAGTCCCATACTCTTGATTTCTGGAAGCAGAAGAGCAAGGCCAGCCCTATAGACATCCTGTTTTATACTCTTCTATACATGTAAGTTACAGCCTGCTATTAGAGGTGTTGTACTTTACTGTGCCTGCTCTTATCGCTTTAAGCTCTTGGTAAAGCTTAGGCAGTCCAGAATCTGAGAAATAATTTATTTTGGAAATAACATATCTTTATTTCACAGATGACATTTTTCTGGTACAAATTTTTTTTCTTTTATTTTTTCCTACTACAGGAAGTTTTTCTCATTGATTTCTGATTTAATTCTGTTCCTGTTTTGACTTAAAATTAACTCTGTTTCAGCAGTGACTGATCTCATGTTTAAACCCTTTTTATTAGCAATTATGTTTGTATGTTTGGAATGATTCTCAGTACATATTTTAGGAAGGAAAAGCCTAATGTCTTTCACAGGTAAAATCTGAAGTCTCTAAAAGAAGAGCCAAACCAGGGCAAGCTATAAAACACAGGCAGAAGCAGGCTTAATAAAGTCATATTTATAGTTCTAGTATTAGAGGAATTTATAGCACAGTGTTCCTATAATTCCTAGGAAGATTTAAATGTACATTTGCAAATATTCCAAGGACTGTGAAAGACTTAGGTACTCAATAGAGGTTATTCCTGTCTTATGAGTTACCATGTAGTGATTTAAATTTATAAAAAAATTGTTTCTGAAGTATTCATGTTAAGGTTAATAATGATTTTTTAATCCAGATCTCTTCCAGAAATATGGATGAATGGCTTTCTTAAAACAACAGCAACAACAGCAAAACAACACAAAACACCACCACATACATTATATTTTCTGGGTTCCAGTTATATTTGGGTAACCAGCAAATAAACTGACTTTCCCTTGGTGTCAAAGAACAAATCTGTGTACTCTGAAAGTGCCTGGACCATATATCCTATAATGTAAATTAAAAATTATATAAGGCTCAGTAAAAATTTCTCACACTAAACCCATGGTCACACGAAGCTAAAGTCAAGACAGTGAAAAAGCACTCTAAATGAGCATTTTGTTTTACAGCTGTCTTGCTAAACTGATACAGAGAGAATATTTTCCTTCTAAAAGAATATCTCAGTGTTTTAGCTCATCCTTTCATTATCCTGTAGAAAGATCAGTTTCAACATAAATCTTAGCTGGAAAATACGGCACTTGATGGTACATTTTGAAATTACTTCAAAAGAACTACATGTTCCCAAGCAACATCTATTTCCCTAAACATTTAACATTAAACAACTCTTCTTAATATCTTTCATTATGCCAAAAAGATGAATGGTTATCTTAATAATAATAATTTAAGGAGCCAAATAACCCTACAGTGGCATTCTATGAAAGGTGAAGCAAAATTATTCAGAGTATGATGGGGAATGGCATCATAATTTATGCACATACAAACTCTTGAATTTTTGGATGATGACTTTTACTTCTGTTATTGCATTGTCCTTGAGAGCTAGAAGCCAACATTTTTTTTATGATGTTATATTTGTAAATGTCTTGCAAGATAACATCCTGTTTTGAGTTATTTTCTGAATTCAAAAAAGCCTTAGCTATCCGAACACACACAAACACACACACACACACACATAAAAAAAATTTAGGTAGAGAACAGACAGAAAATTTACTTTTACTGTCTCTTCTCCATCTCATGATGAGGAATATTACAAGCTTCTGGCTGAATTATATTTGTTCTGCTTTTCCTTCATAACAATAACCAGGAAAATACAAAATTCTTACTAGCAGTATTGGATAGAGAGATTCCCTGGTATCTCAAGTTGTGGACTTGAATATTACATTTTGTTCAGGAATATTTTTGGGTCCTGGTGCATTATGTAACTCAGAAATATGGGGCAAAAAAATCTATATAGAGATGTCTTTCAGTTGTCTAGTCCTTCCTTTTTAGAAAAAGTCAGGTATACTTGCATGACCAGTGTTTAAACAAATAATGCTGGGAATACCACAAATATCAGCAGTTGCCTTCCTTGAAACTCTGTCTACCCCATATGCAAGGCAGGATCACAAACATGTATTATGAGAAGCATAGCTCTGAGGAGCCAATAGGCCTTGAAACACTGTGGTACCCTTTCACAAGGTGACTTATTCTGACCTGTAGAGGATGATCTGAAGGAAAAAAAAAAAACTTGTTTAGATAGATCTTTAAAAAGTATAGTCGGCCAGGTGGCCAGACTGGTTGTCCCATTTCATGTAGCTTTGTGTTGAGTGTGGGTGGCAAGGTTTTGGTAGTGAGTGGGCTGCAGAGTAGTGTCTGTGAGACTGGGGGCTGCGCTATGCCAGATACAGTTGTTTCCAGCTGGTTCCACAACAGACCCACTGCAGGACACAGCTGACCCCATCAGCCAAGTGCGTGGTGCCTCTGCGAAAGGATATTTAAGAAAGAAAAAGAATACCAGGCAGAGAGCAGAGTGAGGGGGGTGTTGAAAGGGAGAAACAGCAGTGCAAACACCAAGGTCAGAGAAGGAGCAGGGGGAGGAGGTACCCCCGGTGCCAGACCAGACATTCTCCTGCAGCACATGGAGGAGAAAATGGTGAAGCAGGCTGTCCCCCTGCAACCCGTGGAGAACCACGTTGGACCAGATATCCACACTGTGGCCAGTGGATGACCTCATGCCAGAATATAATGATATTTCCTGAAGGACGTCAGCCCCTGGAGACTCCACTCAGGAGGAGGGGAAAAGAGTGAGGATGAAGGAGCAGCAGAGAAGAGCTGCTATGGACTGATCATGAATGACCCCCAGTTCCCCATCTCCTGTGCCACTTGAGGCAGAGGGAGGTAGAAGAGTTGGGATTGAAGTTGAATCTGAGAAAAAGGGGGTGGGGAAGATGTTTTAAATTTTGCCTTTATTTCTCAGTACTCAAATCTATTTTAACTGACAATAAATTCCATTCATATTCATAAAATCATAGAATGATCTGGGTTAGAAATTACCTTCAAAGATTATATTATTTGACCCTCCTGCCATGGGCGGGGACATCCTTCACTAAACCAGGTTACTCAAAGCCCCATCCAACCTGACCTTGAACTTTTGTGATGATGGGGCATCCACATGTCCCACCACTCTCACTGTAAAAAACGTTTTCCTTATGTCCAATCTAAATCTACCCTCTTTAAGTTTAAAAACACTGCCCCTTGTCCTGTCACTACAGGCCTTGATAAAAAATCCCTCCATCTTTCTCATAAGGCCCTTCTTAAGTGTTGAAAGGCCACAATAAGGTCTCCCTGGAGCCTTCACTTCTCCAAGCTGAACAACCCCAACTCTCTCAGCCTTTCTTCAAAGAAGTGTTTTAGCCCTATGATAATTTTCATGGGCCTTTCCTCAAGTGAATTCTGTTTAGTTCATGACAGTAACTGGTAAGCGATCTCCCTTTGTTTATATCAACCGACAAGCTTCTTCATCCTATTTTCTCCCGCTGTCCTCTTGAGAAGGGGGAGTAAGAGAGCATCTGGGTGAGTGTCAGGCATCCTTCTATGTTTCAGGACATTAAAGCTACCAAACTTCCAGTGCTAAGCTCCCCCACTTTTTCATTTATTATGTGTAACTTAGCTTTATTGTTTATAAGCACAGATGAATCGCTATAGTAACTTCAGCTCCAGTCTCAAAACCAGCTGGCAACCACAAGGAAAAAGAAAAGGAAAGCAAAAACCCCAGAACAATAAAAAGGTTAAAGTCCCCATTGTGAGGTAAATTTTAAACATTGTTCCCTCTGGATGAGATCTGCACGTTTTCTGACAGTGCTTTTACCACCACCACCCCTGCAGTTAGTATAGATTAGCATTATATTTCTGCCAGCAAAGGATTAGGTTGGTAAATCAACATGGTTTATTTGAAAGCAGAGGCCATCCAGGGACAGAGAGACTGATAACAGAACCTCTTTTTTAGTAGGGCACTTTTAGGTTTAGCCTTCAGTAAGAACCTTATTTAAATATAAATATTTTTGCTTGCTCCCTATAGGAGTCATAAGCTGCCTGTAAATGGACAGAGTTTTACAAATGAGAATGTGTGGGAACTTCAGAATGACTGAAGTGGTTTTTTACAAAAGGTGCAGAATATTCCTTTTATACTTTCTTTGAAGTTAAAAACTGCAAATTAAACATTAAAAAGGAATAAGATTCACACTGTAAGAAAAATAATGGCAAGTGAAAGATAAAATTTAATCATAGTTTAAATAATTTGATTGCTAGTTTAAGAAAATGTTCTTGACAGATATTTCACCTCATGCACCATCTGTGTTTTTAGGCAACATGAATTAGACAGCTTGTAAGCTACACTGTAACTTGTATTTCTTTCTCCTTGTAGGTATTTTTTGTTTTGCTATGTATATGGTGTTGCAGGAATATGCAAAGGGGAAGGAGGTGTAGGCAAAGGCTAAAGGCAGAGACACGGGCTATCCTGCCAAATGATCAGCAGTGAGGATAATACATGGGACTACAGCAGGTCAACATATGCCTGAGAGCCTCAAAGTGCGAATTCAAGGCCATGCAAAATTTTCTGCCTTCTCCATCCTGTAAGAACAGCACTTTCTTTCTGCAGTGTTGACCTCATTTCAGACGTCAAGAAGACAGCAGCTCAGAGGAAGAATTAACCTTGTCCTTTCCTTACTCCCCCCCTTCACCTGTTCCACACCATATTACTGAATTACTTTTCATGCTGTCACAGGGGTGAGCATGTGGCCACATCTTTTCTAGTCCTATCTTCAACATTGTGCCAGCGGTGTTCTATATTAAACATTAAAACATTCCTATGTGATTTAGAGGAGCGTTTATATACGATGGATCTTCTCTAATGTTAGAAAGGCTATAGGTGGCTGTTACTATGGTTTCACACTCTCCTTTCACTGCCAGAGTCAGTATAATGGTACTGCATTGTACTGATTTTTACCCATCTGTCTCTTCCTATAACATGCTCAAGAATTACTACTTACCTGAAGCTATAATAATTCTGACTACATATCACCAAAAAGGCAAGACTGATTTTTTTGTTCCCACTTTTCATGTATAAGGTTACATCTTTTATGTGCAGATGGATTAAAGGGAAAGCCTAGTGCCAAAACAGGCTCAGAAGCAGATCCCAGCTGCCCAACCCTCTTAACTACAAATGAAGAAACAACATAAAGTGTCTTCCAAACACTGAGGAAATTAGTTTCTGGATCTGAAACTGAAATGTAAGACTGAAGACCATTTAATCCTGTTCTAAGTGTTAGGGAAGGGGAGATAGGCTTTTTGTTTATTGTAGAAAGTTATTTGGGAAATTCCTTCAGTTGTCTCAGGAGTACTCAATTCTATCTGAAATGGCTGCATTTGTGAGCAGAAATGTAAAAAAGAAAATCTATACCATATCACCCTTTTTATATTGCTTAATTATAGCCTACAGCCATAAAAGTTATTTCAGCTACACAAGCCTTCAAAAATAGCCTTTGTGAGGTAGATATTCATCAGCCATCATCTATTTCTCTTTGTTTCTGTCTCCGTTGTCCATTTCCAGCCTATTAGAACATCAGTAGATGTATTCATTGACATGCTATTTGAATTGCTATTCCTAGGCAACATCTATGATTATGAGGACAGGCCACATTAGTAATGTGATTTTCTAGTTGCTATGTGAAAAGCAACCACTTAGAATCAGGTGGGTATTTTTGGCTGCAGCTCAGTCCTTATTAATGTATGCTTTCTTTTCAGTATGTTTATATTACTAACCCTGAAATCTGTAATAATGAACAAAATGTTGTGAAATACAGAATTTTTACATAATTAATATCTCATCTAGCAGCTCTGTAACACATTCATCTCTGAATAACTTTCAATTCATACTGAAACATGGATGTTAATGGCAGAAATTAGAGTTGAAAATATCTATTTGGTCTTCTGTTTCATATAGTCACTTGATTGTTCCCTAAAGAATATTTTCCGGTGCTTTGTCTCATCTAGATTTAAATGTACTTAGCAATAAAGCTTATACTACTTCCCTCTGAGACTATGTCACCATGTAATAGATTTCACTATTGGGAATCTTTACCCTATTCGATCATGGTAAGATATTTCACCTTCTTAGAAACAGGAAAGAGGAAAAACATAACAAAAGCAAAAATATTTATTGGCTAGAAGTTAGCAGGAGAGTTTACTACAAACCAGAGATGTTCCTTCTTTTAAAATTTCATTCCTTCTATGATACTGTCTTAATCTCCTGTAGTATGAAATCTGGTGTTGCATTTTTCATCACATTTTCCTGAGGTAAAGGCAAATCCTACATATTCCCTTTGACTGTGTCATTTAGTTCTCATTCTACATTTCTTCTTTGTAGTTGCAAGATTGTCTTGCCCTTGAAAATGAATTGCTGATATATCCTCATAACCGTCAAATTTCTTCAAGTCAGATTTATTAAAAACAGAGAAGATGGATTTAAGACAAATAAAGAGGCTTGTTAAGTGTCTCAAAAAGTCATAACCTTAATGAGGCAATATCTTCTTAGCCCCCAAGGAGGCAATAAACTTCCATAAGCAACAGAACAAGTCCTGGCTCTAACTGACCTGTGACTTGCAAAGGAGGGTTTAGGAAGTAAGGCTATTTTTCAAAGTGATCCGTCGGGGACAGACATGAGGTTAGTGGTTACACACAACTAGACCACTGGCTAGAAGACACCAGCCTGACTGACAGATATATATAGTCACCTGTTCCTAATACGTTCCTGGCATACGGTGTGTAGAACATTTTGACTGGTGCTCAGGCTCAAAAAGATATATATTCTGGGATGTAAAATAGCATAGTCACTGCCAAACTATATAATATAAAGCTACCTGAAGAGAACTGAGTCAATAAATGGCAAGGGAGAAAACAATAAAACCATACTTACGTTTACGTGTACTAAGGTTTACTAACAAGTTAGTGCTCCATAGGAGAAATACACAGCATTTGCAGGGAAAGACAGACATATACACGTGTGCATGTGCGCTCCTCCCCCCCGCCACTTGTCTCCATGCACAATCCTGGTCTTAGCAGGTCAAAAGATCCTTGAGGAATGAAGGGCTCCTGAAGCGGGCAGAGAGGGAGAGCTGCTGTTCTTGGACCAGGCAGGGAAAGCAAGCAGCTCCCTCACTGCTCCAGGAATCTCACACCAAATCTTGCAAAACAGATCCTGTGACAACTACTTCTTCTTCTCCCCCTCTCCACTCCCTTCCAAATCCTGTCATTTTATATGATGTTTGCATTCTTAGGCAGTTTTAGCCTTTAACCTCTACACCTTAGACTATGCACTGCACAATTAGAGTATTACATAGTTTGTCAGGCAGGTGCCTTATCCTGTTGCTCAGCTGTTTTTTCTTGCTCACCTGCTTCTTTTCTTTGGTATGCTGAAAGCAGTCTTTTTCCCACTGTCAAGGTTGTACTTATTCAATGACCAGTAATTAATTGACCATCTGTGGGTTGTTTATAGGTCTAGGTCCTCTGTTTCCCACTGTATTTTCAAGCCACTTGCTATTATCCCATGCTTAAACTCTACATCATTACAAGAGACACCTGGTACCAAGCATTAGTTCACGCAGCAAGTTCTCATAACAAGCTTAAAAGGTCAGCACAGAATCTTTGCACAGTTGGCATAAGCTTTCGTTTGCATTTTCACTGGGTCGCTGTAATGTCTCCACTCTCTAAAGTACCACTTATTTTTTGTTGGATATGTAGAAGGTAAGGGGTGGGGGAAAACCGAAAGAAAAAAACGAAGTCACCTTCACTACCAGTGAGTGCATATCTATTTGAAAAATTTAAGTGGATGCTGCATCAACATGTCCAATTAGGTCAAAACATTTCTGGTTCAAAGCACTTTACCTCTGCTATAGGTGAAGGCAGTTTCTTCAGCCTGAAGTTTTTCTATTCTACACAAGTCTTGTATCTTGATTGAGAAATTAAGAAAGAGAAAACAGTGTTTCAGAAATGTGGTTTGTGTTTTCAGCTTTCAAAGAATTAACAGATAGTCCTTTGTTCTCCCATTATAGAGAAATTTTGCATTTAAGTGCAAATCACACTATGGAACAGAAGACTTCTGTGACTTATGCTTTTTCATACAACTGCTTTATTTATTTTTATTGCTTGGTGGTTAAATAGAAAATAAACTTCCAGCATCCAAAATAATTGTATTCCAGCACTGATATTTTTGTAGCTATCAATCCAAACTCATTGGCACAAGGCTATGCCTTTCATAGAATAATAGAATCATTTAGGTTGGAAAAGATCTTTAAGATTATCGAGTCAAACCATTAACCTAGCACTGCCGAGTCAACCACTAAACCATGTACATAAATGCCACATCTACACATCTTTTAAATATCTCCAGGGATAGTTATTCAACCACTTCCCTGGGCAGCCTGTTCCAGGGCTTGACAACTCTTTCCATGAAGAAAATGTCACTGTTATCCAATCTAAACTCCTCCTGGTGCAACTTGAGGCTGTTTCCTCTTGTCCAAATGCTTGTTACTTAGGGGAGGAGACAGACATCCACCTCACTTCAGCCTTCTTTCAGGTAGTTGTAGACAGCAATAAGGTCTCCCCTCAGCCCCCCTTTTCTCCAGGCTAAACAGGCTAAACACTTTCCTAATCCTTCTGGCCACACTATTTCTGACGCAAGCCAAGATGTTATTGGCCTTCTTGGCCACCTGGGCACACTGCTGACCAACACCCCCAGATCCTTTTCTGCCAGGCAGCTTTCCAGCCGCTCTTCCCCGAGCCTGTAGCACTGCCTGGGGTTGTGACCCAAGTGCAGAACCCAGCACTTGGCCTTGTTGAACCTCATACAATTGGCCTCATCCTATCTAACCAGCCTGTCCAGATCCCTCTGTATGTCCTTCCTACCCTCCAGCAAATCAACACTCCCGCCCAACTTGGTTTCACCTGAAAACTTACTAAGGATGCACTTGATCCCCTCATCCAGGTCATTGACAAAGATACTACAGAGAACTGTCCCCAGTACTGAGCCCTGCAGAACACCACTGATGACGGTCTGCCTGATGGAGTTAACTCCATTCACCACAACTCTTTGGGCCCGACCATCCAGATGGTTTTTCACACTACAAAGAGTACAGTCATCCAAGCCATGAGCAGACAGTTTCTCAAGGAGAATGATGTTGGAAACAGTGTCAAAGGTTTAGTGCAGCAGTCCCAGCTGTGCCGTGTACCTTTCTGGGGCTGGGCCACAGGGTCTACAGGCGTGTTGGAGAGACGGTCCCAAATCCTGGTGCAGGGTCATGGATTTCCATCAAAGTCTCACAGTTTCTCTGTTTTCTGGGTTGCCTCTGGAGTCTGTTCCTCTGACATCTCTGAGTATTCTTAAGCATTCTCATTTATAGGGTTGGATAGAGAACAACTCATTGTTGATTAGTCTGATCAAATTGTACTGTCTTTTCCCAATTTGCATTCTCAGTCTACTTGTTCTGGACACCCCAGGACATGTTTGCACATGATGATCGGCAGGTTGTATTTATAGTTTGGCTATCTATCTCCTTGGGCTCACAAAACCAACATTCTGTTGTTTGGGACAGATGGTTGATCATATTTTGTTTACCTCTGCTACACCAAAAAGTTTGTTAAATTTCAGAGTCTTTATGCTAACAGTTAGGTTGATCAGGCTAAATTCATGACGACTGCTATACCATCTCACTCCAGTTTGAGGTCTGAGATGTAACACTGGGTAGAAGGGGAAAACAGAAATTGTTTCTGTACGAAGAATTTTGAAGAAGACCTTTTTATTATTTTCTTTTTCTGCAGGAAATATGTGTGCCTTTCAATGAGTTGCGTTCCCACTCTGTCTTCTGCTCACAAACTATTGACAGTTCTCTCAATAAATAGAAAGATTTGCTGTTAATAAATCTGTCCATGAAATGCTCACTGAATGTGAAGCTTTCTGACATTCAGAGCTCTTTTTGTTATGGAATGTATTACTGAAGGTACCATTGCATATCACGAGACGTGTTCCCAGTTCTTTAATACTCCAGCTGTTAATACACTTTATGATCAAATGTCAAAATGTGAAATTGAACATCTTTTCACTTAATGTTTAAAGAATTAACCTTTGTAACCCATGCTTCTTCACTAGTTCCACAGCATTTGAAATGTGCTTCTTATCTTCAACTCTAATCAGGTAAGACATTGCTTCAGACGCTTTTCCATTTACCCATCGAGCACATCTAACATGGAAGACTCATATCTTGGTCTCAAAAAGTTTGTATGCACTAACATTAAAAAATGAGAAAAGTTTATTAAACTGTGTAAGAAAGCATACCTTTCCTATTTACTTAAATAAGTGTGGAAATTAAAAAAGAGCATGCTGATTTTAATTCATGTATATTAGATTTGAAAACAGACATTTTCTTACAGAATTAGTGTTTAGCAATTGTAAGAAGGATATTTACCAGTTTTGAAAAACAATTACCTAAACATTTGCTTTTAACAGCAAGGAATTGAACTTGGGTATGTAGGAGATCTTTTCTGTGCACCCAAACACCCTTAATATAAATGGCTTTTCCACAACTGCTCAATCTGCTATAACATTTATATTAAAAAAATATGTAAAATTAGTTAAATTGATCAGGTAATTCTCTTACATTTTTTTTCCTATTTGCGCTATTTGATCACTTTATGATGTAAACTCTGATAGTTAAATGGGAAATGCTCTCATTGTGTCATACTAAATCCAATATGCTTTTTATCAGAGTATAAGCAGACCTTTTAACTGTTAGTCTAGAACTCTCATGGCATCTCTTCTTTTTTTTTTTTTTCCACTTAAACATATGGAACATGATGTTTTCTTTTCAGAGTTCAAGATGTGTAAAACTGTATGGAAAATAGCTGAAGCATAGAAAAACTTTTAGTGCGGCCTGTGTATGGTTTGTGATAAATGTAGTATCTACCAATCCCTAGCAGAAAACATACACTCCATCTTCAATTTCATCCCAGTGGTATGAGGTATCGCATCTGGACTATTGGGAGTTAATAAAATGTAGCCATTAGCGTGAAATAGCAGGAACTAAAGAACAGTCCAAGTAGAGTTATGATTTAATCTTCCTGAAAGCTAGAAGATTTTCTATTCATCATTTCTGTACTTATGTGAAATTTGACAGCATTACTTGCTAAATCAATGGGAATTACAGTACCAGGGCAAAAATGGTATAGCTGGACTGAGCAGTAAATATTTTGTTTCCTTCAGTTTTTGTGAGATGAAAGCCCAGTTATAGATTTTAAAACCAAAACAACAGCAAAACATTTACAAATCCACATTTCCTTGAGCACTAGTTCTATTATATTTCAATGTTATTTCTATTCGAAGACTGATTTCCAGAGAACACTAGTCACCAAAGCTTAAAGATAAATATTAAATTAACTTTTACATCCAGCATTCTTAAACCTAGATTTCTACCATTTAGAATAAACTTTTTGTTCTTGTTGTTGTTTTCGGTTTTTTTGTTAATAAGAAATCCTCAGAACAGATTTTGAACATCTGAAGATGAACAGAAAGGAAAGAGCAAAGGTTGTTTCCTCTTTGTGAAAAAAAGATGAAGAGAGGTAAAAGTTTCATCACAATAGACCTCATGTTTAACATAAATTCCAGCAGGTATGATTTTTTTTTTCCAGAAGAAAGTATCTTGATGCAAACACAAGGTCCACCATGTGTACTGCATTATATGATGGAAGGCAGAGATGAGTGGTGTCCCTCAGAAGGGATCAGTATTATTTAAGATCTTTGTCGGCAGCATGGACAGTGGGATTGAGTACACCCTCAGCAAGTTTGCAGATGACACCAAGCTCAATGGTGTGGTTGATGCTCTAGAGGAAGGGGATGCCATCCAGAGGGACTTAGGCTAGAGAGGTCGGCCTGTGCGAACCTCATGAAGATATATATTCTTTACTTAGTGTATTCATTCTAAGCAGCAGCTATTCTTCCTTCAAAATTCTGAATGCTTTGTCATTTAGGTGCTTATGGAAGAATACATAAGCAAATGATAGAATGAGAGCTCTTGGTTATTTTAGCACAATCATAAGAAAATAAGTACTTTTTCTGTTGTGCATTTGTTTGTTTGTTTTCCTACTTGTTTATTTTTTCTTTCTCAACATTTGATCTTATAAAGTCACATTCTGTGGTTTTAATTCAGACACCCATCTTTCTCTTCAATTAATATTTAATTCTATTTTATCTTTATATAGTCTGAAAATTCTGGGTTTTTTTCTGATGAAAGGTTATATTGTGAAGAGCTCAATAACATTTGTGTGCAGAACATTAACCAAAACCTGACACATATGGGAGTGTTTTCTCAGTATGTAATTTAATAGAATGTATTATTACTGTTGCTATTCAAAAGTGATCATACCCTGCACTGTTGCTATCTAAAACTGCCTTTAAACCCAACAGGGAGAAATGTCCTTTGAGTTAGTAGTCTTCATCATTTATCTTGACTAAACATTTAGATAAAGATTTTAAGCAATTACAGTTCACTTTCTTCTGCAGTCTGAGACCCCTAGTGATTTCTTGGCAATTTCCATGTGTGCTCTCTGAAGTTTTTTTTTTTTCCAGATCTTTCATTAACTTCAGAAATTATAATGTGTGTTTTAGATTAAATTATATGGCATATAATTTACTGCAGATACATCATGAATATTGGACATAAATGGGTCGCTTTTATAACCTTGACATAAAAGAACATTTCATGCTGGGTTTTTCACTTGTTTTCTCTAACAGTTTCTACCATTTGCATGAAGTTTGGGGATTTTAATATAAACATTCAAATAGCATCCTGATAACCTTTGTGTTGATAATGCCTATCTGCCAGGGTATAAATTTTTTTAGTGTAGTCTTTCTGCTGATTTTAGGATTGGCTCTGAATTTCATATCATATTTATTTTGAATCCCTGTTGATTCTATAAATAGCATTAGAATCCCTATACCCATGCAAGATGTGAGTTTTAGGTTTGTTAAAAATGTGGTAAAGTTTACTTCTGTCACAGTGTAGGGAAATAACACTAAGGACCAAATGCACTTTTGTAATAGTAAGTGTGTACATTTTTGTACAAAAGTACACAATGAGAAGAAATTCATTACACTACTAAACTTTGCAGAAAACTAAGAATATAAAACAATGTTCAAAAGAACTTAAATCACATTGTGTTGCCACTCACAGTATTCAGGAGGCTTACATTTTAAAAATAGTTGCATGTCTTCTTGGTGATGAAAACAGTTTGCCTGGTTCTTGCAAAAAGGAATTACCTACTGGATTTTATTAACTTGTCTGCAGACATGTCAGAAACTGAATATTTATAATGGATTTCAACATAATTCCGTGAGGAAAAACTGCCTTGCAAAGCGTTAGGCATCAGGCTGAATATGCATGTAAGGTATATTTTCTGTTCCTTAACAAGTCTGTTCTGATACATAAAATTTCCTGGCTGTGAAGAATATATCACAGGTTTATCAACAAGTGAGCTTGTTCCCTCACCTTCAGTCTTCAAAATGCTCATTAAGGAATTCTAAATTTTGAGTTCTATTTTAACTCACCAAGTAGCTAACTAAGAACATCAGCAAATTAGTTGAAATACCTTGGCTTCAGCCTTCTGTATGGATCTTCTGAGGAAAGCTTTGTCCACAGTATCACATTTTCCTCCAAATTATTTATTTTCCAGTGTACTTAGGGGTAGTTTGAGCTACAATACTCTTGAGTTTTGGTAGTTTTTTGGGGGTTTGTGTTTTGTTTTGTTTTTCCGGTAAGTTGTGAAAGACCTTGTCCAACTGTTTGAATGAATTGCTGGAAGTGTGTAAAAGGACAGTGATCAGATACATAATACTTGCCTGTGTTTATAATGAACAGGGCATAAACTGCAACACAACCAAGATGCAATCTGAAAGAGTTCCCTAAATTTAAAATGCTTCTGAAACCAACCCAGAATTTTTCCGTGTGGATTAATGGGAAAGAAAAAAGGCTGGAGGGAAAGCAGGAGGTTCTTGCCATGGTAGGGTCCCTGATTTAGGAAGAGCTTTAGGATGACCAAAGAACTACACAAGAGAGCAGAAGTCATCAAAGCCTATAAGGCAGATTATTTGCTTCCCAGGTTTGCTCCTCACCCGTACTGTAGGCTATACCTTCTCTAGAGGGACATTTCTTCCTCTGGGAAAAGACTGAGTGGCCTTTAAATTGTGCACATCCCTCTTTTATTTTCTGGAGGCTACAGAAACAATGTAATTTGTGGGTCAGTGGGGCTTAGACAGAACTTTAGCCTTAAAAACCTTTAATCACAATGCTTCAGTATTTGGTGGCCAGGACATGTCTGCATCTTGCTCCTGTTTTCCTGACACTAGGGAAGGAGGATGGTGAATGGGGATCATACGTCATCTTTTGTGCCTCGTTCATGAATGGGAATGCTCTTCCTGAACATGCCTGTTACAGCTTGATAACCCAAAAGCACTCTGGCCTCATGGTTCAAAGTAATCATGCTAAGACTTGGTCCTAGGAGCCTCTGGTAGAACAAATATGCCATTTTGCTAATTAGCCAAATACGTGGGAATTGAATTTGTAGGTGTCTATAACAATGAAGAAGAAATACAGTTTACAGACTCATTGCATTCTTGGATGTACTAGGGTTTTTTTCTTAATTTGAAATTGGTTTTGCTCGACTGAATCTTGAGACTACAGGCATAGAATGAACTAAATTCACATTGAGACTATAAGCAACAACACATCTCCCACATGGATCTCTAAATTATTGAACACAAAGAAGAATGTTTTGCAACTTTGATTAGGGAATTGTTAATCAGGCCCACAATAGTATGTAGGTCAAAAACCAATTAAAAGAGTCTGACTAGAATATATGATTAGGCAACCATTCAAAACACTGCTTATTAAAGAAAAATAAAAAGATGGAATAGATTCATCTACACGAATTATTTATTTCTGTGCTCTGGATAGAGTATGACAGTTTGAGCAGCAATAAAGCAGTTAAGTTAGCGATCAATTACTAACTTCAGGAACAGAGAAATAGTTTGGCTGATGAAAAGCTTATTCAGCCCTTGACAAATACTTGGCTGTCACAATAGTTTATTTGAAATACCATTGTAGCAACCCCAGCTCTGGCTTTTATTTTTGCATCTTCCAAACAAATAAACTATGTATGGTGTTTTCAGTCAGGCTTTGAAGTTCAATCTGTTCTGGCAAGGCAATGTTACTTCACAAATAGTAAAAATACAATTCCTGCTGTTACTTATCCTGCAGAACCCTCTTCTTATCAAAAAGAGTTGCAAAACAAATGAGCAGTTGGATCTCTGCTAAATGTAAAGTTTTACAAAACCGCACCATTGTGACAATGAAGGAGCATAGCAACAACTCCAACACTTCAAAATGCACAAAACTTCCAAAGAAGAAATTATATATCTTATCTGATTTTTGATCAACAAAGCAAAGTGACTAGCTTATCTCTTCATCCCATCTTCACTTTTGTCTGCAATAAGGATAAATGTTATTTCATTCTATTAGGAGCTTGCTGAAAACAAGGCTTTTCCAGTCAAACGTGCCTGTGTATGCATAAAGAACTTACAATTCTATCTTCGAAATTTAGTAAACGCAATGCATTTCACCTAAAAAAAAAAAAAAAAGAAAAATACATCTTTTTTTGTTCGGTCAATTTTTTTGAAAAGAAAAAAACAACAAGAAAAGTAATGTTTGGTATTAGGTGACAGATACTACAGATGAAACATGCTCTTAAACTACGAACTGAAACTGAGTTTCAAATAAATCCAGATTAAGAAATCCCAGATGAAAGGCAGACACTGAAGAGATTGTCATGCATGAAGTATACTCAGTTTAACAGGATTACCAATAATTATATGCTCAAGCTGTGAAGAAAAAATTTCAGGGGAAACCGAGAGAATCAAGTGGGGGTTGGAAGAACTGCAGGGTACAATGTGGGTCTCGTCTCTTTCTAGTGTAGTATGTTTATTCCTTCATTAAAATCCATCAAGGATGTGTGTCAATGTTGCCTCCTGATAGACTTATTGTGGCAGTAAATATATGAAACTTCAAAAAAGGTTCTGTGTTTTACAGAAATAAATAGTCTAACAGGAAAAGAGATATTATGGGCGAGAGGGAGAAGCGCATGTCTGTTGAGCTTTTAAAAATCATCTTGATAACCTATACTATTTCTGTTACTTATTTTTAATAGATATATATACACTTATTCTCAAAACAGAAACCTGAGATATTATAAATATACATGTTCATATCTGAAATAGTTTGGGCACCAAACAAACCTTCAGAAGAAGGTAGCTTCAGTTGAATTATTTAGAAAGTACTGATAGAAGTATTTTTGGACATGGTCCTACAAACACCTTCACAAGATCTGAAAACAGTGCAGCATGAGTGTTTTAATATGCATTATAAACAGAGCAGACACAAACATGATATAAATGTTGCTGTTATTTCAAGAGTAGAGTGTACTGGAAGCTAAAGGAGAGGATTGACAGCATTTGAGCGTACTGCTGCTAAGGCCAATGAACTATTTTCTGGCCTTAAAGTCAGAGGGAAAACAGACTTGCTGTGTCCTCCCTTCATAGCATCTAGCCCTTGACCTCCTCTGACCTTGAAAAAGACAATTATCTTTTGCTCCTAATGTCTTTTCTAGGGTATAATAGTATAAAGACTGACTTGTAGCTCATCACAATGAGCTTTTTCATAGTATGAGACTGAGGATAGGCATGTGTCAGATGTCTTGGTTATAGCATGAGGCAGGCTGGAACAGCTGAAGGTGCAAAGCCTGCAAACTTCAGGTTGCTCAGAGAACTACTTAGTAAGATCCCTCAGGAAGAGGCTTTTGAAGGTGCTGGGGTCCATTGTATTGGTTGATTTTTAAGCACCACCTCCTAAAAGTGCAGGACCAGCCAATTTCAAAATGTTGAAAATCTAGCAGGCGAGGCAAAAAGACAGCTTGGCTGAGCAGGGATCTTCTTCTTGAACTACAGTGAAAAAGGAAACTGTATGGTCAATGGAAGCAAGGTCAGACATCATGGGAGGACTACAGAGATGCTGTTCACCACTGCAGTGAGGAAATTCGTGATCAATTAGAAACGAAGCTGTGAGGGACAACCAAAAGGGCTTTTTAAAATATGTTAATGGCAAAAGGCAAGCTAGAAATAAAATTGGCCCATTCGTTGATGAGCATGGTCACCTTATAAAGAGGAACATAGACAAAGCCAAGATGTTTAATGCTTTCTTCACCTCGCTCTTCAACACCGAAGATGGACTTGGGGGCCCCCATAGCTCTTGGTTAGAGAACCACGGCCATGAGAATGACAAACTCCCAATCAATCCAGAAAGGTGTGCAGGATTTGCTACTCCATCTAGATCCCTACAAGTCAATGGGGTCTGATGGGATTCATCCAAGGGTGCTTAAAAAGCTAGTTGATGTCATAGTGAGACCTCTCTCTGTGATTTTTCAACGCTTGATCTTCGGGGGTCCCTTCCAACTCAGGACAGGACAGTCTGTGATTCCATGCTACCTATTGTTGGAGGACTGGCAAAGGTAACAGGATGCCAGTCTGGAGCAGTCTTGACCAAAACTACCCACTACCCCTTGAACTGTGCCTGAGCATTGCCCAGAAGCGTGTTCACCAGAAGTGCCAGGACTATGCCAGGAAATCTGATGAGAGTCAGTATGGGCAATGCCTGCTTGAGGTTCCTCCTTCCTCTTTTATGTATAAGTACAGACAGGACTAAAGAGGCTAGGGCTACTCTCCAGCAGCTAATTACCTAGGCTCCTCCTTAGATTAAAGAAGAAACAGTTCAGAATTTTTGCAATGGGTTTCTGTTCTCAGTCTCCAGAAGTGTCTGTCTTTCTCCATTGACTGTAAGGAACGACATTCGCTTATATTTTTCCACCTCTGTAAAGTGGCCTCAAGATATATGTAAATAATAAATGTAAAAACCAACATTATGATAGTAACAAACTTAATTTTGCAGTTGCAATCGGATGAGACAGGTAGGTTTTATAATATCCTGTTTTACCATGAGGGAAGCAAATGCACAGAGGGTCATATTTACACTTTCAGCTAATTCACCCATCTCAACTAGCAGGCTAAAGTTCAAGGAAACAGTCAATTTTTTATACCATGTTTTAAAAACTCTGTCTATATTGTCTCTACAGCTATAATGCTTTGGGCAATTCTGAATAGGAGATGGCCTGAGTTATTAGGCACGGTCTTGAATCTGAGTGTGATGACTCTGGCATTTTATGTAAATCCAAGACATGTAGAAATAGAACATGCTTCACACAACTTAAACATGATAGATGCCTGTGTGTATTTGAGAACCTCCTGGTATTTCGTTTCTTTTTTAAACATTAAATAATGCTATATAAGCCTGAAAATAGGCAATTTTCTTTTTAATGTTCCTCTGTGGTGACTATGAACTTCCCTTTTATGTCCTTCCAGAGACACAGCTGGAGGCCATGTGGACACCCCAGGGCATCTAAAATGGCACTCAAAACCTATTCTTAGGCAACTGATCCCACTCTTGGATTCATTTTATTCACAATTAGAATTTTACAGGAGGTGCCAAACAGACTACAGCAAGCTCTAGCTCAGAAAATGAGCTATACATCTCTATTGATCCTTTTTCATGTACATGCATTTCCAAGGGAAAAGTTTTGGTTGCAACCTCTTGGCCATGTATGTAACTTTCCAAACCAGATTGCGAATGTCTTTGGCCTCATAATAAAATGAAAGCTGTCAAGTCACACAGAACTCTATTGTTTTTCATTTTATAATATTAACAACAGAAAAAATTTTGCTTCCTGAATTCTTTGCCATGCTATTCATTTCTGCCTTAACTTACTTAGTTTATTCTTTTTACTGTTTCCTCCTTCAGCTTTCTAAACAGTTGGATTTTTTTGGTCATTAGCTGTGGCTCTTTACCTGTAAGAATCCACAAATTACCTTTCTGCTTTTACTGACCAGTTTTAAAAGTCAGCTTGAAGTTTTGCTACAACAGTCCTGGAAAACATGTGTAACTATTTCAGAAATAATTATACTCCCTTTTGTATGTATTATACTCCCTATTTAGACAGCGTGGTCTTAATAGGTAAATAGGTAGTGTGACCTGTAACTGTCACAGTATGCACAGACTAAAGGGAAGGACATGGAGAATAGATTGCCTGATTCAGTGGAACCTAATCTTTTAATTCTCACTAAAGATTATTCTGTTGATTCAGTGAGTTATTAGTCAGAAAAAATATCCAGGCACAAGCTGTTCAACTTCACGTGTCTTCAGTAGAGTAAGCAATGAGAAAATTTCTCATTCCTTACCATACACTTATTCTTAAAAAAGAAACCAGGATTAAAAATTAACCTTGACAAATCAATAGGTATAATCTGTTGTATATTACAAATGTATGATATAACTCTTACGACATTTCTGCTGCGATAAATTAGATGCAGAAAAAATTGATTTAAGATTTGATTATCTATAGCTACACTTTATTTTTCAGATAGGTGTTACTATAGAGACAAAGCAATTTAATGTACAGATCATATCGATATCTCTTCTGAAGTCTGCATGTAGCAAGACTGCATGCTCAGTCAGCTCCAGCAAATGGTGCACATTGAACCTACCTCATGTTGCTAGGTTCCTTATCTAGAAACAGAGGAGAGAGATGGAGGCTTTTGCTTTTTTGGTCAATATGTATGGTGGTGTCTAGATCTGGTAATGTAGAAAGGATGGAACTGAGCCAGACAATTTCTCTGGTGCCCATGAGTGAGCCCAGAGAAACACTGTCTATTAGTCTTGCCTCTGGTACATGCTTAGAAAATTCATATTTTTGACTGTAGCATACGCACATGTACAAACCCAAAAGGTCAAATGCATCTGGCACTTGCATCTGGCAAGTGACAGTGATGCAAATTAAGCAGCTTGGATCCATCTAAATAATATGTATCTTGGGGATACTCTGTAAAAAAAAAAAAAAATCCTTTCTGCTCACTGTTATGCGAATTCCCAAGTCACGGTATGGTACTATTCTACAGACTCTTAAGACTTGCATTTCTGAGTTAGAAAAGCAGGTAGGCACCTGTAGGGATTGAAATAATTTGAGAGGTTATATGAAATAAAATTTTATTTTAATAACTATGAAAGCAGCACAGGCAAGAGTAAGTCACAGCTACCTGTCAGCTAAATGTAGTTATTTATACATTTCCAAAAGCTACTATTTGTCATACTAAAAGCCAATATGCTGTTAAAATAATGATTCTTAATCTGTTGGATGCATGGTATGCTTTATGTGTGCTTTAATAATACACACATTGGAGCAAACTATAGTGCTACAAATATACTGTGAACAGTTATGATACTTGTCTGAAGTTGGTAGGATTCGGTACAAATACCAGCTGCAGGCAGCCCACATGGAATCAAGATTTTAACCATTTAAACAGGAGTAAGAACTGCCCATCTGTAGCACTGCAGAGTTAACACTGATATGCATTTGGTTGTTACACATCTTCATCCATACTGAGCCACTGTCCTTACTCTTTGTTTCTGGATTTAAGGCACACATCCTTGCAATATTGTTATGCCAACCATACATACTCATAATTTTTTTTTTCCCCATGCAATTTTAAATGGGTGTACATACCCTTACTCACACCAACAAATACAAGAGTGACTACGAGCCATGGCACATACATTTACAGGATGCGAATGGAAAAACTATGAAGCAGCCACATATCCTTAGAAGAACTGTAGTGTGTGAGACCAGAGAAGTGAAGTAGAAATTATTTTGTAAACATTTTGTACATCATCCGACAAAGTCCTTATACTAACTAATAATTTTTACTTTGTGATATGTATTAAAAATCTGGTAATTATTGTCTAAAAATATAAAATGGTAATGCTTAGAATAATTAGGTTGAAGCTCTCAGGTTTTTAAGTGCTGAAGATGTAGTAATGTTATTCTTGCATTCTGTTTCTTGCCTTTTTTTTTTCTTTTACAAGAAAGCTGCCACCACTTGCATATAATAACCGTAGGGTTTTATTTTGATATCATGTACCTCTAACAAACCAAAAAGCAGAACATCCTGCCCACTGTAGGTTGAAGTATATACATGCATTTGATGTCTCTCCAGTTACAGCTGCCAATAGCAGATGATGCCTATCAGGTTTAGAAGCAGTTGCTTAAATTCATTCATGTTTTTGGAGCCTGCGGGCCAGGTTTCTAGCTGCAGTGTCAGCAGAGCATGGCCCTGCCATGAGACCTGTGTGACATCTGCCAGCTTTGGGCAGATGCTTTGGTTGCTGTGTGGTTAGTGGCCTGCGTTTAGATGCATAAACCCCATCTCTGTCATCAAAACTGTTGCCCTGTTTAGCAAGAAAACAAAAGAGCTTGTGTCCAAAGAATTTTATAGAAGCTGCAGTGTCCCCGGTTTGTTAATTTACACATTAACATAGTTTTTCTTCAAAAGGAATCAAGCTTATAACCCTGAGCATGTGGGCATATTTTATTTACTTTTAAGTGTTCTTCAATAAAATATCTGTCTTGAAAGGTTTTGTATGGCAATTTAGTCTTTTTCTATTTCTGAAAGATTCTCTTATAAAGCTTTGTTGCTTTCATAGGAAACAAAAAAGAATATTTTCATCTCAAGTCATCTTTATGCATATTAGACTGACAGTAACTCATCTTTGCTTTAATAAAATGCTAATCAAGACTGTTCAATGTCCAGCTCTCACGTAGCCACATCCAAACTGCGCAGTGTTTCCGAGGGACCTACTGATAGCAAAATGAGAATCCCACACTGATGTGCTTGAGAAACAGAGGAGGGGCAACATATGATTGAGAAAATAAGGAATGTCTCTGAGTGTAGGAAAGTCCGCAAGGTCTACCCATGTACAGCCCCTGCAGAGGGAGCTGGGGCTGTAAGCTTAGACACTATAATACTACAAAGCTTAATGTTTTGTAGACATCACTTCATCACAAGTCAAATTTTTGTTTGGTGTGGTAACTTGCATTTCAATGTTTCTCTTGTCCCTATGTTTCCAAATTATTTTCAGATTTCTTGTGCAAGCAGTTCTGTGTATCATTGGACGTATTATCAGAAAATGTATTACCCTGAAAATACGTACAATTAGAGAGTGATGTAGTGTCTTAGTATCTGTGAAAACTATGCTGTATTTAAGTAATTTTGTGTTTAAAACCATATAAAGAACATAGAAAATACATAGTCCTTGCACGATACAAGCCGAGACTTTTTCTTGCGAATATCTGCATATGTGTTTAGCAATACTTGCACGAGAACAAACATTTATCAACTACTCAGGCTTAATTTTAAGGGTAAATTAGAAGATTCCTTTCTGAACAAGTAGGTTGTGAAACAGCCTTCTCATCAAATTAGCAGAGTTAACAAAGGCAGTTGGTTTTAGAAAGAGTGTAGATGTTTTTCAGACTGAGTAATGTAATTGCACAGGTGTGTAAAGTGCAGAAATCAGTGACTCAGGACATGTCCTCTGCAATTATTTTGCTAGGCTTATGTACATAAATGGCAAATAGATTTATCTTTGGATGTCAGTATTTGCAGGATCAGAGATTAAAGAGTTATTGGATTGTTCATGTTATAGGAAACCTACTATCTTCAAGAATAAACTGACAAATTTCTCCTTGATTGTGTATGTAGATTCTCTCTCATTACATTTTGTAAGATACTTCTCAAGCTACTTGCAGGGAAAAAAAAGTATATAAAAGGTTAATACAATATCTATTTTTAACTTCACATCCCTACGAAAAAATGGCAATTTTACTGTATTCATTACGATCTGAAACCAGATAAATAATGAATAGTTCAAGTGATAATTACCTTATTTCAATATTTACAGAAAACTGGCACTTCATCATCATCAAAGCACATTGAGAATTGTCTTATTATCTACATAAGTGCCTGGTTTCTATAAATATTGAAATTTGGTAATTATCTCTAGCACTATTTCTTCCTTATCTACTTTTTGGCATTGAGCAAATAGAAATATTATTTAGTCATTAATATTTTCCAAATACATATCTGGTTTCTTTTTAATTAGAGTGCTTAAGTAGAGAAAGTAAGTTGCAAAATAAGGTCAATGAAATGGAGTGAAATATCTTTGTATGAGAGGCATCCAAAAGAATGTATTAAGACCATGTTATTCAAATATCTGGATTTAGCCTAAGTCCATTCCTGAAAAGAAAGGCCACGTCACTAACAATAAGAGAGTCCAACTGCCAAAAAGAAGCCATTGGCATATATTCATCATGAAATGAAAACTTCTTTTTTTCTCTCCAGCGCATGTTTGAGGGTCAGGAAACAATATAACATTGCCATAGGTCATTATCCTTTTCTAGTCTACTTGTGAGGTGGTACACAGGACAAGACTGAATCTGTCTGTATGTTGCAATTGTGTTTTTCCCTCATATTAGTCTATGATTATACTGATCTGTACCTCAGATAATCAAGAAGAATTAATCTGTAATAGAAAATGTGTGGAGATCTTTTAAACTGTCATCCTCCATAACATACTGTGAAAACCCAAGTAATGGGACATTGCAAAAGGAATTTTGTATGGACTTTAGGGAATAGTCCATACCCTGGAGATGGGGTACAGGCTGCTCCATAGCGGTATTAGCTGCAGTTTGTTGCATTCAAAGGAAAGAGGTATCAGTAGATCCACTCAGTGTCCTAACTTCAAAGTCTTGTTTTGTCAATGGGTTTGGAAATGCTATGGAATCTAGCTCTAGTCTGGAAGAATCTTTAGCTACATCTGTGCTAGTATATAAATCAGGGCCTGAGAACAGGCTCAAGCGCTGTCCACTGATTGTCTGCATAATTAAATTGTTTCCCTGCTCCTCAACAGCTTTGACCCCCACCAGCTCGCATGCTTTCACACATGCTGAGGCAAAACATGTAAAGAATGTTCCTGAGAGTAATTTAGATTATTTTAAAATTTTATTTACTGTTTTACTTACTTGTTCTTCACATTAATTTGTCTTCCTCTTAAACTAGATGCATCAAGCACCAACGTTTTTAATGAGACTGGCTGGATGGGATTCACATCATCTAGCTGGAGATGTCAGGAGACTTCATTATCTTAGCATGGCATGAACTGTGACCAGAAGAATTTCTTTCACTGAATATAGATGGAATCAAAACAATCACTTCACATGTAGATGCCAATGATGTATATTATGTCTATAACAGATATTCTGAGGGTGGATGAGATGAATCCTGACCTTCTTAGCTTCTACTTTTATTCTCTAAGTCTTATTAGGGTACATATGGTCTTTAGAGATGAACACCCTGCATATGCTTCAAATTATTCTTGAACATCTACATTAAAGAGGAGCTTAGTCAATCTGAAATTTTCTAATGTCTGCTTCCCTAAAAAAAATAATCACTTCAAAAAAAGCAGTATCTGAGTCTTTTTTTCCACCTTTCACCTTCCTTCCATAAAACGGCTGCCATGTATATAGTTATGGCAGTGCCTGATGCTGTAGGAGTTGAACATGAAATTATGCCATAGTTAAGACTCTACAAAACAACATTAATTCCCCTCCTTCTCTAGGATTCAAGTAGCTACAGATCATGCTAAGACAAATGTGCATTTTTGTCATTTATTATATCTTCCCATTGGAAAGAGCACTGTAAGTAAAACCCCCATTGTTCGCAACTCAGAGATACATAGCCAGTCCAAGCTGTCTAAAGAGAGATAGAAGTATGGAATTATTTTACCAAATTGCTGTCATAGTGAAAATAAATGAGAAGTCCTTATGCTAATTTTGTACTGGTGAAACTGGTAATAAAATTCTTGGGTATTCCTGTGCTGTCATTTAATTTTCAGTCTCTACTGAGGGAAGGCTGAAAGGAAAGTTACTTCTCTGATTGTTCAATATATTACAGATATAAATACTAGTGTTAGTCCCTGTACACTTTTCAGAGGACAACAGGAAAGCTATGAACCCTCTACATTTTCTTCAGTGGCCTTTGAGGAAGGAAATCAGGAAGAGATAATTTTGACCTAATATATGGAAACAAGATCAGAGGTGCAATTTATTAAAGGAAACTAGAAGTACAGAACAAAAAAGGTGCTCCTGCAACAAGTAAATCCTGTTATTAAAAATTACTTAAATATATAAACCCAGTACTATACCAGGTCTGGGTTATGACAGTTTAGCAAGGAAAAGAGCTGAAAGTACAAGCACAATGGAAAAAAAAATATAGTTTTTTCTGCCATGTTTGATGAAATGTTCCTTAAAAAAAACCCAAAGACAAAAACAAAACAAAACTTCTGACTGTTATTCTATAAAACAGAAGCAACACCTTTCTCAAAATGTATACCCTTTCCTTCCTTTCCTTTAGTCTTCTTTGCCTTATTGTGGCCTTTATCTCACAGTCCCAGAGACAAGGATAAAAAGGATTCTAGAAAGAAAGTAGAAGATGGAAAATGACAGGAGAAAGCAGCTCACGAGGTAACGTTATATCTTATGTGCAAAAACATAAGGTATGCTACCTTTTGGTAGCATGATCTATAATGGTTTTCTGTCCCTAAACTCCTGCAAGTTCCTTGGTCTTAATTCTGAGATGCTTGTGTTGGTTAGAGGCTCTGGCAGGCAACCTTCTTTGTCTGCAGAGCTCCACACGTGGGGTTTTGCAAACAGCATTTCAACACTTCAAGGGCTTGGTCAGAACAAAGATCTATTTCCCACAGCAGGCAAACATGTAATAGAAATTTAGTCCTGAAGCATTTGCACAGCATCCAGTTCCCGAAATTCTGCATCCTCTGTAATCCACAAAACACTTCTCCAGGCCTACTAATATACAGTATCTATAGTAAAGAAGTCTAAAAGCCATAAATTATAATGTGCCATAAAAAGAGACAGGAACTTGAGGGTATATTCAGCAAAGACACCTAATAAAATGTGACATATTCCAGATTTCTATATCATTTCCCAAGGTTCTCAGGGCAGCTTTATAAATATTGTGGGTTTATTACTTTGGCAAGGGAAGATAGTATGTCCAAATAAAGAACATTGCAAACAGTCTGTATTTTTATAAGGAATTAGCAGGAGATATTCCAGTGTATCCTGAGATCAGAATCTCAAAATTTATCATTATTCTATATATCCTTCAGAAGTTACAAATGGGATTCAGACAATGAAAATTATGACAGAAAAATTATTTGTTTTCAAATTACAACTGCATTATCGTCCTTGTTACAAATAATTCAAAAAGGTGTTCTAAGTTTCATATTTCATAGATTTTTAAAATAAGGAGTATTAGTTCCAAGTAATCATGCCATTTTAAAGTGTTACACAAGAAACAATCTTGCTTTAACTGCAGAAGATAATACACTTAAATCAGAAATACATTTGTCAAAGTGTCTTAAAGGATTGTCTGTTAGTGACTTATGAAAATTTAGTACATTTATAAACATGCATAACAGAATAGATTTACAGACAGGAATAATTTTAACATATTAACTACTGTTAATGCATTATTTTTATTTAAAAGATGCATATTTCATTACAAATGGCTTACTGAATTATGAAATGGCTTTTATATCTGTCTTTATTTCATTTTGAACGTGTTATGGTTTATTCTAACCTGCCAGCAACCACTCCAACTCTCCTTACTTCAATTTCAGGAAATGCCATTTCGATTACATGTAGCTTCTAGTACATTTAAAGTATTTACAATGAATTTTGAAATATGAAAATGCATTTTATGTTATCACAGTAGAATTTTATGCTAATCATAAGTGCACTGTAGATGTTTAGACTTATAGCTTTTAGTTTTTTATCTATTTTTGCATTTATTTGCAAATGTTTACATGTTACTAATACTGTAACTGCTGTGTGAAGAACTGGCTGAATGGCAGGGCTCAAAGGGTTGTTGTAGTGAATAGGGCTACATCTGACTGGGGAGTGGTTACCAGTGATGTTCCTCAGGGCTCCATCCTAGGGCCAGTTCTGTTTGATATATTTATCAGTGATCTGGACACAGCGGGTGAAGGCACCATTAGCTAGTTTGCTGATGAAACCAAACTGGAAGGTGCTGTTCACTGTCTTGAGGGACAAGATGCCTTGCAGAGGGACCTAGATAGATTGGAGCACTGGGTAATTATCAATGACATGAAATTTAACAAGTCCAAATGCTGGATTCTGCACCTAGGGTGGAGTAACACTAGGCACAAGTATGAACTGCGAGAGGAGTGGCTGGAGAGCAGCCCTGCAGAAAGGAACCTGGGGGTGCTGGTTGGCAGCAGCTCAATGTGAGTCAGCAGTGTGTGCCCTGGAAGCCAAGAGGGCAACCTGCATCCTGGAGTACAAACACTGAGTAACCAGCTGGTCAGAAGAGGTGACTGTCCCTCTGTATTCAGCATTGGTGTGGCCTCAGCTGGAGCACTGTGTGCAGTTCTGGACCCCACAATCTAAGAAGGATGGGAAGGTCCCTGAATGCATCCAGAAGAGGGCAACAAAGCCAGTGAAAGGACTGGAAGAAATATCCTATGATAGGCAGCTGAGGACCATGGATTTGCCTTGTTTGCAGTAAAGAGGACTGAGGGGAGACCCCATTGCACTCTAGTTCATATCGTTGATGGATTGTAGAGACTGACCACCTCATCCTCAGGGAAGCACACAGGATGTGATTAAGTTGCTTAAAGTTTTGAGATTCTTTCATGCATGCTGCCAGGCCTCCTGCTGAGTCCAGAAGAATACAGTTCTGTTGTAGGTCTAGTGTGACAGCTGTCATCTCTGAGCTAATTCTTTTGGGAACTTCAAATGGCATGAGACGCTTTTGCTTCTGTATCTGAAGAAAACTCCCATTGGTTGAATCATTCCCTTACTCCTCATGGAGGTATTGAATCTCTGTTGACTATAATGGTAATTTAGACAAATATAGCTTACATGTAAAGATCTGCACCTTTAGTGTTAGAGCAGGTTGAATCTCATAGCTTCTGCTTGCCACTTAGTCATTTTTCTAGGGTTGTGCTCTCCCATGTTACCTACAGTTGAAGTTAGAAGATGTTTGATTTCTTTGTCCCATGTTATCATTAATCCCTCAAATTCCTACAATACAATGTAGTTGACTGAAAAATTTGTCTGGGTAATAGTAATTACCTACATTCTATCACAAACTTCTATCCTTATAGCAATCCTATAGGAATAAATCGAATTGAAGATAGCTTTAGCTGAAACACCTCACTGAAGATAGTTCAGAAGGGAAGAAAAAGATGAGTGTTATTTTGGTTTTGATAAATGCCTTCTTTGTCGTCATTCTTCGTTGGTAGCTGTCTTGTAAGATTTTGTAGATTTTGGCATCACTGGGGCAATTGATACCAGGACATCAAACAAGATTAACCAAAGGTTAAGCTAGCACCAGATCTTGTTTCCAACAGCAACTAAAAGTAAATGTCCAGAGAAAAAACACAACAGCATATGGTAATACTTCTAGCCTACAAGACTACCTGAGGCAGAAATGGTTTGTATAGATTTTTCTGACATGAATTTGTCTAGTCTTCCTACGAGCCCATTTACATTTTTATCATCCAAAACACTCTGTGTCTAGGTGCTGCACAGTCTATCTGTAACTGTGTTTTGAACCTGACAGCTGACAGCTTCATTTGATGCCTGCTAGTTCTTTTGCTGTCAAGGGGCAGAGAACAATAGATCAGTTCTCTACATGCTCTATCATTTCCCCCTCAGTCATTTCTTTTTCAAGCAGAAGAGTCCCAGACTACTTATTTATTCCTTGTACAGACACTGATTCATACTTTTCATATTCTTTGTTGCCCTTCTCTTAACCTTATCCAGTTCTCCTATACTTTTGTTTTCTGTGGACCTGGACCACACGCAGTAAGCAAAATGATTTATACAGCTTTATAATGACATTCTCCATTTATACTCTGTTTCATAACTCAGTTGTTATTTTTACTGAGATTCACCTAATATTTTCATGATTTTCTCTGTTATAACTTCAAGATCTTTCCTATGATTGATAGTGGTTGACTCAGAGCTCAGCATGGAAGATGATTCTTTGCCTTCTGTTCATGGACATCACTTCATATTCACCTACACTGTATTTTGTTAGCTATTTTCTTTCCCAATCCCATGAAGTCCTTTGGTGTGTCCTTCATACTTGGCTCTGGTCTTTGCTACTTCAGATGGCTTAGTATTGTCAGCAACATTTTCGCTTCACTTTTCACCTCTTTTCCAGGTCATACTCACCCTCTTTTCCAGGTCATTTACTAATATGTTGAATGATGTGAGGCCCAACACAAACTCTTATGGAACTTCACTGATATCCTCCATCCACAGTGTAAACTGACGGTTTACTCCGGCTTTCTGTTTCTCTTTTATAACCATCTTTAAATACTTGTAAAGACCTGTTACTCTGTAGTTTGCCTAATAACCCTTGGTGACAGACATAGTCAACAAGACCTTCTTCAGCACTCACTTGCTATAACTACAGAAAATTAGTCTATCGTGACAGCACAAGAGGGAAACTGTGTGGACATCCACCTCCAAGAAGTGAGGGTAGGTGACATAATGGCCTCTTAGGCCCAGAGCTCTGTGAAAACTGAGGACAGCTGCCATCTGAGAATGAATTAGAGTGTGAAGGGCATGAATATAAGAGATTCAGTCACTGAGGCCTGAGAAAGGGAGGATCACATTTATAGACTAACAAGCTCGTAAAAGTATTACTTGTACATTTTATTATTAAAATGCAATAAAATCATACTGAATCTTCATATTTTTCCTCACATATCCCAGTAGGCATTCTACAGAATGAATACAAGAACAACTATGAATCAAGTATAATTCTGGCTCCAATAAATAAGATCAACAAGCAGCCCTAAGGGTAGCTCCAGCACAGCAGTTTACCATCTTTTTTATTAGTTATATAAACAGCCTCAAGATATTTTGTCATAAGATATCCCCATGGCATCTTTAAAAAAAAACCAAAACCTTTTAATCTGCCTGTAAAAGCTTGTAATGTGTAGCTCAGCCTTGCAGCCCTTTGCCTTATCTCCATGTACAGCAAAGGCTAATTTGTCCCCTTTAAGCCTTTCACTGCAACCTGATGCTCTTTTAATCACCCCCTGAAACTCTGCTCTGTTTATCCTCTTTTACAGAGACAGGTGCAAGGGATTTTATTAATGCAATACCTTCTTAACTGGTTTAGTTTTATTCTTTACTATTGATCCAATGGTTTAAATCCATTAAGAGGGTGCGAACAGACACTCTATTCTTTGCTTAATAGAATCCACTCTAGAAAAGAGAGGTCATAGTATTCTGTCCTCTCTACATGTTTATGTTGTTCTGTAAAACCTGAGACCAATAACAGATTACAGAACATCCAGCTGCTATGTAATTTTGGTTGACACATTTTTTTGTCTGTTAATCTTTAAGAGATTTATTCAGATTTTTTAAATTCATGTATTACATTTTTGTAATAATTTTAATATTCTAAAGACAACTACATACTCAAAATCTCCTGAAGTTTTCATATGGGCTATATTTTATACTGGATCCTTGTGTTTCAAGACAACAATAAAACAGTGGTAACATTTGCAGTAATCCTATGATAGTGCTTTTCAAATACATAGCATGTTCTGTATGAGGATATTAAGGATAATTTGGATGATGGGGCAGAGTGTACCTTCAGAAAGTTTGCTGATGACACCAAATTGGGAGGACTGCTTGATATGCCAGAAGATTGTATTGCCAACCAGATGGAACTTGACAGGCTGGAGAAATGGTCTGACAGGAACCTCATGAAGTTCAACAGGGGGAACTGCAAAGTCCTGCACCTGGAAAGGAACGACCCTAGCTACCAGCATGGGCTGGGAGCCAACCAGCTAGAAAGCAGCTTTGCTGAAAAAGATGTGGTGGTACTGGTTGGACACCAAGGTGAACATGAGCCAGTAATGTGCCCTTGTTGCAAAGGGGGTTAATGGTATCCTGGGCTGCATTAGGAGGAGTGTTGCCAGCAGGTCAAAGGAGGTGATCGATCCCCTCTACTCAGCACTGATGGGGCCACATGTGGAGTGCTGGGTCCAGTTCTGGGCTCCCCAGTACAAGACAGACACGGACATACTGGAGAGACTGCAGTAAAGAGAGTGACAAAGGTGATTGAGGGTCAGGAGCTTCTCACATATGAGGAAAGGTTGAGAGATCTGGGGCTGTTTAGTCTGGAGAAGAGAAGGCTCAGGGAAGTGTCATCAATGTATATAAAATCCTGAAGGGAGGGTGCAGAAAGGAGGGAGCCAGGCTCTGTTCAGTGGTGACAAGTGACAGGACCAGAGGCAATGGGCACAAACTGAAACACAGAAGGTTCCCTCTGAACATCAGAAATCACTTTCTGACTGTGAGGGTGACTGAGCACTGCCACAGGTAGCCTGGAGAGGTTGTGGTGTCTCCATCATTGGAGTTATTCAAAAGCCATCTGAACACAGCCCTGGGCCACCGGCTCTAGGTGAATCTGACTGCGCAACAATGGGTGGACCACATGACCTCCAGAAGTGCCCTCCAGCCTTACATTTTTTTTTTTTTTTAAATTCTGTGATTCTGTGAAGGAATTAATGAAAATTCAGTCTTAGGTAATTCTGAACATGTATTACTAATCACTACTTGGAGAAAGCTCAGAGGTCCCATTCATTCAAGATAATGCTGATTTTTGTCAGTCTGGGGAAGTCTTTCATGCATACTTTACACTTGAGTTATGATATATAGCAGAGTCAATCCGAACTCATAGTGTGTGCTGCCCTAGAAAGAAATGCAATGATAACTTCCTGCCATAAGCATTTTAGCAGCTAAAGTAAATAAGCATAGTAAGAGATGGCAGTAAAGAAGACAGGAGTAATTTTTCTTTGACTTTTTAATACCAATAAATAAAAGTAATGAGGTTTAGAGTAGTATCAAAGCACTTGCATGTTTAGCCACGGAAAACACCAAGTCTTTATGACAATGGCAGTGGAACCAGCAAAGCACACCATCTCCATTAACATGACCTCAGGGATACAGGCTGGTTCACCACCTTGCTTGATGACTTTTTAAACACTTGTTCCAGCATGACTGTCAAAGAATGATGCATGTATATGTGTAAAGGAAGAGTTTTTAGAAGAGTCCAGGCTGTTCTAATGAAAAGCAATATTCAATAGTGGCAAAGAAAAATACTAGTGTGCTATTTACACATTCAGCGGAGATGTATGAGGATGTGTGGTTGTTTGTATAACAGACATCTATTAAAAACAGTCCACATACATAGCAGTAGGGAAATATTTCTACTGTGAAACATCTGTGCTTTGAAAGCTATCTATTTTTTTAAGAGATAAACTTGCTATGTAGAGGGGAAAATCTTGTTCTTTACCCAAGCTGCATATTTAGCTAAGTTTTCCAGGAGTTTTAAAATTCTGTTTGTTCTATAAGGAATTTAATGTCCTCCAGGTTACATTACTCAGAAAAAAAGTGTAGTTTTTCTACTGAAAGAGTAATACTCCCTTCCTGTAGGACAAGAGGAAGTTTGCAGTCTCTTGCACTTCAGCACATACTCTCAATGAGGTTATTATGCTGCTATTGGCTCTGCAACAGACTGAAACCTGGATAAGTATTAAATAGTCCACTTTGGCTTGGGTCACGGAGCTAGATTTCTGAAAGATAATTTAGTGGTATTTTACATCCCTGCTGTCTGCAGCAGCTCTGTTCTTACTTTAAAATCCTCCCAACATCTTTCAGTCTTACAAATGAAATAGCCATCTACTTATCCAGGCTTTCTCAGTATCAGAGTGTAGAATGGCCTACAAATAGAAGGAGCTGAACAAGGTGACAGACAGAGGTATTATAGATATGTTCGTCTTCCCACTCGCCCCTTCCATCTTCTCACCTTGCAGTCTGGTTAATGTCAGCGTGAGCTGACAACACACAAGTGACACATACAAACTGCCACGGAGTCTTTCACATGCCAGCTGGCTGCAGTTCATGCCAGCTCACACTGCAGGCAGCAGAAAGATTCCTTCCAGCCTTTTTCTCTTCAGATTCTGGGTTTTCCGTCCTGTGAGGACAAAGTCCAAAAAGTTCCAGAAGACCATCTTACAAGGACACTGCAAATCTGAGCTGTTGGTAGACACACAAAACGTGGAGGCACACAAAACATAGGGCAGCTAGTGAAAAGGATCAAGGATGGAGTGCAGCTTTTTTTTTTTTTTTCTCTCAATATAATTCTCAGATTTCCACTTTTTACTCTTGCAGGACTTTTGTAGTGTACTGAAAACATAGCGCTGGTGCAACTATATGAAATCTGGTTTAGCTAACGTGGGAACCAAGCATTGTAACAGCTCTTTTTTTATCGGGTGTCAAGGGTATTTAGTTATTCTCCCAGCTATTGGAATTGGAAGGGTTACTGCCTAGTGTAATTACAGCCTTACTCCATTCCACTATTGCTGCCAGTTTCTACTGAGCCAAATCAAGCCTGACAGCTGGCCAGATGCTTCTTGTGCCAATCAGCAGGATGCTGGTCTCAAAAGAGCATCTGGTTATAAGGAAATTTTGCAGCAAACTGTAGAACCAACTTTGTTTTCTAAAAATACCATCAAAAACACTGAAGAAAAGGTATTTAGTGACTTCACTAATGCCTGGGGTTTTTTAAAGGTGAGGTAGAGCACTTGACTTTTTCACTACAAATTCCATTTATATAGGGTTAATGGAGACTTGTACAAAGCTCTTTGCAGTAGATAAACTGTATATATCATAACTTTATTACAGCCTTTGCAGCCGACAGACTCAAGAGCAGCTGCTTAGAGTGTAAGCCAACCGCACAGAATATATTTTTCCTAATATTTTTTACTGAGGTCACAGCATTCATTTTAATTTGGAAGGTCTTTGTTATTGTGAGGGGTTTTTTTGGTTTTTTGTTTCACTTATCAAAGCAGTTAGAACAGTACGACACTTTCCACAGAAGACATCATGGTTCTCACATGGTTTCTTTAGATAAATCTGGACTTGTTTTCTTACAGCTTATTTTTGCTTTACTCAGAAAACATTTTAAGGAAATAATGAAGAATAGTTCAGGAAAAAGGAATTGTCCTTTTTCAATACTACCTTCACTGCTTCTGCTTGATCAAGTAGAGTACTTATATATTTCTGAACGCAGTAAAAATCCTAAGTGTAGATAAGCTGCCTGGTTTTAACTTAATCTGTTTCTTTCCTCAATGGGAATGATTAGAACAGTGATCTGAAAATATATCTGTTCATCCAAGGAGTGAATAAGAGGGAATAAAAGTGCCGTACTTGACAAAGGCTCCGGATGTAGTCACAATCAAGAGTATTTATTTTTCCTATTGTATTGGTCCATATGTAAGTATATATGCTTTGGATGCCTCTGCATATGCTAAAACGTATCCATATTTGTTTCTTGGAAAACTAGAAAGCAGGTGCAACTGGTGAGCCCTTACTAAGCCCTCAAAGAGGCTTCGCGTTGCCTGCTTGTATTCAATTGTTCTAACAATACCACATAAAATGGCCTGTTCTGCTGCCATTTTCTGTCATGAAAACAAGCTGACACCATCTATATGTAAATTCCAGCATCTGAACTCCATGTGCTAAACACAGTTGTTTCTTCTTGTGTGAGAATATTTCTGTTGGGGAAAAAATGATGCCACAAAGTCAGAGTATTTCTTGTGCAATTTGTTTATTGAATTAACACGATACTTCTGTCAACAAAGGTATTTACAAACTGCAGCCTCCTTTCTATGGGAACTTCAGGTTTTCAGCTTTTTTCTCTGTTGGACTTTCTCATTTTGGCAGTATAAAAACATCTTTCAGAGTCGTTGTACTAAAGAAACTCTCATATAGTTCATATACATGATGCACCTCAGGCCAAAGCAACGGGCAGAGAAAAACGGTAAAACAAGGAATGAAAACTCCTGGCTTCTCACTGTTCTTAGAAATAAGTGTAAGTGCCACTGGATAAAAATAGAACTTTTGTCATCACTTAGTCCTAAATTTCCTCAATGTATTTTTACCATATTCAAAAGGCAGTTTAATATGTCCTCTACTTTTTTCCTGTTTGTCACAGGCCTTATACTGGGAGCATATTTTAAATGAAAATTCTTGAGGTTTGTATTGGTGTTGTGTTATCTGGTATTAAATTTTATGTCACTGTACAGTAGATTCCCCACACTCATTGTTTCCAACTAATGGAGTGTTCAGATTTGCAAAGTTTAAATATATCTTGCATTTACATCACTTTAGAAATAAGGACACAGGAGTAAAAATCCTGTTTACTTAATTTTGTCTTTATTTCTCCCTTTTCATTTTCCAGCTGAAAGGCTGGAAATTTTACATCTGTTTACCAATGGCCACACACCATTAACAGGATAACACCAGCCAAATGTATCTCTCTTAAGAGCAATGCTGTTACATATGTCAGTAGTGAGCAGCCATTATTATTACCCTTAGTTTAAAGGTAGTGAAGTTAGCTCCTGGGGATAAATTCCAGCTAAGCACCAATTAGTGTATAGGTCTTTTCTTTGCCATTGCCAGCACAATCTAGTATGACCACTGGACAGTGATTCAGAAGACCTAAACATCAGCCCAACCTTTCTACCCATCATGTTGGGAAATAGTAATTAACCTCTTCGCATTCCCTCTCCTTCTTGGCAAAGTCATTCTGAGCTTTCATTAAAGAAAAGCTCCATATTAGCTGTGTATCCTCATTATGAAATTACCAGGAACTATTTCTGTTTAAACATTCTGCCCATAATGCGTATTCTTGTTTGTTTCTTCTCTGCCTTGACTCTGTGCTACCCTTTCTGTTTCACGGGCAGGTTCCCTGCCCAACCCAGGATTAATCTGTTCTTGTTTTTTCCAAAGGCTAATCCAAATTCTGCTAAGTGACCATTGGCATGTCATGATCTTTATTTGTGTATTCTTGTTTTGAATTACAACTCATAAGAGTTCAAAAGGACAGAACAATAAAGATATATTGTTATTGGTAAATATAGCATTTAAAAGCAGCTGTCAGTTCAAGTGACAGAATATTTCTGAAATGTGATTTCATATAAAAAAGTTTTTTGTTTGAATGTCTTGAACATTTTTTATATTCACTCCTTATTTTATTTCATGAGCTTTATGCTATATATACAGTCATTAGTTAACCCCTAATATTGATTTTAATTCTGCTTTAAGGTGAAAGAAATCTTATAGAAAATATTGTGGAAATGACAGCTAAAACATAGATGAATAGGCAGAAGTTAAATGAGTATAAATAATTTTAAAAAATAAATTAACTGTTTCCAGTTCATTTCTGTGCTAAATAAACTTATAAAATTTAAACATGTTTTATAAAACTAATTAGTTACAGTTCTACTTACTTCTGGATGAATCATTTTTTATTAGCATAAAATCCTTGGTTGTTTTTAATCTAAAAATATAATTTAGCTTTAAAACATAATTTAGCTTTAAAATGAATTAATTTTTGTTGGCCAAAAGAAAAGTTATAAGAAAATAAAACTATGTGACTCAGTGTCTCACCTCCAATGTACACAAAATATTCTATTGAAATTAATTTTGATTGACTTCCACTGATGAGATGGTTTGGCTTTCTGTAACTGAGAGAAAGAAAATGCTGCGCATAGAGAGGACTGATGCTTGTTATAGAGTCTCTCTTTGTCTTGCTGCTTTATGTCATAGAATCATAGAATAGTTTGGGCTGGAAAGGACCTGCAAAGGTCATCCAGCCCAACCCCCTGCAATGAGCAGGGACATCTTCAGCTAGATCAGGTTGCTCAGAGCCCCGTCCAGCCTGGCCTGGAATGTCTCCAGGGATGGGGCATCTACCACCTCTCTGGGCAACCTGGGCCAGTGTTTCACCACCCTCATTGTAAAAAATCTGTTCCTCATGTCTAGCCTGAATCTCTCCTCCTTTAGTTTAAAACCATCACCCCTTGTCCTGTCACAACAGGACCTGCTAAAAAGTCTGTCCTCATCTTTCTTACAGGCCCTTTTTAAGTACTGAAAGGCCGCAATAAGGTCTCCCCGGAGCCTTCTCTTCTCCAGGCTGAACAACCCAACTCTCTCAGCCTGTCCTCACAGCAGAGCTGTTCCAGCCCTCTGATCATTTCTGTGGCCTCCTCTGGCCCCTCTCCAACAGGTCCAGGTCTTTCCTGTGCTGAGGGTGGTTCTGTTCACCTCTCATCTCTTTTTTTATAGAAGATTTTCTTAAGATGTGGCTTCTCGGCAGGGTATTCAATTGTGGGACTGAAAAAAATCCAGCCTTGAAATTGCCAATGCAATCATATGGCTGTAACCACATTGCTGAAGTGACTTGTTAAATATAATAGCCTCTGTAAATAGCAGGATCTGACCCAGCACAGGGCTGGAATGTGGTTATCATGGTACAATTAATGGAGACAAACGGGCACCTCGTTCACTTGTGTACGGCTGCCATAAGCTTACCAATAGCAAACAGTAAGAACAGGAGCATGTCTGACTGGGGTCTGGTCTGGGGTCTTCACAACACCTGGTGCCATCCTTCTGGGGCCCATGGAGCTGAAGACAAGTTTTCAGCTCATCCTTTTTGGGACAGATGTGAAAAGCTCTCCTCATGCCAACCTGCTGCGGTGAGAGCATGGGTTCAGGAGGAGAAGACTGGATGTTTCAGTCTCCCAGAGGGATGCTGCAACCACTGGCTGGGTGGCAGCTGAGTTGCACATAGCAAAGAATCCAAAAGTTATGGAGGCAAAAAGGGAGAATAAGAGCAGAGGTCAGACAGTATTTACTCTGCAGCATGTTTCTTCCCATAATACTGCATCTATTCTGAACCATAGATTATTTCTCTTTTTTTGCTACTTTCTTGTGAAGCATGCAAGGAAAAATAACTTCAGCCTAGCTCACTGAAGGAAATCTGAAAGCAGGAATGCATTGAATTTTATTTCTCTATTTTAGCAAACATTTTCAGACATATTCTGTCAATGACTTTTTTCATATGAATCAAGAAAGAAGTGAGTTTCCAATTCATATTCAGATATTGTAACATATCAGATCTCAGGATTTACATTCATCTCATCAGAGAAGAGAAATATTCCATGAGACCTATCTAATGTATCCAAAATAACTTAGAAACTTGCTGAAATTCCCACAAACAACAAAGTAAGAATTGTATTCTAAATTCTTTGGGTAGTGATTCTAATATCTTAAAAAAATGCAGATGATTCATGTAGCAAAATGGTGACATTTGCTAAATATGTTTCAGAAATTTGTCATCTGTCCTAACTTAATATGCCATTTGACTAAAGTCATATGTTCCCAGACTGCTAAAACAACTTTATTGTTAGGAAAAGGAAACCTAGCAAACCACACATTTTTAATGCAATCTCTTGCTATTTTTTTTTCTGCAAGTATGTTTTACTTTGAAGAATAAAATTATACAAATTACCAGAGGTGGTTGATCTATGTTGCGATTCATTTCACCTAAATTTAGATGTCTAGATTCATTAACCTAAGATTCTATAGCCAGTGGATAGGGTGATTCCAATGCATCTAATATATCTAACCTATCTTACGCGTACTTCTCAAAAGGAGATTGATTGTTTTGGGAAACACTTTACATTGAGGTAAAGGTCTCTATGAGCCTAGACGAATTGACTCAGATATCTCACTTGTAGACACCTGAGTTAAATTTTATTCTCAGCTGCAGTTCAAGTCAATTCCTGTGAAAGTAATGAAAGATTTATTTATTTTTTTTTCTGCAGAAAGGCTTAGCATAGTCTCAGTTGTTTGACATGGCAAGAGTAGGATGAGTAATATCCATGCTGTGTTTGATTCTCCTGCCCTTTTCCTATCCCCATAATAGACAAGATAAACTTATTTTCCTTGCCCATTCTAGGAGAGTTCATCTACATTCAAATGTAAGATCTGTTTTCATACTGCTGCAATAGAGATGGCTCCTGCAGTGTGGCTTTCATAAAGATTAAACAGAAGCTGGGCCATTCAGGAGTGCCAGGTAGGACGACAAATGTATAGTCCAAAGGCTACATATATTAATCTCTGAATCATAGGAGAGAGATAACTTCAGGAAACTATATGAGAGAAAAAAGCAGTCTTTCACTCCTTAATGTAGACCTGATCTAAAGCCTTATGAAGCTATATTGAAGCTTTTAATATGAGTTTAATGACAATCCAGACGTAATGGAAGAAAACTCATTGAACTGGAACTCAGCTTACATTTTCCTACACAGCAAGAACTCATAGAGAAGATAAAAGGCCTGAAGTATAAATTTATCTCAACTGAAAGCATTGTTTGACTTTATTAGTATTTAGTCCTCATTTTATTTGCTATAGCCTTTCTACTATAATTGAAAAAGTAATGAACATTAAGAAATGAATTTCAGGGATTGACTCTTCTCATGAAAAAGGGATGGAGATTTTCTTCAAGGATCTCCTGCTGCCTTTGAACAGTGAGTGCTATCACTACCGAGCTTCTTACAGTTGTTGAAATAACCATGATCTCCAAATTGAAACAAATCAGCCTCCAAGCAATTGGAATCCTTGTTCATGTCGATACTATATCTATTTATTGCAAGTTCAATTAACAAGACAAAATTAGATAAGACAAGACCCAATTTCCTGTTTTCCAAAAATTTAATATATTGCAATATCATAAGTGCAAATGGCAACCTTTAATTCCAGAGCAAGTTTTCCAATGTCTCTGCTGCTGTGCACCTGCTGTAGATAGATTTATGTTCCAATTTAAAACAGTGACAGAGGCTGATTTTTATAGACATAATTAAATAAAGTCTTCACTAAGGTTTGTAAATCCAGAAACGGTTCACAGTATTTAACTTTATTTTTTTGACAGCAGCTAACCCAAATTATCCAACAATATTTTATGGAACAGGGTTTGTTGACCCACACTGGACTTAGATTTTTAAGAAAAATGCAGCAATGGCTATCATGAGATTTTACAAGATAGTGCTTATGCTTTTTAATATTAAATCATCTTTCTGAATATGATTCTTCCATTGTTCTGTTTTCTATGACTGAACCAGTGGCTACATCAGTAGCTGCATCCATTGATAGTAAAATGAACCAAATAATGCTCCATCGCTCCAGGTTTATGCAGATGTGCCCTTGCTGCTGTCAATGAAATTACATCAGTATAGATCTGGTTTATCACCTGCACGAACTACAGTCACATTTGTAATTTAGATCTTATGGGACAGTATTCATAGTTGAAAATGCATTATCTCCTATTAATGCTATGCTTCTGTGTATCTATATTGAACCGATTTTAGTTCTGGCTCGCAATACTTAAAATTCAGTGAATACTCTCTAAAGTTTTGTTTGTCTGCTTGTTTTAAGTTTCAATATTTGACATCACTAGACTAATTTTTATAGAGTCATTATAGTGGGATATTAATTGTTCGTGCTGAGGAGTATATGAAAAGATTAATGGGTTGTGACTCAGTACCTGCTGAGGCTTCAAGAAAAATCATTTATTCATTCTTAACACACTTATCTTTGAATTTACTCCCCAGCAAAAACTATTATCTAAGGTGAAAGCGTTCATTGACTTGTAATGGTAATAATGCTATCTGGATTTCCAGGTAATATTATGCATATTATTGGTGTTGAGGATAAGATAAAAGCAGAAAAAAAACCAAAACGTGTTGAGGCTAACCATAGAGGTCAATGTGAAAGAGACAGTCTTATACAAATACATCAGTGGCAAATGAATTACTAGAGAGAAAGTAGATCTATTAAAAGAATAAATAGTTCAGGCAATGAAACAAATGGTAATTTTAAAATAGTTGAAATGCTATTTTCATCTGAAAATTCTCTTGAAGATGTACAAATCAGCCAGCTGAGATGTTGTGTGTCCCAAGATGTCAATGGTTCTGCTTAATAAGTAGAAGAGATTTTCAAAGGTATGAAGGACAAATGGTGTCCTACTCTCTGCAAGCCAGTGATAGTCAAGAGCCCAATGACTGTATATTTTGCTATACCTACTAAACAAAGACACCAGTTAGGTCTTTTCACCTTAGAGAAGAGAAAGCTCAGGGGGATCTTATCATAGTTTTCTAGTACTTAAAGGTTAGCTACAAAGAGGACAGAGGCTCTCTTTTCACAAGAAGCCACATGGAGAGGACAAGGGGCAATGGGTACAAGTTCCACCAGGAGGGGTTTCATCTTGATATAATATGGAAATTTTTTACAGTAACAACAATCAACTACTGGAACAACTTCCCCAAGGATGTGGTGAAGTCCCCATCACCGTGGGTTTTCAAGATACAACTGGATGGGATGCAAATAATCTCCTGTAGGCCCACTTTTCCATGAAAAGTTGGACCAGATGATCTTTCAATGTCCCTTCCAACCTAAGCTGCTGTATAATTCTATGATGCTGTTTCTGAGGAGTCATGCATAATGAGGAGCAGTAGCAGCAAACTAAATGCAGAGGTAGTCTTATTTTTTGCTTTTTCTTTTTAAAAAGAGGAATATGTAAACACAGTGGGCAGTGTCCCACACATGTGACTCCCATTCCAGCGATACTAGAACCAATACCTTAGAGCAAGAATCACAAGTAGCTAGCTGCAAGATAGTGAAGTCCTGGTAAGCAATAAGCATGGAATTATAGAGAGTCATTTTGTTTTGCAAGCTACATTCATTTCTTATACAGAATTTGTAGACAAAGCCTTCTTATTTTATAAACTTCTGGTGACCAGCAAAAGTTAGACCTGAAAGAAAACAAAAAATTCAGTCATACAGGAAGGAAAAGGCGTGAGGTGAGAAATAATTCTTCTTTTATGTGTGGCGTACTAGTTTTAAGAGCTTGTTTTCATGTATTGTTTAATAAATTAGCTTTCATCAGCTGAATATGTGTGACCAGCATCTTATCACTGATTGCAGTGCATGGAGTATCCACATCTTGCTCTGAGGGGAGTATTTACCCTCCCATGCCTTGTTGTAGCAGTATTCATACACCACATTTCTAGCACTGCTCTGGATGTGAGTCTAGCAGGGGGTCTTTCTGAGGGGAGAAGATGAATTGTCACACAAATTATCTACTATCACACTCAGAGGCCTCATTCTGAATGAATCCAGAAACTAATGCAACCCTCTGATATATCATCTTATTCTCAGGCTGTTCACAACCTCCTCATTGAAATGGTTGTCCTAGTAATCAGGGAGAAAATCACAAAGGTCTGGGTGCAAATGACACTGCTGAGAACAAGACAAATGTTCTCAGTAGCATGTCCTGAAAAGCAAGATCTCGGTCCATGGCAATCCAGCTTCCTACAGCCCCCTGGAGGTCGTGCTTCCAGAAATAATCTATAGAAATATTTAGAAAAAATACAAAGGATTCCAAGAGAGGAAATATTTAAGTTATTTGGGCTGTTTAATTTTGGAGAAGAAAAAAAAACTTGCTAGATGTGCGAATTACTCAGAAGATAAATTTTAGGTTATATGACAGTCTTTGCAGTATGACCCTTTCTCATGGTGGTAAAACAAGTAACTGGTAATGCCCAGTCTGATCAAGGAAAGGGGGTTTTAACATCTGTGTAACTACGTCAAATGATATGAAATACATCTTTTCCATTTCTGTGACTGTTGCTTTCAGGGAAGCTGGGGGTATGTGATGTACAAGGCATATACAGTTAGCCTGACACATTGGGATGCACTTGAGCACTTGCCCGTGAGCTGCACAGATGGCCAGAACATATACAGTATGCTTTACATGTTCTAGATGCATTGTATTGGTTGCATATGCTCACCAGTCTGTTACTGAGAACATTTAAATACTTGGCCACTGATCAAAGCTGCACCTACTGCTCATTGGTGCTCAGAAATCCTGGAGAAGTGTTCTGCCCTCATTGATCATAAAGGAAGGGTTAAGACAACGTGCTTGCCTTTCCCTCACAGGTGGTGTGACGTGGTCTTGCACACTAAGAACCTGTGGAATCCCTCACTTCAAGTCACAAGGGTGTGGAGGCCAAGTGCTTTTGAAGATTCAAAACAAATAGATATGTTAACTACTCTCACATAGACTCATTTCACTTTATTTATGCACCAGACACTGACATTATTAGAACGATATCTCTATAGGGAAATGCAAGACGATACTCAATATTGTGCCTGTATTTGCCTCAGAGACCAAAGGAGTACTCTAAGACAACTCTAGACTCCAAACCTCATTATCTTAGATAAATACTGAAAGGGATGATGGTGAATCTGATAAGACATGAACAATAAAATCCTTTGTCGTTAAAGTATAAAAGATTACATTTTGAAGAAAGAAACATTGAGCAAAGAAAAGGTGCTTTGTTCTCTCTCGTCTGTGTAATACAGGAATAAACAGAAAATATCCATGTGTAGGCACGTGTTTCCCTTTTATGTTGCTCTGAAGCTCTTAGAAATGGCCTCAGTCAGACACGACATATCCAGGTGAATCAAACCTACCCCTGTAGAAGTTTGAGGGTTAGCCTAAAATAAATAATATTGTTCATCAGTTGACTTGGTAAATTTGTCCCTGATTTATTTATAGCAAATAGGAATGAGGATTAAAGTACTTAACACTGCAATTGAACTCAACTCCTTTTCAAAATCCCAGTGAGAAAAGCACCATCATACCTTTTATCTATTGTGATATAATCTTTTATTATATCTGTGCTCCACTTCACAGTTCTTTATTAATTCCCTGTACAACTATTTACTGTAAAGAGTTACTTCAGGTGCCTTTCTGAATACAAGTATCCTGACTCTAATTAAAAAAAAAAAGTTAAATAAGGTTGTCGTTTGTGTAAGGCACTTTAAAAAAAGATACTAAGGTGACTGACATATCAAACACATTATTATAGAGATATAAATCACTGAAAGTAAGCATTTAAATATTCCTAAATTAATAATAACATTGACTCCTAAAACAACAAAATTAAAGAAAAAAAACATGTGAAAACTTTTCATTACTTGTGATTGTCCCTATTTTGAGTTCTTTAGCATTTTAATAATAAACCTGTGTTTCAACTATTTTGTTTTTCCTCTGAAGTCTGAAGAACACTATTGATTTCGGAGACTAGTGATTAAAGGAATTATGAGTTTTGTCATAAGGGCCAATTCTTCAACTGCTCCTGTAATTACAAGACTAAAGGCTTGGCCGTGGCAATTTTCGTAAAGGTCAGAGTAATTGGCAGCTTAAGAGCACCAATATTATACTAATGCTCTACTGGAAATCTTCACTTAGGATTCTTGAAATCAGCATTGTTCCAAAAGTCACTGGTCATCTTTCCTTCTCTGATGTACCGTGCAGAATGCTTACAAAGGGAAAATTAAAGGACTGATTTAAAAAGCTAAAGATGCAATAAAAGGAAGGTTTTGTCCTGCCTTGTTCTGAGGCAGATTTTGCCTCACCTAGCCTCAATATAAAATCTGGTCATCTGTTCTGACATGATATACGATTCTCATCCTCTATCCTAGACACCTTCCTTAAAACTTTACAGTCTTCCAGCTGTATTTTAAGAAACAAAAGGATTTGCTGTTTTGAACATCTCGTTTTGCTGAATCACTTATCCCAGGCTAGCTCGACCAGATACATTTTTGATCAGTTCTCCCCTTCTACCCAGCTCCCTGGACAGGGATGTTCCAGGACTGAATTTTCATGGCTTTACCAGCACTTCTGTCTTTTGCTCACATGTAGACAAACAGTAAAATTATTTTCATCTTTTGTTTCTTTGTACGATTTCAAATATAACTTGAAACATGAGAAGGTTATTCATTGTATCTAGGATCCAATCCTGTATGGAGGTGTGCATGCCCTACAAACTGATTACTCCTTTAACGCCTATTGACAGTGGTGCTTGGGGTGTTTGACATCCAATAGGAAACGCTTGCTTTTTACAGATGGGGAGGGAAGGCTGCACATAATAATATCCCATAGGAAAATTCTTAATTGCTATCTCTACTTTTATGTCTTTACTGAATATGTATAAATCCCTGTGCATAGATAAATCAATTAAAAGGTGACCTGCTAAGTTTTTCATTTAAAAAATAAAATTCTGCTGTCCCCCACTCTCCCATTTTTATGATCCTCAGCTAAGAGAAAACAATGCATCTGGGATTAGGAATATAATAATTACCTTTTAAATACAAAAATAACACCTGAATAGATTGAAAACCAAACAGATCCTTATAAAAGTTCAAGTGAAAGACTACATAAGTGTCTCAGTTTAAGGCCAGCATTTGGAAAAAGAACATAAAATCATGCGCTTATAAATTTAGAAGAGCAAAATTATCAATTTATCAAGCTATACTGCAGTATCTTGTGATCTGAACACTGAGAATCATTCAAATTCTGAGATGATAAGTGCACAGATTCTGAATCATTTTTGGGGGGTCTTGCTCAAAATCTCAGAAAAAAAAAAAACAGTGGAAAAGAGATTTGTTGATCTGTCCTTGCAATGTATTTTTTTCTTTATATACTGATCTGTGCTGTAAGTACTGTTTATGAGTTTAGTATTTGTTATCAAATAAAACAGAGAGCTTTTGGAACACATCAGAAAACAGATTTTTTTTTTTTTTTTTTTTTTTTTTTTTTTACTGAGATGTAGAAGCAAAGTTGCACTTGGTTTTTATAACCCTGGATTTGTTCATATTGTTTTTATTTTGTGCAGTCTTTCAGCTTTAGTGAACGGCTAAAGAATCACCTCTTTTGGGTCTCCATCTTGGCCTAGACTTGTTCATACCAAAGAGCAGGGGACCTCAACCTGCTTAAGCTGAGAAATACCTGAAGCACAGGTTTTCCCACATGTCGATTAGCACTAAACTTTATTCCTCTTTGTTTCTTCTCCTCCTCAGACACATTTATTATGCCTCTTTAATAATCGATAAAGCATCTTAGAAACCTGTCTTTAGTGATCTGAACTAGTCAGGCCAGTCAAACACAGGTACTTTGTAGTTTGAACAGCTGCCTTGAAGCAGATTTTGAAAGCTGACTTGAAATGCTTTTGATTACTGTCACATAGACAACAGAATGGACACTTCTCATAGGTCAGAAAAGGGAGAACTTTGTTATTTTATCCCCTTGTCTTTGTATTCCATATGATTGACTGTGTTTTGTCTCTTTGTGAGCAAACCGTTAGAGTCTCTTTCTTTGTCTTCTTTTTTTACTGTATACTACGTGAGACCAAACATCTCCAGCCAAATAAGAGACAATGTTTCAAGATGCTAGAATTTGGATGGAATCTTCCAGTTTATTTGGCAAATATATTATGTTAGTGGAAGTCGTGGTGACAGCGAGCTGCTGGGTATGTGTGTGCGTGTTTTACAAGGGCGGAAAGGGAAGTGGCCAAGTAGCAGGATCCTGGCTTTCTTCCATGGTAAAGCAGGAGGTAATTTTGGTACTGTCCAATTGATTTGCTCAAGGTGTTTGCTGTAAATGGCTGCTGTCTTACCCATATATTTCATGGCATGAACATTTACTGTGTGTATTTGTCAGAAAGATTATTCTGGGTTTTCACAGTGCAGCACACGCTCTTTCCTAAAACAACTGTCCTAGGTCTCCAAAGCAGATGGTCTCAATTTATTAAAAGTTTTATTTGTGGACTCTAACTGTGTTTTATATTAAGCAATAAATACTATTTCAAAGTAGATGTTTGAAAAAGGGAGCTAAAAAGATCACATTGAAATGTTATGAGTTGGTGTAGCTAAAATCCTTTGTGCCAGGAAAGTGATCAGATAAAAAAATCAGAAGTATTGTAGGCATAATTTGACTCCCTTTCTGGATCAAAAAAACCTGAGAAAAGATTCAATTGTGTTCTCATTCTCTTGTTTGCTTTTTTAATGTAATTCAAACAATTCGTCCTAAAGCCACAAGTGAATGAGGTGGCGTGTTCTTCATGTCATGCAAATTAGGCAGGGGTTGGATATGTATTAGTAAGTTTCTGTAGAGGAAATTCCCTACTTGTGCACATTTCTAATGGAATCAATACTGCTTAAAAAAAGTCAAATGAAGTTTCAAGAAGAATCGCAACTTGGTTAAGACTTTGAAAGAAATGAATGTAGAACAAATACATAAAATGGCTTAATGTGTCTAGCTTCTCCGGATGCTAATTAAAAGTGGATGTAAAGTATGTATAATCCAGGTATTTGAAGGAACTTAAAGTACAGCTCTACAACAGTTTAAGGTGATTTAAAGTGGTGCTGCTGCAATTGTTTCTCCCTTCCTGTAGTAGTTTGTGCACTTCTGACTCCTCCTTTGCAGCAACTGGCACTCTTCTTTACTTGTGGTTATTTCAGAGAACTAAAGCAGAAGAAAGTCAGTCTGTGTGGGTGACAAAGGGGCACACTCTGAAAGTCCAGAACCATAAATGAAGTGTTGAGAAGGAGGAAGATCACCTCAGAATAATCTAATGAAATAAATTATGATTTAGTTTTAAAACACTTACGATTAAGTAATGATACAGATTATCTTCAGGAAGTCTCCTCATCCAGGGTACATTAAACTGGAACAATTAAGATAAAATAAACATGACAAGCAGAAAAATCCCACACTGGTTGTGAAAAAAAAAAACCCATGCTTTTATTATTTAAAAAGATGTAAAAGAGTAAACAAGACTTAGATATTTCCCACCACTAAAAACTTTATGAAGGAATTGAAAGTGAGGAGAAGTGTTCCATCATTCAGTTCTAAAAATTGCCATTAACTTTAATTTTTCTGTTAATAATAAAGAAATTTTTAAAAACCTGAAGGAAAAAATTTATAAAACGTCCTGCAATATATCCACCACAGAGCCAGTTGCATTGATTATTAATTATTGGAACTGTTGTTATTTGCCTTTGTATAGAGATTCATTTAATTAAAATAAGCCTCCTCGATTACACGCATTAATATATTTATTTTGTGTGAACAGCTTGCACCTTTTTCATATTAGTAAAAATCTAATACAGCACTGAGTTTTTAAAGCATTCAATGAAAACTAGTCATGAAGTTGAGTGAAGTTATTCTGGATATACGCTGATATAATGGATTGCCAATGAACACAAAAAGCTTGGAATTCAGCCACTAAAATCCATCTGCAGAGCATTAGTTTGGTTCCTAAAGGGGAAACCTGCAAAATCCTACCAAGAGAGAGTTACATGGTTCTGTGTGAGCGAAGACAACTGAGAAATGATTGATTGTGCTGTCCTTGAAAGGGAAGACTTACAGCTCTATTATACAGCTTCAAGATAGCAAGAATTAAGAGTTTTTCTTGTGAATGAAATTTGAACATTTCTTTAGCTGCAGTGGCATGCAGGGAACCACTGGCAAGCGCAGATAATTTAGATGTTTGTAAATAAAAGCCTTGCCGTTTCTGGCTGTTCTTTTTCTATCCCTGTTCCATTATCTATCTAAGAACCTCCACGGTTGTGCCACTGCTGGCTTCTCCCTGCTGCTGTGCCCCAGGCGCCTTGAAGGGCACCTCGGGCATGGCTTTGGCAACAGCCTCTGCGGAGATGCCCAGCAGGAGCTATTCGGGATGGTGGCGAGTGCATATTACAGACTATAGTAGTGTTTCTGCAGAACACTCATTTCTCGTAAGTCTCAGGAAATTGCAAGGGAATAAGCCATTAATTTAAGAGAAGCCATTCATTTCACTTTCCCAGAATCTTCAGGCACTATTTGTTTTATTACAGATACCTTCACTTGTGTATTGTTTACATGACAGAGGGAAGTGTCTATTTTTCAGTTTCGGCTCTTTCCTTTGGTCTTTAAGATTTATTATTTTATTTAGGCTACATCAACAGCCTCAGAAAATGATCCAGTAAGAAACAAAGTATATCATATATTGAGTAAATATCTTCTTCAACAGACTTCAGGCAGATCTGTCAAGAATACATCCTTAACTCATTCTGCACAGAGTTTTTGCTACCCAAAACTCATTGGCAGTAATGAACAGCAGCTAGGCTTCCAATCAAAGTATGTTCTGCTGCAATCAAATTCAGATTCTTAGTTGTGGCTTTTGAATATTCTACCTTACTGCTACGGAGAGGAATGAATTATTAATCACCAAGGCTGATGCAGAGAATAGTGGACAAATTTCATAAGTTAAAATATTCACAGATTGTCCATAGTATGATATGCATTTTGAGAGAGTGACTAGGTTTTATAATAATAAATTAGCTTGAACGGTTATTAAATAGTTCTCTTGGGCACAACACTGATAATGCCATATGTTATTTCTTTGTGCCCCTCACCCTCTCAGCACTTTTAATTAAAGGCGCATAGGTGAAAGCAGTGAAGTCTCATTAATTTAATTAACGGATTGAAAGGCCATATGATCATGAATTAACATGAATTACTCTATGGAGACAATATTATTTTTTTGAGGAAAGAAACATTTCAATGACCTCTAATCACCTAAGTAAAATGAGCAGATATAATCAACAACCAGGACTCACTAATTAACAGATTAGGAAATTTAAATACACTTCAAAGTAATGCTTAAACCTGAGTGTCTTCTTAAGTAGATACTTCAGGGCACAGAAATTTGAAGAGATCTGTCATTTCATTTTAGTTATCACTTAGTATTCGCCAATGTATTTGTGAAGGAGAAAGAGAGATTCCTTTTTATTTGGGCCAGGAGAAAAGAAATCAACCTGCCTGTAGGAATTTTTGTTTTACTTTTCCTGCTAATGACATGTGAGACTTCAGATTTTTCTGTGTTTTAGGTTTCTCATCTGAAAAGTGAAGATGTTCATTCATAAGCAGCTTTATTGAGCACATAGTAATTAAGAATGCTATATATATGTGGAAAAAATGGGCACTTCTGCCATTCAAACAAGGGCTAGAGTCAAAAAGTTGCAGTTTTTAAAGAAAGTACTTGATGGATTTTTAGAAATTCCAAGACAACTCTTTCTAGTGCACTAGTTGATACCAGTGTTTGGCCACCTAAAGAATAGCTAGGGGTTGTTTTGTTTTGTTTCTAAAATTTAGGTGTTGTGTAAAAATGTTGTTGCAGAAAAACAGACTTTTTTTCTAACAGATGAATATGCACTAAACAGTACAGTGGATTTTTTTAATAGTTATTTAAAAAGAAGAAATTTTTGCAGCTAATCAGCAGCAGGTTATAATAATAATATTTAGGATGTACAAAGTCCTGAAGGATGAGTTATGCATTTGCTGTCTCTTTCTTTGAATTTTTAAATAAACATTTTTGTGGCATTTAGACTTTTGTGGCATATGTGTGACATTTGTCATAGATTTTTAGAGAGGTGAATGGATACATTTTTATCTAGATATTTGCACATCAGAGTTTTCTGTGCATCTGTGCACTCATTACAGCATGAGAATATGTCTGAAGTAACACAAATGCAACAGACATGAGATTTATATAGATATAATAAATATACCTGAGTCTTGTTCCAGAAAGAAAGAGCAGTCTAATTACATTACAATAAGAAAGCACCTTTTCAAAAGTCTGTTATTCTACTCAATTTGTGTTATTCCTTGAAGTACCTTCAATGTTTGAATCAGCTTTTATCAGAATGCATGTGGTCTTGTTGCAAGTATGTGTTGGGTATTTTTTTGTTTACGAAATCTTACCAGAGTGACTTGTGGAACACTTACAGATACATATGACTGAAGTTAAATCTGCATCTGAAAACCATGCAGAAAGTACATTTATGATAAAATACACTTGCTCTGCTACTAGCAGTGTTTTACCTTCAAAGAACTGTTGTGCTAGTCCTACAACGTTTTCTGTGTCTTCCAATTTTTTTCCAACTACAGTTCAAGGTACTGTATTTTGCCCATAAAACCTTTTAACATTTGACTCCTAGGTATCTCAGAGACCTGTTCTGTCTCTTTGCTTTACATCAGTAGTTGAGAACAGCTGGGACATTGAAACTGACAGCCTCTATATTTAATTTAAATGTCATGGGGCTGATGACACATCCTCCTTAGAGCAAAGCCACAGATTTCTACAATTCGCTTCTCCTGTTGTTACAGTAGAGATAATTTTAGGCAGACTTCATTCAGTAGCTAGGTTCAAATAGAGCAGGTTGCTTAGAAAGATTTCTAATGGTCTGGGGAATTCCTTTGCGTCATTATCCTTTCTCGCTGTCAATCTGTATTGTTATGAGACATGTCTTCAAGAACTTTTGCTGTATTTTTGCCTACACCTTCTTCCTCTCCATTAGGAAAAAAGTAGCTATACTAGGATCTTGCTAGAACAGCAAGAATGGCCTCCTGAGTGGGTCTACAAAACTTTTGTTTTGAGACCTTTGTTGACTGAAAAACAGTAGTAGAAAGTATTTTATAATTTTAAAAGTATAGAGTAACCAAAAATATTGTCTGCAGTAGGCAGGGAGTGTGCCTCACAGAAATGAACCCATCACTTCTAGTTTGATCAGACTTCCTTATCTATAATACATTTTATCCTCTCTTATACCTTTCATTAGACTTTGGAATGCATGAAGCTCACCAACGTGTGAAATGTTCTTCATTATACCCACTGAGCTATTTTAGTTATGCTATTTGACTTTCAGCTAAAATACAAGAAGACAAGTTATAAAGGAAATTCTCTATACAGTCCACCTCTTACCATTGTCTACAGGACGTCTGTTGGGTTGTCACTGCCCAAATCCCGTTAAAGTACATGGGGATGATGTCATCAAAACCTCACAGATTCAAAATTTTAGCCCAACTGTATTTCTGACCTGCAGTTTAGGGCATGACTATTGGCTTTATAAGTAAGTCATAAAAACAAACAGCAATTATTTTCTCTATCCACTTGTGTAAGTCAAGATAGCTCCACATGGTGCTATTTAATACAATGAATCCCTACATGAGCTCTGATTTTTATTGTTAAACAAAGTCAAATTTATTAATATTATCTCCTCCCAAATCATTTCCTCTCTGCACTTAAAAGACTTTGACACTGTAACTCCTTAACAGTTAAATGGGATCAAAGTTAGGTTGGGCCAAAACTGAAATTTTAAAACTGTCTGAAGATCCAGCACATCATTGGAGACACAGAATATCAACAAATGCTTCAAAAACTTCAACTACTAAATAGTTTGACCAATTTAATTTTTTAATTAATTTTTGGTTGCTTTTGACATCATTCATTCTGTCCCTTCATTTTCACTGTTGTATTAGTTACCTACATTATAAACTTCAGCCTGCCTTTGATAACTCAGAAATTACAAATTCCTGATGATTCATGAAAAAAGTAGAATTCTTTCAGAATTCCTTTCAAGTTAAACTTGATCTTCCTACTTAAGGATCTTCTGCTCTCCAGTAATCAGTTGTCTTTCCTGTTTTTCCAGCTGTTCTGTTATTGTTTGGCAGGCAACATACAGAGTGGAAAAACAGGGAAAAAAAAATTATTTTTGCTGTGCTGGTGCCATGTTCTAAAATTACAGAAACTAAAATGAGGAAGGTTGAGGATTTTTTTGTAAAAAATAAGTTTATTATCTGTATGTGTGTATATATACATATATGTATAAGTGACCCTCTCAAAAAAATCTGGAGAGTAGCTTTTCTAACATTTCAGAAAAAATGTATATATGCTATATGAAAAACATGATTATTTTATATTATAATTTTGTGATTAACAATATACAATACATAAATTATAAAATGAAATTAATAAAATATATTCGTATGCAGTCTAATGACTACATTTTAAATCACAAATTAATTTTTCAGTAGAAAAAAAATTTGTTTTGTTAAATATCCAGTGTAACATGAAGTTATAGTTTTTTGGATTATAGGGCAGATGGTACTGAAATTGTGTCACAATAATGTACATATGGCTTCAAATACAGTTACATGAATATTTGCATGTATTTCACTGCTGAAAAACAGTATAAAGTTTACAGGAAAGTTGTAACAGTCACAGTACTGTAGTGGTTAAAAACCTTTTTCTAATTTCCTGTTGAAAAATGTCTTATGCATAGGCCAGTTTTCTCATGTTCTTCAACCAAAGTAAATCTTATCTGAAGCGTCTACCTCTTTTACATTCCAATGTATCTATAGACAGCAAATATACCTCATCTTCTTTTTTGTTAGTCTGTATGAACAAAATCATTTTAGTCCATTTAAAGATACCCCTCATTCAGACATTCATTCTTCTGGATCATCCAAGTTGTCTTTCTCTTTACCTATACTAGTCTAGAGGTATTTGTCTATAGCACAAGTAACTATCAGTGTATTGCCATAGCAGCAAATCACATATGAGCACTACGTACAGCACTGTGATTTTCACTATGTTACTCCTATGTCAATCTGCAAATTGCATCTTAGATTCAAAAAATGCCAGAAAATGCACTGTACATATTTTAAGGTTAATTTTGGTGTTTCCCACCCAGCCTAATGTTTATTTGATTAAAAAAAAAATGCTACATGTTACATTTTTAAAATGTTGTTATTCTGAACAGTAGGCCAGGATGAGAAATTTATCAAAATGGAGGAAAAAGCATTATTAATGAATAATGCAAAATCTAACCAAACATATTTCTATGCAGGAATAATATGTTTATTTTCTCTGCAGGGTTTCAACTTTCCTTTGAAAGAAAGTGTTGATATATCAAGCACAGTGATGATTCCCAGGATAACACCTTTGATTTTCATTTATTGTCTAAACTGTAACACAGTTTCTAAGCAGTTTCCTTCTTAGACCCCATTTTAATACAAATTATTCTATTCCAATAAACTGTGTTTTCCATGCAAAGTGAGAAGTAAGAAATAGTGTGGCATTTCAGTATTTTGCTTGAGAGTAGAATAAAGACTGAAGGATTTGTCACCAAATAAATTCTGAGATTCTGTAGTTTATAATAGTGTAAGTCAACTTGAAAATAAATTATTTTGGAAACCTCCAAAGCAGTTCCAGCCCTAAATCGTTAGACTGACTGTCATGAAGTACATTTCATTCATCATAGTTCATAAAACAAGAAGATAGCAGACCTCAGCTAGCTCAGCAGCATTCTGACGACAATCACTAATGGGTTGACTCTAGCTCAGAAAAGGGTTGACTCCTAGAAGATAAATGGGTCTCCAGAAAGAAAAAATGAGCATCGGTGGCATTCCCTAAACCAATATGATTGTCTGACCTATACAACACAACAGGCATTGTTCTTCAAGAAAATTTGCTGTCCACTGCCACCTCCCAGAGTAGAAAGCTTTAGAGAATAATAATGAACATATTTTAGGACACAATTCTTAACTCCGCCACTCAGATTCATTAGCAGCAACATGAAAATCAGGTAACTGAAATGGGTTTAAAACTGTGGAAGTAAAGCTGTCTTGAGTATTATCATGAAACCTCAAGGTTGTCTGAACTTGCTGACGACAGGTATTCTACAGGAATCTTAATCTGATTTTTCTGAGTCTCTACTGCTAAGCTTGTTCTGAGTATTGTGAGAAAACAAAACAAAACAAAACCAAACAGAATAAAATTTTATATTCAGTACACATGGCAACACAGGCTAGCTAACATACATTCAGCATCATAAAAATGTTAGGCCACCTGAAGCAGTTACCACCCACATTGCTTCTCTCCACACACACACTAAGTGACTGTTGTCTCTGTGGCAGGGACAATCAAACTGAAGCTGAAAACACAATCTCACAGCAACCTACATAAACTTGATCAGGTTTTGTCCTTGCTACAGGATTTTCTACTTCCTGAAGAGAAGAGGAACCAACATAACTTGGACTGACCAATTCTGATGCCCTAGCTCAGTCTGATGTCAATGGCTGTTAAACACCCAAAGTCTCACACCTTCTAGGGTACAAGGAATTACAGCTATTTCACTCAAAACAAATCAGCACGCTAGGCACATATCCACATACCCAGTATGGAAATATTGATCTCAAGTTGCTTTCCCAAGGTTATGTACAAAATCTATGGCAGAATCTGGGACAGAACAAAGGAGTGAAATCTTGACTCATTTTAAAACAGTGGCAAAGATCAATCATCTTTAATAGGATTGTTATTAGTATTTCGTAACAGATCTCCTTCAGTTCATTCCTGGGTCTTGGTTGTATATTGTATATAACACAATATATATAATCTTTGTGCAAAAAAGGAAAAGGCAGTGTACTCAGACATAAAATGAAATTGCCAGTCTGGAATTCTTCCCAAAGCCAATGTGGAAATGCCAAGGTTGTCAAAACCTGTCCATAGAATATTAAGAAATCTTTCATCTTATATTTCCATGCTAGCATTACTGAGTGTCTTCTAAGTACCCAGGGAAACTATAAAAACATGAAGTACAATTTGATATACCACAAGAGTGACAAAGAGTACCTACTGCATTAAATTAACCGTGAAAGCATGGTTTTGTATGTTTTCTAGATGTTACCAAGCATAACCTTGAATGACAATTTCTTAGAAATCATTAATTATGCCCTGTGCTAAATTATCATCTAATGCCAAGAAAAAAAGTTAAATTGGACTGTATGAATTATTCATCATTTCCAATTCAATATGAACCCTGTTCTAGTTGAGTGTTAAGTACTTTTAAACAGTATCATAGAAGGTGAACACTTTTCTGACAATACCAGAAACTATGACCTGACATTTATAAAATACAGGTCGGAAAGAATCAAGAAGATTACTTCAGGAGAAGAAGCAAACACACAACTAAAGACAGACTTTGTTAACAGGGTCATATAAATATTTACATATTCCAGATCAAATGCATTTACAAGGGATTAAGACTCTCAAAAATAATGTTAGGAATTTCTTAATACATAATGTCTCTCCACTCTTCCAAAACCAATTTTTTCAATTGTGTCTTCAGAGTTAACGTACATACCCTGTTTTGCATGTGCCCTTTAGAAGACTAACCTCTTCCTTCTGTGAATATTCCTAGAGCAATTGTTGCTGCTGCTCAGGTTTGGTAGCACTTTGCCTCTACTTTGCTGAGGATGCATATGCTCGGGGGGAAAAACAGTGAAGTTGGCTGCTGCTCTTTATACCTGTGGATTGTTACAGTAGCTACATTTCCCAAAGTTAAATATTTAATGTCACTTAATGAAGGTCCTAATTGGATAAAACATTATTGTCCTATGACTACTCTAGAAACTTCAACGTTTCATACTGCACACTTTGCAAGCTCCTTTGCTGATTCAAATAGATTCAGCTCTCACAGATCTCCCTTTCCAGACTGATAATGTAATAGTAAGTGTTGTAAGTGTTGGCATGGGAGAAAAAGTAAAAAAAAAAAAAGCTACAACTAAAAAAAAAAGTAAGCCACTGTTGTCAAAATCCAATTATGAAATAAGAAATGGAATTTTAAAATTCCATGGTGACCTAATGACTTGATGAGCTGAAAAGCCTATGGTGACGTGATGACCTGAAGGCTTGAAATTTCCTTCCCAAACTAAGGTTATGCGACCGGCTTTCTTAAACATGTTTTAATATGTTCATTTTGGCTTATATTTGAAATGAATATCAAGTGATCTTTAGTAAAATAATGTATAATATTATTGTACAGGAAAAACATTAGATGTCTTTAATTCACCATAGTAAATACTGTTCCACAGAAGCTGCTTTACATACTGTTTAGAAAGTTAGTTGCCTCCAGCTGCCCTTCAAGTCTGCTGGCTAGGAGGAAAAACTATAGAGAAATGGAAGAATACAACAACAACGACATGAAGTATGGCAAGAATCTTTAGTCTGGGAGAAAGTAACAATGTGCCCCTAATGCTTGTGTTCTATGTTATACAGTGCGTTACTCAAGTTCTGGAGATGTCAGCGTTTTTTGTACTAGTTAGTAGTTCTCTTTTAATTCTCTATTAGTTTATTACAAAGTTGATCATAAGTATTAGTGTGATAGAGTTCTTCCTTTGTTTCTCCTGATACTATGTCCAGCACATGGTCACTGCTTAATATGAAGTAATGAAACTTTGTTGTGAACCTTAAATTTAAATATCTTCACAAAAGTTAAGAGTAGGCAGGAAACCAAGTGGTCCCCTAAATCATTACTTTCCACAAGAAGATCAACAACCAGCTATTCCCAACACAACTTTCCGGTAGAAAAATATGGAGATATAGGGGAAGCATATGCAAATAAATTAGGGTCTTTTTTTTTTTTTCTTAAAGCATTAACACAAATATGTGGCACTTTGTGGCACTTTCAGCTTCCTCATGGATGCACACACCTATACTTCTAACTAAAGAGAGTCAGGGAGCGAACTTGAGTGCTGGATACTTGGTCATACTGGCTGCTTAACTCTTAGCTCCCTCTTTGACTATATTTTGGACCACTCTGACCTAACTTCGGAAGAAAAAATTGTTATAGAAGAAAACAGGTCTAAGCAACATTGGTATAAGATAGTTGTACAGATGGGTCAAGCCTGTTCCACTTGACTCCAAGCCTCAAGACTGATGTCTGGCCCCTTTTTTTTTGATTTAATGGGCCAGACATAATCGCCCTCTCTACCTAGATTTCTAAGTGCAGTACCAGTTTGAAACCAACACTTTGAAGGCTAGATAATCTTAGTCACCTATTCATCTTACAGAGACAAGCACCTGCAGAAGGCAATATATTCAATTACTGATGAGTCTTACCTGAAAATATCTCTAATTTAGCATATAAAACAAGATGGGACAAATTTAGTGCCTAAAATGAGATGGAACAGCCATACAATTCATGCATTTAGACTAAAAATTTAGCAGTAGTGCCAGTGCTTAAAAGAAGCTCAGTTTGTAAGGGTGAGAAGAAAGGATTCAAACTGGCTAGTTCTTTAAAATAAGAAAATTTAAAAACATAAATAAAAATTAAATTGGTTCAAAATTTTGATAATGAAGATTTACTTGCTTGTCTTTTACCATATTTTTTCCATTTTCTGCTTAATGGAATTGTACTTTGTGAAAAGCTTTCTAAAATATTTTTAATGAATCAAGAAACAGACATATAAAATGAGGGATGGTCATTCAGATGATAACCAGGCACTGCACGATGTACACTGACAAGTTACTGAATCTGTTTTAGGTGATTGTCTGAGACCAGGGTTATGCAGCATAGACTAATAGCACATCTGCTATGGTTTATAGCTGTATGGATAAATATTTATCTACAACTACATTCTGGTACACTCTGAAACTTGAACAATGTGGAAGTAAGAGTTTTATGTTAAAAGGAAAGTGCCAGAAAATACATTAATGGGTAAATTTATAGCTATTTTTTGCTTTAAAAGGTCAAGGTTTTAAAACAGCAGGCATATATGAAACAAAAACATTTGGGTATTTCAAGAATATCCTGAAAATAGAAACATGTATACACTGATCCTTACATGATAATAGGATTCTTCTTGTCCTGGTAGAATTTCTGTATGAAAGGGTAATAAAAGCATTCAGTTAAAAAGGAATCTGGAAGTTCCAGAATTGTGGAAAATTAGTGCAATATCCTGCACCCACTATTATGAAGAGTGGCTCAGAATGGTAGGGAGTATCTTCTTACACGATACTGAAAAAAATTACCTGTATCTTCACAATATTTGCTTTCTTTATGGACTTCATTTTATGGATAGGCGTACACAGAAGCTTGACATGGCTGTCCATATGTAAGCATCTGGTATTATCTGAGATGCTCCAGAGAAGATGAGACAGCATGAGTTTATTATCAGTTGTGACACAGGATCTGTAGAAGAACCCGCCAGCACCACAGGACCATCTTGGGCTATGCAGGCTATCACTGGGAATCTCAACTTTTACTATCATCCCTGCATGGGCACCTGAATTGAGCCTAGGGTTATGCCATTAAATAACAATACAATAATGAAAAGCAAAACTTGGCAGGGAGCAATTTTGTCTCCTGGGTATATATGTAATGCACTTTTAGGTATTGACAGTTCTCCCACCTAGCTTCCATCTCTCAAAAAACGTAGGTCTCCTGTAGCTCTCAGCTCAGATCTGTAGTAGATACCTAAAGAGCCTTCTCAGATGCCTTAAGTCAGAAGACACCTATGCTTACACAGCTGAATACAACCCCTAAAACCCTGTAGTCATACTATGATTTGATGACATATCATCTCTGCTGGCTCTTATTTCCACTCCTCTTTATTTCATGTGGTCAATTACTTATTTGTGTCTATGAGCTTTCTTTTCTGAATGGAGGCATCTCTCCAAGAAGAACTAGAGGTGATACATCAATATCCAAACCACTACAAAGATTTTATATATTTCTGTGATTCAAGAATAAAAATAATTGTGTCAAAGACAATAAAATTTTTAAAAGTGGAAAAAAACCCCAAAAACTTCACACACTCCTAAATTTGTCTAGAGACTTTTTCTATTTCATTATCCAAAGGATTTTTTAATATAAGTATGCTGGTAAGAAAAAGACAGAGAGATGTGTGTTTCCCATATCAAATAGTGCTTGTTATTCAGTTCTTGAGGCTGCCCCAGCAACCAGTGACCTGCCTGAGAACCTGTGCTGACAAGCTCCACAGGTATCCAGGCTTAATGTAGCTCTGGAGTGCCTTTAATAGATAAGCACACTCTGTGCGCTCTGGCGAAGAAAAACAGGACAGGCAATCAGACAACTATCTCCCCTAACCTGAGTGGAATACTTAACATAAGTTAAGGGTAAAGAAAACAATCTTCACAGAACAGCGCCTTGAAATGCCATTGAAAGAAGATCATGTGTATATATACACACACGTGTGTGTGCATCTACATGTATGCATGCATTTATAACACTATTGCTATTCCTATGAATACAAAAATGAGATATTATTCCTTTGTTAGCTTAAATGCATTACTGGACAAAACAGAAGACCTTTCTGCATCATGGTTTAGATATTGTGTCTAATAAAATGGCTAGAAAATTTTGTATAAAACCAGAAGAACATGACAAAAAAGCATTGACCCATGTGAAAATGAAGTTTTCCTTAGTCATTCTAGTTGTCAAAAAAATGAAAATTCTAATGGTACTGGATAAGATAGCACACACAAAAAAACCTCATAAGATTTTTTTTTTATCACGTTTTCCTTTTTATTGAGTTCTATTCTCTTTTACTGCCAATAACAATCTATAGTAAGATGATTCTGGTGTAATAGTGTGTGTTGCAAATTCCCTGCAACTGAATTGCTTTTTTTCTTTCAGTTGATCTATATACAGACACATCTGAGAACAGGGTACAATAGTTTGGGGTTTTTTCTTAATTTGTTAGACTTTTTATTGTTGTTATAAGATGTAAGGCCTAAATGTTAAAAAGTTACCTGTTCACCTTTAAAATTTACCATGTAAATTTCAAACAAATTTCTATAGGGGATAAAGTCTACTACCATGAATTTTAAAGACCAGAAGACAGCTTATTAGCTTATTAGTTACAGAAGCTTTCGTCACTTTTGAAGTATGAGACATCCTGCAAATTAGAAAAAGTATCTCCTTGGACCAATGGAGTTGGGGTACCAGTAAGCTGACAAAAAGACAGGGACAAGAAGTTGTTTCGGTTTCCCCATCCTCTCTGAACTGTCATCTCTCATAATATGATCCATATCTTAGTAACACCAGTGTGAATGTAAGATGAATAATTCTGTGGAAGTGGATACTGGCAGCCAGTCAAGTTTCTGAAGTGTTGCTGAAGGAAAACTGTACATGGAGGGAAGAAAAAAAAAAAAAAAGTATTGGCAGAGAAAGAAGGCATCCAAGAAAGAAGAATTAAGTCAGAGTTCTACTGAAATAAACCTTATGATATAGGATAAGACTGCCCTAACATACAGCATTCCTGATCCCAAATGTCTACAAATCATGAGATCTGAGAGGCAGCAAACGGGTCTAATTCTTCCTTGTAAGGTGGGGCCTACTTAGGTCTTCAGAGCTGTAAAGATTAGACACTAGACATGGGGTTTTTTCTCTTTAATTAAACCTGAAATATTTATATAGTCAATTCTTTTAAGAGCTAGATATTTATGTAAAACATTTGCTATTAAAAGATTGATGACAACAGCATGAGACCTGACAATGCTGTCTATGCAAGTTTGTTAAAAACAAGGAACAAAAGGAAAATTATATGTATGAGTTGCTAGGGTCCCTTTGCTGCTGTAATATGAAAATCAAGTGATACAGAATAGTGTTCCTTAAACTCACGGTCACTCACCCTTATTTGCTACTACTATCATGGTTAAACAATGTGTGGTATCACAACCAGAGATGCAAGAAAAGAAGTGAATAGCGCTTTGTTAAAAAAATAAAGTTTTAAAAAATTTAAATATTACTTTTCTCCCTGGCATTTGCTTTTATGATCCACCCTATATCTTAGACTCCTTTTTAGTGCTACATTCAGCGAAACATATTCTGCGATGATAAAACAAGGATAGGTTAAATATTGATGAGTAAAACCAAGTCTGAAGCCTGTGCCTGTGAAGAGCAAAAGATGTGTTTAATGTAATGCTCTTTAGTTGTCTCATTAAAGCAGTGATGAAATTCACACTCTGCTGATATCAGAGAGAGCTTTGCCATTCTTTTGTGTGATACCAGCATTTCACTTAAAGATTCAACACCCGCTGTATTTCAGATGGGGTGTGTCAGCTCTTTTGAGAGACATGGGCTCAAGAACTTTATTTCTAAAGACATTCTAGCACACTACAAATTCCACATGGTATGAGGTGGAAAATGTGGGAGGGCTAGTATAGCTTCCTGCAAAAATAAGATGCAGGATAAACCAGGAATAAAAATTACCAAAAATAAAACATTAAAATAATTATTTTAAACCAGAAAACACTTTTTTGGTTTTTCTTCACCAGTGTTATTTCCTGTTCCTTTTTCAATGACAAAAGAAAACACAAAGCAGAAACAGAGAAAAGGAGAGTAGGAATCTAGGAAGAAAGAAAAAAAAAAAAAAGGAAAAACCAGGAAAATATTAAAAATAAATAGATCAATAAAAAATAATTCAAACCTTGAAGAAACTAAGTTTATAAATTAAAAAGAAAAACCCAGACCACAATGAAACTCTCTAACTTGTCTTGAGCTATAACTCTGAGATACATCTAGGCACTCAGACACCACTCTATTGTTCACCAAAATGTGCTGGGGCATGATTTTTTATGCACTGAAATCCAACAGTAAAAGTATATTCGTCATGGTTTTCTTTCTGTGACACGTATTTTAAGCATAGAGATCCTGAAATGTAATCATTGTTCTTCGGTGAGACTTTCAAGGAGTCGTCATGTCTTCTTACTCACTGGTCACTGGAAGGAAGGTCTGGTAGCAAATCCCATGCTGGTACTGTGCTGTTCTCCAGGAGAGCAGCCTCATCATGTTTAAAACAGAGTGTTTATACATTGCATAAATATGTTTCAAATTTTCTATCAGTAAAAACTCTGAAACATTTCAATAGCTCATTTGCTTACAAGTAAAATGTCTGCAGGACTGATGAAAGTTTCTGTGGGATTTTTTTGTAAGGGGAGGGAAAGCTGCCGTCATTTTTTTTCCATGAGAGGTTTATTCAGCCAGCCTATTTCCACTGCATGTGTTACCAGGCTTTCTATTATATCTCCCTGCCTGGAGTATGGTTCGTTTTAGTTGTCTCTTGTTACCTATTTTTTCCTATAACAGTTTAATCTTAGGTCATCCAGAGGTCAAACTAAGGTATATGTTCCTGAGATAAGGCTATAAGCCATATGGATGAAACAATATGCTAGCTGATGATTATGGAAAAGCATAGCACATCTTCTTTCTCTTACTTTTTCTTTCAGCTTTAATGAGCGTGAGTGAGCTAGATTGATAAGAGTTACATTTCAGGCTTCTCCTTCAGGAAAGAAGTGGAAAAGTGAGATGTTCTACATGAACAAACGATTCATCTAAAATCAACCAAGCAAAGTTTTACCCTGACTTACATGGCAGTCAAATATCAATGTTTAAGTATGATGTCTCAGTGTTTTTATAGCATGTGATCTTAAGGATTTAAGATTTCCAATGTGAAAAATGTGTGTAGGCATAAACAAACCCCGTAGTACATGAAGAAGAAAAAGAAAGGTTATGGTATGATTTCATTAGATGATTCTATAAATTGTATGTAAACAAAGAGCAAATACCATTCTATTTACATATGAGCTTAAAGTTACTGATATAATCTGTGGGGCAGAGCTGGTCCTGGATTTTGATCCTCTTTTGGTGTGCTTTTTTCTTAATAGATAGCAACTTTATTCTGACATCATGTAAAAAAGAAGCTGTCTGTCACTACCAATTTATCTTTCAACTAAATTGTATAGCACCGTCAAATTCTTTTTTGAAGTTCTTTCTCTGCTGGGCCATACTTGAACAGATATTGTCATTCATCTTGCTGACGTTAGTGTCCTTTTCGTTAAAATGCAATACATCTTAGTTTGGAGAGTGAAACCAACATAAAGCACATTTTGCCACCATTGCATCCTGATATTTGAAACTACACATTCCAAGTCACACTGTGGTGTTGCGTTCAGAAACCGATATTTTTTCCTCCAAAAGAACTATCCAGAAACTGATTAGATCACATGCACTGCTCAATTAGTTCATTCTTAATCAGAATAGCACATTTACTTTCTTGTCAATAAACTCCTTGCAAACCATCGAGTCACTCACTTGAAATAAATGATTGGTTGACCTCTGATAGTTGTGTGAGAAAAATCTATCAACACAGAGACATCACTTATGCCTGGGGAAGTCCCTGAACTGTAGATTGTTTAAATCTCGGAAAATAGACTGAAAAGTATCACACTTCCCATACTTTTCATTAAACATCATCTACAAGCCATTATTAGATGAAAGGTCCCATGCTACATGAACTTTGGTCTGACCTACTTTACTTACGCTGTTTGCTGAGTGATTTGTTCTGTTTTCAGGCTCCTGTTCCTGTATTATTTAATAATTAATGCAGCATCGCAGCAGGGGGTGGGGAAGACAGGTCGGAATTACAGTCAGTCCAGGAAGAGTAAATACAAATTTTCTATGATATGATGAAAGACTAAGAAATACTAATTTACACTGCACATATTAAAATGTACACCAAACAATGAAGCTGTGAACACAGTTGGAATCTGGTGCTGTTTGGCATTTCATAAGGCATCCAGGACCCTGCAAGGAGCTGGCAGATATGATATAGGAGGACGCCTGTGTCCTTCTGGAGTTGCAGTCCAGGGTGAGGGAGGATAGCCCAGCATAGCCCAAATAGCAGTAGGCACGTTTGGTTAGGCAATGCAACTGAGCCTTTAGTATCTTTATGTTGGTACAGCACCTCTTTTTGCTCATTGATCACAATGAAGTTGGAGCTTTGCTCTGCAATCTGCCACTAAGTAGTTTTTACCTGAGCTAGGTCTTGCAAATTTAAATGTTCTTCTGGGTTTTTTTTAGCTTCATTAATTTACTATTACTCTTCCCAACAAACCTCACCCCACTTATATCCTTCTGTTATCATGTCCACAGGTTATTTCAACAAGAGTACTGCATATTGCTATTTTATTCTCCATGGCAACTGCAATAACCTGCAGTCCTGAAAACATTCATTTTTGCCTGTAGCTGTTTCAAAGAAGGACCATCTTTGCTGGAGTTGTGTATTTGTATTAGAGGAGATGACACTGATCATGTTATCAATCATAAATTTTGACTATTTTTGCGTCTGTTAAAAGATGGGAATGCTGGCATTATTATGCTGCCAAAGCTAAGCACATTTTAGAAACTTTTGATAGCCTCAGATATGTCTATACTGAATAAGACTCTTGCAATGCATGCATCTTTATAGAGAGGAACTTCAGCACATTGTGTAAAAGTTTTGTATAGCTAACTCTATACCCCTGAGGAGAAAGTGAACTCCATTACAAATCTGATATTCAGGATTCTGCATTGCTTTTTACTTTCATGTTAAATTTCCCCATGGTTTCCATTACTATTTTATTGGTTTTAATTGTCTTTTTGCTTAGCTCAAAACACCATGATCTTTACAGCAGACAGCATCTTTTAGTGACAATGCTGTTTTCAGTTTTGCTTGAATAAAAGGTGGCATTCATGTTCTATTGAAAGGAAAAGGCCAGAAGATAAAGGGAGGTTTTTGTTTGCTTGTTTGCTTTGTTTACATTTCCCAGAGTCCATTCTGGGATGCAAAATACAGAACACAGTGGTAGAGACTGCGCTAACACTATGTGGTGCCTTATGAAAATCTTTTATCACATTGATGAATAAAAGAAGGAGATTGTGTCACAGCTTAATGGACATAAAACAGTCAGGCATCTCACTGTGATTGAGGAAATACAGTTTACAAGAGAAAGTTATTCCAGGTCTGCATGCCACACTCTCTGCTGGAACACCTTGAGCACTGGAAAGGGGAATTCATGCTGCAGAGAAGCCTGACACCCTTTTGTGACTCTCCTGTGGACTAAGGAAAAATATTGCATTGTGAGCAGATTTTCTATTCCAAATTTTTTCTTCTGCAAACAAACAATAATATATCACACCAAGATGCTGCCATTTGAAATATATGCTGCACAACCAGAATGGGAGGCTATAATCATGTTTACTCACTCTCTGCTGCTCATATATGGGTAAGGTCAATTATGAGTCAGACTTGGGTATAGCTCTCTTTAAATCCTGTTTTCTAATGCCAGCTTACTTAATTCTTGGTTGAAAGCCAAGCCAAAATTCTGTCTTTTCAGGGCTTATCAGAAGCATTACATGAAGTTAACCTCCAGGGCTATTCTCCATAAAACTCTGATAAGCATGTTTTAATAGTTCACAGTCAGCTAGAGTAAGACAGAGAGAAAAGCACCATACTGTTTCTCAGAAAATTAATGTTCACTGTAAATAGATAGCACGGAAAATACTAGAAAAGACTAGCATATGGAATTCACTAGTTGCTCTTTAAAAGGAAGTACAGTTCTCTGAGAATGGATTAGACTCAAAGTTTATTGGTATGTTTATTCAGACTCCAATTGCTTTTATTGGTTGGCTATAGTGCACCACTGAATACTGTCAAATCTTTAAAGAGGGAAAAACTACATACATTTACATCTTGTTCAAAAAATCTGATCTTCTTTTGATGCATTATTTCCTAAAAATTCTACTTTCCAGCTGTCAGTATTCTGAGAAGGGATATCTTTTGTTTTCAGACCTTTTGAAAAGCTTTACTAGAGAATTTGACAAGGCATAGATACACGCCATCTACTCTGCATTTGGTTCAGTCATGTTAAAACAGCAGCAGATTCATCGTCTGAGTTTCTGTGCCTTTTTGACAGAGAACGGTCAATCCTCTTTCTTTCTTATGTGAAGAATGTCCTACCCTTTTTCTTTCTATGTTTGAATTAAGAATTATCTGAGTATTCGGGAGCTTCACAAACCAACGGAATATCTGCCATTTTGTAAGAACAGTAGCTCATTAACTAGGAGTTTTCCACTTCATTAATTTAAATTAACTTTGTCACAAGATTATTCTTTCTTTTTCCGTTATTGTAAGTTTGTTAATTTTTAATGAATCTACCATTCTGTTTCATCTAGAAATTATTATTTGAGAGCTTTGCAAACAACTCAGCTGTAAAATTTCTCTTGAGACAAAGTTTGGCTTCCAAAAACAGTGTCAGCACAGGGAGTTGTATTCAAATTAAAACACAGCAGTAGCTTTAGTTTGTAATGACTAATGACAAACTGAAAAGCTAAATAGAGAACAATGGGAACATACAGAAACTGTTATCCTGACAGCATACAATAACCGTGGATTGGATTCTCATAAGCTTTTAGAACGAAAAAACCCCTCATTAAATAATCCCTCTGATGTCAAATGAAAGTCAGCTATTTATTTTAATGAAAGATGAGGTTGTCATGATTATGGAATCTGGAGCACTAAGGAGATAGCAAATATCAGCCTCTTGATATTTGGACATAGTGTCGCTATGCCTAGAATAGAGGTTGTATGTGATCAATGTTCCTGATCCTATCTTTGGGTACACCAACTTGCTCATTTCAGAGTGAAAGCACTTTTGAAATAAGAGGCATAAAGGATAAGAGTTTGTACACCTCCCTGGGCTTAAATTTTTCTCAGGAATCTGTAATATTGCCCAAATAGATGTAATAGAAGAGCACGGATAAAGGATTAACTACATGAAGTATTGCTTTCCTCTTATAATTGGCATTTAGTGTTGAAGGTATATTGATTTTCTTCTTAATATTTAAGTAATAAGTCTCCCTTTTTTTTCTGTGATATGATATGAACATTTGCCTGCAGTATCTGTTTGACACAGTATTGTTGTATTATACTCTAAAGGGTGTGATTTGCTACTGCCATATCAGTATAGAAGATTCAGTTACAGAAATATTGGATGCATAGCTCAACTAAGCGTATATAAAGCATAAAATATCTGACTCTCAGTTTTATATTGTAACATTTAAAAAACTGAAAAAAAGTAAAACATTTTGCTATTACTTGGACATCATCAATGATGTATAAACAAGGAATTCAGTGCATAAAAATAGTTCATAACACTAAAAGGGTTTATGGTTGTACATAAAGCAGGAATATAAACATAAATGCAAGATGGTGCAAAAAACCAAGCATGTGAAAGTACCTTACCTTTGATTTTAAAAACAAGTAATACTTGTTTGTTGGGAAAAAAACATCAGCCATGCTTACACCGCATAACAGAGTACAGCACAACAGCGGCTGACTGAAGTTCTTGGGCTCAGTGTTACACCAGGGGGACCCAGCAGCATGCACCTTAAATACACCCTGGCTGTACCAGCCTATTGCTGCATCCTGGCAAACACGCTGAATTCGTTATTACCTGGGCACTACACCAGGCTACTAAACATGTTCATGAGTGGGATGCATGTACAGCTTGTATTTGGATGAACACTGGCTCACATGCTAACAGTTTGGGGTTTAGATATCCAGTTTTATACTTCCAGTCTGGGGTACCTTTCTCCACTTTTCGCTACTAAGACTGTAAACTGATTGGTCCAAACTGAAACAGCATGTGAAAACTTTGCATCAAACTTCAGTGCAAAATTACTGTGAGGTCTTTAAAGAACTGTTTGTCTCGAACGGACATAAATCCCAAGTTGCAGCAGATGTTTTCAGCTACCAAAGTAGATGTACTCCAAAGAAAGCGATTTCTTAGGTACTTTCCCAGCAATTTCCATCTGTGAAACAGACAAGTAATAGAATTTAGTCTCCAAACTCAGCTCAGCCTAGAAACATGTAAGACCAACCCTCTATCACAAGTCTGTTGCAGAAGTACTCCAAAGTAGAGCATTTATATATAATATGAGCATGGATTCACTATCTGGAGCTTTATTTGCTTTTGTTTCACTTTATATATCCATATATTTATTTCAACCATAGAGAAAAAAAATCCTAAAATGGAAAAGTAGGAAAACCGAACACGATTAATGTTGAAGTAAAACAGTGTTTGTGTAATAAACATAACAAAATCGAGTTAGTGAAGTAGAGGAATTAATTGCTAGATTTAAAACAGAAGCAAAAGTAAGGCTTCCTGCTCTGGTTTCTGCCTGTAATAACTACAGCTAAAGTAATTTTGTATTAAGATATTTTTCCAGTTTAAATTCAGGCAGAAAGGAAGAGCCACCAGTTTTTCTTATAAAGCAAGAAAGGCGTCTTTTGTCTCCCCATTCCTGGTCTGTAGTTTCGCTGTATGTACTGCCTCCTGGTTAACAATGTGAGAGGACTCACACTTTCTGAAAGAAAACTGGCTTTTCATGAAAAAGCCAATACTGCAAACACAAGCACCTTCTCATCATGTTTGCAGCCTGATTTCTGTTGTGTTTGCTCCAAAATCACTGCTCCTGTAATTTGGGAGGCATCCACTGGGCAGACTGTTTTTGACTGCTTTCTGCAAACCCCGTCATCCTCCAAAGAAGGAAGAGGAGGTCATTACATCCAATCTCTACCATGGGTTCTGATATCTTTTGTAAAAGGAGGAAACTATGATAGCCAAAGCACTTTGGTATTTTTCTTTGTGTTCATAAAGAGGGCTAGTGAAGCCCAGTAATGAGAGCTCTGCTCTCACAGCACACAGCCGGCAGTGTGAGGCTGCACGACACTCTGAGCCTCAGCATTGGCATGGATGTTGGAGGACATCCTAATGCTCTACAGCTGCCCTTAGATGTGCTAGAGATGCTTCAGATCAGGGTATTGGGAAATGAAGGCAGCTTAAAACCACTTGTGCCTTCCTTCTTTCCCTGTTCTGAGTACAGATCTGATTCGGTCTGGGCTGTGGACATATTTAGAGAAGTAAAATCTGTCAGGACTATTAAGTGGAAAGACATTACTTTTGCTCAGAAGTCATGAAAACCCAGATTGCTTGAGGCTTACAGGTTATTCCAGGGAAGTAGTATCACTAAATTCTTTCCTTGCTATTTGATTCTTCTTTAGGCATCTGCTTTCTGCTAACATCTTCTGATTCTTCTTCTGGGGGCTGGAGAAACTGGAAGATGGTGGAAGGAAACCAGAAGGCCCTTCGTCTGTTTTAGTCAGAAATCCCACTCATTGAGCAGCAGATGACAGGCCCAGCCAGGCTTCCTCCCTCTAACAGCAACTGTATTTTTCCTTCTTCAACCAAAAGCACTACAGTTTTCACAAATGGAAAAGGGATGAGGCTCAAGCAATGAAAAGTATAAAACAGGAAGGCTGAGGCTGCCACCAAGCACAGCTGCCCTTGACAGCCCTTCACTCCCCTAAGGCCTCCAGGGGGCTGGATCTGCCCAGATATTTGACAAAACACATGAACCAGGAGTGACTGCTTCATCACCAGCATTCTTCCCCTCTCCTGAAACTTCTTCCCCAAAGACAGGATGTTGTGGTGATGGATCTTTGTTCTAACCCTGCTCTCGCCATCATTGAATTATCCTCTGAATGCAGATATGAGAATATAAGAACTTCTACAGTAGTTTCACCAAGTTCATAGCCTGACCCACCTAATTCAGTAACTCACCTCCTAAGAGGGTCTCCTATGTGAAGTTTAAGTAGATGTAAAGGAGAACATACAACGATGTTCAATTGCATGAAACAGTTCCCACTTCTGGTGATCTGCAGTAGAGTCCAGTGTTGTATCTTAATCACAGAATCACAGAATGGTTGGGGTTGGAAGGGACCTCTGGAGATGATCCGATCCAACGCACCTGCTATAGCAGGTTCACCCAGAGCAGATCGCACAGGAATGTGTCCAGGTGGGTCTTGAATGTCTCCAGAGAAGGAGACTCCACAGCCTCTCTGGGCAGCCTGTTCCAGTGCTCTGGCACCCTCACAGTAAAGAAGTTTCTCCTCATGTTTAGATGGAACCTCCTGTGCTTCAGTCTGTGCCCATTGCCCCTCATCCTATCATTGGGCACCATTGAAAGGAGTCTGGTCCCATCCTCTTGACACCCACCCTTGAGATACTTATAAACATTGATGAGATCCCCTCTCAGCCTTCTCCAGGCTGAACAGACTCAGATCTCTCAGTCTCTCCGGATAAGAAAGATGCTCTAGGCTCCAATCATCTTTGTAGCCTGCTGCTGGACTCCAGTAATTCATTGTCTTTCACGAGGTTAACCATTTATTAGCATCCTAGAATGATGTGTGCGATGGTTTCATTACGTATACTTTTAAAAAAAATGTCAGGTATCCCCGAAAAATCACATTGACCCCACTTCTTGCACTATAAGCAACAGAATAAGCATTTCCAATATAATTTCTCATACAGGCAATTCTATTTCATGTTCTCCTTCAGCTCTCTCTTTTTAACGAGTTCTAGTATATTTAATTTCTCCTCACACAGAAATAATTGTATAGAAATCTTCAATAAAACTGGTTTACTTTCTCTGTCTCTCTTCTAGTTTTACTGTACTCTTTTTACAAAGGGGAATCAGAAGTCCATACATTCAGTATTCAGCACATTATGATATAAGGATGCTTTCAGCTTTTTTTTTTTTCCATTCATTGCCTAATATTTCTTACAAAATTGCTTTTTTTAAACAATGAACATTTAATCAAAATGTTCATAGAACTATCTTTAGTAAATCACAGCTCTCATACCTGTGTGGCAATAGCTGTTTAGAATCAGTCATTGTATATGTTTGGCTTGTTTTCCTATGTGTACTAATTTGCACTAATCAACACTGAATTTCATTTGCCACTTTATTGCCTAGTCAGTCAATATTTTGACATCCTTTTGCACATCTTCACAGTAACTTTTTACTTTTATTATCTTGAATAATTTAGGATTATCAGCAAATTTTATTCTCACTACTTACCTTCTCTTTCAGGTAATTAATGAGTATGCTGAACAACACATACTAGGAGAAAGAGGGACCTAATTTGAATGCCTTCTAATGGGGAAAAAGACTGCTTCTTTTATGGTTTGTTTCCTAACATTTTATCTGTTGTGACTGACATAATAAGTTATTTTGTGTTCGTTGGGGTTTTTTTTGGTTTGGTTTGGTTTGGTTTTTAATAGCCTTTCTAGGATACCCTGAAATTTCTCTTTGAAAATTTAAAATATATGATACCAGTCTTTGTTTGTAGGAATTTTTATGCAAGATGTCCTCCTAGGAAAGCTTTGTTGACTTATCTTTATTCAACCATGGTTTTTACCATGATTTTTATTAGTAGCCTGGAAGAGTATTCAGCCGTACTGATTTGTAACTGTGAATCATCTCTGGTTTAAAAAAAAAAAAAAAAAAAAAAAAAAAAAAGTGGCATTACATTTATCACCTTCCATCCTTCTAATCCCAAAGGTTTAGGTTATACACTGCAATCAGTAAGTGGATTAACGTTCTGGGGTCCTGGCTATTTCTTAGTGTTTATTTTTTTTATTTTTTTTCCTAAAATTTTTCTCCTGATTCTCCAGTTTGGCCAACTTCTTCTGTTTGTCACTTCTCAGCTACTGCCTTCTTTTCTCTGAGTGCTGCTTTTACAACTTAATCATCTATTGTGTCTCCAGACCCACTACCTAGTTTTGATGTTCTTTAAAGGATTAATTACTGTATGTGGAAAATTCAAATTATGAGCTTCAGGCTTTTAACAAGGTGTTCCTCAAAGTCATTTTTGGCTTGCCTTACTTTCTGTTGTTTCGTGTTGTTTTTGTGGTTTTGGTTTGGTTTGGTTTGTTTTTAACTTGTCATAGTCTTCTTTACATAATTATTTCCACGAATGCCATGAAGAATCTAGCAACTAGCTTTGATGTACATATTCATCCTTTATACATAAGATGCCGTTCCAAATTGTGGGCACCTAAATGTAGGTTCCTATCTGTGAGACAACTGAATGCCCTTGTAGTTAATGGTTGTCTAATTAAAATAAGCACTAGTACCCGATGAGTTAGCTTACCAAATTCCCCAAATTTGGGGAAGGTGCTCAGCTTGATTCAATCGCTCACATAACATCAACCATGGAGATAAATCCCACAACAGATACTTGGCTCCAAACAATGCTTTATGTTCTGGGATAATGCTGTTTTTTCTATGCAATGTCCTGCTGTTATAGCAACTTTTCAAGGCAGCTGAACCTTCAATTTTCAAGAAGAAGTGTTGCATAATAATAGTTAATAACTATGCAGCATCCAAGGCTTCATTCCAATGGGTCTCAACTAGTTTAAAATATATATATTGAATTATTCGGTTTCAAGATGACTACTTTCTAAGATTGTACAGAAATCCTGTAAGTATAGGAATTTCTTTCAAAGGTTGCTCATCAAATTTGAGGGATGGTAACTTACGCAAAAGTCATTTAATGTAGATATCCACTGGTACAACTACTGAATACAAGAAAACTGTATCACAAGATTGTATAAAGTTATGATTTACTTACTGACAAAATAATTCACGAACACCACAAATAGGTACAGGTAGTCATGCACCCTAGGAGAGTATTACTACTAAATTCCTCTGTACCTGTACTAGTTCTCTTACAGCCTTAGTGGTGGAATGTGTTCAGTGTTTGCAGTGAAGGAAAGACTGAATTTGTGTAGATACAGCATACTTCTCTTCTAAGCAAATGGTAATCTTTGCCTGACAAACTCATGTTTGCTTAGTAAGCAATGAACTATTGGAAAAAAATACTGATCTCAAGGAGGAGGGAACAAGGTAAGAGGGAGGAAATATTTTGTTCCCATTTAACTGGCAAATCAAACAGAAAAGAAGAAAGGTGTATTACAAAAAACAACCAAACACATTTTTGAGTTGTAAGACCAGTGAAGCACTGGAATAGGTGACTGGGAAGGTTGTACAGTCTCCATCGTTAGGAAGCAGGCTAGGCAAGTCTGTCAGGAACGATTTAAGCACATCTGAGCCTACTGTGAAGAGAGGGAATGGACTATATGATTACTTACATTTCCTGCCAACTCAGTTTTTTCTGATTCTAATGTAACTTTTAGTCACCACCAGTGAGCTCTATTTTTTGATCGTAAAAGTAGAACTATCGCCTTAAGATAAACATTTTAGTAGCATGTTAATAGGGACCATGCGCATGTCACTGCTTCTGCTTTTATCTGCAAGAAAGCTGTGATTATGTCAGATCTTCTATTTGTTGTGAAGTTCAATGTTTTAGCATTTGTTTCAAACTGCATACACCAAGTTTTTAGAGAGTCTTGTTGTGTGTATGTATTAAGCAAGCCAAACAAGAGTTTTATCACACAGCTGGAAATTCATAGACTCATTTTAGTTTTGCGTATTTTGCAGTCTTTCCTCATGACCATAGACTGTAGACTCCTGTACTGTTTCCACAGAGAAGACAATCCAAAATCTGGTTCAGGTCATTTTGCTGAGCACCAAGTTGTCACCCATGTGAAACATTTACCAGAGTTAAACCATTGCCAGGATCAGAGGTCCAGAAGTCTTTTACTTTGCATTTCTCCCTACCGGTTTCATCTAGTATTTCTCCCCTGCAGAGGCATATGGGTAGAATTCAGCTCAGATACCTAAACTCAGTTACCTAGACAGATGTGCCTTGTACCACTTTAGATGTCATGGTGTTTCTAAGATATCTACGCCAGGCTGGCAAAAATGACACATGAGCCATGGGAGTTCTGCACCCTTTAGAAGCAGCAGCTGAAAAGCCAGGGAGGATATCTTAGGGCATCTCGAATCATTAGACATCTGCGGTTAGGCATCGATTATCTGATGATAACTGAGACACACCCTTTGGGTCTTCATTTTACCATAAAGTTGGTAAACAGCAGTCAAATGGCAAATTCAACAGCTGACAGATCACTCACTGATTTTTGCTTTTCTTCATTCATGCCATCACACTCCTTGTGCTAAGAGTTTTTGCCTTGCTGGAAGTGTTTTTGCATTTTTTATTAACAAATCATGTTCTCTGCCACTTACACTCTTCTTTCTTGACTTGTTCTTCAATTGTGGCCAGCTGCATGTTATTGCAGAAACTCTCCTTAGGTATCTAAACATCCATAGTCATTTGCAAAGTGCAATCCGCTTTCACAATAGGTTTGTGGCAATTTGATAATTAATTATAGGCAGACATATATAAATTCGCCGTGCTGTAACTAGCCCACACACTAAGAGTTTACAGGACTCTTCAATATGTCAGGGCACAAGCAGAAATGCTCTTCTGCCTCTAGCTGAAATAGTTTATGAAATTATCCCTCACAGCTGCTTGTTACCAGCCTCGCAGCTGAGATGCCATAACTGATCATGGTAATTTCCAGTCCATTTCTGTGCAAAGTGAAATACATTAGTTTAATCTACCACCTAAGCCATTTTAAACAGATTTACTTCTTTGCATTGAAATGGAGGAGATTTTTCCAGTGAAACAGCTGCGACTCTGTGATTTTTACATAGAAAGGAGTAAAACCGAGAGGAGAGATTGGAGTAAGTGGTACACTTCAAACTGAGATTTGTAAAAAAAACCAAGTAATGAAAGTTTTGCTCTAGGAAAAATCCCTCTGATTTCTTATATTGTTTGCCATGCACTCTTTATTGTCTAAACCACATTTTCTGTTTGATTAAATAAATCGTTCATTTTATTAAGCCAAAATTAACTATGATCAATTATCTGAAATGCCCCTAGCTCCAGCAGTTCCTTAACACAACTGACATTTGCAAAGTCATGGAATAGTTACATCAGAGATTTTTTCCAAGATGTAAAAAATTGCCACTAGGTGGCCTGAACAGCTAGCCACCAATTGCCTTGAAAACATGTAGCAGAACAAATAAATCCTCAGGGAAGAAGCTGATCACTATTGTTCCACATATCTTTTATTTTTCTTTTCCCTCAGGCTGGCTTGAATCATGTTTCCTACGCTGAGGCTATATATTCAATTGCTAAACTTCTCCATCTGAGATCAAAGAGGTTAAGGGAACTGATTTCCCTGCTTTCTTTCTTCCCATCCTATTTCATATGCTCAGCAACTTCCCTTTGGAAGCTGAAATTCAAATGTTTTCTGTGGAGGAGGCAGCAGGGGTTGCATATAAGCTTCATCATCTTAAAGGCTCTCTGTACCTGTGTACATTTGTATTCACAAGCATGAAAACACACAGCATGGCAACAGAGACAGCACTGTTGGGCAGTGAGCAGGTCTACATCTATACAACATCTAACAAAATTTGTATTGTGAAGTACTATGGACTCCAGCATGAGCGCTTCTCACACACCACGCATACCCCTCTCTCTGTTCTTTACCAAACATAACCAACACCACTGAAATAAACTAGTCCTTACCAGTTACCAGCCCCTGGTTAAAACACCAAACAACTGATACTGAACGCAAACAGGGCACAGGTTCTGTCTAGTGCAGCAAATACTTGGGTGTGCTTGCAGATACAGCTGGATGCGTCATGGCCACAAATAATTAGGTTGGGAGGGCTTCTGCATTGCTTTCCAAGAGAGATCGGCAGTTATAAGAATGCACTGCATCCCGTTACTCAAAGCCTAACAGGCTATGACCTGCTCTCAGATATATGTGGTTTACCACCTGGGCTCTAAGACAACACAACATACCTGGGCATGAAACCATCAGCCTGTTGGAAACTTCAGCTGCTTCACAATTTATGGCACAACCTCTCACCAAATGCATCAGCAACTGCAAACACAGCCATCTATCTTGACTTTCACAAGCAGTAACACCCAGAGCTCCAGGAGAGACACTGCACCTCATGAACTATTTTTTTGGGAAAACACTGTGACTGATGGTGAATAAAGCTTAGGTGACAAAGGTGTTATTGTGGATGCAAAGTTGTGTGTTTTAGTCTATGTATTAGTGATTCTGACAGCATTTCTGAGAAGCTGGGAATTTTGTAAGAGCACTGGGTCCAATGGGCTGTGATTTGCATAAACATATGGCAGGTATGTGCTTAGGATCTTGAGCATTTCTTTCTCTGAAATTTTATTTCTCAGTTTCATTTTTATATGAGTAAAATAATTTTTGTTCATGTTCACTAGGACTGTCTAACAAGGGAATAGCAGCAGTAATAGTGAGTGGTTGAGGTTATCTAAACAATGATTTAATCATGATATGGATCGGCTAGGTGAAAAGGGCTTATTGGAGCTCCCTTACCTTTCCCTTTCTTTTTCACTTTTTTTTACTTTTCTAAAGCCTTGGAATAGGAAAAAAAAAAAAAAAAAGTTAGACTGGGCCTAATAAAATGTGGAATTTTTTTCTTTTTTTCTTTTATTTTTTTAAAAGGAGCTGCTTTGAGCATTGCTGGGCCTTACCTCTTAATGACCCTTGACAGATAGATTACAAAGATAACATAAATATATTAAAGTATAAGGGATATAAATACCTTCCTTTGAAGTTTACATCAATGACCTCAGGAATGGGCAAGCAAAAAGTTTCTCTAAGCACAGTTACTTCTCTCATCTATTTTTTTGACTTCTAGGTTGCATCTGCTCTATGCTAGCCCAAGAATAAAGAGAAACTATCTCTCAAATCAAGCATTCGCTTTTGATACACCTTTGAATAAAAGCAACCTAACCATTGTATTCTGTTTCTCAGGCTTGTAAAATATTCTGTGATGGAGCTTTGATCTTGGAATTTTACTTTCCCAATTTGTCTGTCTACTTTCATTCTAAAATCAAATGCAGTTATCAGGCAAGTCCAAGGCTGCTTTTCATCTTGGATGTAGAAAAAAGCTCAATCTGCATCTAAAAGCATGCTCAAACCATACAGTTTGTTCCCATTATAGAGACAGATACTGAATTATGCAACAAGTTCCCAGTGAGCAATTACATTTTAATCACTGTAAAGATTTTTTCTGCAAAGACACTCCTATAGATGATTTATTTCAAAAGATAGGAATTGTGCCCATATAGCTTAACTGGGAAAGTGTTCAGCTTCCCCAGAGAAATTTCCTGGCAGGCAGAATGTTTGAGAAGATCAGTAACTAATATTTAAACCACTTTTTTTAGATCCTTTTTTTTTTTTTTCCAGTAAATATTTAACACAGCATGACCTATAGTAACTAAGTCTCAGCCTGCAGTTCCATTTGGTCACTCACAGCTTTCTTTCTTGGATTAGAAACTCCATGAATTATCTTTACTTAAATGGATTGTGGTGTTTACAGTAGTCGTCTTCTGTACTGCTAAACTGAGTAACCATATAGTACTACAAAGAATGGCTAAAAATAGAAGTATATTACAGAAAGATGTTCCACTGCAGTTAATGGTACAACTAAGGTTTTACTATAGGTAAACAGATGTGATATTGCTCAGAACTAGTGGTTTACTGACCATCTTACATAAGATATAAATTGTGTAAGCTAAGATATAAATTCAAAAATACACTAAAGATGCTTATAAACTACATCTATTTGTTTAGATTCTGGCTTCAGATACATTTCAAAGTGTGCTGCCACAGTGCTACTGGGAACATTTGGTACTTTCGACATGGAAAAAACGTTAAAGAGATGAGTGTATTAAAAAAGAGATGAGAATACTTTTTTTTGTTGGTCTATCCACTGAGAATTTGAGCGTAGTTTATAATTGTTATTTTTGTTTCCCTAGTAAACAGAAATCCCCACATTCAGTTGCCTGCACAGTCACTCAAACCCAAAAGCTTTTCTTGGTTTTGGTTGGAAAAAAATTACAGACCATGGTAACACACATGCTGAATGAAGCAGTCCTGTGCACAGAACATGCTTTTATTGCAAGTAGAAGCAGCTTGGCTGTGATTGCTTCATCCATCTCTGGCATTTTCACCAGTGCCAATGAGCACGTTCTGACATGACAAATACCACTCCACTTGGAGCTTCATGGAGCAAACCCCAAAATTTTAGCTCCACTCAGGAAACTACTGTCCAGTGGAAACCACTGTTTTTTCATGGAATGTAGATTTCTGTAAGGCTGCTGCTGCATGCAACACCCCGGGTCTGCAGAAGGACTTCTGTGGAGTACTCCTTGGCCACCACACATTGTATAACTAGTTGCCTGAATCCATGTGTATAGCCATTTAAATAAATAAATAAATGCTTAACATGGATCCATATTATCATTGCATAACTATGCACTTTTCACTGGAAGAGGGTTCAGGACTTATGTTTTACTATCTACAACCAATTTTATTAAAATCTATAAAATGTAAATGGATGAAGATATTTTATAACCTGGACTGCAGGATGTTTTCTGATCTTCTCTAAAAGCTCGATATTTCTAGTGGTTTTGTATAAGGAAAAAAAAAAAAAGAAGAAAAGCTTTGATTGTTGCAGTCCTTAGCTGTAAATGAAATGCACACTAGGACATTGGGGAAATCACTAAATCACTTAGCACAGCTTGTTCAAATTCTTTTGGAAGAGGTAGTTAGAACATGTATCATAATGGATATTATTCTGGTATTTCTTTCTAAAATAATCAATCTTTGTATATAATTTTCAAGAATACTATATTAATATACAATAATAACTAGAATTTAATTATACAGGACAAGATACTTTTAGCAGCACATGTTGACCTTGGTTCTTTCAAACCAATACGCTCAGCCAGCAGTTAGCAAAAGTCTTCACATTTTCTTGATCTTTAAAAACCTTCTACACCTTAAAAAAACTACTTAGGAATAAAGATAATTCTTTCAGTAATCTGTATTATCCACACTCATAATTTTAAGGTCTCAATAAAATTAACTATTTTTCTTCAAACCCCAGGTGCTGACACGGTAATCTGAGAACCTCATCTTTTATCTCTTTATTTGTTTTTCAAATACATGTATAGCTCTCTTGATTATGAAAAAAAGCCTAATGTATAAAGCAAGTGTAATATAATGTATAAAGCAAGCGTAATGTAACAGCTCAGAAATGAGATAGCAACCTACAAAGAGACCTCAAATTTATTTATCATTTCTTTACTATTTAAAGACAATGCTATGATTTTTTTGTGCCAGATTCCTTATTTTTGAGTGCTTGAGATTGTCAGTATGCAGCTGAAATAAAGCTGTGATTAAAGATTTTCCTGATGAGACCCATGACATTTGGTGTGCCAAATAAAAATAAACCAAACAAACAAACATTAGGAGCTAGAAGTGTAAACGAAGCAGGGGAATTGAAGTTAATGCACTCAGATGTTTAGCAGAGTTTGTTATGAACATAATAGTTGAAATTCTAAATAGTACTTTTTTTCTCCTGTTTGCTCAAACTACTTGTCTCACACTTATATATTCATTCATTTTTTACTGTTTAAAGTCATAAACCCTGTGCTAGCTGAAAAGTATAATCTGGAATTTTTTTCTTTCCCCTTCCATAGTCAACTTCTCCATCTTACTTTTTTAGAGCCTCCATTTTTGGCCATTATATGTAGCTCACGCTATCATGGCAATTTTCCTTCCTAGTCCTTGCCAGAAAAACTATTATTTCACTTAATGCAAATTTATCAGCATACCTAGTGTACTTAGTCAGTGTTTGCTCAAGAGTTTGAAGGCAGAAAGTGGTATGTAAAGCTTAGCACACTATGTTATACAGTCAGATTCTGTTTATATCATGTACTCACTGTATTTATAGAATAATTAAAAGGTGCTTGGTCCTTGAAATAACAGAAACATGTTTCATTTTGCACTGTCCTAATTAGGATAAGTTATATTATTATCAGTGGAATATTCTATTTCACTGAAATGTGAGGAAACCTCTAGAGTGATGTCAACACAAAGCCTGGCATTAGCATAAAGCTCTGATTAGGCTTATATTGCTAATGGTACAGGTATACTAGCTTCTCATTCTGCTTTCATAATACGAGATTTTTAAAAGGTCAATAAGAAAGAATGAAATACTAGCAGCTTTATGATTAATGGAAATTTTACTGTTGTGTATATAGGAGCAGAATTTCATCCCAAATGTTTTACTAATGGAAATGAACCAATGAAGATAATGAACAGTTCAATGAAACACGTTTCCATTACAAATGTGCATTAGATTAGTAAATATGACAGTTGCAATCAGAAGGTAAACTCTAACAGGTACAACATGTCACTATATTCTATGAAGAGTATGAGTATGTTGCCTCAGAAGCTACAAATTTTGGTTAGCCTCCTTAGTTTTGCTTTGTTTTTCCATAGATACATGCCTGTGTTAAGAAACAATCTAAGGAAAGGAGTATTTAAATGAATTTTCTTCCAAAATTAAAAATTGAATAATTATTATTTTCACCTTAGATGAAAGGTCACTCTGTCAGCTTGTGAAGCCATAGTTACCCCAGAAAACTTGCCCTTGCCATGGATTAGCTTTTTCCCCAAGTCCTGTTGTATTTATTGTACTCCTGGCTAGTGAGCCCTTTAAAATTTTATTCATAGATACACAATGAAAGCAACTAGGAAATCTCTTTGTCTCTACTTTCATTGTGATCTTGGAAATACATCTGAGACCTATTTGGATAACATCAGTACTTTGATATGAACTTTTCTGAATCCTACTTTTCCTAAACCTTTTAGCATTTCAATGGATAGCATCCTTTCACTTGCAGATTAATTAGAATGAAGTGATTATGTCACTAGACACAGGAGCTTTTGATTAACACTTAAAACTCATGAGAATGACTGTATGAATGTCATTTAACACCTCTCCGTCCCATGATAGTCAAAACTCCAAGGTACATGAAAATATCTTATGAATCCCACAAAGAGATGTAAAACTAGTGTGGGAATAACTTATAATAAGAGATAAGTAAAAGTAATTTACTTACAAAATTCCATTGTGAATTTCATTTTTTATGTTAAAGTGCCTTTACTCTTTGGTCATCATCTTAGTATGAAGCAGAAGATAACATAATTTTTTCAACCATTGCCAAGACCTTGGATGAAGCTGTTTGCTCAAGAAAAGATGTAGAGATTATATATTAAAAATTCAAAAACTGTATATGGAAAGGTCATAAAAATAAACATAGCCATGAAAACTTGATATTCTTTTTTAAAAACTAAAACCAACATTTTTCCAACCAATTTTCCAACTATTCCAAGCCCTGAAAAGAACAGAAAGAAATCTGTCAATTGGTTCACCTACCTTAAAATTCTAAAGTATTGTTTTCTCATAACTGGAAAGGTTTAAAAAATGCATGTTTTTAAAGAACTTTGTTAAAGGACTTATGCTGGACAAGCATTTTGGCACCCTGATGACACAGAATTCTTTTCCAACACTGTGAATACTGTTCACAGGTTTCTGAAATGGCTTATTTCTTGCACATTTTCTTTTTTTAATATTGCTGAGTTGTGAGCAGTTTGGACTTCAGGGCCTCTCTCTGAATTCCAAAAGTTACTTCTGTGTTTTCCTTATGAGATTAGCAAGAAATTTACAGATTGCTAATGATGCAACTATGCACCACAAATAACATTAAGGTAATGAATCCTTGAGTTTACAGAAGCATTTGGTTTCTGATACGTTTGTGATTTTGTTTCTTTCAGTTAATCAGGATGTAAACTGCTCAGGTCACCCAGAAATGACCATATTTTCTAAAGCAGTAAGGAAAATGAATATCGTGTTTCCCAGTCCTGTTCAAAATCTCTTTTACATACTGATGGCAATGGAAAACGCACAACAGTACCTGGAGCAATGGGCCAGGAACAGGTGCTGTCCTCCTCCAAATAGCATGTCTTAATCATCAAGTGACAGAATCAGGCTCCTTATTTATGGTCACCCACTTTTCCTGGGCTGAAGTGCTGTCTGTCTGGAATAAGAAAAGGAAAGCATTTGGTCTCTGCACATGCAGTTCGATGTGCTCTCAGTGACTGTGAATACAAATTCTCTCAAGCTAAAAGAAGGTGAGGCAGAACACAGATTTTCTGTTTCTAGAGTGCTCACCTGAACAGATTTTTCCAAGGGCAGTTGTAACACCTGATTTACATATTTTTGATGGTGACATTTGAAAAATAAATAGTCTGAATTGCCTTCTGCAGCTCTGAATTTACTTTGTCTGTTTTCTGAGCTGGCTGGACTTAAACAGGGTCTGGTTTATGCTCCACACACATTAACAGTATGCTGACACAGGGTGGATATTCTTTACTGACAGGCAAGATGCATTAGCTCGGGGGCAGGAAAAAAGCAACTGTACGGCTGCTGGGCTGGGACATGGTTGTTCAGCTCAAATTGCAGAGACAGAAGCGTGTGTCCACCCTAACCCATCTGTAGCTGAGGCAAATGTGTCCATAGTCTGTCTGCACTAGACTCGGGCAGAATATCATAGTCTAAATGTCATCTCCAGAGTTTTGGGATGAAATTCATTCCTTCATAGGAATTAATAGACAATATTCATGGCTTCACTTAAACTTTTAAAAATATGGGAAAGGATAAATGGCATTCATGTGAAATGGTGTGGAAAATTTCACTCAGAAATCATGAGAGTCGAACTTTAAAATGAGGAAAAAAGTACTGAAATAGTTCAGATTTTCCTACAGTGTGAAAGACTAGGTATGTGTAACTGACATGAGGCAGAATTACCCAGAGAATTAGTGTTACAGAAAAATTATCAAGTCAGAAAGTGCTGTGCTATAACCTCACACAGGAGTCTGCTTTGGGTCCAGTACCATTTTCATTAACAGCTTTTTGGGGTGAAACACAGAGTAATCTAATTCGAAGGGGAAAAAAGCTGAGAGAAAATGCAAGTACCTTTGAAGAAAATGCTTTTGATGACAGAACTTCAGAAAAGTATTATCTTGGTAAGCTGGAGGAATTGCTAATGTGGTTCAACCTAGATTTGATTACAGTTTTCTAGCATTCATTTTGTCTTAAAGGAAAAACAAAGCCAGGAAAACTTAATAGCAGAGCAACTCAGGAAACAAGGAATGATTATAAATAAGCTGTTTGTTTCTTCCTTCACTCATACGTAATAAGCATTTGCTGTAATTGTGATAAAGATTTCATTTTTTGAATAGCAATTCATGGTGAAGTAGTATGTAAACAGTGGATACCATAAAGGCAAAACTGGGCTCTGAGAAAATGAATGTAATACTCACCATTTCTAAAGCAAGCACTCATTTTGCACTGTTGCTCTGTTTAAAATAAAACATGCATGCACATGTAACAATATCATAGATGTAGCCTAAAAGAGAGATAATATTTTTTTGTTTGTATCTTTCACTAAAAATACTCAGTAAGTTTTGAGGTACTACTACTATACTGACACCTCTTAAACTAATTTTGTCGAATTGTGTTAGAAGTAGCAAAATACTAATTATATTTTAATAGAATACCTTGCTTAACTATTAGAAATTTCATATGTTTTTTTTTCAAAACAGAATTAAAAATAAAGCTTGTACACTTAGTACTGTACTAGAGAAGGATATATTTATAACTAATAAAATAAACCTTTCTATAAACCTGCAGCAAAATCTTTGTATTATAATGTCAGTGATTACAAACTTTTAACTATGGCACTGCAAACATTCCTTTAATTTACTGTAGAAGTAAACAATCAATAAAAGCTCATTAAAAAAATAACAGCAAAAATCCAGAAAAAAAAAATCAGTTTCACGAGGGAAATATGCATGTTTTAAATAGCCAGTTGAAGGTCTTGTCTATCAATGTCTACTTTAATTCTGAGGGCACCACTGACAAGCAGCTCTGTGCTCCACTAAGAGACACTGGTGTGTGAACTGATTTGGAGGTCACCTGTCATTTTAAAACCACAATCAATACAATCCAGAAACCATCCTCAGATTCGTTTAATAAATGAGAAAGGAATAGGTCAGTGATGCCCCTGTGAGTTGCTTGTTATTTTCTGAAAGGCTTTATTTTGTTATCAGTGTAAATCAGGTTCTCTTTGTGCTTTTAAAAATAATGGCATTTGCATGTTTTCACACTGAGAAACTCCCTAGAGAAGGTGTATTAACACATTCATTAATAAAATATGGGTGAGACTTCTCATATTTTCACATTCATGAACTTGCTTTTATTTTTAAAGTAAAACCAAGTCATTTACTGATTGCTAAACAGTTTTCCAATCTTACACCAGAGAAAATAGCACAAAATGAAGATGAGGAGGCAATGAGAATTTAAATGATACTTCTATGTTTGAAACCACTAACCTCTATAGGTAATAGTTAGTGTTTAAAATGAAGACAAAAATATCTTGCTTGACTTATTGTCAGAAACATTGTTTTCTGTTAAACGTACCTGATGAAAATATTTTTTTCAGCTGAAAAAGTTAATTGAAGTTCTTTGCAGTAAAATATTTTTATTGCTGCTTTCTGACAGGAGGAAATAGAAGTTAGCATAACAGAGATAAACGTGGCTTTCCACCCGGGATGCCTAACCATTAAGTTGATTGATCCATGGATTTGTGTCTACAGATGGAGATTTTAAAATTGTGTATGTTTTCTTGGAAACACAGAAACTATTTGGGGGACTACTGTCAGAAAACAGCAACAGCAGTGCTTAAATCAGGGTCGCCAGGCCTTACTGCGGGCCATGTCTCTGCAGGGACAGCAGCTTTGACCTGTGGCACCAGCAGCACAGGTGGTCCCAGGTGAAGACAAGTGAGAGTCATCCCTCCCCACCAGCTCTGGGTGGTTTAGCAGGATCCGGGCACAAGGAAGTAAAGAATAAGGGGAGAAACCAAAGGAAGGGGGAGCCGCCAGCCTGTGCAGCTCCAAAATGCGGTGGTCTGGACTACTGGAAGATGCTTGCAATAACTGGGCACAGAGCGGGCTCCTTCCTGCTTCCTCACCTTGCCTCTCTCAAATATAAATGAACCAAAGCTCATGTGCCTGTAATCTTGGCAGATCCCAAAACACCTCACTCACTGCTCACCAGTAGAAACAGCCTGCCTTCCACCTGAAATGCAGCTGCCTGCTCTTGAATCCAATGAGATTTCTCCTCAGCACCTTTTTAGCCAAGTCTGATCTTGTACACATCCATCAACCCTCATCTCCTGTGGCACTCGCTCCCAGCAATTTGACCAGCCCTGAACTTCTGCTTGCTAGAGGCTTTGCTGGATTGCCTGTCCTGTATCAAAGGCATGAATTTACTGTGACATAGTCAGACTTTCCCCTTGTTCTGCAAAGACAGCAGTTTAACGCCATGGAAGAAATGATGGTGTGTGCAGCATTTCTGCCATCAGTGCTGACTTCCCTGATGTCTGTCCCTCCGACTGCAGGCCTGCTGGTGGCAGATGGGGTACACCCGTCTCAAAGAGGGAGAAGGATCCTTGCACAGGAGTTAGCAGGGCTCCTTGAAAGAGCTTTCAACTAGATTTCAAGAGGGAAATGGATGAAACCAGTCTCACTAGAGATAAGCCTGGGGGCAGCACACCAATGTTTGAGGGAAGATCTGCCAGTGAGATCCTTCAGTTTGCCATCTCAGTGGAGATGGGGGACGGAGGTCCTTGCGGTAGCAAAGATAGAAGGATTATTGATGTAGTAGAAATCATGGAAGCTCCTGAGAATGGCCAAGAAGGAATTAGAGCTTCTCCCCTAAAAAAGGTGGCAGGACCAATTGTCCAACTCCAGTGCATCTAGAGCATTGTATGCAGCATGGGCAACAAACAGGAGGAGCTGGAAGCCATTGTGCAGCAGGAAAACTGCGATGTAGTTGCCATTAGGGAAACATGGTGGGAGGACTCGCACAACTGGAGTGCTGCACTGGATGGCTATAAACTCTTCCGAAGGGATAGGCAAGGAAGAAGAGGTGGTGTGGTAGCCCTGTCTGTTAGGGAGCGTTTTAACTGTCTAGAGCTTGATGATGGTTGAGTGTTTATGGGTAAGATTCAGATGGAAGGCCAACATGGCAGATATCATGATGGGAGTCTGTTACAGACCATGCAACCAGGACTAGGGAAGTGATCATCCCCCTGTACTCAGCACTGATGAGGCTGTACCTCAAACACTGTGTTCAGTTTTGGGCCCCTCACTGCAAGAAAGACACTGAGATGCTGGAGTGAGTTCAGAGAAGGGCAGTGAAGCTGGTGAAAGGTCTGGAGCACAAGTCTGATGAGGAGCACCTGAGGGAACTGGGGCTGTTTAGCCTGAAAAATAAAGGAGGCTGAGGGAAGATCTTCTTGCTCTTTACAACTACCTGAAAGGAGATTGTAGCATGGAGGGTGTAGGTCTCTTCTCCCAAGTAAAAAGTGATTGGACAAGAAGAAATGGCCTCAAGTTGCACCAGGGGGAATTTAGACTGGATAATAGTAAAAATTTCTTAATGGAAAGGGTTGTCAGGCATTGGAACAGGCTGCCCAGGGAAGTGGTTGAGTCACCACCCAGGGAGGTGTTTAAAGGACTTATAGATGTTGCACTTAGGGACATGGTTTCATGGTGGATTTAGCAGTGTTAGGTTTATAATTGGACTTGATGATCTTAAAGGTCTTTTCCAACCTTAGCAATTCTATGATTCTATGATTCTTCAGTCCCAGTGACGAGTGCTGGAGCAGCTCACAGGCCCTTAACAGTGGCTTCATTCTGGTATTTTCTAAGGGCTTTTGCTCATCCTGCCCCATGATGCAGCACATATGGAAGGGCTATTTGAGCCACTCCCTTCCAGTACGTTCAGCTCATGACCACCACAGTCTATGAAGATGCCCTCTGCGTGTGTGGGAGGTTACTTACCCAAATGCTAAGGGCTACTGACTTTGACTGGTTACTACTCTTACACCTCTTCCAAAGTCACTTCATGGTGTCTGGGGGTATATCGGAGGAATGTAAGATTTTAGGACTGGTACTTTCACTCTGAATTCCTCAGCTTTTTTCAGATATATCTTTTTGTTTCTCTTTTCTGCATTTATAGCAGCATGTGCTAGCTGGCTCAGGGATTGCTTCAGATGCGCATGTACTGGGAAGGATAGCTTGGCATCCTTGTGATTCACTGGATCCTCTTCATATCCCATAGGCTTTGCTGTTCCTTTGTTGTCCATGTGAGCCAGAACTTCTCTACTATGTAACACCGATGAGCTTTATCCTCAGTATGATCAGAGAGTAATTCTTCAATAGCTAGTAATGAAGCAACACCTCTTCTTCATTGTTCTGCAGAGTCATCTTGAATCTATGCACGTCTTTTGATCACCTGTGAAGTTTCATACCCTTTCTAGGCTTCCAGGTACACTTTGATAATTTTTAATGGGTGAAGTAGCGTTTCTTCTTACGTTTCCCAGACAATCATCTACAAAGATGGTGATAGGAGCCATGGGACACTTCTCCTGGCCTGTGTCTAACTCTTCTTTCTTGCAGCCTACACTCCTTTTAATGATTTCCATTTAAGCTGCAATTCAAACAAAATAAAAGCAAATTCCAAAGCAAAAATAAATCTTCAGCTTTATTGAAAATTATTTCAGCTAGCCATGCATTCTTGCAAGTGTTTCCATTAGGAAAGCAGGCTGTGGTCACCTTGTGAGAAAAAACTGGTGCTCTGACCCCAATACCCAGGCTTCACTACTTGGTATAAGATACAAACTGTTGCCCTATGGGGTACCTTTGCCTTGCTACACCAACTCATTAGGGACCATAGACCAAGAAAGATGAGATAGACTCATGGCCAAGGACTAAAACTGTACAGCGTTGCACAAAAAGAACAACTCGAATCGAGGCATATAGTGGATACGGTAGTATTTCTTCTTTTATATCCATGTCAGTAAATATGTGAGACTCCATATGGCAATCCACACAGCTGACTCAATGGCCTCATTTGATACTGAGCCATATTGCAAGCAGGTGCTGGTGTTCAAAACTTTCATCCACATGCAGGAATATGTGGTTTGGTTAGACTATTAAGTGGTAGACTTCAAAAACCTTCTATATTTAAAAATCTTGTTTGCGTAAGTTTTGTTCCCTTTTACTTCACATAAATTAACCTACTATTTTTCTAGGAAGAACTGAAAACCCATCTAGTGGGGATTTTGAAGTTTTTTCTGAAACTACTGATACTAGTAGTAATTTGGCTTCACAAGGAGAAAAAGGATTAGAATATGTAAACTGACAGTTCAAGTGAGAATTTTTTTATTTCCACAGCACTGGCAAGAATATATTGCTTTTTGCTTGTAGATCTCTGCAGATTGTGTAGTTCTTTTTCTTTGTTTACTAGATAGCCAAAGCTGAAAACCATATTCATTTTCTGAATAGCTGGATTTCTTCCAGATTCAGCTGGAAACTTTCTTATCTTGGAAAGCCTTTATCAATTTCAAGAGCTGTTCATATTGCTAAAGTGGGAATTTTCTTCAAGTGACTAAAATTGAAACATTCTGTTTGTTATTAAGGAAATGAATGTGATTTATACCGACATTTTTGTACTTGCTACATCTCTATGTTGTAAAAGAACAAGTATTTTAACTTGGTGAATGTCATTGTTGTGGATTTCTCTGCCGTGGTAGTTCTCATGACTCTTACAATATTAGCATTCTAAGATATTCGGGAAGACCACTTCTGTAATGCTCTCACACCCATCTCTACCTCATTTTTTTCCCCTTTTTTCAGTATCCAAAATATACTAACAAATTACACAGTTAATAGTGCTTTCTGGATAGCTGATGAGCCTTCCTCAGAACACTTGCAAATGTATTCATGAATTCCTTATCCATGATTCATGGAAGTAAACACTTGCTCAAAATATGAATACTTTATTCATAAATAAAACGATACGAGATGGAGAGAAAATAATTTGGTTTTGTTTATTAAAACTCCAGGTGGCACAGTATAACCATATACAAATACATTTCAGAAGTTTGTCACACAGCATAATGTGCTGTACGCATGGGAGAAAGATTGTTATTCTGAAAACAGCATGTGTTAATTCAGCATGGGTTTTCAGGTGTGAGGCGAGGGGTTTTTATTATTTTTATGGAAACCTGGAGCCTCTTCACCCAGCCATAGTCCTAGATAGACCCATCTTTGCTTTGGCTGCACCTAGACTACACCAGGATCATATCTGAGTTAAGTGCCATGGTGTCTCACATCCCATAGAGCTCTTCATTGGAAGAGGATCGCTGCACCCAAACTGCTAACAGGAACAGTCAACTAGAGCTTTCCCCATGGCTGGCATTCGTGAGGGATAGCTAGTCTCATGGGCCAAAACTGTGCCAGGGAATCTACCAATAATTAAAAGAGGATTGGTCAATGATTCATAATTTAGCAGTAATTAACAATTTATCAGTAAACAATGATGACTGTTGACAGTCCCACTCCCATACTCAAACCCATGCACCAGTTCCGGTCTCTGCCCTGGTGCAAGGCAGGAGGAGCAGGACCTGGGTGCACTTGCCCAACTGAGAAGGTGGGGCTGCAGGTCTGTAGGAGCAGGAGGTTGGATGCTCTGAAAGGAGAAGGAGCTGTAGCAAGCTCCAATATGACCCTCAGGCCATCGCATGTTCTTTCCTACCTGTGCCAGATACACTGTCCCTATCCCCACCCCAAAAGCAACAGAAACTTCTAGGCTGATATACCATTATGGTCATGCACACACCCCTTGGTTGACAGACAGGGCCCTTGACTGATGAAATACCTCAGTTGAGAGAAGTTTCTGGAGTACTACCATAAATGACCACACCTCAGATTCAATTATGGTATAAATGGAGCCCATTGGGAATGCTCATTGAGTTGGTTTTTCTGGGAGTAGTAGGGGTGCGGTCAAAAACTTTCCTCATTAGGCTGGCCATGTAAGAAACATTCTTTGAGGGCTGAGACACCTTACCAACTTGGTAAGCAAGCATCCAGGTACGCTTGAGAGTCTTCACTTTATAAAAGTGGGAAGACACGCATTTGGAATCATCACTCTAGAGTCTGAGATCTGATCCCTTGAGTTTTAATCAGCTGTGCAGTAACTGAACTCCTAACACATATCTAAGTCTGTGTTTCATAATGTCGTCAGAGTGTTGAATAATTCTGAATAAACCCTGTTTCTAATTGTTTTTCTGCTAAACAGTTCTAATTAGAATAAGGTCTGCTTGGAGCTTATTGCCTGCCTAAATAGACTTTTGGGGTACCTCTGTGAGACAGCCGATGTCCTCCAGCACCTCCACTGTGGAACTGGTGCAGCTCAAGAGGGGCTGGTAGGTCAGGTGCTCCCTGGGGACCCTGAGGCCCCATTTTGCCCCTGATCTTAATAGCTAAAAGAGATGCTCAGTTGGTGAAGTTACACCAGTGCCTGTTTTTTTTCTCCTGCCTACATAGCATACAACAGTGAGGATCTGAGTAACATTATAATCGTGTTGTTTTAGCTGTGATAATATAAACATGAATGCAGGAAAGGCTGTAGGGAGAATATCTATTATTATGCCAGCTGCTGCAGTTAAAAAAAAAAATAGTTGAAACACAGAGGCTGCCCTCGATCAGTGAGTTTTAATTATTTCACAGAATCCTAGTGAGTCTGGACATCCAAACAATGTTGCTTGTCCATTATATGAATTTCAAGTTACTATAACTAATGCAAAAGGGAAAATGTTTGAAATTTTTCTTCGCCAAAAAAGAGGCTTTTAAATTATATTTTTCATTTTGAAAATCCTACTGAAACATCCTCCTTCCCCAAACAAACTAAGCAGAAAACACTAGTCTTGAAAGAAGCCAATAAACCAATATGAGTAATCCCAGAATAAAATGCTTCTTTTGTTGTTTGTTTTGAAAAAGGTCAAGGGGGATTGTAACCAAAAGCAGTACTGAACATGGAAAAAGATCTTGCAGTTACCAAGTGAAATATCTTTTTTTAGGGCTTTTTAGAGTTTCTTTCCACATTCTTTTAATAGTGTGCTCACTTTAATTGTGCTCTTGAATTGCGTCTTTTTAAACCATGTTGTGCTTTGCATCTTGTGTGTGACATCTAGCACTATGTGAACATTTCCCAGCTTCCCAAAGCAATTTCCACTTTAAGCATATTTCATGAACATTAATGTTATTTTACAAAACTACTTTAATGTTTTGTCTTTGATTTTCCAGGCATTTTTTTTTCTTTTGCAGTTTTTTTCTCAGCTGCTTTTAAGCTCTAATGAAGTATCAACCTGGATTTTTTTCTTTCTTTTTTTTTCTTTTAATTGGGGAATTAATAGATTGGCAAAAGGATCAGAAGTACTTATTTTATACATTTTCTAGAAAGCTTACTCCTTTGTGGCACTGACTTACTAATTAAACTGGGATTGTTCTCTACTTTTTTGGAAGCTCATTTGAGGAGTACCAAGAAACAAACAATCTTAGCACAAGTAAAATGGGTCACAAGACCATTGCAAATTCCTCCATTTGAGATTTATCTGTTATGTGTTGAGTATTTCTAGTGATCTGATGAGTAACTTGATTTTCCACCATGTTCAAAAGGACCTGAAGATGCTCCACATTTTGCTGGACTGATCATTTCTTTGTGAGTCTCTGCTACTCTCACTGAACAGCATTAATGAGATTCTGGCTGGGGATCTGAACGTACATTTGCCAACTATTTTCTACTAACAAGATATTTCTAGGCTGCTTATAACTTACCAAACATATCTATTTAGAAAAGAAAGGAAGAGCAAAGTTCCTAAGTCTAACAGCCTAGGATGATTCATACACTTCCCAAATGTAAATCAATGCTTTGGATAAGAGAGGGTGGGCTTCCAGACACACTGGCAGTCAGACAATGAAACAAAGCAGATGTCCAATGACAATTTGTATTTAGCCTGGCAGTTTATGATAGCTGTCTTGCTTTTAGCAAAATAAAGCATAAATTCATAAATGGAATTGAAAAAAAAAGAAGGAAATTCAAAGAGTATCCCTGTGCATACATATGCATTTATTCATAGGTGTATAGATTAGATTATTGTATTATTTTAAAGTCTTTCTGTGAATATGAACCAAGGAACTCATTATCCTCTTCTGTCAAACCTCATTGTTTTGAAAAACAATGGCATTACACACTATTAAATACATCTCAGACACTTGAGTGTCTTGGTGTATTCACACATTATAAAAATATAGTAATATGGTGAGATTGTTTCAGGAAGTATATATTCAGGTAAATTCTTCCAGCAGTGTTCAAGAAGATACAGTTTCATCAAAATCTCCACTAGGAATATTGTATAAACTATTGAGACTTTCATATCTGGCATTAATGTACCTGAAAGTGTTACACTTTAGATTGAATCAGCTTCTGCTAAAAGACATTGGCAGTGCAAAAATATACCATACATCCATGATAGATGCTTATTTTTCTCCCATTATGTAACAGTATAAAATTCCCATGTTCTTATTTGCAGTTTTTTAATTTTTAATGCTAAGAAAAATAGGGATACTAATACTAATGCAAGTAGAAACAAGTAATACGTGTGTGAATATACTGTTGTGTGTGTTATACTGTATTCTTATTATTCATGTACCGATGCATTATCAGGACAGATTATAGAAATCTCCTTGAGATGGCTCAAACAAGATATGATATACTTCGAATATTTTATGGCATATGGGATGACATCTGCAAACAAAATCCCTGACAAGCAAATAAGCATAGTCCTCCCTCATAGATATAGCTTAGGTCTAGCGATATAAAGGTCTTTCCTTCCTGAGAAGAAAAGCCAAATCAAGCAGTAACTATTGTGTTCATACCCCTTTACTATAGGGTTTTCACTTAGAATTGCAGTCACATTGGCTTCTTAGATAAGCAATGTAGAAACAAAATGCACTGTTGCCTGAAACATTTTGTACAGCATCCTCATTTGCTCTGGTGAGGTCTTTACTGCCACTCATTAACTATATATGGAGCTGTGGGTGACTTATATTCCTGCCTTATGGATCTGTGTTAGATGCCACAAAAAGATGGAATGAATCAGATCAAAAGAGTCAAGTACCTGAAAGAGGTAGTATGTGTTGAAATCTCTGAGAATATAACATATATAAAGCACTTATATATGGATTTTTGAGAACACCGAAAGCAGGCGGGCAAGCAGATTAGTCCATGGTGTCTTACAAGTTTTTGGCAAGTGCTAGAAAATAAGGCAGAGACCAGAGCAGTAGGATGAAAGTGTCATAAGAGCAAATTTGTCCAGTGAATACTTGAGTGCCAGAACAAGTATTAACATGGTGGAATTGACGTCAATATGTGAGGAAGAAAAGCAAATATCAAAATGCTGCAGAACGTGCCCGAACACCCAAGGAAATGTTTAGTATTATTACTTTAGTTAATTTTGAAGTGGGCAGAAATTATAGATTCAGAGACAAACACAGCCCACATTGATAGAAGTCCATGAGAAGTGCGGTAGCCCGATCTGTGACACAAGATTCCTTCACAAGTGCAGTCAGTAAGGAACTGGCAGGAACCTTCAGAGGAGATGCCAGCAGTGACTGGGAAAAGGTTGCATGTTCTAACCTTTTAGCACTGTCCTCAGTGGTAAGTAAATGTAAATACCAAAGGGAGTTCTTCAAGTCCCACCTTAAAGAAGCAGTACCTGGGACTGAGCTTCCTACAGAAGCGCTATATTTGTAGAAATGTTTTTATCACTACAATTTGAGGACTGTATTGTGTAAGACAATATTGTATGTTGTGCAAAGGGCATTACTTGCAATATAACATACCTACTTCATCACATTTTCTTTCTGAACTAACAGCTCCGGGGTACAATGTGCAGTTAAGAACACTATGAGTGGATTCCATTTGAGATTGTGAAGATTTAACTCCTTCTGACTTCAGGCATGACTTCTTGGTTCGAATTGCTAGTATGGATTGGGTTGGTGTTTCTTTTTTCATACTTTCAGATATTTTGCTGTTTGTGTTAAAGCAACATGGGCCACCCTCCCCAACCCCACCCCTCAGCTGAGGCTGATTAAGAAAACACTGTTTACAGGGAATATAGGTATAAATATTTTACCTTTAGGTAAGTATACTTACGAAAAAAGTAGAATACATAAAAGTGTTCTACCATCAAATGAATGAGTCATCACTAAAAATAAGATGTTATACACGTTTTTTTAGAAGTTCTGAGTCTGCTCTTTCCTGCTGCCAGCCTCTGTTTCACATATGAACACTGGAAACAACAATCTTTTGAAAGTGTTGACTTCCCCCTATTTACATTCATGTAGCTGATACTGAAACATACGTGTGGTCAACAGCAGGAATCTTGCCCCAAAGTTGCCCTTTTTGCCTTTGCCAGAAGCTTCGGGTATCAGATGCTTTAACACGGTGCACTGCCTGAAGAACTGATCTCTCCCATTGGCACCATCCTTTGCTATTGCTGGTGCTGCCAAGGGCAATACAGAAGTGTCTTGGTGGACTGGAAGGATCAGGGGCCCAGGCTGAGCTTAAAGGAGCCCCTGGGCTATGCACAGACGTCTCAGGAGACTTGATGCCCTCAGGGACCCAATGTCCACTTTCCCTGCCATGAACATCTTCAGTCTTCACAGCAGCTTCCCAGCCTGGCCAAGCACCTCTTGAAATCTGGCTGATTCCTTTCATCCATCTTTCACATTGCCCACCCCCTTCAGCTCTACGCCTGATCTGCAGCCACAGATTAGTACTTTGTTTCCAAGAAAAGGAGAAAAAAGCTTATTTTGCCTTCATGTTGGAGAAAGCAAAACTCAATTTTGTCTCACAGTGCTGAAAGAAGCTTTGTACTGGCTTTGAAATTAAAAGTAATTGATCTGAATCTTGAGTAATCACTTCAAGGTTTACTTTAAAATAAACAGTTTTCAGCAGACTAGACACAAAAGTAGAGGATGAAAGGTTAAAAAAAAAAGGATAATTCATCTTGATTGAATAAAACATCTATAATTTTTAAATAACTTTGGTAGACAGGTTAAAGCTCTTTCTTAGCTGTTTCAGATGCCATTTGACTGTTAAATGATAAATAAAAGTTTCCGGGATATCAAATTTTCCAAAGGATCATTTGTTATTTAAAAATATGTGGGCAGGTTTTCTTGAAACATCAGGGTAAAGCTCTTCACATTCTGAACAATTTCCTGGACCAAAAATATTATGTTACTGAAGGAAAATCTCGTCTTTCAAAGTATATCTATGGTCTCACTTTTACAATATCCAAATTTAACCATCCTAGATTAAATTAATCAGTTTATACAATCTGAACTAACAGTCCTTTCAAAGGTCTGCTAGTGCGAAAAGGATATTCTAGGACTGAAATCCAAAGGAGTGAATAGATAAATGACAAATAATTTCCAAGGTGCAACCACTTCCTCTTAGGAGTCAGTCTTTTTGGAAGGTTTTATGACTTATTTTGTGGGAGCAAGTGTTAATTCCTTAGACTTCTAACCCACAGAGTTCTCTGTTATCTGAAAAAATATTCTATGATTTTGAGACACGTGTGGGAAAAAGCTGAAAATTCTAGTAGAGAAGGAGAACTAGCAGTACAATATTGCTGGCCTTTGTTTCAGTAAATATAGCCTGATTCAGCTAAATTGAGTTAACAGCAGCTGTGAACTTTTCTGGAATTATTGTGTGCTTACACTTCTATAATTGAAAGAAGGAATCAAGCCTCAGTTACGCAGCACCCCGAGTGTTGGCAACACTCGGGACTACCCACCTGGCATCTTTCTGCCACATCTGCCTACAAGAAGGTTGCATCTGGTTTTTAAATGGAACTAGAGATGACACTTCCATTATATCCATTGTTCTGCCCTTTCCACCTTTCCATGAGTAAGGAAGCTTTTCCATGGTATTAAACCAGTTTATCCTGACATCTCATTATCAATAATCCAAGGTCTTTGCACTTTAAAGGTTTACTTTGCTATGTAACCTTCTTTAGTGTTGAAGTATATATAGAAATCTAATAGTTGTGGCGGGTTTGGGGTTTTTTTTGTTGTTTTGTTGTTTTGTTGTTGTTTTGTTTTTTGTTTTTGGTTTTTTCCTGTAAATATCACTAGATAAGTTTGTGGGTTTTTTCTATTCATTTATAACACCTATTAGCTTTTTCAGTGTTTCCCCATTAACTGTCACCTGCAAACTCTGCTTTATTGCCCTTCCTTAGGCCTTTATCAGATGTTATTTCAAAACAGTTTATTTTCTGTGAGCTTAAAATGGTATGAGTGAATATAGTGTATATATATAGTATAGTAGAACTATATACTAGTATAGTATATAGTAGAACTATATACTAGTATAGTATATATTAGAACTATATACTAGTATAGTATAGTATAGTAGAGCTCTGGTGGCAGGGAACTTCTGGAGAGATAACAGGATACTGCTGTATTTCTGTATTTGCATCTGTGTTTTGTGTACATGCCATATTAAGCATGTCTTTAAACAGAAATTAATAACAATTCAGAATTTGCAAGTGATGCCCTTAAATAGGAGAAGTCTTTACTATCTAAATCAAGTTTAATTGGATGGTTAAAGCATTAAACAGTTAGGGTGAGATCCACAGAGAAAGGCTGGCTCTGTGACATTGATAAGAGATTCACCTCACCCACTTTTAGTCTTCTAATGTTAGTAACCTCAGTCTACACTGATAAGCCACTGGTTATAGAAAAAATTGAGATGGAGCCACAGAGTGACTCATGCCACATACTTAATGTGATATCTAAGGATGCTTCGTTTTTTTCTTATCTGTCCTAGGTTATGCTCGTGGCTTTTACTTAAATGTGTAACTTTTATCCAGCTGAAAGTGAGCTGGGGGCTTTTCTGAATATCAGGCCTTTTAGCATCTGTCTTCTCTTAGGCCCATTTTAGACACCAGGGTTCCTAATAAAGGGAATGGGAGGAATTGTGCCTTTTCTAGCAGCCTTGAAGAAACTAGGTTGCTGCAAGATGAACTGCAGATGACAGCAGCAAGAACAATGAGGAGTGGGTTGTGTTTCCTAACACAGGCACCAGAACTTAAGTCACATGTGTGTTTACTGACAAAATTTTTCACCCCTGGTTTGGGGCCTGTATTTAAAAGGTGACCAATGGCAAGGTCTTAAAAATATTAGTAGCAGTCCCTCTGAATACTAACCTGGAGGGATGAACGCTGAATGGAAGTCCAGGAGGTCATTCCCTCTTCTGCCTGTGGGACTTAAAAGACATGCGCTCAAAGTGCTTCAGCACTTGCTTGCTGAAGTTCTATAAGAAGGCACAGAGCAAAATGGCTCAGAGGAGCAGATGGAGAGGTGAGGGATTAGCAGTAAGGACAACAAGCTACTGTAGGAAGACTTTCCTTCTCTCATTGCAATATTAGCATTTTATCCAATGGCTACTGGAAATAGAGTCTGGGTTACATGGCCTTTTTTCTGCATGTAACTGACACTGGAATCCAGGAAAATATTGTTTGCAGTAGGACTAGATGATCACTGTAGATCCCTTCCAACTGGAAGTCCTATTCTATTCTATTCTATTCTATTCTATTCTATTCTATTCTGTTCTGTTCTGTTCTGTTCTGTTCTGTTCTGTTCTGTTCTGTTCTATTCTATTCTACTCTACTCTACTCTACTCTACTCTACTCTACTCTACTCTACTCTACTCTACTCTACTCTACTCTATTCTACTCTATTTATGCTTATTTCTTATTGCATTATTGGAGAATGTCTATGGCATCGTGTTTATAGAGTCATAGAATGATAGAATCAAATGGTTTGGGTTGGAAGGAACCTTTAAAGATCATCTAGTCCACTCCCCTAGCCATAGGCAGGGACATCTTTCACTAGATCAGGTTGCTTAAAGCCCCATCCAACCTGACCTTGAATGCTTCCACAACTTCTCTGGGCAACCTGTCCCAGCATTTTGCCACCTTCATTCTAAAAATTTCATCCTTATGCCCAATTTAAATCTACCCTATTTCAGTTTAATAACATTTCTTCCTGTCCTATTAGTACAGGCCTTGATAAAAAGTCACTATCCATCTTTCTTATAGGCTCCCTTTAAGTATTGAAAAGCCACAATAAAGTCTCCCAGGAGGCTTCTCGAGGATGAATGACCCCAACTCTCTCAGCCTTTTTCCACAGGAGAGGTGTTCCATCCCTCTGATCATTTCTGTGGCCCTCGTCTGGACCCATTCCGACAAGTCTATGCCTTTCTTATACTGCAGACCCCAGGACTGGATGCAGTAAGCATTTAGGCTCAAATCAAACATTACTTTGGGGTCAGTTGCACTGCCTGTATCTGTTCTGAGTCAAGTAGCTCTTTTGGTAAGGATACTGAGGCATGCGATGGACTAATGCTCTGTCTTTAAATGTTGTCAGGACAGAACTCTGTTGCACCAGCTGGCTCTGAAGATTCAAGCCTGAATTTAAAACCAGTTACCAAAACCACCCTGTGGTGCAATACAGTGCCACAGCTCTAGTGGTTTTGCGCTATTGAACTTGCTTTTCCACTCCTATGGGGCAGGAAGACAGTACAATCCTCAGCTGCATCTTGCCCATGAACCTTAGAGCTGAATGAGGCTCCTATGGAAGGAATGCGCAGAAGCACCTGACCACTGAGCAGATCTCATTTCAGATCTTGACATGGATTTCAGAAGTTTTCCAGTTCTGATGTGTCAGAAATAGAGCAAAGAGTGGGATGGAAGGAGAATAAGGGGGTAACAAACTTCATTGTGGTTCCCCAAACAACTAGAGAAAATGCAGTGATGTGCATTTTTTCTGTCCTCACCTTCTCAAATAGCTTTGTAGAAAAAAGTAAATGGATCTGAGTGATTATTTACAAGTTACACTATGAAACACAGCTGTTGCAGCTGATCAGTGAAGTCCTAAGAAAGATGAAATGAGAGCATTCTCCATTTTCTTGTTAATAGGGAAACTGAACAGTACAAAGCAGATCTATATCTCTACCTCATTTTTTCTTTTTTTTTTTCTTTTAACTTTACATCGATAATAGGCTTTTAATAATAATTCTCCCTTTGTTCACTGAGTATATCATTGTCTCTACCAGTAATAAGATTAAAAAAATCAGTAACTGAATTTCTAAGGTGTCAGCACCCTGTGGTGTGTGAATGCTGAGTTGCAAAATGCATCCCATGGGCACCAGAAAAGTACATTCTTTCAGGTACCTTTGCCCTTGTTACGCACCTTGTTCAGATTCATGTTTCTTGCACTGTGAGACGAGGCTCCCTGGGGCAGGCATTGACCTCTTCCTAGCAAGGTATAAGCAATCCGTTCATTGAAAATGAAGTGAAAGGAACATCTTTTTCTTTCTTATGGGATCACTTTTACTTAAGAGGAAGCAAACACAGACGTATCTACATTCTTTGAATAAAAAGAAATAATTGTAGTTCTGTGCTTGCCAACTCTTAAATAGAAACAGACTGAAAACAAGAAGAAAAATTAATCTGTTCTCCTCACATGTTTTTTAACAACCTCCCAAAATAAACCATTCGTTTTGGTATTTTTAACAGCGGAACTCCCAGCATTCTTCTAAATAATGCTTCTGTTTAGGGTTCAGCTTCTCATATTTTTTCGTTACCGCAGGGACAAATCTATTCCCTATGCAAAGCCTGGGAAATCCTGTGTTATCAGATAAGGTAGGTTATCGTGTAACATTTTCATCCTGTTCTTTCTATGATGGCAGTTTTCCCCAGAAAGCCTTTTTGAAGGCATTAAATTCTCATTTGGTTATGCCTAGGCAGGAAGGTAAGGAATTTTACCTTACCTGCAGGTATCCTTTGCCAGTCTGTGCAGTATTTGAATTTCTAGCAAAATAGGGTAGGACACAGAGCTCGTAGTCTGCAGATGGCTTCAGCAGAGCTGGAGCTCTGGGAAAACATACTAGCAACCTTGCTGGCCCGTGGGGGTCAGCTCATTATCGCATCCTTATCTGGGAGTGTAGCGCTGGGCTGTAGGCGTGATGTCCTTAAATCCCGACCAAAGTGACATGGGGAAGGCCAGGGAATCGGGGGAAGAAAGAACAGAGAATAATCAGGTTCTGTTCCTTCTGCCTTTTACTTCAACAGCAAAAAGTTTCCTTGTGCCTTTCCCTGGGAAAAGAAAAAGCCTCAGGAACGTACCTCTGAAGTATAGCTGCATCAGTAATGCAGTTTACTCGCTATCTGTGACTCTGCTTAGAGTCAACACCTAGCTTTACAGCTTCTATTCTGTGTCCTTTAAAGATTAAGGATTTTTTTAAAGTAAAATGTTGCTTTGAGCTGCAACCAGCTTCCCTTTTCTCTGTTACTACTGAGGTTACCTTCAGTGCTGCATGAATAGTAAAGTAAAAGACGGAAGGTGAAACTCGTGGTCTTCCTTCCAGCACCTTCAAAGTGCAAACTTGCATTGCAGCTAGTGGTGAAAATGGACATCAAGTGCTATGACATGTGTTGTCTTTGAATCTTCAGGAATACGAATGACACACAGGAGTTCATCATTAACAGAATATGACATTGCATTGTATGGTGAAATAATTCAGACTTTACTGTAACAGAAGGAAGTTGTTTCAGGCCTTTAGCCAAAGATTCTACAGTTAAATGAGTTTATGGGAAGTCTGTATCTTGTATATTTACTTTTCTTAGGATATCTCTTATATAAATGGTAGTTTATCCTTGGGTGCTAATATCAACATAGTGTCAGTAGAAATTATTGCTATTCTTTACTTCCAGCACTCTGCACAACCAAACATTTTCACTGCTAAGGAAAGCATGCATCATAACAAAAATATCACTTAGGTTGAGTTACATCTCAGTACTGATTCACATTATATGTTAGATTAAAACTATTTTATGGAGAAAAATCCAGTTAGTTGCAAGTGAAAACTAAATATGAAGTGATTAAAGTGGTGTCAGCACTCTGTACTGCTAAATTGCTTTTAATTCAAAGAGACACACAGTACTTTCAATTAATCTTTACCGTATCAAATAATGGTGAAATTTAGAATTCCATTAAATGCCAGCAGAAAGCATGAATTTCCAGAAATACTGAACTCTGCCATTCTGTAATTGTCAGCAGTATAGATATGGGCAGAAACTAGAACTCTCCAATTAAACGTCCATTTTTATGCATCCTGTGAATAGAGGAATAGTATCATGGTATATCTTTATTTTAAAAGGGATTTGGAAGTTATCATATGACAGCCTTATAAACAGTCAAGGGAAATACTGTCCAGATTAAACAACTGTAATATGGACACAAAACTGGTGGAAAACTCTTTTAGGAAAGGATTAACCATGGCTCATTGTCAGAGTAAAAATATGGTTATTGCGTGATATCACAAAAGTCTAAGCAGTATTTTTCACTCATGACACTGGAGGACAGAGCATCTTTATTAAATTTTCAAATGTTCTGAAACTCTAGGTCTGCATGCACTTTGGAAGATAAAAAAAAGATGACCTGTTGTAGTAATATATCTAGGTAAAGTATAACTCAGTAGCAAGAAAGGCTTGTAGTTAGGCAGGGACAAACTATGATACAAATGCAAAATGGGAAATAATAGGTTCTGCAGAAAAAGACCTGAAGGTTATTATGGGCTGCAAAATGAACATTTGCCAACACTCATTTCGGTATTGTGAAGAAACAGCTTCTCTGTTGGGACACAGAAACCACAGTGGCATATAGATTATTTTTAAAAGAGTTTTCACCTTATTTCCTTCCCTTCCAAGTCCTTACTTAGAGCACTGAGCCAAAGAAACACAGAATAATTCAGATTAGAAGGGATCTATCTGTAATCAAACCTCCTGCTCTGCAGAACTCCACTTGCTAGCAGCCTCCAGGAAGGGTGTGACCCATTAGCCCAATCATCCAGATGGATTTTTATCCACTTGGCCTTCCACTATTCTGAGTCCAATGTGGTGTGATTCCATGAATGGGCAGGAGGTGGACAGCACATGGGCATATTGGTAACTGTCCAAAAGGAACCAACAAGCTCTAGAAAACATGACCTGCAGAAAAGAATAAAACATTTGGACTGCAGAGTCAAAGAAGGAAAGCCTGAAGATGCTGTGATAACAACTTTCAGTTATGTTTTGGTAGCTCACAGAGGAATTGTAGCAAAATTAGTGTAATCAAATGCAAAGCAAGGTCTTCTAGAAAAGGAAGGTGATTTTTTTTTCGTCACAGTGTATATAATATACTGATTTTTCACACTTATACTCTCGTAGATTTCATTCACTCAACATACATGCTCTAAGTCATCTCTTCAGGATCACTTGTGCACAAGACAGAGAACAAGGGACAAGTCCTTGTTCTGCCTCTGTTTTTCTCTGATTGGTGGCAATAAAGTGATTTTTTGACAGATCTTTCATATACTCTAGGAGTCACCAGCTAGGTGGTTGTCCCAGAATCTTGCTTAACTCAGCTTCCCTAAATCTTAGGCCACTTTGCTGCCCATGGTAGTTTTTTCCTTCATTGATATACCAAGAATTTCTGAGGGACTAAAAAGAAAAGGACTGATGTATATGATATGCTGCAAAAAAACAAGCCCACAACTAAAATACCTCACAAAACAACAAATGATGCAAGGGCAATCATTCACCACCTCCCAAACTCACCATCTCCCACCAGCAGATTGATGCCCACCCTGTCTCTGAGCAATGGCTACTTCAGAAATACTCCCCGACCCCATACCCACACAGTTTTGTTTCTGAGGACAATATCATACAGTATGGGATATCCCTTCGGTCAGTTGGGATCAGCTGTCCCGGCTGTGTCCCCTACCAGCCTCTTGCCCAACCTCAGCCTGCTCGTTGTGGGGACAGAGTACCAAACAAAGAAAGCATCGATGCTGTGCAGATGCTGTTCAGCAATAGTTAAAACACTGGTGTGTTATCAACACACTTTTGGTCATGAATCTAAACCACAGCATCATACGGGCTGCAATGAAGGAACTTAACTTCATCCCAGCCAGACCCAGTACGCTACACAAATATATTTAAGAGATGTTTTAGATTTAGCTGTTCGTACTTTGAGGTGCAAAGATGGATGAGACGACCACCCCTCTAGCTATGTTTATGCTGTAAATTGACACAGAGTAAGAGGAAAGCATAAAATCACAGGTACAGCTTGGCTCATATACACGCAGCTAAACCTTCTTGCACCCAAAAGAGACAATGACTGTACTTAAACTTATGGGAAATATTTCTGGCATAAATTATCTCAGGAGCTACGCCCAGGCATCATCTGGAACTGTAGCAGCTGGTTGTTGTGATTTAACCTAAGCTAACAATACAACCACGATAGCCGCTTGCTCACTCCCCTCCTCCCACCCCCAAATAGGGGAGAGAATCGAAAGGGAAGGGAGAAACTTGGATTGAGATAAACACGGTTTAATAAAATAACAAAATACTAATACACTACTATAAGATATATATATATATAATAGAAATAGAATGTAAAATAAAAGCTACTCAATGCAATTCCTCACAAACTCTATCCACACTGAGCAGCCAGTCCCAGGAAACAATACCTGGTCCCAACACCCGATCCCAGAGAGAGAAAATAGAGGAAAAAGGCAGAAAGGCCCAGAGGCCTCTGCAAAACGGCAGGATGGCAAAAGGCCAAACTAACAGAACAGAACAGGTTCCTGAACAGAACCCCCCCCCAAACAGGTGTCTGAGAGCAAAGAGAGAACGCAAGAGAACAAGATCAGAAGATCCTGAACCTCCTTAAATACAAAGCATGATGCTAACGGGCCGGAATACACTTATTGATCAGTCTGGATGTCAGTCAAGCTCTGCCCCATCCATGCCCCCCTTCCTCGATGCCTCACACCTGTGGGCAAAGCTCAGAATGTCCTTGGCTCTCAGAGCAGAGCAATTAAAAACATTAACTCTGTGCTGGGGTGTTATCTCTTGTTCTCAAACTAAGTCCAAATAATGACCATGCTAGCTATGAAAAAGAAAGGTTTCTAACTACATGTAAAAAATTAACTCATTTTCAGTCAAACCAGCACACTGGTAAAGACCAACACCATTAATAGGAACCGTGTTAGGAATTAAACATTATGAATAGTCAGGAACTAGGCCTTTTACTTATTTGTATGGACACATCTTCAAAGTTCCTCCCAAGCCATTTTTCTATAAATATAGAGCATTAATGATTTGCAGATTGTGTCCTCTGATTAGTTGTTCTTTTTTCAGAAGTAAAGTCTTTATCTTTAATACTATGGTAAATTTTCCAGTGGTGACACGTGAAGTGAAATACTATTCCAGAAACAATTACTTATTCTGAAAAAAAAAAAAACCAAAAAAAAAAACAGAGCAGAAAACTTTCGCTTTTCAGTGTTATGGGAAACAAAGAATAAGTAATTTTACATGTTCCTGAACAAGTTTTCATGGAAGCAAAGAGTATGACACAGAATGCCTTGTGCATGTCTGTACCTTTGTGCATTCTGCAGGTGGTATTGACATATATCTGGGAAAGGTAGGGAAGAAGTCACCTCCATCCATCTGATATGAGATGATAATTACACAGTGGTTGTTTAAGTGGGTGGGGTTTTTTTTTTGATCTACTCATTTTTTGTGATGTTTGGGGAGGAATTAAACTTAAACCTATTCTAAATATTTTATCTATTGTGCACATCAAACAGTTCTGTTTGATAAGAGAGGTTCAGACTGTTAATGTTTCTAAAATGTCCTAACTGCACATAATGAATAGGACAACCAGTACAGCACATAGAAAAAAATAATATGCAGTACAATCTAAAATTAGGTATTTCCTGCTATATCAAATTGAGTAAATCTATTTTTTAAATTGGGGACATTTAGACTTTTTAAATATTGCTGATACATATAAAAGAACAATAAGCTTACCACCCTCTCTATTAATATGGTACATACATACATGCCATCATTTTTCACTGATTACTTTCATCCTCAAAATCTGTTTTCTATGATTAACATCCAGATCTTTATGTAAACTAACATACACCAGATTAATTAATGTAATTTCATCTATAATGTCTTTTATTTTGCCTGTTTATATTTCGCAGTGAAAAAAAATGAAAGCAATTTTGCATATAGTCTGCTAAGCTTTGTTGTAAATTAAAGCTTTCTGTTTCCTTTGGAATTCATCTCTAGCTCATTTTAGGTCTACTCATCTCTTGACTTAATAGGTGGTCTGTTACCAGGAACCAGCACACAAAGGAATTAAATCACTAGATATCATTATTTAAATGCAACTTACTTTAAAGGGCACTTTACTGCCCTGTAACCTACCTGTCAGCTATGCCAGTAATACAACTGAATGTTAGAAGCAACGCTCCTTAACTCTAAATTTCCTGTTATTTTACTTTGGACTTGATATTGTTTAGAGGAAATACCATTTAGCTTTTTTTTTTTTTTGAAATATCTTTTTCCATAACATGACTTTCACAAAGAAAGAAATGTTAAGCTGCTCTGAAAATGTTTGGTTCCTTGAAAGCAAAAGTAACCCAAGATCCCTGTGGATCTAAAAGTGCATTTAATTAGTCTGACCACATAATTTCTCAAAGAAAATCGTTATTCCAGCAGTGTAAATGAAGGTCAAATTGCAGTTCACTTAAGATTTTATATCTCAGAATTTCAGTTATATCTGCTTGCAATTTTTTCTTTGCATGGGCTTGTAGACCTTGCTGAATTAAAAATGGCATGTAGTTTAAGTAACTATTCGCAAAAACAGAAAATGGATTGTGGCTTCCTGTGTGTATAATACTTCCTAAAATATTTGCTACAATCAATCATGTGAGATATAGTTCAAGTTACTTATCACACAGGGTCAACCAGAGACCCTGATAACATTTCTCTTTAAGGGCACATAGGCCATAGAAACTGTCACATGTAGCTGGGAATTTTTGAAAAACAATTTATGAAAAAAAGAAATGACCACATGATAGGTCCCTTAGTGTGAATTTAAATATAATAATCTTAGATCTCCCAGTCACAAATTCTCAAGTTTTTTCAGTGAACAACCTGTTGCTTTGAGAGTGTTCTCAGTAGTAATCTGAGAAATTATTTCCATTATGTCAGGTTTTTAAGATTTTAACCTATTCTTTGCACTTGAAAATTTGTTGGAAATGTAAAGTTTTCTTTGCTACTATCAAATATGCTCATAATGATTGCAAAAATGAAAATATTCACAGGCAGTGGCAGTCTACTTAACAGATTAATGATCAGATATATAACTGTAGCATATATCTTAGTACATATTGGTGCTGTAATGCAGTAACTGGATTGACTTGTTTCATCTGCATTCCAGTGGACATCAGCGGGTTAGGAAATTTGTGAGAAAAAAATCAAAATATGTTGTTTCCCCAAAGAGTTCGTTCTCTATATTTCTAGAGATAAAGCTGTAACTTTCCTTGGTGCACACTTTTCTAAGAATCCATGCATTATTTACAGGAAATACCTTGTCTTTGTACTGCATTGTGATGCAGCTCTTATTAAAAACCATGTACCCTTGTGGGGAGAGAGGCTTGCAGCAGCAGAATTCATAGGATTTACATCTGAACTAGTTGCTTCACGAAAAATGCAGTGAGGTTTTGTATGAACACCATGATTGACCTAACCACCTGAAGCTCATGGTAGGATCAACCACAGAGGATAGTTAAAACGTAAATGTGAAAATAAGCACAAGGAAAGCACAGAGAAAAGAGAGAGAAGGATAATAAACCTCTGATGTGTTCTGGTAGCCCAGGGTAGCTTGGAACTTTGCTTGAGGAGTGGTTTAAACAATTTCTGGGGAAAAAAACCAACCAACCAAACAAACAAACAAACAAAACTAAACCACCACACCACTCAGTTACATCTGTATTAGTAAACAAAACATGATACATCCTTATTAGAAAATTAATGTCAAGGCATTTTAAAAGTCATTTTAAACTCCTCCTTTTCACCTCAAGAAGAAAAAGGTGTTATTCTTCCTGTCTGCTGAGAACAGTCATTGATGTATTCTCTTTTTCAAATGACGCTTAATCTCCGTCTGGAAAAGCAGATCAAAATCATGCCAGGAGTATGCTAGCCATTACCGAGTACAGATAGCCATATGTCAGTGATCAAACCTGTGCACTTGGTCTGTGTAAATTTTGCTAGAAATGGAGCTCAAGGGAACACAAAAGTGTTGGAAATAGCTGTGAGGTAAAGGCACAAAGGTTTTCAGCACAGAAGTAACTTATTAGACATAATGGGAAAAATAATCTGTTTCAGATATGTAGACTTAGTAGTTGCTTGATATTTTGCATGTGTCATACCTTCATATAAAGCAGACCAAAAAATTCAAGGCACTACCTGGAGCAAGTAGGTCTTCTATTTCAACAAGCCTCCAACCGTTTTAGAAGAAACAGTTTCAGTCATACAGCACACACTTGAAAACTTTTCTTTTCTCCTCATCTCACCTGAATTGCATTGGATTGCTTGATAATCCTAAACCAGTTCAGGGTCCATCAGTCTCATCTGCTTTACTTGTCATCTATCTCCGCTGGCTAATAGTAGCTGCCTAGGTAAGGGTTTACAAAAGCAACAAGAATACAATGATCATTGATCTTTTCCTGGAATATTTTCCCGGTTCTTGTCAGTCTGCAACTCAGGGATTTCTTGAGCCAGAAGTAGTTGCTTTTGGTATTTAGCAAAACATAAATACACTTTCATTTGGATGTCTCCATGCAACTTCTTAGATGTGAGCTAGATGTCTAAGCTTTAATTATAGTTAATGGACTGACATATAGCTAATGAACTGTCTAGTCGAGACAGTCAATAGAACCTCAAGAGAGATTCAGTTCATGCTAAAGTAAACATCCAGAGCTCAGATGCATAAGCATGAGTGCCCAGTGTCATTTGAAGTACCCAAGTTTATCTCACCAGCTCCGGTCAAAAAAGTAAAGGTCTTTTTCAGGTTTAACATCCATCTGCAAGTTTCTAGGGTGTCTGAAATGACACTCAATGCCAAAATTAAAGCAAATAAGCTGAGCATTTGTTATTTAATATTTCCAGCTGAACTTGTCCTGCAGCAGGTTTACGCAGCTGCTTCTCAAACTTCAGTAATACATCAAGTCCACAACAACTTGTGGCAAGGTGTTTCACACAGCTCATGTATGTTTTTATGAGGACATGCTTACTTTTCTTTTTTCCTTTGTTTTTGTTCCATCTTACTATGCTTTGCGACTAACAATGGCTCACTTCATTTCATTCTGATTCTTTTTTTTAGCAGGAAGATTGAACAATCATTTTCTATTAAATTAATCACTGTTTTGTAGACTGCCTGATTATCTGGTCACCTCTCCAGCTACTAGGACTCTACACTGATGACCACATCTAGGATATCCCAGATGTAATTTTTTTGTAAACTTTGAAACACATCTTATAGGTTCAAGTACAAACTTAGTTGCCCAAAAACTCTGTTCATTCAGTCTTGGCCAAATTCCGTCTGCTTGATTTTTGAGGCTTTGTTATCTTGCCAAATTCTAACTGCCATGGGATCTTTTACTTTTTGAGACAGTCTTCTACATTGTCTCACGCACTGTCTACTGTCTGTCTTGAATGAAGTAAGTTTCCTTTCAAGCACACATTTAAGTGCTTTTCTGAAATGATGCCCAAACTGCTAGTGTTCTCAACTAGCATACTTTCTTTTTCTAGTTTTACATTATTAATTTATTTATTTTAATAAAATCATCATTATAATCACAAATATTAAAGCTAGAAAGACATTTAAATGAAAGTGGAAATCATTTAAAACTCAACTTTGACTAAGATGTGGGTTAGCTATGGGACACAGTTTAAACAAAAATTTTGGAGCTTATGCATCTTTTATAGAAAATAAAACTAAGCAAAACATTTTTTCTGTCTCTTTAAATGAGCATATATTTTGAAAACAAGACCTTGACTTCCCTGAAACAAAAAAACTAGCCAGCAAAACTTAATGAAATTAACCCAGGCAAATAATTAGGCACTCTCGTGAAGTCTTGTATTCAGTCAGTTAGAAAATTTAAATCAAAAGTTTAACTCTAAGACCATAGAACCTGTGATTAGGAGGTTTAAAACTCAGAAAATTACACCTGCTAAGGTTTGCATAGATCTAGTACGAATTCATGCTGATGGCCCTTTGGATGGCTATAGCTCGAACTCCAAAAATATTTTTAGAATAGGCTATTTCAGTTGGAAGGGACCTACAATGATCATCCAGTCCAACTGCATGACCACTTCAGGGCTGACCAAGTTAAAGCATTTTATTAAGGACATTGTCCAGATGCCTCTTAAACACTGACAGGCATGGAGGATTGACCACCTCTCTAGGAAGACTGTTCCAATGTTTGACCACCCTTTTGATAAAGAAATGTTTCCTAGCATATAGTCTGAGCTTCCCCTGCTGCAGCTTTCAACCATCTCCATACATCCTGTCACTGGATCCCAGGGAGAAGAGTTCAGCACCTCCCTTTCCAGTTCCTCTCTTCAGGAAGCTATGGAGAGCAATAAGGTCACCCCTCAGCCTCCTTTTCTGCGAACTAAGCAAACTTAAAATCCTCAGCTGCTCCTCACAGGATATTTCTTCCATTCCTTTCATCAGCTTTGTTTCTTTCTGCTGGATGCATTAAGGGACCTTCACATCCTTCTTAGATTGTGGGGCCCGGAACTGCACACAGTGCTCCAGGTGAGGCTGCACCAATGCTGAATACAGAGAGACAATCACCTCTTCTGGCCAGCTGGTTATGCCATGCTTGATGCACCCCAGGATGTGTTTTGCCCTCTCGGCTGCCAGGACACGTGTTTTCTATTTTGCATCAGCCTCATTAAATAGCTAAAATTTTGCAATGAGAACAGGGCCATTGCGTTCACGTTCTTGTGCATAGATTTAAAAAAATAATAAAAGAAATATGTAATAAGAATAAAATGTTTTAAAATGAAAAATACCTTACGAAATTATGAAACAGTGTGTTGCCTAAAGCAAAAACCAAATGAAACATACAGAATAAATAGCATATATAACATATGCACATATGTGTATACATGTACATACATACATATAGATGTATGTATACGTGTAGGTAGGTAGGTAAATACAAAACCAATGTCATTACTAAGAGAGACAGAGAGGCTTTGTTTATTAAATCAGGGTATTTTTTTCATTCGCCTTCCTCTGTAGCACAAAAATTCGGAGAATTCTAAGGCGCCTTAACAAGGAGCATTGTTGACCATGAAAAGGCGTAAACCACACCTATACCTAGCTCCTTTGAGATGTATCTTGATTGACATTTTGTACGGAAAGATTTCAGAAAAAAACCTACAGCGAAGTGTGATGAATAAGTCCTCTAGTTTGGAACAAGATATTCTCTTGACCAATGCTGGATTTGTTTCTCACCTAACATTCTGTTTGTTGTAGCACTGAAATCAATAGAAACACTTTTCTTTCATATAAATGTCTAAATTTACCTAGAGAACTGTACATCTTGAACTGTAAATACTTTGCTTTAAATTTCCACATGCAAATTCAATTCTTCCTGACGAGTAAAATTAATTGATACTAAATGTATTTTTGTATGTCTAACAAAAGATTAAAAAATAAGAAATCATAGAATCTCTGCACAGCTGAAAAATATCTTTTACTGGATATAAAAACCTGTCTTCAATGTTCATTTTGAATATTTTTTCTATTATTTCTATATTAGCCATATTTTTGAAGAGCAGACTCAGTAAATGAGTAGAAAAAGATTACAGCAACAGCTTGAAATATTTCATAAATAGTAGAGGTTCCTTCATTCAAGAATATGACTGTGGCAGAATGAGAAGTATTAGAGACTCTCAGAACAAAAAAGAATGAGTCAAAAAATAATGTACTTTTCCAGAATTCTAGCCATCAAGCATATAAAAAGCTTAGGAGTTCTTCCAGACTTCTATTTCTCCTATAGCCTCCTATTTCGTCTTCCGAATAATAAAACAATAACTAGAAGAAAACCCACACAAAATTAAGGAAGCTTTCATTCCAAGTACACAAGATTCCTTTCATGAAAGTGCATTCTACGATTCATTCTCACCAGAGACAAAGTTATGTTATTGAGCGCAATGCATCAAACTATACTGAATCTTTGAACACTTATTATTACTCTTCCATGAGGTGGACTAGAGTACAGCGAAAGAAGTTTTGTGCAACATTATTTTTTTTCTAATTCCCCATCTGGGACACTCTTTGTCTTTTTTCATTCCTGTAGCCTTAGAGATAAAGTATAACTCTATCATTCTAAAAGCAATGGAAAAGAAAGCTGCATTGATTAACTCACCTCAGTGGCTGATAATGAAAGATGTTTTTGTGATTCTAGGTTTTGTGCTGAGGATCTAGGCTTGTGAATGTTGTCATCACATCAATCTACTGCTGCTGTGTAGTTTGTTGTTATTTCTTAAATCTCTGCATTAAAATATGTTTTAGTAGCACATCCACTTACATTTACTATATGCTTGGTTTAATGAGTCACCAGTTTTTAGTGGATTTCTTTCAGATTATAAACCTTCTCAGAAACAGTGAGACAATGAGAATTAGTCCCTGATAATTGATTATGATTTTTAAGATGTCATGGCCATGGTAATCTGTTGCTCTCTGGGGTTTAGCTGCAACAATATTGTTCATGTTGAGTGTTTTGCCACTCTGTTCCTCAGGAAAAAGTACTAGTAGTCTGATTTCTTCCAAATGCCTTGATATTTCAGCCTGTGACTTGCTTGCAATTCAAGCTGACCAGTTAGTAAGATGAAAAATCATTACTCCTCATTTTGGATCAATATCATTCAGTGCAACAGGGGAAATGGTAGTGTGCATGAAAGGTTACTTTATTCTACGTCAAGGCAGATGTCACAACATGACTTTTGAAGGCCAGTGTAAAAACAATACAAACATTAAAATGGGCATGAAGAACACCGTTTACTTTTCTGAAACATACGTATCTATTCTTAATTATTTATGTAAGAAATTAAGTATTCCTCAAGCTGTAATGAATAGCAGAAACAAGGTGATTTGTTTATAAAAAGTTGTTATCAGTGACTATCTTATGGGAGATTTAGGCCTATCATCCCTGTTACTTTTTGACAAAAGTTGTTTAAGATTTTCTGTGTTGTCTTGGTTGTGATGAAATTATTCTCCATAGTAAATGCTATTGTTATGAATGAAAACATGATAGTTTTGTAGTTTTGGAGTTTTCATAATGGTTAAGGAGACAGAAATGTGAAGAAAAACAGCCTATATATCAGGACTCTCTATGGGCTGACAGATGCTAAGCTTCAAATCCCTGTGGTATCTGTGGCAGATAATTGAACTTGGGTTTCCTTCTCTTCAAGTAATCTGCCTACCTATATTTATCCTGGCATTTATGACTTTGCTACTTTTTGTGGGAAAAAAGCCCACAAAGCATAGAATCATCGAATTATAGAATCATTTAGGTTGGAAAAGACCTTTAAGGTCTTCAAGTCTGACCCTTAACCTAATAGCACCAGGTCCATCAATAAACCATGTCCCCAAGTATCCCATCTATATGTCTTTTAAACACCTCCAGGGATGGCAGCTCAACCATTTCCCTCGGCAGACTGTTCCAATGCTTGATAACCCTTTCAGTGAAGGAATTTTTCCTGATACCAAATCTAAACTTCCACTGACACAACTTGAGGCCATTTCCTTTTGTCCTTTTGCTTGTTACTTTGGAAAAGAGACTGACACCCACCTTGCTACCCCCTCCTTTCAGGTGGTTTTAGAGGGCAATAAGGTCTCCCCTCAGTCTCCTTTTCTCCAGGCCGAACAGCCCCAGTTCCCTCAGCCGCTCCTCATCAGACTTGTGCTCCAGGCCCCTCACCAGTTTCATGGCCCTTCTCTGAACTCTCTCCAGCACCTCAATGTCTTTCTTGCAGTGAGGGGCCCAAAACTGAACACAGGATTCAAGGTGCGGCCTCACCAGTGCCGAGTACAGAGGGACAATCACTTTCTCAGTCCTGCTGGCCACACAATTCCTGATACGAGCCAGGATGCTGTTGGCCTTTTTGGCCACCTGGGCACACTGCTGGCTCATGTTCAGCCAGCTGTCAATCAACGCCCCTAGATCCCTCTCTGCCAGGCAGCTTTCCAGCCACTCTGCCCCAAGCCTGTAGCGCTGCCTGGGGTTGTGACCCAAGTGCAGGACCTGACACTTGGCCTTGTTAAACCTCATACAATTGGCCTCAGCCCAATAATCCAGTCTGCCCAGATCCGCAAAGCTTGTCTATTTCTTTCGTCGCACAGTTAGAAAACGATGTTAAACTTGGAACTCTTTTTAAAGTTCTGGTTGTAGAGACTGCCCTGCATTTTTTTTGTTCCCTTGAGCTTATAGCCAGATTTTTAAAGGCGTTTAGATGCCTGAACTCAGTTATGCCTGTAGGGGGGTTATTGTGTGTTTTATAAACCTATTCTTAGATTTCTTTTCTCCTAAAGTACAAACTCAGTTGGATAGCTATGAGCAATTATTCCTTGCTGAGTTTAGAAAAAGGCTCTCATCCAATTTCTGCCATTTCCAGAGAATGTCCAATCCACGCTTTCTGTCACTATTACAGGCATATTCAAACTGGGTGCAGTTTTTTTCAGGCAGATTGATGTCATTGATTGTCACCTTGTACTGGTGCACAGAGGGCTGTTACAAAAGGCATATAACAGAGGAGCAGATTTATTCTAAGTGCTATAAAGGAACTTCCAAATTCCAAATCTTATCTGACATCTAAGTCTTCAAGATTCTTCATAATTGTCATGTACATCTGACATACTAGTCTGATCAGTACTACTGCAAATATACTGTTTCTTGTTTTTCTAAGTATGCTTCATCATTAAACTTGAATTACTTTGTTTGCAATGAAAATTCTAGAAACAATTTTGTAGTAGACTGTACAACAGATTACTTATTCAGGATAGGTAATGTTACTTATCATTGCAATAATGGACAATTCTAACTGAATTTGGGCAGAGAGAAATAGTAGTATGTGAATTTGAACTTTAAAAACTCTTTGGCTAGATAATAAGGCTTGTCTATACCTATAAACTAAACATGTGTAGGACTCTTATGTACCACTGGAGCCAACTGGCATGGAAAATTTAAACCCTCTTGCTCTCCAGGACAGGATGGCCATTTCCAAAATTACTATTTGCTTACATGTCTCTGGTCCATACAGCCTGGGACTGGAAGTGGATCTAGAGAGTTCTGATCAGCTCAGAGCAAAAATTGCCAGGGGCCATTCTGATGATGTATAATTGCAAATGGTCTCTTCGCCGCAGCTCAGAACACTCCAGCAGAGTGCTTAAATAGTAACAAAGATGTAATAAAAGATCCAAGCCAATTCTGTAGAAGCCACTTGGATTCTTACATTTTATTTCTTTAACTGGTTGGCTTTTCAGTCAGAAAATAATGTTCTGACACATTTTTACTCTTAAGCTTTGAGCATTTTTTTTAATCTAAAAAAAAACAACTGGAAAACCACCCCAGAACAAAAAGAAATCCCATGTGTTTTTTTCCCTCATTTTTTCATACAGCTGCTTACACTGGCTATCAGTGGGTCTTGAAGTTTCAGATCTACTGCAAAGACACTGTTGTTTGAACTAAAAGATAACAACATCAGAAGGAAATCAACACATTCTCTACAGCAGCAGTTAGACAATCACACTGTCCTCCCATTCTGGAAGATGATTCTCTTTCTAGTGCTGATTTTGCTACTTATTTAACCCAGTGGTAATTTATTTTCTTTGATCTCTCTTTTCAGCCATTTCCCATTGGTTTCAAAAATTAACACTTCTAATGTACTTCTCTTTCAGTTTCCACCTTATTCCCACTCCTTCACCTTTTCCTTTCTAGATTCATGTCAAAGTCAATTTGCCCCACCAGTTGATCTACTCCCTTTCATGGGATTTCGCTCTATCACTTTTTGCTCCATTACTTTCTTCATTCAATAGTCTGATTTTCCTGTCAGTCCCACCACCTTCCTTTTCACTTTCTTCCTTTGAACTGAATGGCCTTTTCCAGCTAAGCTGTTTCCAGTCTTCTCCATATTTCCTTCAGGTTCCAAGTTCTTCTTTACTCTTCCCTAGTTTCAGTTAATGCTTTTAACTAGTGAATTCCCTTCTCAACAAGATATTTGTTTCTACTGCACTTGAATCAGATTATTTCTCTGACACAAATCTGTCCTGTACGATGCCACTACTCTTGTAGAGGGAAGACCACCCTTGTTTTCACTGATGGTGCTCAGACTATGGTATGAATTCCAGCTCAGCAAAGGACATCTAAGAATAGCAGTTTTGGAAGAAAGTCTTGAGGAAAGTTTTGAACTTGCACCCATGTTCTGCAGGAAGCATGGTCAATTAACTGACTGATGGTGAGAGCAGAGTTTAGTCATAACAAGGAGAACCTGAAGACATGGATTCTTCAGAAACGTTAAGTGACAAAATCAATACATAAGCATACTCAAAATTAGGCAGTTGGGCATAGTTATAGATTTGCACTGGAGGGGGAAAAAAAAACCAAACAACATTGCAAGTCATTGAAAGTGCAGTTTTTTCAGCCAGTGGAACCCTTTCATAACAAAACTTGACTAACGATCCCTCAGGAGATGTAAATACAAAAAATGTAAATGTTTGGGAATGAACGTGTATTTTCTCTAATCTGTCTTTCAGATATAGTTGAATCATTATGACCATTTCCAAATAAATAATTGAATTGGAATTCACTCTACAGCTGATACTCAGAGATTTTTGAGTCTAAATAACTCAGTTTTGGCAAGAATGAAATTTATCATCATTAATGGAAACTCCGGACAGCCTTAATTACAGGGGATATTGCCAACACTGGTGATCATCCGATGGCAGGAAATATTAAGCTCCTTTCAAGACACGTATTTTCAAGAATTATTCAGGATGCATAATCTTATTTTATATATATTCAAGAAAGGTATTTTACACAGTTTTAATAACTATGTGAAATTTGATATCTCAATAAGGGAGTTCTATTAAACTTCAGATGTCGTATATGCTTAAAATCAGCCCGTGATTCCAGAAAAATAATGTGCAAGACCTTATTGCTCTCTACAGCTACCTCAAAGGAGGTTGTAGTGAGGTGGGTGTCAGTCTTTTCTCACATACAACAAGTGATAAGAGGAAATGGCCTCAGGTTGCACCCAGGGAAGTTTAGATTGGATATTAGGAAAAATCTCTTCACGGAAAGGGTTGTCAGGCATTGGAACAAGCTGCCCAGGGAAGTGGTGGAGTCACCATTCCTGGAGGTGTTTAAAAAATGCATATATGTGGCACTTAAGGACATGGTCTGGGGGTGGACTTGGCAGTGTTTGCTTAATGGTTGAACCCAATGATTTTAAAGGCCTTTTCCAACCTAAACTATTCAGTGATTCCATGACTCTAAGACAGTGGAAAATGAAATAACTTTTACCCCCCCACAGAGATTAAATTTACAGGAAATATTGAAGAAAATACTATAAACATAGGTTTGACCTGTATGTGAAAACAATTGGAGCAGAAATAAAACAAGACCCTTAGATGTTGACTTTGCTCCTAGTAGTCCTACTATCCACTGCTCTTGATGTGCACAATATTTTTACATGCACTATAGAGGGAGAAAGCAAGAAGTAAATCAGTTACTGTAATATATGCATCACAATGTACTTCAAAATAAAAGAAGAAACAGATGTTTCCTGTGCAGGTATAAAATTCAAAAGGATTATAAAACTATCAAAGAATGAGTAATGAAGTGTAGATTAAAGAGTACAGTCTTGTTGTTACAACATATGTTCTGAACTTTTATAAGATAAGATTGTATAACGCTAAACATGTATTCATGAAAACAAGGAGATAGAAAGCACCTGCAAAAGAAGTGTTCTCTTTATGTTCTGAAAGGTACAACCTGCAGAAGGGGATGAATGTAGCATTAATGTGCCAATTGAATTGTAGAGGTGGACTGATAAATAAGCAACCATTAACCAGCTCTCTGCAACTGAAAGTCACTTTGACTGAAGGTCATTATGACCCAGATACAGGTTTCAACAGTTCCTGGAATTTCTTTTCGTTCCAATTCCATCATATATCACTCTATTTTGATTTGCATAAAAAGTAAAGGAATCATTTCAGGTATGTCATTCTTTTTTAACAGACCTTTTAGGTAGGATTAATTTCAGTTACAGTTGGATCTGCAATCCTAAACACATATCCTCATGTACTTCTGGGCTAACTGTAATATGCACAATATAGCTGTCTAGAAAAAAACTAGAATTATTTAGTAAGTTACAGGTATTGGGCTAAAATCCAGTGTCAGTAACATATGTACTTCAGAATGTCATTTTTCATTGTATTATCATAAAACACCAACAAAACCTGAGTTTCTATTATCAATGCTTTTTCTGAACTTATATGATCATAACTGTAACTATGTGATGTGTGATTTACAGCAACTGATCACAAACTCTAGATAATATATAAATATAATGCAATCCAAGAATAAGAAAATATGAGAATAGCTTTGTTATGTACGAAACACTAGAAATTCAGAGTCCTCTTGTACACAATTCCATATGGATACAAGTTAATGTCTTCAAATTATTACACAATCTATGAAATTAAGAAAAATAGGAACTCATCTTAGCTCTTTCAGACAACCAGTATATTATTTTCTCTCATGACTTCATGGGTGTTTCATCAGTATCCATCATCATCCCATTGATGAAAGCCAAGGACAGCAAGCAGTCAGATAATCAACAGAACTGCACATTCTCCCAGACAGATACTGGATCTAATAGTCAGACTTGGAAGAAATTTAGAAACATTTTGTTTCTGATAAATGTTCATTTGGATGCTCATCTGGATGAGACATCTCTTCATTTCAACTTAATTGTCATTTGATGAAATTGCTTTGTCCACAGGCAAAGAGCAAACCCAATTACAAACTAATCATGTCAAAGAGCAGAAATGTCTATGAAATCCATAAACTTTGGTAACCAGAGATGGACCATGCAGAAAATGCATGTTAAATGCTAACATTGTCATAGTGCTGATTCAGACCAATTTTGGTTAACACCAGAGTAGAAGACAACTAGATTAGGATCATTCTATGTCTATATTCATAGATACCTAGCATAATCCAATGTTTACAAGAGCATCCAAGATATGAGGCTGTAACTAACAGAAGTCTTAAAGGAAATCAGCATTCTTCTAGATTCACAATAAGTAGCTAAGCTGGACACCTGACAGTGCCTGAAATAGCCCTTAGTGTCTCTGTGTAGGCAATTGAATCACATAGTGTGTGTCTACATTCAGATGAGTGCTGCTGCTACCTTACCAGATGAGTGATTCCATAGCTGGGATGCACACAACACCAGAAAGGCCCCAGCCCCTTTTTCATTCCCATGTGGGGCTCATCCCTTTACCATAGTTTCTGCCCCGCTGTGTGGTTCAGCATGCCAGGTACTTTCTATGGTATTATATGAAAGGTCTCCCTCTGTAGGTTGCTGGTCTCTATTGCACAAGCACATGAGGAAATGTGGGAATCCATATTCTGTTCATTTCCATTCTGAGCTCCATTCAGAATCCATGTCCCATCAGCTCCATCACCATTCCTTCTAAACACAACAAGCTGCTTGGGAAATTTAAAGTGCAGCTTATGAAATTAGAATACTCACTAAGGAAATGGCAGAGGGTAAGTGCACAAGCAGATGTAATAGAAACAAAACAAAACAAACAAAAAAACCACCTAGCAATGAATCTCAGGGAAACCAAGTACAGCTGGAGCAGATATAAAGGCATTTATACATCTGAAGCATGCATCATGTCCAAGTTAAAATGGATGGATCATCAAGAATATTGCTTAAAAGCACTAAATCTAGTGTCTTTGTTCAAGAATTTCAAGAGCTGAAAGCTTCCACTGCTAGAGAGGTCTGGCAGAAAGGTACAGAGTGCTATTTGCATCAAGGTGTGAGAACAGCCAGACTGGTAGTAAAAGTTTGAAATAATTTCTGAAGATCCTATTCATCTAAAATATTCTCATCCCAAACCAACCCCACTTGGCAATTACTTCCCTTTGCTCTGAACTATTATTTCCCTTTGTTCAGCCCCAGATGTGCTCACAAATGTGTTTGCTTAAATGAGGCTTTTCTTCTTATCTAGGTACTTTGCTTTACTTCTGCATATGCTGATACTTCATTTCTACATTCTGTGATTCTGTGATTCTTATAGCATTGACTGATCAGTGTGATCTTTCCATACTGCCTCTACAGGTCTCAGACATGACAAAAGGTACCTCATACACTGAGGAGAAATGCCTCAAGGCTGTGTTTTGTTATCTGGATTCTTTGTCTACCAAAAAATTCAGCAGTAACCAGGAACATTGCTGGGCACTGGAATTTGTAGATCAGTGTTAGTAAATTGAACAGTACCCAAAATGTGTTTAGCCTGTGCCAGACTTTCCCAGTAAATCCACAGGGAGACGTGTGGGCACAAGAGGCTGAATCCATTCTTGCTGCCTGGGAATGACGTAGATAGTGTTGGGGTTCTTTGCAGCTGAACACATCTTCCAGTTAAATACCATAAAGCTTAAATTTACTGTTTTTCTTCTGTCAGATGACATTCTGTTGGAAGCTCGTCCACCTTAGACTGCAATATCTGCAGTTTATTCAGAAATTGCTTTAGAAAACAGTGGTCTGTAGCCAAGTCTCCAAAGCAATACTACCATACAGACATCCCTTTATCGTCAATTGTTAAGATGCCTTCAATACCCAGGATCTCAGGGCACAATTGATCCCATCATTCTATATATCTTTGAAGGTCCAAAGTTTTGAACCTGTCTCCCTGGTTTGTACAATTTTTGTAGTGTGGATGAACTCCTGTCCCCACCATAAACCTGGCACAGGCAGCAGAGTGCAATGGGGCTGCTCATGTTCTTCCTGGCTACCCAGCTCCCAGCATTCTCATCTAATTATCTCTGCATGGAGGTGCTCGGCAGCAAGCTCACAGGCAGCTTATCACTGATTTTAAGTACTTGATATACTATCTTCCTCAAGGGGAAAAAAAAAACAACAAACAAACAAACAAAACCCCAACAACAACAAGAAAAACCCAACACGCAGCGTTTTTTTGAGTTGAAAAATTATGAAATTTGTATTTCAGTTGAATGGGGGTTTACATCCAGCTTCACTTAGTGTTGAAATAAATATAAAAAAATTTCCTCAAATATATTTGTCTGTCAGCCAGACACATAATTTACCTAATGTACATCTATACTCCCAGAAGGCAAGGTATACATAGATCTACACGGTTAACTGGATTAAATATTAGAAATCCCTCTTGCCCCCAGAATTTTTATCCAGATGTTCTGACATTACATTCAACTGAAAATATCCATAGTTATTTTGTTAGCTAAATTCGTTTATTGCATACTGTGAAGTCATTGAATACTATTCTTGTTTCCTCCTTTGTGTGAATCCTTGATTTTATATTACTCCATGCCAGAAACAAATTGAAATAGATGTGCTGAACACATGGAAATGAAGCAGTTTGTCCAGTAATAATTGCTTCATGACAGTTTTCTATTCTTCCAATTCTTCTCCCTTTGGGATAGTTTAGTGGTTTGGATAGCATTAGTAAGAGAGAAACAAAGTACTGTCTCAAGCAAGATATTATTACTGCAGACTTGATAAAATCTAAACATTTCTGAAACAGTGGTTCTCTGAATAATTAAGGGGATTCTAAAAATGTCCAAACATTACTGATTTTCACTACACTTCACATTTTTTAAAATACTACAAAAGAGTTCCAGTCTTGGAGAGTAGACAGCTTTGTACTGCAATTGAAAATATTTGGAGAGCAGCAGTTATTTGCGGCGAATACAATACTTTTCAACGTTGTCAATTCATAATTACATAAATGCTACATATAAATGAAAGTCTTCTTAAAAGTAACTTTCCAGCTTTTATTGGCATCTAACTGAAATATTGTAGTCAGGAAATTCTCTTGTTTCAATTTCAATACAAGACAAAAAGCAGTCGCCCAGTCACTACATCAATAAATAAATACCAGCTGTTAATAATTCTTGCACATCAGCTAGTCATTGTTGTGTAAACCAAAAATAATTTTTGGCAGGGAACTATGGAGTCTATTTAATACAGAAAAGTTTTAAACAAAACTTACTTGAAAAAAAGTGAGTTTTCTGTTTCACTAAGCTGTATTTTGGCAGTTTCACAGCAAGTCTGTCTAGAAGGCTGAAGAGAATTCTTCAAGTGTCATGTTTGCTCTAGGTTTAGGTCTTGATATTAATTTCATTCTGTAGATGAAGGGGTCATTTAAAAAATGTCGTTACAAATAGCACTGAAATATTTGTGCTGTAAAGTTTCCATAAGCAGTATTTGTCTTCCCATTTGGCATGGAAAGGAGAAGTTGGTTCAAGTTTCATCAGGTAATGTGAGAAATTCATTATCCCTAATAGAATTAAATAATTCCGATTTTTCAGATTTAATATAATGGAGAGTTATATGGTACATTATGGAATTTCTTAATTACAATGAATCCACAATGAAAGGTGTTAATGTTAACATTACATTGGTTTTCTAAACAAACAAACAACAACAAAAGCAAACAAACAACAAAACCACCAACCAACTTCAAGAAAATTGTCCATGATACCTTACATGTATTGTTTTAATTGAACTATTTATCTTACTAGCTTTTTTGGTATCTATTAAGAACTGGCACAGAACATCACTTCTGTAACACTGAAATGCAGCAACATACATATGGAGATGTCTCAGGCTGAGACCTCTAACAACACTGCACACATTGTTACATGTATTAGAAGAACATAAATAAGAATAGATCTTGTTATATTTTGCAGTACAATATTTTTAAAATGGAGAGTAACAATTTCTATGGATAAAGAAAGAGTCAAAATAGTAAAATATTTCCTACTTAAATAATTTATAACAACACTACTTAGATGTTGACTTTCTAGCGTGTTTTATGGTGAAAAGATTATATCGTTCTCTTTTTTTCATTGTTTACAGAGCTTATAAGAAAGTTAATCCAATAAATACAGATACATAGAAAGCTGTACTGTGCACAGAAAGGGCTCCATAATCAAGACTTTTTAATGTTAATATTTCAATAGTTACAGAAGGGAATGTAATAAAAGTATATATCCAGGCACAAAAAGGCATCTGTTACTGATACATCTTTGACTAAATATGTGCATTAAAAAAATTTTAAATATATTATGTTTCAGCCCCATGGCAAATTTACAGTTTTGCTCAGGGAACGAATGTCAGTGCACCTCACCAAAGAGTAATTATATATTTCTCTTAAGAGCAAGCTGAAATATCAGCATTTTCACCGTCACTGGTAGACTCAAAAGTGGATACAATGAATATTATGGTAGACCTAATGGCACATGTTCTGCTTTCTTTGACTTTCTGTTGATGCAGAGTAACCACTGTGATAGGTTTTCTGGGTTTTCAGTCTCTTGAATGTCATGCAAAAGTGTTAGAGGCAGTATGTCTATAAATGTCTGTACTGCTTCTCTATGGGGACAGTGTTGTAGTGAATAGCCATAATTAAACTTAAGAGATGTGAACAGATCTTGCACCTTTCCAACACATACCATCCTTAATATTAATCTTGACTTTATGTAAACATTCCTAACTTGACAGTTGTAGACTTTTTTTTTGTTGTTGTTAAATAAGGAAGATGGCTCCGTATTTCTCTTGCAAAATACAGAATCATAGAATCATTTTGGTTGGAAGACACCTTCAGAATCATCTAGTCCCAACCATAACCTAACTCTAGCACTAAAACGTGTCCACAAGAACCTCATCTATACGCCTTTCAAACACCTTCAGGGATGATGACTCTACCACTTCCCTGGGCAGACTGTTCCAGTGCCTGACAACCCTTTCTGTGAATAATTTTTTCCTAATATCCAGTCTAAACCTCCCCTGGCACAACTTGAGGCCATTTAATCTTGTCCTATCACTTGTTACTTGGGAGAAGAGACTGACACCCAGCTTGCTACCGCCTCCTTTCAGGTGGTTGTAGACAGTGAGAAGGTCTCCCCTCAGACTCCTTTTCTCCAGGCTAAACAGCCCCAGCTCCCTCAGCCGCTCCTCATCAGACTTGTGCTCCAGGCCCCTCACCAGCTTCGTCGCCCTCCTCTGCACTGTCTCTAGTACTTCAATGTCCTTCTTATGATGAGAGGCCCAAAACTGAACACAGTATTTGAGGTGCGGCCTCACCAGTGTTGAGTACAGTGGCACAATCACTTCTCTTGTCCTGCTGGCCACACTATTCCTGATACGAGCCAGGATGCTGTTGACCTTTTTGGCCACCTGGGCACCCTGCTGGCTCATTTCAGCCGGCTGTCAACCAACACCCTCAGATCCCTCTCTGCCAGGCAGCTTTCCAGCCACTCTGCCCCAAGCCTGTAGCACTGCCTGGGGTTGTTGTGACCCAAGCGCAGGACCCAGTACTTTGCCTTGTTAAACCTCATACAATTGGCCTCAACCCAATGATCCAGCCAGTCCAGGTCCCTCTGTATGGCCTTCCTACCCTCCAGCAGGTCAATACTCCCACCCATCTGGTGTCGTCTGCAAACTTACTAAGTGTGCACTCAATCCCCTCATCCAGATCATTGATAAAAAGACTAAACTGAACTGGCCCAAATACTGAGCCCTGGGGGACGCCACTTGTGACCGGCTGCCAACTGGATTTTGCTCTGTTCACAACAACTCTTTGGGTTCGGCCCTCCAGCCAGTTCTTTATCCATCAGAGTGCACCCATCCAGGCCATGAGCTGCAGCTTCTCCAGGAGAATGCTGTGGGATATGGTGTCAAAGGCCTTGCTGAAATCTAAGTACACACCATCCATAGCCTTTACCTCATCAACTAGGTGGGTTACCTTGTCGTAGAAGGAGATGAGGTTGGTCAAACAGGACCTGCCTTTCATAAAACCATGCTGACTAGGCCTGATCGCATTCTTTTCTTATATGTGCCATGTGGTGTCACTCAGGATGATCTGCTCCATGACCTTCCCCGGCACTGAGATTAGACTAACAGGCCTGTAGTTCCCCGGATCTCACCTTCTGGCACACAGGGACAGCCTGCTCCTGCACTTCTAAGATCACCTTCTTGAAGAGAGACCAGCCTTCTTGGACTCCTTTGTCCTTCAGGGCTGCCTCCTAAGGGACTCTGCCAACCAGCATCTTAAACAGATCAAAGTCTGCCCTTCGGAAGTCCAAAGTGGCAGTTCTGCTGACCAGCCTTCTTACTTCTCCAAGAGTAGAAAACTCTTTCATTTCATGATCACTATGCCCAAGGCAACCTCCAACCAACATGTTGCCTATGAGTCCTTCTCTGCTTACAAACAACAGATCCAGTGGAGTGCCTTCCCTTATGGGCTCACTAACCAGCTGTGCTAGGAAGTTGTCTTCCATGCACTCCAGGAGCCTCCTAGACTGCTTCCTCTCTGCTGTGTTGTATTTTCAGCAGTCATCTGCTAGGTTGAAGTCCCCCATAAAAACAAGGAACATATCTGGAAATATGTCTGGGAATTCTAAAATAATAATGTATTTAGATAATGAAACTCCTTAAGCCGAATGATCATCTTTAGTTGCATTTCAATTTGAGCCAAACATTTCAGAAAACCTGGGCCAGATTCTAAATCACAGTATTATGCTGAGAGCACAGTAAAATGGAAAAGATTAAAAAAAAAAAATCACATATGTTCTGTTATACAAGCTGAAAGTTTGGTCTAGGAGATGCAGATTTGGGCAGACCTAGTTTTTCCTTCATACTCACTCCACAGGGCCAAAATGCTAAGCACAGACTAGCTGTAGTCTTAATACTGTTATTGAACATTTAGACCATGAACTATTTTAAAATAGTCCTTTAAAAATAGGGAGAAAGATACAGAACAGTTACACAATGGGCATGGAGAAAGGTTACTCGTATTTAATCATCTGTTTCTCAGGTTCTTAGCACCAGTAAAGAACCCACAGAAATCACCTACACTCCCAGAGGTACAATATCTTTCTAGGGAAAGTATTTGCACAGAGGAACACTTTGAAAAATGTCATCTGAATACAAAGCATTGGCAGGAGGCAGGTACAGAATTTCTAGCGGCTAGATTGTGCTTGGGGACTCGCCTATGACAGTGTTGAGTGCAGTGCTTCAAGTAAGTGTTACCTAGTAAAGCCCTATTTTCAGGAATTTCTCTTTAGAACTTATTAATTCATTTTGATACAAAAGTGCTCATTATAGGAATAGTTTTAATTTATTTCTAATTTTGTGTGGCTTTGAAAAATGATTGTCATTTGCAAATTGTAAAAGTTCAACAAAATATGGCAAAGTCAGTAAACATAAGAATTTAATGGTAAACATTGAGTATTTGAAATGTCTGAATTGCTTTCTTTTTTAAAAAAAAAAGAAAAACCAACAAAAAAACCCCCCAAAAACCCCCCAAAACTGTTTCAAAGTACTCTGTGAATTAAAAATCAGCTCCATGAGCTCAAGACAAGCTCATCAGGTCAGGCTATCCCATTTGTGAGCACTTAGATCTCATTTCATATAATTAGAGAGTTCTCAGTTGAAGAGATAATGTGGAAGCCTGGCTAATAAGTTATTAATTCCAGTTCAAGAGGATTTCAGTCTGCACATAGATTAACAGATCTACAGCCAGACGGATTCCATTTTGGTCATTTAATCTGATGTTGTGCATAACACAGGCCACTAAATTTCCCCAGCTTCACACTGTGTTAAGATATCCACGCACATTCCAGATATATCATCTAAAAATATGCTTGGGAGTGTATAATTATTTAGGTCTGTGCATCTTCATTTTCCTGCTTACAATTTCTTTTCATGTCAGACAAAAATTTGAATGAGATTACTAACTGTCCCTAACATGCTATTTTGGGTATTACAGTTCAAGTGTAAAACAATAGGCAGTTTTAAATAGCACTTAGTCTTCTTCCAAAAAGTCAAAATACAATACATCTATAATACTTTTTTCTTTATTTTCCTATGTGCCAGATTAAAAAAAAATCTGGTTTACTAATGCATTTTAAAAGAATGCTAGGGTTGCAATTCACTGAATATAAAAGTGAAAGATTTTTTTTTTTTACCTTCAGAATTAAATTAGTCCTTAAAGTCCCAATTTTGTAACAATGGCTAATCATATTTTCTTAGGATTTTGATTGATATAGGGTGTAAAATATGTTAGTTATCCACTGTCTATTTATAAATCAGACCACCTGTGCGGAGAAAACTGTTTTATTGTCTGATTTATTTATGCTTTCATAGTCCATATGCAGAGAAAGCCACTAAAAATAGTTTGCATCTGGCAGGTTGATCACTGTGACAATAAAAGGATTAAACAGCAAGATACCTCTCTGCTTTCAGTAATGCCTAGCCATACAGAGGATCTCTTTTGTTCAATATGTGTACATCATTCAACGTTTTCAAACATTATGAATGCCACACCTTTCTTTTCTTACTCTTGAAAATCGACAATATTATTACTAAATTTGTAAAGGTAATGTTTTATGGGAAGCAAAAGCCATCACTGGGAATGCAGAGAATGTACACAACTTGCTTAAAATTGTCTTTCAGACATTATTTTTTCAAGAAAATTATTTTTAAAGCCATTTAGTACATAATTTTTTCTATCATATTTATAATTCTTTTCATAAACCAAAAATTGTGACAGTGATGTAATTCTTGATTATGCCGATAAGTGAGATTTTTTGTTTTCTTTGGCTTACAGCAACTTTCTACTTGATAGTAGTATATACATAACAAAGCTTGTCCAAGTCCAGATAGTCTTGGCTGATCTCAGTTCCTTATATTTCAATATGAAATTCAAAGTTTAGACTGAACAAAGAAATAGGTTGCCATGGAAAATAGTGTGATTAATATGGCAAGAAACATGATATTATTTGCAATATTTTTATCTGCCCTTAATCTCCACCAAAGAAATATTACTCTTTAAATCAGCTCTAGACTGAGTAATCTAAAGAGAGACTTGGGGAATGGAAAGACTACAGCATGGGATTATGGGATCAAGTGGCAGATGTACATTACAGTGACAATATCAGCACACATTTGGCTAAATTGTTAGGCTATTGAAATAATCTTTTGTTACGTGTAAATCTAAGGAATTTCAGTGGTATTGCTCAGAGGGATTAGCATCTTCTGATAGGATTGTGTTCTTCTGCCCATTTGGTGGAATCAGCAAGTCTGCGTAAGACTCCGAAAGGCAGAGGGTCATGTCCAGGTCCTTCTTGGAGGACCTGGCTGCATTCACTTGCTACATTCCTAACCTCAGGTAATTTCCAGTCCTGGTCCTCTCCAGTAGCTAACACTGTTATCCTTTTTCCCACACACTCGGTCTATATAGCAGGGAACAGAGCCACACAGAAAGTGCCCCACTCCATTGCCATTGAGGAAAAGTCATGCAACCCTGAAATTCCTAGGATGTTTTACATATGCAATGGATAATTTAGAACTAAAAATAAAAACCTTGCCATCCACTTAAAAGAAAGGCCTTGACTAGTCCCTTTTCCTCTTTCAAAGCTGTGTAGTCCAAATACAGCCAGCCTGCTGTAAGGCTGACACCTAGAAGACTGAGGGATGGTGCTTGGGCTTCACTTCCATGGGAGAACATGGACAGAAGTTATTTGGGAACAAGGAAGGGCGGACGGAGAACCACCGATAAGTTCTTAGGAAGAGTTCATAGACAATAGCTTTCAGAAGGAGTCTGGAAATAATTCTTAGTTTCCCTCCTCCTACCCACCAGCCTTGCCTGGAAAGAGATACTGACTCACTGCATGTTGACAGCAGACAAGTATCTCAAAGGCCTCCATTTCTTTGGGAGGATTGTGTTCCTCAGACTCTTCTGTTGAATGTTGGCTGGGAATACAGTTGCAGTCCAGGAACAGCTGGATGTAGGATCTCTCCACATATATTTGAAGAATTAAAAGCAGCATGTAAGTCCTTCAGAGTGACTGACTACGGTACTGCTGTCCCCAGATGCTTTCTCACTTTCATGCCAGTATGTTTATCTGAGGGATAAAGTTCACAGCAATATATATATAGATGAGTGGACCACAGTCTTTCGCAGGCAGATTGTATTTTAGAAAAACATGTTGGAGATAATCCCCAGATAGTGCCCTACTAGTCTCATGTACCCCCAAGGTCATCAGGAACAGCCTGGAGCTGGCTCTGACAACCTGCCTGTCTCTTCTAAAGCCCATAGCTGGTACTGCAGCAGGAGAGTGCTGAGATAGGTGCCTGCAACATGAGGAATGAAGAGACACTTGTGCTGTGAGGGACACCGAACCAGTCACTCGTCACATCTGTCTGTGCCTGTGCCATACTCAAGCAGAACAAGAACCTTTCGCAGCTTTAGACACCCTTCTCGGAAGTGGATGAGGTCTTAGAGTGCTGCCTGAGAGTGCTGAGAAACACAAATTAAGGACTATTTTCAGACAGTTGCCACAGAGGTGTACGCATGTCCCTTATTTTAAGCCTTAGTGCCCCTAAGAACCCTACCCAGGCTTCCACCCTTGCCTTCTTGGCCATGGACCCGAGAGCCCCATTCAGTTCAGGCCTTGCCTGAGATGTTCTGTGGATATAATTATCTCCAGTACTGCCTCCTGGATGGCCTCAGACCAATGTGGAAAGACACCTTCTGTCTCTGGCCCCATTTCCTGCTGTTATTCCTGACTTGTCTTCTGGATGTATCTGGGCCTTATTCAGCACCTCACCTTGCCTGGGGATCATTGGACAGGTGACAGAAGCTGTTACTGTCACCAACCCAGGCCTACTCGGGTCTTGCATTACTGTACCCCACCAGCAAAAGCATGGCCTGTGCTAGGGTCATCCTCACTGCCCAGATAGACACAGCAGCAACCCCTGGGAGAATTCATCTCACCTCTCAACCTTCTGTAACCCTGCTCCCAAACTCATAGCTATGTTTCTTGACAGTTTTCCTGGCAAAGTGAGTAGGAACCATCTTGATCTCATGTCCAAGAGGGTGTTGTGAGTTTGATACTCTTCTGCTGCTACATACCTTGAGCATCTCTGCTGCTCCCTAGTTCCCTGCTGGCTGTGGAAACTGCTGGAGCATGACCAGAGTGTACTGAATATGTCCTGGGACTGTGTGAAGGGGAGGCTTGACATGATATGACTCATCCATAAGCCTGAAGGAGAGGGCACACAGAAGGAGGGCACACCACAAGGAGGAAAGAGCTGTCATGACTACCACTTAAGCTTACATGACTTTCCCAGACTTGTATTTTTATTGATTTATTAAAAACCTAGAGTCTGCCTTTTCAGCAGTTTAGTTCATCTGCTTATTCTGCTGAACTATTTTTGGAGACTTTCCTTTGTCATTTCACTTACATTAGCTTTTGAATGCATTCATTCATTCTGCTCCAATTCTGCCTTTTTATTGTGTAAGAATTTCTGTCTTTTCATGCTCAATTTCTAGTTTGTGTAACTTCAGTCTTGGTCTCCTTACACTAGTTGTAGATTTTGATAGTACTAGTTCAGTAGTCTACTTTTCTTAACATCTCCATTGCTGCCTTACCTTAAGGCTTGACCCTATCTGCCAATTTTGCTATAAACCTTTAAAAGATGTATATCAGTAGTAAAATAAAAATAAACCAACTTGGATATAGTTTCCAAAATCAGCTGCTTTAAAGTAATAAGAAGTTATTTTGACATTTAGTGTGTAAGAGAAGATCTAAGTAAATTCCTCACGTTTTCCTAAGATGTAGGCTTTGTCCACTATGTAGTGAACTTTTTTTTGTTTTAAGACCCAGGCACTCCAATCCGTCATCCCATACACATGCTGAAGAAGAATTCAGAAGCTTAAAATGAAAAGAACGCTCACAGAATGATTCCACAGTGTATCCTCTTAGTTCCCATGACTCAGCCATGCACAAAAAACTAATGTCTCTAACATTTTCACATGCCTCTCCACTGACTATGGTATAGCTCAACTTACTGTGCCCCACTGGAAGTAGCTCTAAAGCCAAATTTAGTGCCTTCCAACCAAAAAAGCCCAAAACCAAACCAAAAACTTGTGTCTTTAGCTTACAGGTCCACAGAGAGTTACTTTAAATAGAGGTCACCTTTTTCTGCGCTCTTCACTTTTCACCCGTCATTCATTGTTTACTCAATTTTTTCTCTCTTAGATCGATATCTTCAGGCTAAAAACCTAAACTGTGAAATTTCAGCTCTATCTCATCTATCTGTCCTCCTGTTCTCTTTGAAGAGCTGCATTGTAACTAAAAAACTGTTTTGAAAATATATCTAAATTATCAAATTAAACTGAAACAGCAGTTCAGTTTCTTTCTTTATTCTTAGTTAAGTAAATTAAGTTAGATGGGCCTTCCCCTTCAGTCAGAAGGAGCAAGCACTGCTTATATATTTTGAAGAAGGAACTCTTGAAACCATATAGGTTTTATTTTGGCTTTCCTCATATCAACACTACCAGTCTTGAAAACAAATAATCTTTTTTCCTCAATCTTTCTTTTCCTTTTTCCCACATGTTATCTTGAGACCTGTTAGTACATTACTCTTTTTTTTTTTTTTTTTTTTCTCTTACAAGCCTGGAGACTGGTATCTTGCTTTTGTTAGAAACTGCTTTCCCCAGTCAGTTGACCAGAGCAAATCAAGTCAATGGCCAGTCTTCTTAGGCTGTGGGGGCATGAAAGGGAGAGCAGTTTTTCCTGTTCACGGACAGATTCTCAGGAGCCAAACAGAAGCAGCACTCTTTGTGTGTTGCTGAATGGGAACATATATTTGAGTGAAACATGCATATTGATATGAATTCTGCAAGGTCAGCTATCCTAGGGAGAGGTAAAACTGCTACAATTCCTAGGTTTAGTCTTTGAATCATCTGATGGTTACCTCTGAACTTAATGCACTTACTTTGATGTTTAACTGTCCAGTTTTAGTGAGTTTAGATCAAAGATCTTGTACTTGTGGATACACAATACTTCCTATGGCATTTCATAGCACTGAATACACTGAGGGATGAAGACCAATATTCATCAGCAAGCACCGCAGTATTTATTGCAGACATTCATCTAGCCAGAAATAAATTGAAATGCTCTGCCAGAAAGGACCATCTCTGAAATGAAAATTGGAGAGCAAAAATTTATCTGAAAAAATGTATTTTTAAACCTCATAATCTGATTAGAAAATGCATTTCTAAGATGACATCAGGAACTAGATTCTTTTAGGTCACATGCTTTTGATACATATCTCAACATAATAGCTGAACTAAAATGTGGGGAACCAATAGTTATCCCAGAAAGGAAAAGAAATCAGCAACCAAAGAGAATCTCTGTGTTGCATTCTTATTTATAAGGAGAAAACCTGTGCGTTTGTTTACAGGGAAGGAACAGAGACAAGGACATCTACCTTCTTTACTGCTCCACACTTCCTTTTTTGTCAGTAATCCAGTCTTTGATGTGGGTTCAGGTCAGATATCAACATTGGATTATACATTTTTCTCAGTCTGTTTCTGGGTGCTTTACGATGTTATTGTTAGCTGACAGCTTAAGTCCTTTCCTGGATTATAACAGCATGATCCTTCTTCCTCTTGCCAGCACTTATCTGATCCCACTGTGGGGTGGTTCTAAAAGTAAACTCAAGCTGCAGTAAAACTAACTCAGCAAGAAAAATCACAGATTTGATGGCTCACCTCTGGGACTGGTTTCACTCCAGATCTTGCACATGCCAGTGCGTGGCAACAGGTGGCTTTATAGCCCCCACCTCGCAGACATGATGAGGAAATGACTGCAAGCAGTCCTGCCTTAAATCAGCTTAAATTGTGGAAATATGCCATTATGTATGCTTTGCAGCAAAAATTAAGAAGGACAGTTTAATGTATCAGTGTTTGGGGGGATTAAGCTAATCTACAGGCTATGTTTCTTTTAACAGAGAGTGGAAAGACCAGAATTCTAGGTGAACTGACCTGAAAAAAATTTCCAAAATTACTTCATGATCTTAACAATGCAAATTTGTTTAGTTCAGATTTCTCTTCTGGAAAAGACTGATTTTATAGCTTCGTTTTTAAAACAGCATCCAGACAAACAGTGAAATAATGAACTGCTACAGTTAAGTTGGGCCATAAATCTTGGGAATCTGAATGATATTAAAAAAACCCTCAAAAATACTTCATTTTCTTAATGGGCCTAATAGGTAACATTCTGCTACAACCCAAGTTCACACACTACTTTCAGGAGTTTCAGTTCAAATTCACTGCTCTCTTCTAGATGGTAGTTTTGTATGAATTAGAACTATTGCTTATAAATCTCCTACAGCAAATTGAAAAACAAAAAGAGTTTTAAAATCACGTGGATAAGTTGTTTCAAAGGACAGTAATTTCTGTGGGACACCTGACTCAGAGGGCAGAAATCAGTACTGATCAGATAAAAATTCAGAGAATTAAAAATTTGCTTACTTTTTTCCAGTCTAATTTATGGGACTTTAGCCCTGTTTTAATTTTGTATTGATCAGGAAGCTTTTGCATAGGTTAATGATAAAGGTTAAAAGTTCCTCAATAGTGAAAAGGATTGAACAGATGGATTTTTTCTTTTAAAACAGGCATTATTGACAATGCTGATTCCAGCACTGGAGCACTGAAGTTATAATGAACATGTATTTATAAGCTATTGCATAAGAAAGCAATAAGAATAGATCTAATGAAGGTTACTGTGGTTCTCTCTCCCCAGATGAAAAATAGTTGGTTTAGTCTCTGTATGCAAAATACAACCAAGTCTTTTAGACATTTAAGACTTTACTACATGCTAAAACCAACCTACAAGTATAAAAGTATACATTAAGCATTTCAACAAATAATGTTATCTCTTTCTAATTCTTAAGAATGTGAAATAAATGGAAATGTTTTGGTTTGTGACACCATTTGTTTGTGTTACATTAACTCATAAAAGCTTTGTTTTCTAAATGGAAATACTGAGTTCATTCATGTATAATGTGAAACAAATGCTACTGTCAACTTTGAAAGAAAACTTTCAAATACTAGAACAGAGACCTAATGTCTGCTTGTCGTAGTTAAAATGACTTGCCAGACTTAATGTTAAGGTCGTTGGTTACACTCTGTTTCTCATATATACAGATTTCTTAAAATACATGCAGTTAAACATGATATGTTTGATTCATTTCCTAATATATGGTTAACCATGCAGAATTCTCTTAGCTAATGCCATTAAGCAGACTACTCAGTTGCTTTCTGACAATAACAGTAATACTATTCCTTTCTTTGTAGGTGAGATTACTTGCATCTTGATATTCCCTGTGCAATTATAATTGCTATTTGTGTTGATTCGTGTATTATTACAATGATTATTAGAATATATGAAGTCAAAAAGGAGGATTTTAGATCAAATTATTTCCTCCAATTAAGCACCAGTTACCCATTCCAGAAACTTTCTGCATAACAGTATCTTTCTGCATAAACAGTATGTTTAGTGCATAGACAAAGAGCAAAAACTGACAACAGCTCAATACACTGTGTTTCAAAGAGCCGTTACTTGCATCATGCTACAGCATTCTACATTGTATGGACAGTGACATAGTTTTCCCTGGGGAAACTGGTCAAAGCTCGATCACTTAAGAAGAGAGTGGATAAAGCACAGGTTACTCTGAGAGACAACCAAATCTAATTATGGCTTGATTATCACTACACTTCACATATGGATACAAAAATCCAGTCATTAATGATCTCGCTTTGTGGAGGCAAGCTAAACATAGATTTTCAGTTGCCATGGCTCCTAAGTGAGCATCATCTCCCTGTTTCACATTGTCTTGTGGCATATAGATCAGGTTCAGTCCTTTGGTACTCCTACTCAAGGTCCTGCCTTGGATCTCGTTCAGGTTTCCTGAGCTGCTTTTCTTAGGAGCAGCCATGAAAATCCAGATGATTGCATTTCACTGAAAGAAAGGACCAGCCAATTACAGAGTTGAGACTCATGAGGACATTAAGAATTTGTTGCTAGTATTTGTATCACAGTACAGAACCTTCCTATGATACTAAGAAATTCTCCAAATTTCAGTGATTTCACTGGCTATGTCTGCACTGTCAAGTAACTTAGCTTGTGAGTTGTCTCCTGGTTTCAGTTATTGTCGTCCATATTGCATAAATGTTAGTTCACTCCATAGCTCGGTGTTAAAGAAAACCATCTCCATCCCTCCAAAATAAACTTCAAGTTCTCTGGGTACTTCACTCCAGTAACTGCTTCCAAAAAGCAACACCAACCAGATGACCAAAGGCTTGGATTTCTCTGCCCTACAAAGTTCCTGAACAGCAGGCTTTTTTATTTTCAGAACACTTTCCCATGCCTGGATATCATATCCCAGAGCCTGTAATGTGCTCCTTCAGCTTTGTGTTATAAAAATACCACCTGGGGGGTTGCAGCACAGCCCTCATGGTTTTTTTCAGGCACTTTGAACTCAAAGCAAACAAAATGAGGCAAGAAGACCACTGTGTGTGGCTTATAAGAGATGCAAGGCATTGTACTATATAGCAGAGATTTGTTTTGCACTTTCTTCTGGGCATTGCAATTTCTGAGCACAGTAGACATAAGCCACTCACCACTTTGCCTGAAGGATCTTCTTCTGAGATGTGTATTTAGTTACGTAAATAGAGCTGCAACGATTCTTTCTGTACTTTAGCAGGAAACACTTTAACGAAGTGTTTGCACACATCGGACATTCACTATTTTCATGGCAATATGGCAGCCCTTCGTCTTGCCTTTCAACACCAGATGCTGAAACCAATGATGTTTAAAGGCAGCAGTTTAGTTATAGAAGTGAAAATAGCAGACCACAGCTGAAACAAATATGAACTCAATCAATACTTCACTTTTGTTGTCCCTTCTAGAATTTCTAAAATGCAATCCATTTGCCAGAGCTACATGATTCAGTATTTGGTTCTTGGTTTGTTTTTTTTTTTTTTTCCCACCAAAGATATAAAACATAATGACAGGGAATATTTCAGAAAATATTCACTGTTCACTTAGTGGTGAACCTGTTATGTGACTAAGTGTAGGATTCATCTGTCCAAATTCAGTCTTAAGTATCTACATCTGAATACTCCATGTGCTTCTGCATTTACTTATTTCTCTACATTCACTATAATGGGAGCTGCAGTATCTAACTTTGATGCAGGGCAGGATTAGTTTGTCTAAACAGAAGTGCCAAAAGCCACTGGAGATGCTCTAGGATGTCCAAGACATCCTTAAAGTGTTTTATAAGAATCAGGCTGCTTTTAGATTGGCAGCTATATGACAACAGCAATACCCTCCTCCCCTGCATCTAAAATGTCTGTAGATGGCTATGTTTAACCAACTGAACCCTAGCTGTAGATGTAGACCCTACAGATATGAAAAACTAAGTGGAATTAATCACGCCTTGCATATCGTCTGTTATTATCTTCTTAAGCTCACCACTTCAGCATCGGCGTAGTGCTACTTTATGCTAAATTCAGGATGGTGCTCGCAATTAAGCTTATCATTGCTGACATAAGCTGACCCACATAACCACTATAGCAAAGCATATGAAATTCTGTTCTGCCAAAATATGAGCTTGTCTGTGATTTAAAAAAAAAAAAACAAAAAAAACCAAAAAAACCCTCTACTGAATTGTTTTTCATGGATGTATTTTAAGGACTCTGGCCTTCATATTTTAAAATTATGTCATACAACTGAGAAGGTGCAAGCACATTTTTGGCTTGTTATTTTTTATTTTGGCTTTTCATTGCTTTTGGTTTGGCTTCTTGCACAAGGCAAAGTGGCTGTAGAAAACACAGCATTAATTCATGAGAATTATGAGAATCATTCACTCTACAAGCATAATAAATATGCATCCCTATGCTCCAAGGCACACATTAATCGCTAAATACCAGAAGTTAAGGGTCCCAATGGACTGACTATTTAAACTTTTCAGTATATCTTACTGTTTCTCCCACCTCAAAAGCATCAGGCAATGGTCACAGGCAGTTTTAAATAGTAAAACAGAGATTTGCTGTTTTGGTAAAATCTATTCATTTTGGTTTTGGACCTTCTTTTCTCTTTCACCTTTACTGACAAGCTGCTGGAAGTGACACAATAATTTGTTGCACCCACATTAAAATTTTAGACTTCAAATAAGGACACAAGGGGATAGGAATAAAAAGGATTTCACAACTGTTGTGGTTTAACCCCAGCTGGCAAGTAAGACCATGTAGCCACTTTCTCACTCCCCCCACACACAGTGAAATGTGTGAGAGAATCAGAAAGGGGAAAAAAAACTCTCTGTATTGAGATAACAATTTAACAGGACAACAAGGGAAGATAATAATAGAACATACAAAACAAGTGATGCACAATGTGATTGCTCGCTGCCTATGACACCGATAACTCATTCGTTCCCAAGCAGCAGTATTTTCCCCCTGGCCAACTCCAGTTTATGGAGCAGGATGTCATATGGTAAGGAATATCCCTTTGGCCAGTTTGGGTCAGCTGTTCTGGCTTTGCTCCCTCTCAGCTTCTTGTGCACCTGGTAGAGCGTGGAAAGCTGAAAAGTCCTTGATTACCTGGCAACAACCAAAACATCAGTATATTATCAACATTCTTCTCATACTAAATCCAAAGCACAGCACTATACCAGCTACTAGGAAGAAAATTAACTCTGTCCCAACAGAAACCAGGACAACAACATACAATTTTAGTACCAGCGAAGCCTCTTTTCTGTGCTAATTCATTAGTTTCATTGATAGGGCAGCAGTTATATGTCTGGTTATGTGACAATAAGTTCCATAATAGAAAAGCCTTCTTTCTAGATGAATAATGTTTACTCTTCTGTTCTTTTCTCATGAACCTTACAGCAAATGGAGCTTCACTGAAAGATAACAATTTTGAAGTATTAAGAAATTCAGCTGAGGAAGCTGATTTACAACTCAGATATGGCAAACCAATGTGCAATGCTAGATAATTTATTTTTTTAAAAATTAAAGCCTAAAAAGCTCCCAAAAAGTAATTGAAAAATGCTTGAAAATTTTCATATTTCTTTAGCCTCCATGGATCAGCTGTTAATCTCTCCTTCATAAAATGAAAACTAAAAAAAAAAAAATAAAATAAAGCAGACATATCTTTTTGACTACGTTGATTCCTGACTCATAATCGCTGCTCACATCTTCAAAAGCAATACAATGAAAGACTGGTAAAGCAGTGTAGGTTACTTCCCTCTGTACTACTTGTTGGTAGTTTTGTTTGCTTGTTCATTTACAACTCGTGCAGAATTGTGAAACATTTAATAGTAGTTTTCTGCCATAAAGGTTTGAATAGCTCTCATTTCAAGTTTGCTTTCAACTGCAAAATTTGAATTTATTTAGAGGAAAAGATCACTTCCATTACTGATTATGATATATGATAGACAAGATATATGTTTAAATCTTGATGCATAATGGACAATAGAAACTACTCGTTTAAATATAAAGCATAGCCTAGATGTAGGAATTAAATTTACATTTGTACTTACTCGAAGTAGCTAAAAAAGTACAAACAAAACAAATAATAAAACCCCAAGTTCTGTTAAAATAGCCTATTTTAAGGATTGTCCTTCTGTTCAGTGATTTTTTGCACAAGACCCTGTCTAAGTATATTTTTTGAACTTCTCATGTCAATGAAGTCTAAGTTGTGTCATAGACCTGTGAGTCTGAGTAAGTGAACCGTTTGTGGTATGTTTACAGTATATGCATGTAACACCAGAGATTATATTCAATACTTTATGGCATTTTGATTGATAGAAGGAAAATGTACTGGTAGTTTTTAACAGTTTTTTGAAACTCATTTTTTCATGGAAACTTCCAAAGTCTGAGGTTTTCATTTAAGGCTGGAAAGAAAAGAAAAAAAAAAAAAAGAGCCAACATTTGCCAACATTTCCCATAAAATGAAGTATATTCTTTTCCTAATTTTCATAATATTGTCATTGAAATTTTCAATAGAAATTAAACCTCACTCTCCAGCCAGTAATTAATATCTAGTCATGTTGCCTTCGGATTCAGATCACATACTCTAACTGAAGCCAGTTATTTCTTTAGCTGCAGATCTAGGAATATTTTTCTTTATATTATAATTATATTTTGTAATAAGTGATATCCTGGATGTTTAAGCTAAGGCCATATCTTTCACTACTGTGATGGTGTGTTTGTATATACTTGGGGAAAAATCTGCTTAGTTATATGTATAGCACTCTGTGAAATGCTTTGTTGTATAGGTGAGAGTTGAATTTTTCACTGTCTATTGAAGTCAGTCTTTTTAAATATGGGAAATCTTCACTAACTCTCTGGAGAAATGACACAAACCCTTTTTTTTATTGTTGTTCTAGTTCCAAAACTTCCCTGAAAAAAGCACCTTGACATATTCTGTTTGATGATCCACCAAACATCCATTTGGTGAAGCGTTGAGTGACTGATCTTTTTCTGGACAGGTTATTGAATGTGTGTGATAAGGAGAAGTTGTATTCCCCTCCTTCGCAACATCTATTGTCACTCCTCCTCTTTGTATGTCCTCTTGCATTGTGGTCACAGAGCTAATTTTCACAAATTCCGGGCAAGAGCACTAGATCAATAAATCCACACAAAACAGCAGTATATTCTAAGTACAGCAGCAAAGAAGACAAATTCATTCTAGCAGGTTTTTCAGGCAGTATGACTGATTTTAGCTGGATCTTCCCTTAATGCATTTTTTCGAAGCTACAGGAAGGAGATTTGAGTACATACAGCAAGTTCACAAAGAGCAGCTTTCAAACAGCTTTTAGAGAAAGAGTATTTTTAACACAAGCACCAAAAAAGTTGTTCCTTTTAAAAATGGGGCTCCTCTATAGCTTCCATTAGACCATTTATACTTCATCACAGTCTCTTTGCATAAAAATAATTAAAAAACAAACAAGCAAACAAAAAACAGTTTGTCCATCTTTCCTAATGATACAGGTAGAGAGAAAAGAAGTACCTACACAATGAATAATAATGCAGAAACTCATACTGTAAAATCAATATGTCAGCTCAGTAGAGCTGAGCTTCTTTCTAATGCTGCTGTTCCAACAGTAGAGCTTACCTTCTGAATTATATATGTATTGACCTAATTACATAAATATTGACTTTGCTTTATATGAAGCCTTTTTCAGTCTCAGTGTAATTACAATGTCAATATTTGTTGAGTGTAATAACACTGAATTTAGACTTGTTAATTTTGATTGATAGTGGCGTGCCACAAGTTATTATATGGAATGAGACAGTTAGTCTAGAAGCATTCATAGCAAGTACGAGCAGCTAACAATGCCACCAAATCTGAATGTGTCTGCAAGACCTTCTGTTTCCGATTGTTTAACCAGGCAGAGGAAATATAATGGGTGATTACATCCTTTTTGCATAGAAAGCACTGTTTTGAGATGGATAAATATTTACCCTGGTCCAAAAAAAGTACAAATATTCAGCTGGGAACTCAGGAAATGGGTTCCTGTTTAAAGTTAGCTTTACAATTTTGCTTTACAGTGTTGTAAAGTCTGTTTAAATTGTGCCAAAATTGAGGTTTTATATAACAACAAGTGTACTTTGCTGTATACCTTCCATCGGGTATACATTATTTTGGAATAATATTGGGACCCAGACACAAGCAATTTCACATTAGATTATTTTCCTTTTCCTAGAAATCCAAGAAAGATGTGAGTAGTGGACTTTTAGGTACTACTCAGACTTGCAAAACTGTTCAGTCTGCAAATATTTGTTGAGCTGTATTTCTACAAGAACAACTTTGTTCAGAGCTGGCAGACTTCTGATCTACTTTCAACGATGAATAGCCATATAGTATAGTGTATGTTTCTAGATGCAATTATAAAGGATTTTGAATTTGGCAGTAACATGAGATATATTAATAGAAACTGAACTGTGGCAGTCTCTGTGCTGAGGATATTTAAATTTGTTCTAGCTATAACATGTTGGCAGTAGTGTCAAGGCATGCATCAAACTGTATTTTCTTATTTGTCTCAGCAGGGATGCCAGACAAGACGAACCTCAGTGACGTAAAGCAAATCCATCAAACCAAGGATGGCAGCACTTTAGACACAACTGGAGCAGGATGTACAACAGTGGCTGATTACATGACATTTATGCTGATTAGTTTGGTAACACTATTTCTCAGTCTTTGGTAACTGTTTAGCTCTGGCTTGATATACGTGTCTCATTGTCATCTGCTTATCCCCACTCACAAGCTTGGAATGAGAGATCCAGTGGATATAGCAGTATTTATGATAGCTTGTGTAATATCAGCCTCTCTGATCTTAGGCCTGAATATTAACAAAGTTGTTTGTGTAACATTTTTCTAGTGTTCTGGTTTTGTTGTTGTTGTTTTGTTTTGGTATTTTTTTAACATCTATATGGCTATGCGAAATCAGGTTTCCTTTTATAATATTTCATGTTAAAAATAAGTTGAATATGATAATCTTTCTCTTAAAAGCAATTTGTAAAAAAGAGATCACAGAATCACTGAGTCCTGGAAGGGGCCCCTGGAGATCATCTAGACCAACCCTGTACAGAGCAAGCTGCCCAGGGCCAAGTCCGGTTGGTATTTGAATGTCTCCAACAACGGAGGCTCTGTAGCCTCTTTGGGCAACCTGTTCCAGTGCTTGAACACTCATAGCAAAAAAGTTTTTTTCTTACATTTAAATGTTATATAATGCTTTTCTGTTTGTGCCCGTTGTCTATTCTCCTGCCGCTGGGCACAGATGAGAAGAGTTTGGCTCGATCTTCTTTACTTCCCTTATCAGGTATGTATACATGTTGATGAGATCTCCTCTGCATCTTCTCTTCTCCAGGCTGAACAGTCTCAGCTCTCTCAGCCTCTCCTTGTATGAGACATGTTCCTGTCCCTTAAAGATCTTCGTGACCCTTTGCAGGACTCTGTCCAGTATGTCCATGTCTCTCTGATATGGTCTGACTAGTGCTGAACAGAGCAGGAAGATCACCCCCTTCAACCTGCTGGCAATGTTTTTCCTAATTCAGACCAAGATGCTGTTGGTTGTTTCTGCTGCCAGAGCACATTGCTGGCTTATGTTCAACTTGGTGTCCATCTGGATCCCCCGGGTCCTTCTCTGCAGAACTGCTTTCCAGCTGGTCAGCACCAGCATGCTCTGGTACATGGGGTTATTCCTGCCCAGATGCAGGACTTGGCATTTCCTTCTCTTGAACTTCATGAGGTTCCTATCAAGCCATTTCTTCAGCCTGCCAGGGTCCCTCTGAATGGCAGAACAACTATCTAGTGTATCAGCCACTCCTCCCATTTTTGCACCTTCTGTGAGAACTTGCTGAGAGTGTACTCGCATTGTCCAAGTCATTAATGAAGTCAAACAGTATTAACTCCTGGGGTAAACCAAGAGTAACTGGTCTCCATGTGCAATTTGTGCTGTTATTCACAACCCTACATACAACTGATAGCAACTGATGAAACAGTTGCTCAGCACTTTATGAGTTTTGTGTTTGAAGTCCTGCCTTCTGGGACATGATCCCTGTAAAACAGAAAATGTTGAATTTGCCCTTCTCTCTCCAAAAAGAAAAACAAACAAACAAAAACCAAAATAAAATAAAAAATAAAAAAAACCCCAACCAAACAAAACCAACCACACAGTGTAAAGTTAGCAAATTTTAGTAGGAATTACTTTTCATAGTTCATAAAAACTACACATTAAATACAGTATATGTATACACAGATATACATACAACTGCATTTTATCCAGAGACAACAGCAAGGTTAGGATTCAGTATTTAGTTGAGATATCTCAATCTATATGTCTACATACAGATATTTACATATGTGCTGTTTATCTACTGCGTATGTGTTACACATGTAAGCTGTCACTGCAATCAATGGAAATACAGGGTAACATTCAGCTGCTAAAAGACCAGCAACAAGTGCCAGTTGAGATGCTGTAAAAAAACTCACTTGGTGTCCAGCTGCTGCTATGAAGGGGCCAAGGTCTTTTGGTGGGCAAGTGACCCGAGCTCTTTGTCAATACAGTTAATGAAACTCAGTGAGTTATTCAGCTCATATGAAGAAAGACATGTAAAAAAGCAACCACATTAACCAAAAGTAAGTGTCTGATGCCACCTAAGATTTCTTGGAGTATCCAAGATATCCTCGTGGGACCCGCATACATGGTGCAGGACTTGTGGGAAATTCCAGAGGCTTCCTTTAATGGAAGCCATCCAGAGTGGCAGCTGGTGTGTATCTCAAATGGATCTAGACATGGATAAGTGGGCCCATGAGTTATACGCCAGGTCTCCATCAGTAATATTAGGAGGTTAGACACCTAGCGAAGTGGTGACACATGAATGCAAATCTGAATCACAGCTTAAAACTCAGCTCAAGTTCTCATGCTTTATACAATAAGGTAAGCTAAAGTGTTCCACACTACTAATGGTATATCATATATTATTATTATTATAAGATTTTATTATCCTGCCAGGACTAATTCCCATGTCATTTTAAGCAGAAATTATTTAAGAATATTTTGTAGTTATTTATCCTTTGCAGTCCTTTACAAGAGGGGAGAAAAACTGTTGTGCAGTGTTGTATTCACTCATACTGTACCTAGAACTCTTCTTAGACTGCAATAAATAATCTTATATGAGTCTAATATAAGGAAACATATGTAAATATTTTTATTCCCCAATGCATGCATTAGTTATTAGTGTGCACAGTATAACAGAGGTAAACAGATATAAAATTTAAAAAAGCAAGTGAACATTCCTAAGAGCAATTCCATGCCCAGATAAACATCATTAGTAGGAATGTATGCTAGTGTGTACATTTTATTTGACATCTTTTTTCTTTTGCAGGTTTTGTAAACCAGTCCTTCAAATTCACTTGTCTTGTTGTCTCAGCACACACTGAAATTAGAACATTGGTAATTCAGGGAAAGAAAATCTGATTTTGTTCTTTTCCATTTTCATACCAGCACAAACCATGATCAATCTAGTCCAGCAATGTTTTTTTCAACAATGACCATTACCAGTCCCTTCAAGAAAAACAGAATAAAGCTTTGAACAGGAGAATCAGAAATAGAGAAAAAAATCTACCAATATCCATTATTTAGAATTTGATTTATATCCTAAAGCACTTTGTTTTCATTCCTCACTTTTGTGTGTAGTTCAAGACCTTACTGATGGCACCAGGTAGTCAAGGAGATAACAGTTTATTCTATAGCACCTTGGAAACAAAAGCCCCATTTTTAAATAGTGATAGTAATTAGGTCCTAAGGCCTCTTCAAATATATGTTCATAAGTCTGTGTTACTCCTCATTTTTTTTCATGGCCTGTTCCCCTTATTTTCTACACTGCTCCTATGAAAACTCATTTCTAAGATTCCTTCTGGAGTGAAAAATCAAGTCTTTTCCTCCCAGACACATATGAACAATGTAGGTTTGGGCGTTGCTACTACACGCAATATGAATACAACAGTGGCAGGTCTGGAGTTCCCTCACTCGACCCTCAGGCACAAGATCTCATTCACCCTCCTGTCCCATCAGTCTCTAAGCATCACCACGCACTCTACATCATTACCTAGACTCATACATCTGCTAGGCTGCATCATGGCCCTTTCATCATATCTGACATGCTATAAAGAAGTATTCATGTTTCTTAAAGAACTGTAAAAAACCCATTAAAATGTCTCAGAGCAAGGAGAGGACACTTGCCTGATAGGAAGCCAAGGCTGGTTTGCAATTTGTCTCAAGGTTCCTTTGCAAGGGAGACACCCTTGCAAGAAACTGTGGCAACATGGCAGGATGCTGAAGTGTAGCTCCAAATTTGGGAACTGGAAGAAAAAAAAAAAAATCAACATTGCCTGTGTTAAAGCCAGCAATGAAATGAGGAATAGTACTGTGCAGAAAAATGCGGAGTGTGTTAGAGAAGCCAGGAAGAGAGAAAGAAAAAGAAAAAAAGAATCTAAACTGGAGATTGTGACAATACAGTGTAAAAACATGTGTACCCATGTTGAATAGCGGACCATATGCAGTGTGTACACGAGCCACTCCGGGTCAATTGCCTTGAGATGCAGAGTCTTTTCCCAACAGCAGGTCATACAGGCTGCACAGGGCTGCCACTGCGCTCCTCAGATGACCTGAGAAATGACATCTGGGTCTAGGTTGCTCTGAGTGCTTTCATTTGTTTGTACTCAGCCATTTTTCATAGTCTAAAACTTCTCCATATGTCACAAAACATTTGTTGAAAGAGATTTTTGTTTTGCTTTTCTTTCTTGTGTATAACCTTTTTATGTATTTCAGCGATTATGGTTTAAAGTAGGAATGCTTTACTCAACATGTACCGTTTTTCAAACAGGCACTCATTCAAATGTTGTTTATACTAAAATTGCAATGGATATCACTATTAAAATTGTGTAACTGGTCTCAGTGCAATTAAAAATTCAGAAAGAATAAGGTGAGAGAGATTTGTAGGGATTAACTTATTACAGGACAGTGTAGTTACTTGTAAAAAATATTTTAGTAAAAGAACAATCCTAGAAATACAACATTTCAAAAATCCGTGTTATTTGTATTGGTAAGATTGAGCTATTATTCTTGAATGTCTATTTTTTATTTTCTTTAGATGTACCTGTATGTTTAAATGTACCTTGTGTGTTTAAATGTACCTTTTGTATTTAAATGTAGTTTGTACCTTCTAGGAAAAAGGTACTGAGGTACTTTTTTTCTCATTAATAATGTCCTAGCACTTCAAATAAATATTTTAAGGTGACAACTTTCTGCAGTGTAGCTGGTGAAAGAGAACAAAAAGCATTTACTTCCTTGAGAAGCAAATAACATTATTCCTTTCATTGCTAGTAAAAGATGAAGCATACCTATAGCCATGTAACAGGTTATCTTTGGCTTTCTTTCTGTAGATAGGTAGATACACAGATGCATCATTTATTTCTCTATAGCTATATTTTTATATGTTTACTCAAATATATTCTCGTTCAGATTGTAACAGGGTTTAGATTAACCTATGAAAGATTGAAGATTAATCTTAATATTTCCATAGCATCTCCTCAGGAGCATGAATTAAAATAAGAGGTTGAAGCTATATCTGCTATGGGTTTCTTTTTAACTTCAGTTCTACTCTGAAATAGTTGTGTAAATGTTAACCTTATTCAGCAAAGGATGACTTTTTATATGTGCTCTGAATCACAACTGATTATAATAGGGATTAAAAAAAAAAGTTGTTTCTAAATACATTAGACGAAAAAGCTCCAGTAAAACCTAAGATTCTACTCTTGCAAATGTCAGCAAGTTATTTATAAAGTTCTAACTCATAATTCTTTCTTCCTGGTGATATATGAACAAAAAATCTGGCTTGACAGATTTTGCCAGACAAAATTTGCATGTCTGGCAGTTGGAAACCTTATCTTTTACTTTATTTTGGAACTTGTAAATGTGAAATGCTAGAGACAATATACCTAGTACCCCAGGAAGCTCTTTTACCAGCTCACATCGAAGAGGAATAACATGCTGAGCTTCTGTGGCTGGGAGGACTCGGTCGATGCATCTCATCACCCCTTACAGCACAGAGAGCTGTGCTGGGATCACCTGCTGTGCATGCCTAATTTAGGTGTCACAACTGTGTCCCTCCAGGTTTGTCAGCCAGTCTAAATCAATTGTTAGTCTCTTGAATTTAAGTCACATGGAGGTTTTTCTCAGTGGCAGTTTCTGGTCTTCCTGCTTCTCTCAGTGTCACTGTCTCTCTCATTTGTGCTGGTACAGGAGTTTACAGGACTATGAAGTGAAACTGGTTGGGGTGTTACTGACCCAAAGTACCTCCTTGATCCAGTTCACCTTGCATGTGCACAGCCAGTGGCACTGGTACAGCAGATGGGGTGGCCATAGTGCTTGTGGCAGTCCAGTCACACATTTATAGCAAGTGGACACAATGGTAGGTACAACAAAACATGTTAACAGCATAAACACATACTGCAAAAAATCGCCTTTTGTTGCCCCTTGTGCAAGGATTCATACTCCAGTATCTAAAGCAGGATACGGCCATTAAAAAAAAGTCATAGCGAAGTCTGATTTTATTCGTATACATGCCACACTTGAAATACTAGAACAGATCTCTTTCACTGATGGGCAAAAACTTACTGCCCAACATATATACCAGTATACCTCACCCTGAGCCTCTTCCCTTTCTTTGTCCCTTACAGCTGTGTCTATAGGAGATTGGTATTGTATAGTAGGATAAAGTGTTTTCCTGTTTACTTGTACTTTATTTATATATGTAGCTCACACCTTTGTGCTGACTCTTAAAAAATATTTTTCATGTCTGTTCACACTCCTGGTTTTTTGGCCAACAGAGGTGTTTGTGAAATACTTCTCTTTCAGCTTTTTATTTGTAAAAGATCAGAGGTTTATCAATTAAAACAAAATATGGGATACCAGGCCTTCAAAATGGTAAAAAGCAACATGATCCTGAAGAATAAATGTTGCTTGTCATGTATATCTTTAGTAGGTTATAAAAAATACTGTATATGTAGTTTCAGAGCATCGGTAGGACTGATAATTAGTGCATGGACCAGGTTCTTTTAAACATTTGTGATACTACTGAATGCCATGGATATAACTGCAAGCATAGCTTGGCTTTGTGTTATCTGCATGCACACTGAACTGATACATTTAATACATTTTAGAAAGGCATCACAACATTACAGGTAATAGCAGTTCATAGATCTCTTCTCTATACTGGTTACCTGTATACCATGACAAATAAAAATTTAATTTAGCAAATAAAAATGTGTATTGTGAACTCTTACCTATACGGCTCTGAGGAAAAAAATAATGTATTTTCCTATGAAATATGTAACTTAAATGTTAAAATTTTCAGCATTTAGTAATCTAAACAGCAAGGGTGAGAGGAAACTCCTTGTGCTCAAATATGTAAGTAGACTTGCACACTAATGCCTGGTTAAATGAATATTCTGAAATACTGTCTTAATTTCTTTTATTTCAATCTTTTGCCCTGAAAATCCTATTTTTCTATAACACTTTAGAAAACCACTAAGACCAAGGGTAGCTGGTGGCAATGGAATTCCTATGAGAAATGTTGACGTATACTCTTGATAGACAAAAAGGTTTCTAAACTATATAAGATTAGTTATGGTGTTCTATGAATAAAAGAGAATAAAAGAAAAATAATAATAATAAAAAAGACCAGCTTTATGGAAAACTATAAGTATCCATGCAATTTCAAATCCTAGGAAACACCACAGACCCACTGTCAAAATGGCTTCAAGTTGGCGCCAGAGGAGATTTAAACGGGATATTAGGAAAAACTTCACGGAAAGGGTGGTCAAGCCATGGAACAGGCTGCCTAAGGAAGTGATTGAGTCACCATCCCTGAAGGTGTTTAAAAGACGTGTAGATGTGGTGCTTAGGGACATGGTTTAGTGGTGGACTTGGCAGTGTTAGGTTAATGGTTGGACTCGATGATTTTAAAGGTCTTTTCCAACCTAAATGATTCTATAATTCTAATGTTTGGCCTTTCTGTTTACATCTATCTTCTTCATCACAGTCACCTTTTCCACTTTCCCTCTACTTTCATTTATTAGGGTGATAAAACATGTCTTATCGGAGACCCTACCATCCAGATGGACATATTTACTTCTATGATATACCAGCTTTTTCCAGGGAAATCAGCCCATTTATCACAGGAGCTGGATAAGCCAAGGAACTGATAAGGTTTTTGTTCAATAACTCCTGTGTTTCAGTTTTAGACTGGTGGTACAGTTTTAGGCAAATTAGCAACAACACCATTTGCTTTATTCGCTAGGTTTTTGCTGGACTATGTGAAAGAACACTGTGGTTTTAGGCACATTGCAACTAGTACATTTGATTGGCAGTTTTGGAAAAGAGGCTGAGGTTTGAACAAGCAGAAGCTGAACTGCACCAGCCTCTATCACTGATTCTTCCAAAATGGAGCTGAAGATGATGCTTTGACAGGGCAATATCAGGAAGCCTGCAGTGCTGCTGGGGGTGTTATTTGTTCAGTGTCTAGATAAAAGATGTTCGTTTCTTGCACTGTCACTCTGACACATTTCAGAAACACAAAAATGACTTGTAGGAAAGACCCATAAAGCTATCAAATGTTAAAGCAAAATTAAATCTGCATTTCATGAAGGTTGGTAGTTATCATTTTTCAAACATTGTTAGCTGGTTTAAATAAAATGTCCTTCAGGATTTGTGATCTACAGTGCATTGTATTCAAAGAGCTTTACATCAAAGCATGACACTGGCTTTTCACCAAATTATATCTTTGCTACATGATGTATGTTCATGGAGAGTCTCTCAAATTGTGAGGTTAAAAACAAAACTCTTGCTTGCAGACCTAGCTCTGCCCTTTATTTCTCTACACTTCAAGCTGTATCTCATTTATCCAAAAACCTTCAAAACAGTCTGAATGAAATGGAATTTACCAAATTCAAATGTCCCATATAAATGTTGCCCTACTCTTTATGATGCAGTAAGTACATTGTGAGATCTTATATTATTTCTTTCATAGCAAGACTCAACTTGAAATAGAAAATCCACAGCACAGTGTAAGCAATGACCAGATTCATGGGCAGAGAACCTCTGGTAGACAAAAATTCCTAAAAGATTCCATCTTATACCCCAATAAGAGAAAAAACTATCAGAGGTTCACTCCTTGGTGCCACCACAGGTAGATGGTCCAGGTTTAGATGATGAAAAGGCTTATTTAGGAAATTACTCCAATCATGCATCCAGGATGCCACACAGAGTGTTACAGCATTTTTTTTTCCCCACAGATTGAAAGTGGATGTACCAATAACTTGCAATGCCTTGTATAAGGACCTATTAATTCCAGGAAGTACAAAGTTACTGAAATATTACCTGTGGGACGTGGGATTTTACTTAACAGATTAAGCCTTTAGATGTTGTTTCCTCCCATAGAGAGATGAAAATGTGTTATTTGTCCCTCTGAGGTGGACAGCATATTTAATCCTTAACACTGAATGAATGTGGTCAGCACTCAGGATATGTACCATACCTCCTGATCTATTTTATTTTTCACATTTTAATTAAAATTTTGAAAGTATGATAAGAATTCTCTCTACCTTTGCATACTAATTTACATTTATATTAGGACATTGTGAATGAATGCGCACCTTAGAATATCAGATTATTCCCCTACTCCCAGCTACAATTAAAGGTGTTTTTTAAAAATAAAAAATTATTTTAAAAAACACTTTATTCACTACTTCCTTTGAAAAACAACTTTATAAATAATGTACAGTAACAGAATCAATGTAAAAAGCTTCTAGTTTCCACGCCTTTGTGCACTAGGTCATACTACTCTAAATCTTTCTAGAAATAATTAAATCCAGACTTCCTCCAGTGCACAAGGTGGAGCCCTGCTCACTGTGAACCTTCTATCTGTTTTACTAGTAGTGTGTACAAACTATCAAAGGCATATGAGTTTGCACCAAAACACCTGAAAAATGAATGACTGAACAGATCCATAGTCACAATCAAGAAATGTCAACTTAAATGATGGCTTTTTCCTGTCTTCTCTCCTTTTTTCTCAAAGAGGGAGTAATGCCCTAGCTAAAATTGGAGTTAAGAAGACTCTTAATTTTGAGTTCCTAGGGAAAAAAATAAATCTCAGCCTCTAGCATCGACGAAATGCCTAAGTCTAGGATAATAAGCTCAAAAAAGATGAGGCGGGGAGGATTAAGCAAAAGCTTTTTATTCTTCTGGCTAAATTTAATCTTAAAAAAATGGAAATGGCCATGAATGAAAGTCTATATCTCCAAGTGCATGCAGTAGCGTAGTGCTATGAAATGGAGCACATTGCATTCACAAGCAGATCCCTAAGACTATATCAGAAGAGGTAAGCATAGATCTTGGAATTCTTCTAATGTGTTTTCTCCAGTTGTTAAATCTTAATTTAAGAGATGCAATCATAATACAAAATGAATATGTAAGACACAAAACACACAGATACTCATATTCCACTGTAACCTTAAGGACTCACCTGTTGCACTTCCAGAGGTCCTGACAGGTAAAAGTTCCCACATAAAGGAAATAATTCTTAATTTTCAATGACATTTTTTCCCCAAAACTATACAGGAATAACAGTATTATTTAAGATCAAATTACGTATTTTGTAGTTAATTCTAGAAGTAACAGTAGTCCTTGCTTCCCTTGCAGGGAACTTCTAGTGTAGATATCCAAGCCTTTGTCATCTGTTCTGTCAAAAATCATCTGTGAGAAAACAAACCTAATTAAACTCTATGAGGTTTTCATCAAAATCTAAGTAGTATCTTGAAATCTGGTAGTATCTTGGCAGACAAGTACCATTCCCTGGACAAAAAATTGAGCTATTGAACAAAAAATTTTGAGAAATCAATTCTAAAAGGAAAAGTCATCTTTTTTCCCACCAAATAAGATTAAATGTACTTTGGATTTTTTTTCTTTTTTTCTTTTAGGATACATGTGTGCTCAAAGGAAGCATACCAGTTCATGAAAAACTACTACAAAAACCCTTGTATTTAGAAATGTTTGAATGAATACCCAGTCAAAGACCTTGATGGGAATGTAAAATAAGTTGAGCCATTAGAAGGAAGAGATAGAAGTCATGTCACCTAAGCCCAGTCTTCTAAACGTGTCTGGTCCAAGGCTGTCCAGACACTGTCTTAGTCATCTGTGAGACATTTGCAGTACATGTCATTTTAATATAAGCTTCTATGACAGGAAAAAATGAATTGCCCTCTGGAGATGCATGTCTTCCTCAACTATCTCTAAAAAGAGCTTAGATGACTAAATTATATAAGTAACCTAAGTTTTTAGATGCCAAATAACAAGTCTCATCCCCACCTCAGGTTTCCAGCAGAGCGAGAAAAGCAACACTGCCTTAATCAACACTTTCTTTCAACTAAAGGAATTCTAAATACAGTTATGATTATGAAAATCTTTATTAGAAGGTTGATTATTATTATTATGTTAGGAAATTAAACTGATGTCAAATACAGATTAAAAATATTGATGCCTTTCCAAGGTCTAGAGACAAAATAAAAAGCATAGACTTAACTGCATCTGTCAATACAGTTATTTTTCCAGTGTGCTGATTCCAACCAATACTGCAGCTGGATCAGCCCTGTGGCAGAAATGAACTGGTAATAAGACTTTGGATTGATTATATTCATAGGGACATGATTAGATGAGGCAAAGAAAAAAAGTTTCTTAGAGAGCAGAAAGTATCATAACCTAGCCTTCCATCTAACAATCAGCATTGCTACAAACTCAGTTTAGCAAGAGCACACATAAATTCAGCTTTCTGCTACTAGCTGTAATCTTCAAAAACAACGAAGTCATTTCCAAGGGATATTAATGGAGATGATCTGGACCTAAAAGAAAAGGTTGTTGCATTTTAGATCTTTGATAATGAAATTTATGAACAAAGCCATAATGTCTAATGGATTAAATATTACATTAGCAGCCTATTTGCAAAGGATTTATGAGTTCCTTGCCTGTTTCAGATGATATTTAAAACTGACAAGACTGGCCAGCAATCTGATGAGCTGAACATCTCTGGTTTTGTTTACAAAAACAAAATATAAAAGGCACCAAATCCACCTCAAATGATGACAACAGCAACAACAAAATGGGAAAAAAAAAAAGGCTTTTGTTGGTAAAGCTCTGATGAAGGCAAGGCTACAGAGTAGTGTTGCCTCTGGATATGACTCAGTATCACAAAAGCCTTATAAAAAGGCTAATGAGCCTGTTGCCTTTACTGAAAACGCTATTTGCCAGTGGCAAAACTAACAGCAAGTCTATATTACCACTAATTTGCTGGCTATTTTTCTTCATTCACTAGCTCATAAATTCCAACAGAGTTGCTTCTAGGCAAATATCAATTGCTATGAAAAAGGCAAGTAAATATGTCATAACTTTAAGTGCTTTTGTGACAGGATTATTAATATTTGAAATTCACATATATCACTGATGAAAGTTAAACTTTCTAAAATATTGAGTCAAGAAAATGTGTTGGCTTGGATTTAGAAATTAACCATAATGAGGTCTAAATGGCAATAAACAATCCAGGATTGTTGTAGTATCTTCAAGTGATTTCTAGTTTAGTTGCTTGAGAAGAAGAAGAGCTAATGGCTTGCCAACTTGTAAACACAACAGCTTTCCTGAAAATACTGCTCTACAAATAACCTTTAATAATGCTCAAAGGGTAAATAAAATATTTATTTCTGTTTGGCGTATTTTTGTCAAGTAGCATTATCTTTATTGATGGAGAAGCCCTCTTAAAAATAATATAAAAGTTAATGGCAGGAAGTTTTGACTATATCAAATAATTGTAGTTTTATTATGACAGTGTAGAAGTGAGCAAAGGGAGTCTCATAGCTATTTGCATTAGCTTATGTTCTATCTCCAAAAAGTTTTCTCTGAAAACAGTCAAGATCCACTTGGATAACAACCATGATGTGAATTTAATGATACCTAGTCAGGTATAGAATTTATCAAAACAGCTTGTTTTCAGTCTAAATCAAGAGAAACATCTCTGCCAAAAAGTACACTTGACAATGTGTTTATTTTCTTCCTTACTATAAAAGTTACCATATCTCAAGGGATATTGTACTAGTAACATGCATTAACAGCTGTTGGCAAATGAAAGAGAGGTGGGGGCAGGGCCAGGAGGGGATGGGAGGAGAGATAGGAAGACTGAGAGAAAGGATGGGGCTGAGAAGAGGCAAAGAGAGGAATGAAGGGAGAAAAAGAATGAAGAGAAGGGAGGAAAAGGAGGAAGAGAAGGGAGGAAAAGAAGGAAGGGAGAAGGGAGGGGAGGGCAGCGGGTGAGAGGAGAGGAGAGGAGAGGAGAGGAGAGGAGAGGAGAGGAGAGGAGAGGAGAGAGGTAACAGTAACTTTTCATTTTTACTCTGCCACTGTCATAATAAAAAAGGCATTTAAATAATACAAAATAAGATCCAGCAGTTTGGAGAGAGAAGGTAAGACTGTATTTCATATTACTGAGGATGAACTTAGCATGTGTATTAGAGTGTATATTCTAAACTCCAGTAAAAAGCAACTGTAAAATTGCTAATGAAAGGGAAGCACAAAACTCCGCTAGGAATCACTGCAATAAAAGCATTTACCTCTGGATGATAGGCAAAAATCAACTATATTCACTTATTTTCAGGTAAAAGAAAAAATATGTTAAGTTGCTAAACACTTTAAACAAAGTGCGCTTTGCTTATTTTCAGTTTACTTGAATAATGGCTTTTAAAACCTTTGTAAATCCTTTTATTTGGGTTTTGTGCATGGAATATTCTGATACAAGCAAGCTGTGTTAGGTAACATGATGAATGTTACAAATGCCCTCCATTCCTTGTAACCAAGATGTCTAGAGATTCCTCTAAACAGCAGGCTAAATGGAGATCACTGGTTTGATTGAAAGCATGTTGGAGCAAAACGGCCTACCTGGAAATGTATCACAAGTGACACTAGTGAAAAATACTGCTGAAAGCAATTCTTTCTCCTGGGTGGCATCAATTCTTCCACTGGCACTGGTCAGCACACTCCAGTACATTCATCCACAGATCTGTGCTTCTTGGAAGAGCCAAGCCACCACATGGCATATTAAAGAACTTGCTTAATAAATCTAGCTAAGGAGACCTTTCCTTCAAGTTGGTTGTTTGTTTTATAGCGCAGTTTCCTGGTTTGCAAACATCTAGGTCTGACAATGAAGACAGAATACATTTTGAAACAGATTCTGAATCTTTATTATCTGCATCATTGATTTTCAGTGTAAGGAACTATATTTTTCTGATGATGCACATCTGTCTTTATAAGATCCTGAAAAATTGAAATGTAAAGCAATATGTGGTATTGGTAAACAATGAAGGTATGTAGTGTTTGTTTGCTTTTCTTCCTTTTTGTTTTGATCTTTTCTCTTTCAAGTGTCATTCAGGAGGAAAATTTGCTTTCTGATTATAAAGCCAGAAGTTAAAAGCAAGTGACAAATTAAAAAGAAAAGGATTATGAGACAGGATATACACTAAGTCTTCCATCAAAACTAAACATAGTCATACTTAGGATTTCCAGGACAGCAGCCCTTTCACATAACAATTGAAAAATTGGGGTTTTTATATGACTTCAAATTTGTCATATATTCAAATGGTGTGCATGCACTCATTTCATAAAAACTAAATGGCCTCTAGGAAGTCACATAATGTCCATCTTATACAGAAAAACTATAGCTCAACACTTCTGTTGCTACAAGTTAACCTTTATTTCTTTGGAATTTAAAAAATAAATGATATCAGAACAATATGCAAAATGAGCACTATGTGATTTTACTCTCTAATAGAAGACAAACCAAGCACAGTAAAATAAAATTTATTTTCAAATAATGGAACACAAGGGTCTCCAGTAGTAAGAGTCCATGGGTCTGGTACAAATACTGCCACACACTTGCATATCTTCATATTCATAGATTTCCCTGCACTCTCATTCTGGATGTGTCTGTTTCATTGTAAAAGAAAATCTCTATTCTCTGGCTTTTATTCACGTATTGGAATACAGTAAGGTATATTTCTGCATATATTTCTCAGTTTCTGATGAAGAAACATTAAAACTTCCAGATTTTTTGTTGTTGATGTTCATTTTTTCTGTAAGGCTTCCTTAGTGAAAGATTTCAAACTGTGTGACACTATCTTCTGTGCTTACCTCTATTTGCAGTCATACCAGTTGTTCCTGGTAACTATCCACACCATCCCACGTGTGCTCCCTCGTGTAGTTCTGTTACTCTTCAGTAAAGCACATTTTTTTTTTGTTAAATATGTTGTTCAAAATGCACCAACTTCTAGCATTTGCTTTGTTGTTTTACTTCAGTTTTGCTATTCAGCTCATTTGTTCTTTTTCCTTTCCCTACTTGTTCAACATGATAAAACATGCTCTGTTCTCTCCCTGTTCCCCCTGGCAGTGAGACTTTTTGAGCGCCTCAGTCCCATGTGGGACAGTGCTATGCTGAGGTTGCCACCCTCCCCTCATGTCTGTAACCACATATTCCCACTGTCTCCCACAGTTCAGTTAACCATGCAGTGAGGCAGATCAATCTGTCGATCCTGCTGGAAATTTATCCAGCAAAAAATCAACATTTGTTTTCAGTCTCAGTGCCACTTGCTCTAGCAGCAACTGCTTGCAGGAGCACAGCTTCAGATCAAGAAATGCACAGTATCCTCATCTTAGAAGTGGCTGTAGCTTGAAAATTAGAGTGATGAGGACACTCTTCCATACTTTAAAAGATGTGACATTTAACCTTCTTGGCCTGTAAAGGCAAGGATCCTTCCCTGATCAGCCATTCTTGCCACTTCACCGTCACATGAATGAACAAGTCTGCCATCACCACAGACTGTTTAGTCAAGTGGTGCCCAAAATGCATCTGTCACCTATGGCTCATGAAGAGGTAAAAGTGCACATACACAAACAAGTGCAACTACAGCCCTACTGGACACTGGGATTCCTGATATATCTCTACCTTCGTCATGCATACCAGGCAGTTCCTTGCACACTGTGTGGGATCTGAGGTCTTCATGTGTGGGGAAATGAGCTACTCAGTAAAACCCATGGTCTCAAATGTCAGGCCTTATAGAGAACTTTTAATTGAATGTTTTACTGCAAGGCTCAAGAGCTTGGTGTTATGGTGTGACTTGTTTCATGCGTTATTCTTCAGATCAGTCTCTTACTAGAATGTGATACAATTTTCTTTCAGAGTTCCTTCAAAACCTGAGGGAAGAAAAAGCATCACAGCTAAAGCTCTCGATTATGATGTTATAGCTATTTTCTGTCTTAAGAATTGTCGTCTTTTCATCAGTATCTATATTCAGAGGTCTGACATGCTGCCGCTAAAATTATTTTCTGTTTTATCATTTGGAACTCATTTTCTATATTTCTACAACGTGATCACTGACTCCACTAATTTAATTTCACATTCACCCTCTTTAAAGTAGTCTACAGCTCCACCTTCTCTGCTATTTCTCATTTTGTTTCTTTCTATTAGCAGTAGAAAATCTTCTTCATGACACAATCCACTATGCACTTTCTATTAAGAAACCCCCTGTGTTGCAAGAGCAAGCCAATAATCATCTGCTATATGACCTTCTTCTTTGTCAAATTGCTCCCTCAACCACGCTTGCACTGTGAGAGCTGTCCTCACTGCTAAGTACATTGTTATGGATTTCCTTTGTCCATTACTTGCATTCATTGCAATGAATGTACCTTAATGTTGTATACAGCAGTACTGTAATTAACACATTTTTTGCATTTCTTGACTTTATTCATGGTCACTGAAATCCGTACTTCTTTTTCTCTCTAGGGATTTGTGTTTCAATGGGCTTTGAATTGGGGCCCTACATTGAGTTTTCATGAACAGCGACTTTGTCTTTTAGATATGACATTTGCACTCAATGTGCTTTTAAACACTGGGCCTGTCACCAATGTAGTAGGGGTAGGTCATCTCAGTAGGAGAGAAGGAAAGGGAAGGTTTCTCTCCACATTTGAATGAAACCCTGTTAAAGAAAGAGTTGAACTTGAAGGAGGTTTGTAAAGGTCTTGGAATAAGAAAAAGTGCTGCATGGCTAGTAAGAATGATTGATGATAAAATTTAATGTCAGACAAGTTAACAGCAGCCACTTTGGAAGAGAACTGTTTCTGAAAAAGTGAAGCATCTTCTTGATATACAAGCCCGGTACCACTGGGTCTTTTCAGCTCCTCATTGAAGTGATGCTATTATTTTAAGTGTTAGTACTGGTGGCATTACCGTAAGTGCTACTGTTTGTAATGTTACTCCATGAAAAAGAGAGGTGTTCATCAGGAGAAGACTAAAAGGAGAAAAAAAGAGTAAGGGGAAAGAATAGTTGTTTAGTGAAACTGTTCAATAAGTAAATAATTACTTAAACAAGTGATTTAATCATAGTCATAACTATAACAATTTCTACTTACATCATCTAGAATTGTCTACAAAATAAAGACAAGTTGTGCTTGGTCTCTATTCCTAACGTATGGCCATCACTTTTTAATATTTAGAAATTCTTATAAGTGCATTTTGGGGAAAGGTTTATGTTATGGTTTTGCTTGTTTCCATGCATGTTTCAATAAGGCTTTGACTGGCATCAGGTAAACAATCCTTCCTTGAAGACCGTCTTACAAGAATAAGTGATTTTCTTTGATGTTTTGTTGTAATATAATTTAAAGTAAGCCCCGAATTTAACTGTACTTAACTTCGGAACAATTTAAGGTCAGGCTTAAGTATACGGTCAATACCATGACACAGTTTATTCCTCATTTACAACAGCAATCGTTTATTTAAATTGAATGTAAGGTATAATTTCTTGTCCTATGTGTGCCTATAAGCAACCTCTAGTGAATAAGAGCATTTATTCAAATCACTGTGTTTTCTTTGTCCATTTTATTTTACACTCTTTTGAAACATTATGGTGGAAGAGTTTTCCTGGAGAGAGACATACTTAACATTTTATGAGACAGACAACGTTCAGAATTCCTTTTGAACATGTGCAAATAAAGTTGCCAGGTGTAAAAGCATTTTGGTAGTCTGGTTTGGAGAGTTAAATCACACGGTGCTGTCCTGGGAACACTGATTTTAGTCACTGAAAAGCACATCATTATTATTCAGTCTGATTGATCAAGAAAGTATTAACTTCATTTAGATCAAGCAAAGCCACAAGCAAACGTCACCACTTGATTATTCTGTACGCAGTCAGGTACATGCCATCTATCTCATCTAAACCAATCTAATACACTTTTCCATTTTCTTACAAAAAGTAGACTGGTTCCAGCAACTGAGAAGTATTAAGTGGATAATAAATAACTCAGTGATTGTCAGGCTATATAAGCAGAAAATAATGAAATAATAAAAGAGACAGATTTTAAAGCTTGCAAGTTACATGAAAGGAAGGACACATTTCAGTTGATTTTATTTGAAACAGTGTTGGTATCAGATAAATTAGATATACCTTCTGCCAAACTGTTCATTCAGTTTTGGAAGCAGATGGAATATTTTTATATTATATTGTCAGACTGACTAGGTGAGACATAGTCCACTCGCCATTTGCAAACAACTCTCATTCATTCCATTATTTTATTAGGCAACTGTCAAGAGATTTAACATATTATGCGATTTGGTTTTGAATGTGAAGAGGAAATGTCTGAGATCATGGAATGCTGAAACTAGAGACAGCCAAACTTATAAATGTGCTTTTACAATCTTTTTTCGTATGTTCTTTAGATTCATTGGCAAGAGAAAGATATGTTTTCTGACATCTATAATGCTTTATCTTTCATGCTTCACAACAAAGTCTAATTTTCACTTCCAATATTTAAAATAAGGTTAAAATGTGATGATGCCAGTGAGAAAACTTCACCTGTGTGGTACCTGCACACGCATTTTCTGAACTCTGTTTAAAACTCTAGTTTTAAGCTAAAAGAGTAGAATGTAAATAAAGCATTATCATTTGTTACATATTGACTCTCTCCTTAGCTATGTGTGAAAAAGAGCACAATTCATGGTCTAAGAAGCTTGCAATCAATGAGCTAAATCAGATAAAGACTGGAGCTGGTTTCTGATGAAAGAGAACACCTCTGTAGATCAACACGAGATTTCATCCCAGACTTTCATCCACCTATGGCAAGAGCAGTGTTTGAACAATTTTATCAGATTATGTAGGTTTTGCTTTTCTGCATCAGTAACTGACATTGCTACACAGGACAAGGGAGCAGGAAAACAACCCCACTTCTTCTTGCACCTCTTTAGGGTTCATCGTGGCTGTTCCACAGAACTAGACAATGCTGACCCTCAGCCAGTGTTTTTTAGTTCTGCATTTTGAGACAGAGATTGTAATATCCAAACTGACAGACTGATAATGAAACAATCACAGAAATAAATTCTACCAGAAAGTCCTGTTTTCAGAACAAGTTTTAAGTAAGAAGCAAAGGAGGCCTAGGGCACACCCTGAAGAACAGTGAGAGTAAGATAAATTATCAAATGGTCATTAGAGGTGTGCAGAAAGTTTGGTCCTGTTGCAGTTATACAATATTATTATGACTATGACAGCTGAGAGGAAGTGCCAAGCACAGTGAAAACTTTACAGGTGCTTACCCACAGGACTGGCATAAACACATTTGTAAAAGTTAATTTCCTAGCCTAACTCATTAATTTTCTCTGAAAACTTGGACAATGAAGAAGGATTAAGGGATAGCGATTAACTTCATAAGACTGGAGAAATCATTCCAGAAATTTGAGGAGATTACTCTTTCTCCCAGACTTCAGTTTTATTCTACATCCTCTGCCACCTCTACTACTGAGGTTGAATCATGTTGGAGTCAGGAGTGCAAGATTTATAAGCACAGAATAAAATCCAGATCCAGAAAGCAACTGATTCTCACTGTGTATCTTGGTCCTTCCCCCAAGGTTGCTACATATTTTATAGTAGACCATCACTGCATACAATACAGTTATACCTCAGAAGCATAGACCAAATCTCTGCCTACCATGCATGTTCAAGCCTATAAGCATATTTCTTCAAATAATTTCAAGATCTAGTACCTGAAAATGAGGATTCGTGGATTTTCAGTGGTGTTTTGGATTGGAATTCAGGCATTAAATTCCACTTTTAATTCCCATATTTCACCTTAAGCATCTTTTTGAGCAGTAAATTTCTGAATAATAGAAGACTCGCTGTGTGATCCAGCAGTTAAAGTATATATCTCAATGTAGAGGACCAAATGATGATCCACAGGCAGCTTTAATTCTAACCATTTGTATCTTCTTGAGTTTTTGGTTTTGTAACTTCAGCATCCTTTTAACAAAAACATGTGAAATATTTAAAATGTATTTTTTGAGTGGTAAATAAAATTAGTAGAATTAAAAAAAAACAAGGCAAAATCATTACAGGAACTAAATGCAAAATCCAAGAGGGATTTATTTGATAATCCCATTTTATAAGTAAAGGATGTGTCTCTTTCATTCATCCATCATATTATCAATTCTCTCATTAGATAAGAATATAAGACAGGGATATTCCAGTCACCTGCTATTGCAGGCAATATGCTAGCATGGTGGTTCAAAAGAAAACTTTCTGAATAGGTTATTTCTTCGCAAAGATTGAGGAAAGTGTATTCGATGAAGCAGAGAGATATAGCAAACATTGAGGATGCTGAAAAGAAGGAAAGAACTCAGACCTTATAAGAGAGCTTAAAGTGAAAATGCCTGCGAGAATTCTGATGGTGGTTATAGGTGAAATTAGTAATATAATTTACCTTTATGAAAGCATGTAGGAATAAACACACACTCTCTCATAGATATTTAAGGAAAGGAGGGCTTGTTAATGCTCCTCTGCTTGGTCTGAAATATTGAGAAAGGAGTTCTGCTGTTTCCACTGTAAGGAAGGTGATGTAAGTTTGACACAGAATGGATGAGAAGGGGCCAGGAACCACCTTTGCAAATGTTAGAAGGTGTAGCTGGTACAACAGTCAAAGAAAGTTAACTAGTCCCAGAAAGTACAACCTCATTTATTCCTACCCAAAACATGTGGGAAAACTATGAAGAACAATGCACAGTACTTTATTCCAGGCAGATGGTAAAGCTAAAATCTACAAACAAAAGGCCTACTTGAACAACTAGTTCATGATTAGTCAAGATTAGTTGAGAATAACTGGGTGACAACATATGTAATTTTATTTAGTTGTGATTCAGGTGCTACCCTGGTCATGATCCATACCCATAATTTTGTTTCGTCTAAGGATGTCCTTTAGTATACCTGATCTGCTACAACTCATCTTAAAACAGAAGAATAAACAAAAAAACAAAAAAACCCCAACACTATGCAAAAATACCCCAAAATCAGTAGTTCTACAAAAGCCAACCAAACTTAGACATGCCTTTAAAGGTTGACATTTTTTCCACATTTAATATTTCATTTCATCAAGATGAACACATAAGTGACTTCTTCAATTATTTAAGTTTTCTTTGTTTTCTGGCATGACATGATTATTCTTAGATATAGAGCTTCTATTAAAGGACTTCTTCATCAGGTTTATCATTCTGAACTTGCTGCTGCAACTGCTCGCACTAGCAGTGAACAGCAAAATTTAGAATGATACAGCTGATAGGTTTTACCCTTTATCAGGTTCATGCTAATTTAACGCAACACAGAATATTATTTGCGTTACTTTGAAAGTAAAAAGATGCTTCCAGTGGGATTACATCACGATTAGACATTTCTTACTCTATTATGTGTGAGTCAACACAGCATTCACAATACAGATTGTACAAACTTCATTTGTGATAATAAAGTTAATGAGCAGCACTGAGAAATGTCTAAAGAACTGAATTATGATTACATAGTATTTTCCAAATAGAGCTGTGTATATTTTTCTGTATTGTTTCATTAAAGACACACTAGTTCTTTTGGCACACAATTGAAAATGGAAATAGCAATGTGCATTTTAAACATCTGCTATGCTGGGCAATCACTGGAAGTGAAACAGTGTCCAAACCAGACATAAGATGTAAAACTAGAACACTCAAACTTGTTCCTTATGAAATAAGATGGTTATAGTGTTTTGTTACATTTTCCGTTGCCGAAGCAGTAAAATTTCCCAGTTTTAGTGCGCATCATTGACAAGGAAAGGGAGTAAGGATCAATATGCAAGACTTATGTCATTAAGAGATGTAATTATAACAGCCCACACTCATCACACTCTCACGGTCCTCATCCTTTTGTTCCCATTTCTGTCAGTCTATTCTCTATACACATAAGCACACCATCACGTATTTGCTCTGAATGAGTTAGCATGGTGGGCCTCAGGCATGTCAATAATTCATATTGCACAGCAAAGAGGATTTGAGAAATACGTGTGATCTCTGTAAATCACCTTCAAAACTGATTATATCTAGGATGATAGAGATGAAAATGACCTGTGAAACACTGCATGTGGGGAGAGAAAGGTGAGAAGACAGTTTTCGTAGTGTGAAGGAAAAATACATATTTATTTATTTATTTATTTAGTAGAAATGCTGGCACAACTTCACCTGCTATGGTATTTTTTCAATCACTTCCCATGACCAATAGTCTGCAATTTCTAAAATAAATTATCCAGTTAAAATTTAAAAAAAAAGAAAAAAAAAAGGATAACATGAAGGACAATTCTAGACTATATTGTTCACCTGGTATTTTGTTGCTGGATAGGTACATCTTCATTTTTTTATTTATGTTACCTTTGCTCCACAGAACTTTGACAAGACTGTGCCTGAAGAATCAGCGTCTCCTTTTCAATGCCATATGTTTCAGAAAACTATTTGTGCATTTGTTAAATCCTTTATTTACCTAAAATAAATTGGTCAATATCATGTAGAATGTGCTGAAGATAAAGAATCCTTAAGTGGGATACACACAATGTAGTTCTCTCCTACTGAAACATAGCAGAAGATTGTAGCAGATAGATGAGACCTCACCTGGAGTGTCCAGCTCTGGAGTCCTCAGTACAGGAAAGACATGGACCTGTTGGAGGAGACCACAAAAATGATCAGAGGGCTGGAATACCTCTCCTATGAGGACAGGCTGAGAGAGTTGGGGTTGTTCAGCCTGGAGAAGAGAAGGCAGACCTTATTGAGGCCTTTCAGTACTTAAATGGGGCCTATAAGAAAGATGGAGACAGACTTTTAAACAGGGCCTGTAGTGACAGGACAAGAAGCAACACTTTTAAACTGAAACAGGGTAGATTCAGACTAGATATAAGGAAGACATTTTTTTGCAATAAGGGTGGTGAAACACTGGCCCAGGTTTCCCAGAGAGGTGGTAGATGCCCCATCCCTGGAGACATTCAAGACCAGGCTGGATGGGGCTCTGAGCAACCTAATCTAGTTGAAGATGTCCCTGCTCATTGCAGGGTGGTTGGACCAGATGACCTTTGAGGGTCCCTTCCAACCCAAACTAGTCTATGATTCTATGATATTAGACGGGGAAAACTCTAAAGAAGCAGAAGCTGCAAGTTAACAGAGCTGTGACCTGTGTGATCTGTAAGGATGTTCTACAAAAGCCAGAAAGAATATGTTATAAAGTAACAATCACAATTGACACTTTTAATGGTAATCACAAAACAAAAGTTAAGAGCTAAACAGAATGATGGAATAATTTGAAAGTTTGCTTCTCTGATTCAAGGTTGACATCATTTGGCAAATGTCCCTTGTTATTTGTATTGTAAATACCTCTGTCCATGCTATAGTGATAAAGGCCTTGAACTACAAATTTTTCATTTATTCCTCCACCAAACTGCATCTATGCCAAGCAAACAGAGGCCAGTTCTACAGTGCTGTACAAGATAGATTCTCTGTGGTTCTCATGTTTTAGTGAATGCCCAAGCCACATCCCAGCTACACATTAGGATGAGTTATCAGTACATAATAGCCCTTTCCTGTACTCCCTGCTACACAAGAGTGGACCTTGGATACAAGATCCAGGAATACATCAAGAATAAGGCTAGTGACAGCCAAAGAAAGCTAAAGACAAGGACCAATGCTGAAAAAAATAAGGTTTCTCCTTTTTCTGGATTTCTACATAAACTCATTGAGGGAGAGCTCTTCAGAACTCCAGATTTAATTAGTCTGAAGATAAATAAGGAATGGATATAGGTTGACAAAGAGCAAAATTTAATCTACAGTACGATACAGTCAATAACCATGGGACAAATGTTGTCTGGCTAATAAACTGATGATTTAAACAGACTGTGTCAAGAGTTTATGTGGTATTCCTGCAGTGCAGATTTGTCTAGCAAAGGTCTCTTAGGTGCATGAAACTGGAAAATTGGTTAAGTAAGAAAATGGTTTAAGAAACAATTTCAAAGAGGACTGACTCTTAATGTCATATTTGTATCACTAACTTTGCTGTAATGCGATTGCCTGAAAAATAGTTGTGTCCTAGTCCAAATTTGTCATGTTCAAAGAAGTATAGTAGTTATCCTTTTTAACTTTACATTTATCAGCTATTTAATAAACATCAGCTGCCAAAACACTGCTGTTACTTTTTTTCTCATATTCCATGAGTTTTATAGTATTTATATAGAAAAAATTGTATCTTGCCACCACTGCAGTAATCACGGAACAAGTTCCTGCTTGTGCCTAGCTTATTTTAGATTATTTTGGGACTCGCTTTTTATCCTTAAAAATAATCATGGTATTCTAAACACCACTTGTTGTGGTTTAACATTGGTAGGCAGCTGAGCCCCACAGAGCCACTCAGCTACAGCAGGATGAGGGAGAGAACTGGAAGCGCAAAAGTGTGAAAACTCATGGGTTGAGATTAAGACAGATCAAGAGGCAAAGCAAAAACTGTGCGCACATCAGCAGGCAGATGTTTAGCCATTTCCAGGAAAGCAGGGCTCCATTGTGCATAATGCTTGCTTGGAAAGACAGATGCCGTAACTCTAAACAACTCCTCTTCCTCCTTCTACCCCTCAGCTTTTATTGCTGAACATGACATCATATGGTATGGAATATCCTTTTGGTCATTTGGGTTCAACTGTCCCAGCTGTGTCCCCCCCTAACTTCTTGTGCAACCCCCGACTGCTCACTAGTGGGGCAATATGAGGAGCAGAAAAGGCCTTGACTCAGTGCAAGCCCTGCTCAGCAACAACCAAAACACAGGTGTGCTACCCAAACTGTTTTCATCACAGACCCAAAACATAGCAACATACAAGCTACTGTGAATAAAATTAACTCTATCCAAACTCTATCAGCCAAAAGCAGTACATCACTGTATAGCAGCTATGATAAGCCCTCACTCTTTGGTAGAGACCATTGCAATGCTGCATTAGTGGAACAGAACTTTAACAATCTGCACTGAGCTTAGAAACTCTTGTTATTATCTACCAGGAGCTAAGTATTTCGGACTATCTACAACTTAATAACTTCTTGGTTCATCTTCAAACCTGGATAGGGGAAACATTTACAAGAATACGTTATATTACTCTGCTGCAGTCCACAAAGGTTTTGGAAAGAGTTATTGCCTGGTTTGATGTCACATTGTGTTGCTAAGAAAGGTGAAAAAGGAAGATGAAAACAAGCAATTAGTTATGCATCACTTCTAATCGACCCTAAGCTTTGAAAATTACATGTTAAAAGGTTGTGAACATACAGAAACTTTAAATCTTCTTTGAAAAAAACAAATAGGGAACGAAAAAAGAAAAATTTAAAGGGGGAAGTTGTAATCTATTTCAAACTATTTTAAAAGATTATGTCAGTAACTGTGGACAAGGTTAAGTGTTTGAAAGAATCTCACTGAAATGGTACAAGAAACTTCATAACAGAAATTTATTTTTCAAATATCCATAATATCGGTCTTTTTATAAGGAGGGTCTCCACAGCAAAACATACGTTCTTATTTTCTACTATGAATAAACATTCTCTTTTTCTGCTGTACAACTGATAATTTAAGGGCTTTTTCATGTCATTAACATATGTAGAAACATTTAGATAATCCTGACACAAATTTTGCAGCCAAAATTAATGAAGCTGATCTTTTTCATTCTTGGATTTTTTCAAAATAATAAAAGAAATTATACCCAGCAATCTTAAAGCTTAAATTTATAAGTTTTTCTTTCCAGCACATCAACCCATTTTTGGGCCCACATAAGTATATGGAAACTGAGCTACACTGTCTCAATATAATGCAATTCTGGGAAGTCATCCAAATCTGGGAATGCTGCTTTATGATCAGCACATCAAAAATGGATAGACAACTCATCTCACAGACAACTAAGAAAAGCATGCAACCAAGGAGTTTGAAGCTGAGATTTTGTATTTTATAACATTGACGCAAGAGACCTTTCTGTTTCCTTACTGAGAGTGCCAGAGTTTGTACTCTTTGAAAGACCCTGTTCCATTTACAATTGTTTTATTAACAGGCACTAAAGTTCAAATAGTCTTTTATGCAGCCAAGATTTCTTCTATGCAAATATTAAAGATTTGCAGACAGAACCACAACACAGAGTGGTGTCTACTGTTTAAAATCTACCATAGCAAAGCTGCAATTAAACAATGTCTCATTACTTGCAAAATCTTTCCAGTCTAACGGTATTTCTGCTTCAGTAGTTTACTGGTTTCCTCACCCTGGAATCTGAAGGTTATTTGAAAAGAAACAGACAGACAATTTGTCTTTGCAGGAAGAGTAGATTAGGGAAACCGTTTAGAAAGGATGAACTCAGGAAGTAGCAGAGCTGAGTGTCTAAAATGATATTGGAAATTGCTTTCCAGTCCTGTTTATGTTCTCTGGCTTCAGGAACATGCAGTGCAGGATGATGAGTGTCAGCTAATAAACATAACAACTCCAAGAGGGAGTCATGAAATGACAGCAAAAACACCTGGTACGTACTGCAGTACCCAGAAACCCCAGAACTTCAGAATCACAGATTCGTAACAGCTGAGGAAGGTAGCAAGATATTAAATGTGCAGCCATTCTTTCATAGGTCTGTAGAAGGCTACTTGCTGTGGGAAATAACTTGAAAGTCAGTTTTTCTTGCTGTTGGGCTTTCCACCTTTGTGGTTTTGGGGCTTCTGGGATACCCAGACCATCATCCCACATTTCAGGTTACATTACCATTTACAGAGCCTTAATCAATGAATCACCTTAAGTAATATACTTAATTTTAGGTACAATGCACACTGATTGGCAGTGGTTTTCTTAAAATCTTTAACCTTCAAGCTATTTCTTGCAACTAAATGGGTTGTTTACAGAGGAGGGTTCATTAATATATCAGATAGAAGAAAATGCCCCTTTAATCTTCTCAGGTACAATTTGCTCACTGCAGATCACCCCAAATGCTGTTGAAAGCTGAAATGCACTACACGGTTTTTATAATTTTTTGCTAGAGATTGAATGATAAAGTCTCAGCTTAATTACAGAGAATAAAGTCCTTCAGAACTGTAAAATAGCAAAAGTCATTGGTCATCTATACCCAAATATTTTGGAACAATAGGTTGAGCATAATAAGCACCTACACAAATAATCCAAAAACCAATAAAGTCCAATAAAGATAGTATCTGAAGTCTGTCTTTGGAGAAGTTTAATAGGATAGAAAAGAACAAATGAGTTGGATTAACTTGATTCAAAACATCCTTCAGTCCTTGTCATGGAGTTTCAATTAAATTCAAATCAATTTCTGATCTCATCTGCCCATCACAATCTGTGTGGACTCTTTGAACCTGAGGCTAAAATTGATGAAAACAATAATTTGTAGAACAACTTCCCTTACCTTTAGGAAGGCTCGTGCATATCAAAACAATAAACAGAAATAGGGCTAGAGTCAGAGACAGACAGGAGAAAAGAGGCAGTGGGGAAAAAAAGCTGTGTACTTTGCTGTTCTTCGGAAATGTTGGGTTATATTAAATTTTATCTCCCAGAAATAGATGTCATTCAAAATATTGAAATGATGGACAGGTAATGAGAAACTGTGCCAGAAGAAAGGGCAAGATGTCTAAAGCAAAAGAGGTGGGCAAGGCAGGGACAGGGAAAGGGACAGGGACGGAAAGGGATGGGAAGGGATGGGAAGGGAAGGGAAGGGAAGGGAAGGGAAAATGTCTTTTCTAAGTGAGAACATGTATTGCTTTCTAATTCTGCTTCAGTTCAATTCTGCACTTAACAAGGTACACCTGATGAAGTCATTTCATTATTTGAGACTATTTGAGACTGTACAAGACACTCTGACCTCATTAGAGAAGAAAAATCATGAATTAGACGTCTGTATGGTGAATTACAAGGTTGAAGAAAACTTTGGCAGATGCTATACAGTATAACATGGATGGAATATCATTTTCGCAACATAATTAAAACTGCAGATATTATATGCCAGTTACAATTTGAAAGGGACAGAAAGAAGCTGAACCTGAAGACTTTATTTGCACATTAATTTCTGAGGAGTTATCTGTACACCACAGGGGCTGTGCATGAATATAGGATTCTAAGTCCTGTGTTATGAGTAATTGCATGTCCTGATAAGTAATGTAGAAATGGTGACTAATTATTTTATATAAATACATACGTCTTTTTTAGTAATGACAGAAGTAATAAAATGCATATAGTAGTGAAAATATAGGTTGTCATGTGGAAGATACATACCTCACTAAAGATAAATAACAATGAAAGTTACAGTACAGAAGGAAATCACAGGAAGGTATATGTATCTCAGAAATACACTGCAGAATGGAATAAGCAAGATAGCAAGAGAACTGAATTATGTTAATGACGAAGAATATAAGTGATGTCCCAGCTACAATTTTACATCAAAACTCCTTCTTCTCTCCCTATCTCTTCCAAAGCTGTCTTTATCAAGCACTCATACGTACAGTTTCAAGGTGCTGAAAGAGGAGTTTAGAACTTTTCTTCTGGAAAAAATTTCAAGATGCAATTACAGTAGTACAAGACTATTCATTTGTGTAAATTAGTAAATGTTCTTGAAAAAAAGCAAAACAATTTTGTTGTGTACTGTGTACTTTTCTGTTCTTCAGGAATGTTGGTTATGTATTTAATTTTATCTTCCAGAAATAACTGTCATTCAAAATATTGAAATGATGGAGAGGTAATGAGAAACTGTTCCATTTGAAAGGGCAATATAACTAAAACAAAAGAGATAAGGCCTCTTTTGGCAATTTTGTTGATTTACAGTATCTGAGAATCTGACCCAGTGTACAAATTTTTGTTTTCTTTCATTTGCATTTACTTGCGCTATGAAGAAGAAAGCAAGGCAACATATGAGAAAAAAAAAATTACAAGTCATCCTGTTTTTTCTAGATGTTGCTCAGGAATGCAAAAGAGAAAGAAATCATTTGTTAGCAATGAGGAAATAATTTACAAACAAAAGAGCCAAAACTGCCATTCCTATGTAAACCTGCTGCTGAAGTTTGGCCTGGATACAAACTTCTGGGTAATCTGAGATTGAGCAGTAATTTAGGAAATATAGAAATACATATCAAAGTATACTTGAAGCCATAGTGCTAATCATGCTACCAATCTCATTTATATTTGTCTGTTGAAAAGACTTACTGGACTGAAGCTCTTACACTATAAGAGACATGTTTTAGGGAGTAGACTCAAAAGCAGCTGAGCTTGCTGAAAATCACTACAAACATGTTTTTTCTTTTTTTCTGAAGGCAGTTGGATTCAATGGGTGTACTGTTCCCATGCCTTGCAAAGCATTACAATAATTAGGGCTAGCAGACAGAAGAAACTGTGGCTACAAGCAGAAAATAAGGCTGAATCACTTGTCTCAGTAGGAGCACTGTCCTAGTTCAGCGTAAGCAAGTTGTGAAACCAAACCCTAGGACAAGTAGGTAGAACTATCTTCTGAAAGTGCTTAAATTGGTCTGTCAGCTATGGAAGATATGTAAAAGTCTGGCTCAAAAGGTTCTAATTCAGGTTTCACACAAGATTACCTGAGTAAAATTTGATTTTCAACCTCAGAATCAAGACTTAAGTGGTTCACAACTGCGTTTCATGTTTCTTCTTTCTGTCTTGTTTGTCTTGTCCTCCACACCGTAACAGTTCAGAGAGCATTCAGAACCCTGAAAAGGGAAGGTTTTAAGACATATTCTTCTCATCAGTATTTCCTACTAATTAGTTTTGGTTATACATTTAGCAGTCTGCTGTGAATTTCAGTGCAGGTCATTAATAAAAATGGTCCTCATTTAAAAGCTTTCTTTCTGCTTATAAGAATGGACTAAGGTGATAAAAACTTAATTAACTGCATTTTATGTTCCTAAATTAGGTATTATCATACCTGAAAAGTAGATATTAGGGTGAGCCATGTTGGTTCTGACCATCTAACTCTGCTGCCTGCGCTCCTCATAGAGTCAATATGCAGCAATTATATCTTTGATCGTTGATTGGTTTGGGAGCCTAAGCACCTAAATTAGATTGCTCGGATGGAATGACCTGGGTAAACACTTCCAATAAATTAAAACTCAGAAATCATAAAGTTTATTAAAATCACTAACTGAAATAAGGCATTTTGTTAAAAATGGTTTGCCCACTTCTTTATGCTTGGAAAAAACATACTTCCATATTACTCAGTAGCTAAAGCAACAGTGAGGGACATGGTATTCTTTCATCAAAGGACTTGCTCTCTTCCTGACACTGACAGTTTTATATTTTGAGACATACAGTTATGCTGCTTCAGTGCATGGCATGTAAGGGATTATCTGCTGATTCCCCTGCTCTGCAGACTGCTAGTCATGTCATCACCTGAGAAATCCTTCACTGCAGTTGACTTGAGGGCTTCTTACAATCCCCTACAGCAACAAGAGAATTTTAAAGCAGATCAGGCTATGTTTGAGAGGAGACAGTCTATGTTACTAGGGCTGAACCTTCTACATTGGACCTCAGTACAGTCAGAATTAAATTGCCTGGATCTAGTTCTTGAAACTAATTTATTTGATGCTGAAGTAATCGACAATTCAGAATTCTTCTGCTAATCTGGAGCTGCTCTGGACATTTTTTAAGATATCCGGAAATTTACAGGGAATCTGATTTGTATTGTTTATCTTGTGAGAAACTGGCGGGATGTGTAAAAGTATAGTCAATGCCTCATTTTGGCCTGATATTTCATTCATATTTCCTGTGCAACAGGAAAGGAAATAAAATCAAAATCTCCTATGTCTCTAAGGATTCTCCTTATTCTGAAAATAGAATCATGGACTCATATAGGTCAGAAAAAGGCCTCCAGATGTGATTCAGTCCAACCTCCTGCTCAGAGCACATCCAGCAGGTTGTTCAAGTCCGTGTCCGGTTGATTTTTAAATATCTGTGAATATGCAGTTTCCACAGCCTCTCTGGGCAACCTGTTACAGTGTTTGACCACCTTTATGGCTTTTTTTTTTTTCTTACGTAGGAGGATTTTATTTCACTTCCTTATTCTGAGTTCCAACTTGTGCCTGTTACCTCTCACTTTCCACTCTGCACCTTTGAGAAGTTTAGATGTGTCTTCACTTTCTCACATTTGGTGTTTGTAGGTGGCAATAAGATCCCCCTTAAACTCTTTTCTCCAGGCTAAACAAGGGCCATTCTTTCAAAATTTCCTTACAGGGCATGTGGATCAGGCCCCTGTGCTGATCTCACTCCAAAATACTTTTCCTGATGACAGCTATGTGAACAGAACCTGATATGTAAGATTGGCTCATTCTATGTATGTATCTGCAGTTTTCTTAATTTAAGTAGAAAGAAAATATTCACTCTTTTCATGTGCGTCCTGGATTGTTTACAAGACAGATACTCCGCTCACCACTCCCTCTAACAGAACAGAACCTCTAACAGAGGTCACACATGATTATTACACAATCAATAAATGTCACAGAAAACCCTTGGAACAATCGCCTCACAAAGTGTTTTGAACAAACTGTGATGAATTAGTAGCTTCTTTTAATATATACTTTTAATCCTTCAGTTGTTAGGTATATAGAGCAGAATATATTATTCCCCACATATATACATATATGGACAACTTTAGTTTTTCTCTGTTTCCAGTGCAAGTAAACTCGAATAGTTCAGACTCCTTGGAGCCAGAGTTTAATGAAGGGCTATAGCTTAGGCTACTATGTTCATTAATTCTAAATTTAGCCCTGGTATTAAACTAAACACAGAAGCGATGGGGGTTTTTAATAACATCACATCTTAACTCGTACAAAATAAATTATTTGTGCCAGTTTACTCAGAATGAAAAACAGAGAACAACTGAAAAAAGCTCCTTTTTACAAGTCAGAGTTTATTTTAATGATCACATTTCTTTAAATCAAATCTACTGCTTGGCATATTTAATGAGTTATGCCAGTTCATAAATTATAGAATGGAATCACACAATCAAAGAATGATTTGGGTTGGAAAGGGCTTTAAAGGTCATCTAGTCCAACCTCCCTGCCATGGACAGGTACACCTTCCACTAGATCAGGTTGCTCAAAGCCCCATCCAACCTGACTGAACAATCCCAATGATGAGGCACTCACAACTTCTCTGGGCAACCTGTGCCAGTGCCTCATCATCCTCATTGTAAAAAATTTCTTCCTTATATCCAATATAAATATACCTTCTTTCCGTTTAAAACCATTAGAATTTGTCCTGTCACTACAGATCCTGGTAAAAAAAGTCTCTATGTCTTTCTTTAAAGCCCTTTATACATTAAAAGGCCACGATTGAGTGCCCTCAGAGGCTTCTCTCCTCCAGGCTGAACAGCTGCCACGTTTTCAGCCTGTCCTCATAGGAGAGGTGTTCCATCCCTCTGATATCTTCATGGCCCTCCTCTGGATCCTTTCCAACAGGTCCATGTCCTTCTTGTACTAAGGGCCCAGAGCTGAATGTAATACTCCAGGTGGGGTCTCATGAGAGCAAAGTAGAGGACGACACTCACCTGCTGGCCATGCTTCTTTGATGCAGCCCAGTGTACAATTGATTTTCTGAGCTGCAAGCTCACATTGCTGACTCATTCAATTTTTTGTCCACCACTATCTCCAAGTCTGCTGTAGAGCTGCTTTCAATCAACTAATCCCCTAGTCTGTTGGTACTGGGAATTGGCCATACCCAAGTGCCTGACTTTGCATGTGGCCGTGTTGAACTTCATGAACTTTGCATGGGCCCATTCCTCAAGCCCTTCAAGGTCCTTCTGGATGGCATCCCTTCTCTCAAGCATATCAGCTGCATATCAGCTTGATGTAATCCACAAACTTGCTGAGGGTACATTCAATACCATCATCTATGCTACTGATGAAGATATTAAATAGTACTGGTCTCAGCAGGAACCCCTGAGGGACACCATTTGTTACTGGTTTCCACTTGGACACTGAGCCATGGACTGTAACTCTTTGGACATGGCCATCCAGCCAACTCTTTATCCATTTAACAGTCCGTCCACATGTCTCCAGTTTACTGGCAAAATGTTGTGTGGGACAGTGCCAAAGGCCTTACAGAGTCCAGGTGGATGACATCTGTAGCTCTTCCTTTGTTCACTGATGCAGTGACTCCATTGTAGAAGGCCACCAGATTAGACAGATAGAATTGGCCGTCTCTAATCACCTGTCTTCCATATGTTTCAAAATGTCTTCCAGGAGGGTCTGTTCCATGATCTTACTGGGCAGAGTGCTGAATCTGACTAGTTTGTAGTTTCCAGGCCCTCCTTTGTACCCTTTAAAAAACTAGGTGTGCTATTCCCTTTTCTCCAGTCACTGGGGACTTCTCCTAACTGCCATGACTTTTGAAATACGACAGTGAGTTGCTTGACAACTATATCAGCCAATTCCCTCAGGACCCTGGGATCCATCATTTTGGGACCTGTGGACTTATGTATCTTCAGATTCCTCAGGTGGTCTCGAACCTGATCTTCCTCTACGATGGGAGGGACTTCATTTCCCTAGTCCCTACCTTGAGGTTCAGGGACTTGAGAGATGTGGCAAGAGTGAGGCAAAATTTGTTAAGCACCTCAGCCTCCTCCGTGTCGGTTGTCACTAGTTCTCCTGTCTTATTTATTGGGGGAGGGTATATTTTCTTAAATCTTTCTTTTCTGAGCAATGATGCGTAGAAGCTCTTATTATTATACTTCATATTCCTTGCCAAATTCACGTCCAGCTGTACCTTAGCTTTCCTGACACCATTCCTAAACATTTGGGCAGCATCCCTATATTCTTCTCAGGATATATGTCTCTGGTTCTACTGCCTATGCAATTCCTTCTTATGCTTTAGTTTGACCAGGAGGTCCTCAGTCAGCCGTGCTGGTGTCCTGCCTGCCTTACCTGGTGATAAACATATATGTTATTTTGCAAGAGAGCAATCAGACATTATTCAAAGGAAGAAAGCTCACTGGGAAGAAGTTCAACAAAAAAAGATTCACCAAGACTGTTAATACAGTCATCTGTGGGACTGTGATTTTGAATATCAAAACAGGGAGTAAGTCTAAAATGCTCTTATTTTTTTAAATGGTAGATTATTAATAGAAGGAGGAAGATTGCATTTACTGAGAGGAAATTTTTTATAATTCTTATGGGGGCACAAGTTCCATAAAAATCTCTCTAGGTATTTGTAATAATTTTTTGAAGAAAAAAAGTGAGTACGGTAAACTCATGTTAAAATATAATTTTTGTTTTGATAACTAAGGATTTGGTTTGCACAGAACATTGTCTTTTTACTTTAGTGGCCACTCTGGGTTGTGTTCAGTTGCTTGAACATAAGCGCCTAATGTCATCTGAGGTGCCACAGGTACGCAAATTGTGTGAGAAGGACTGGTAGCCAGGTTCCTGGACTTCCCAGAGATCTGAGACTTCCTGGAAGAGCTGCTGGAGACCAGGTGGTGTGCCTCACAGCCTCCAAAATGACAGGAGACACTAAACTCAACATCAGGCTTGTTTTCTACTTGCTTTCTCTTAAAATTTTATGTTTTCTTTGAATACATTAAATAAATGAAATTGATTAACATAATGCATGGCAGCTTAAGTGATAATGTAAACTGCATTAAAAGTCACTCAGGTGTTTAATGTATGCAGTGTTACAGGCTTCTAACATAGTTACTTCAGCTAAAGACCTTAAAAGTAAATGCAACAAATCTGACTCCTGTGTTTGTCTTTGACATTTCTCTCTCTATCCGTCTTTCTCATCATCCATTCTTCTTGTGACAATTTAAGTGAGCCATATACTTACACACACACACCCTGAAACAATCAGTCATGTCATATGGTCCTGTAGACTTTTAAAAACTTTCCTATGAACAATATCACAGGCATTCATTACTCCAGTAAAATGCAGCAGGAAATTTAGGTTTTTATAAAATATATTTATTGCTGATTTTTCTTTAAACATAGCTAGACTTTAGACTTTCATATTCATAATACTTTATTTTACTTCTACTGTACAGTTTATCTTGAAGCTTTTATCTACTATCTGCTGTGATCAATGTGTTAGTGATTCTAAATTAGTGCTTAACATTTGTTCTGAGTTTGCAGGTTTGGTTGTTTATGTCTTTTTATTAGCTGACTCTACTTCTGTAGCTGTTATCTGCATGGAAGTTTAAAAAAAATGTTAAGATCTCTTAGCTTCCTTTCAATGTCTTAGACATTGAATCTGGTAATGAAGCAGTATCAGCATGCCAGGAGACTTTCATCACAGTTCTGTATCCCAGACCATATTGCAGTTTGATCACTGGCTGTAATGTAAACCTCTAAGTATTGTCTATGAATTAAACATTTCATCGATGATACTAATTGTATCATCTGCCATAAGAGAAGATCTTCAAATATTTCAGACAACCATAGAAAATCTGAAAGTTTGATTTAGATCTCAGTTTTAGTTGAGGGCAGGTATAAGGTTTTACTCCTCAGTAACAGGGAACACAAATGATTCATCAGCAAAATGAAAAATTTAAAAAATTGCTGAAAACATTGTTTACGGACTACAAAAAAAGTTGTAGCATCCTACTTGGTCAAGCTTTGAATAATCTATAATGGCAACATCTCTTTCTTTTTTCTATATTATATTATTCACTGGACAGAAACTTGAAGCACTGACAAGTGATTGCTTGATCATTTTGTGCAAATGAAATATCTATCCAGTCATCCCAGATGGTTAGGGGGGGATACATCCTATCTGATTCTAGACAGATAATCAAGGTGCTCCCTCTTTAGCTGATGACAATTCTTTTCATGGCTATACAGGAAGCAAGCACAAATCTAATGCTAATAGAAAATGTTAAGTACATTTTGCTCTTCTACAGTGGTCTGGACAGAGAGGTGGAGCCCAGAATGCTAAAACCACAACAGTATGATTTGTAGACAAGACTTCACCAAGAGAACTCAAGAGCATTCAGGTTTTAGGAAATGAATTTAGAAAAACAGTATGAAAAGCAAAATTAAATGTAATAGAAGTTTAGGGACCTAGGAGAAGAGCTTGATAGTTTTGAATATCAAAGGACATCTCAACTCAACTTCTCTTCAAAAAATTATTTCAAGAGTATAGTTCTTATAATAAAAGCATGCATCTTCAAATGTTCTACTTGCTCTTAAGGTCAAAATGAAAAATCTGTAATTCAAAGACAGACATGGTATTTTGTGAGACCAAGAAATGAGAAAAGGCATGATAACAAATAGAGGAATCATTTGGACATGCAGCAGTTTCAAAGCAGTAATTCTCAGACATGAGTCAGAAATCCCTTTGAGAGAAACAAACCATTCAGTCTTTTTACCCCCTGTTTCTTCATCTCAGGTTTGGAAAGGATGGGTCATTAAGTACAGAAGGAAGACATACTGCAGCTACTCCATAGAGAGAGTCTTGCAGCTACTCCCGCTGGAGAAATATCTAAAGCTAGTTGCACGATACTAAAGCCCAGTATCTAATCTTTGAAGACCTTAGTTAATTGAAGTCAATGAGGAAGCTGAATGCTTGATATAGCTAAATATTAGGTTACTGTGTCGTTGTTGAGAATATACATTTAATTAAATAAATACTGTGCACTCTATATTATAACTATTAAAGCTATCATAACTCTTGCTATGGAGTGGCTTAAATAATTAATATTCATACTGAAATGATCATTTATGTATTCTAATTACTGATAAAGTATGGCAAAGAAATCTAAATTAATCAAACTGTTTATTTGTGAACAAGTCTTTGTCCCATTTTAGCTGTAGCTCTATTTCAGAGATTTCATGGAATTTCATTGGTTTTTGTTTTATTGACAGATTTATTTTGAGATATAAAAGAAATAAAGAAAGCATCTAAGGTGACTGGTATTTTATGGAATGATAATTTGATTTTAATATAATTGTGTCTATTTTATTTAATAAAAAATTGTTTCTCTATGTTAGATCACTTTTTATTTTGCAGAAATTGCCATATTGTAATTTTAAGGGAAAACAGGAGAGAGATTAGCACTAAGAAGGAAATTTGTAAAAAGTGATTAGACAAATGAAGTAGCTGGGTTTTTTTAATTCCCATTTCTATTTCTAGAAATATCTGTGTTTTTCAGAGCATTCTACCTCACTACACTACCTGGTTGCTCTTATTTTGCTCAGTCTTGCTGTGAAGCAATCACACTGGACTGAAATCCTATATATAAGCTGGCTAACATGGGCCTTCTTGTAGATTGCAAATAATGCACATTAAAATCAGTTTTGTCGAACAAGAAGGCAGCTTTGTTAAGTATCATATAAACATAGCATTTTCCCATTTTGGGGATCTGTGTGAGACTCCTTAAGAAAACAAATGTTTCCTACTTGAATACTGAAAACTTGCAAAATAAATCTCTCTGTAAGTTAACATAGTATCAACTGAAAGTTCACATTTTCAAATTAAATTAACTCAAATTACTTGTAGGCTAATTCATGTAAATAGGTATCTGTCTGTAGATTCCATTTGAACAGGCCTTTTTAAGAATTTGATCCTCGTTGACAAAGTTTTGACAGGAGAGGGTCCCTAAGAGAATTTTTTTCGCAACAAATGAACATAAGTAATTCATTTAATATTGCTTCCTTTCATCCATTTTAAGACCCATACTAATCTCAGTTTTATGATTATTAACTGTTGATTCTGCTTAGAGCAGGAGGTTGAACTAGATGACCTCCTGAGGTCCCTTCCAACCTGAATTGTTCTATCATTATTATTCTGTCATTATGTAAAACTGTACATGCCAAGATTAGTTCTGTTGATTGCAACTTGTTCTATTTACAGCATGTGGATTAAGTCTGAGTAAATATATGCAGCAACAATTTTTTTTACACATATATTCAGTTACAAGTTTAATTCAAAAGTTTTCTTCCATAAAAACTTCCTACCAACAGCAGTTTCCAGGAAACATATGTGAAGATGACTGGGAGGCAGCTGATAAGGAGGCAAGAGGTCAATACAGAACTAGCAATTTGATTAAATGATTTAAAAATTAATATATACCCTATGTGTTCCTCATGAATTTTCCCAGCTTCTATACTGTGAGCATCCAAGAAAGTTCATCATTCAGTCCAATATTTGAAAACATTATTGTTATAGTTACCTTTCTTTTTGTTGTGTGTTTCTGTCCCTTCAGTTATTGCCAGCTCTTTGATTATTACAAACAGCGTTTGTTTAAATGAGTGATCTGAACTTTTAATCATAACTGCAATTACTCTTCTTACAATATATTGTTGTTACTTCTATAGTAAGAGACATCCAGTTTCATTCAAGAGCTAAGACAGCTCTATTGTTTAAAAGAGCAGAGCTTTAAAAATCTAAGGCATTCAATAACAGGTGCAATCTACATTTTTTGAGTAGGATGTCACACATTTTTATATTATGAATATTTCTGTATTGGATCAACCAGATGAAGAGCAGAGGAAATTAGATAAAACAAGCCAAATAACTATGATAATTGGCTGAAGTAGCAAGGAAATTATTGGAAAACACAACACAGTAACTTAAAGCAGTTTTAAAAGTACAATTTTAAATTGCCCCCTAATCTGCAATTCCTTTTTCTAAAGAGGACATTTACAACTATCCAGATCCCCAGCTAAAAAACAAATTTAGTGCTCCTTGCAGAAGTCTTCAGTTAGTAAACAAAACTGATATTAATATCCAAGTTAAAAAATAATGACTTTAGAAAATTACAAAATAGATTTGCAGAGGTCAACAAAAGTTACTAAATCTCTTTATACAAAATGTTTTACTTACGTTCAATAATTTTTTATTCTATCATAGAATCATAGAATGGTTTGGGTTGGAAGGGACCATAGAGATCAACTAGCTCCAATCCCCCTGCTGTGGGCACGGACACCTTCCACCAGACCACGTTGCTCCAAGCCCCATCCAACCTGGCCTGGAACACTCCAGGGATGGGGCATCCACAACTTCTCTGGACAACCTGTTCCAGTGCCTCACCACTCTCATCTAGTTCACATAATTATAACTATTACAATCAAATATAGAATTATAGAATAATAGAATCATTTCAATCCAAAGAGATCCTCAGGATCATTGAGTCCAACCATAATCTAACCTAACTCTAGCACTAAACCACGTTCCTATATAGGTCATCATGTAAGTTAAACAGTTTTGCATACAAAATTTTTTAAAACAACCTTTTCAGTCTGTGCTTTGGTTAATTTTCTCCACTTAGTTCTAGCAAAAGGAAATGAGGTTTTTTTTCCCCAAACAATTTCAGAGGAACCGTTGTTTACATGAAGAGACTGTGGCCTCTGTGTCGGGTTGTAAAGTACCCTTTCCTTGATTTTTAATTAGACAAATGAAAGCTGGTGTGCCTCATTACTGTGGGCAGGACAGGGGGCACCTCAGAATACTCTCACGCGACCATTTTCAGCCTTGTTACAAAGGAGTCACTGGACGTACAGGGTTGTAACCGCTCTTGGCCCTGTCAAACAGCGTGCAGGCATGGTTTGGCCTTGGCAAAGCCATATGGGCTGTTCTTGATACCGTCACGTCCTTCATGTGCCGAGGCAAGGTTTCCCGGAGAATTTAGACCACAAGCTTCCCAGGGACTGAGGTGAGACTGGTGGCCTCCTTCTTGCCCATCTTGGAAAGGAGTGTGAATGATGTCTGCCTTTTTCCAGAGATCAGAGGCCTCTCCCAGTTACCAGTGACCCTTGAAGACAATGACAGCCCCTTTGTGATGGCAGCCAGGCTAGCATCCTCAGGTCCATCCTCTCCAGTCCACCACTTTGCTGTAATGGTCATTAACGGGATCACCTTCCACTGTGGGCAACCTTGCTTTAAAGAGTCTGCTAACACTGTAGCTATGACAAAATAAAACATTGTTTTGTGTGATTTATTCTGTCTTCTCTCTGCAGCAATACCTGTTAAAAGATAAGGGTTGTCAGATCTCCTGTGACGGGCAGGTAGGAAACTTGTGAATATAAAAGGTAGAATAAGGACAACGACTAGTTCTTCACTGAGTAAGCAGTCTAGTCATTCAAGCAGCTTACAGTGCAGTAAAAAAGGGAAAATAGAAACTTGATTTGCAAGCTTATATTTCTGATTTACAAGACCAAATAACCACAGAGGTCATATTTGAGCTATGAGGGAATGTGTATTGGAAGCCCCCAATGCCCTGTATTGATCACTGCTTTAATGTTATAAAGTTCTCCTTTATTAAAACCTCCTAAAAGTTCAGTAGCCATTTCAGATTTTACAAGAACAAAGCCCTATCAAAAACTTTCCCAGCTAAAAAATAATAAAATCAAAAACCTTGATTTCCCTCTCTTTTTTTCCTGCAGTGGACAGTAAAGGTGAAAGGAAAGCCTCTCTTTTGTCTTCCCGATGTTACAAAGTCTCCTATAGTATGCTTGCCATGATGAAACCCTTTCAAGCAAAAACGTTTTTGTGGAAAAGTACAAAAGAAAATCCCTTTCCTCGTCTTTCAAGATGAAACATGGATTTGAACTGGAATTACAAGTGGAGATGAACATCATTAGCAATGAACATCATTAACTTCTTGATTTCAGCATTAGAGCTTGTGGTATATAGGTTTCAATAAAGCAGGAATTCCCGACACCTTTTTTTTCTGGTCTTCAGAGCTACTGCAAAAGCAAAATTAGTGTTTCAGAAAGTTACAATTTGTTCTATAAATGAACGCTTTGTGCTGACTTAGGAACATGTGAACAGAACATAACACAATTAAATTCTGTCCGTTGTATGCCATAGCTAATTTAACAAACAAACCAACCAACCAACCAAAGAAAAAAAAAACACAACCACACACTAATAATATGAAAAAAATAAAGTATTGAAGTATTGTTAAGGCAAGATAGTCTTGTCCTACAAGTTATTTTTCTAATGGATTTTGGAATAAAAACATCAGTAACAATTTAGGCCTCTCTAGGTGTGTCAGTACATCAGTTCATTCCAAGAACCTCCTCACCTGCAGAACGATGCAACCTAGGAGAATTCTCTATTCTGCATATTTACTTTTGAAGGAGCTGCACTAAAATGTATGTACTTATGTAATTATTTATTATATTTTATATAGAAATTGCATAATGCATTAAAGGATGTTGAATGCTTTTAAATCATATATAACTCAATGATGTACTCATTTATAGACTTAATTTTAAGAAAGTGGCATTATATACATAGTCTTTTAACGATATACTTTATTTTTAAAGCATTTATTCATCTAAATGCCAAGAATATTTAGCTTGATTGTACATCTCACTGTATTTCAGATATCAAAAAAGTTATATCTCATAGTAACTCCACTGGTAGGTTTTTCATTCTGCACATTTGTTAGGTTGGAAAAAAAAGCTGATTTACTTCAGACACAGAGAACATCTAAAATTGGGCTTTGAAGGCAAATTAGTATCTAAAGGTTTCATGTGTCTCGTAGCTTTAAACAGGATGTTTCCTGGCTTTAGTCTCTTCTCTGTACACAGTCTTCTTTATATCAGACACATCGCCCTTTGACGTCTCTTGATGGAGTTCCACTTCAGCAGCACACTCTCATGAGAACTGTTTGCATTCTCATCAATTTGAGATAAGCTTGCATGTACTCACCCAGCTATGGTAATGGGGTGTTACATCCAGTCATTCTTCCAAAAAGCTTGATTCAGCAAAATCTTGAATCACACACATAACTGCAAATATTCATCAATTCCAATTCCGGAGCTTGTTTTTTTAAGTTTTCCCAATCCTTTTTTTTTTTTTTTTTTTTTTTTCTCTTGCTATCCAAGTCACAAACTATCAATAAGTTTACAGAACTCTTATTGAGCAGAAATAAGCTACACTTATAGAACCTAATTTTCAAAAGAGAATAAAATGAAAGCTAGAGCTCCCTGAAAGGAAGCTCATTCAGAACATATTGTTCTTTTTGGCTACAGACCAAACTGATATTGCTCGGTTTCTTTTTTCTTTGACTTGATTTTATTTCATTTATTAGCTGTGATTGCAGGAGAATAAAATGTGGATAATGAAGATAAGAAGATAAGGAGAAGGAAAAAGAAGCAAAGAAGAAAACAAAGAGGAACAGACCTTTGAGTCTTTTCTTTTTCTTATAAGACATTGAGTATAAGAGAAAACTGAGAGAACAGAAACAAAAGAAACATAATTATGATAAAAGAGGAAACCGAAAAAATAAGAAAACCATATTTGTTGTTTGTTTTACTGATTGCTAATGTGAGCAGTTGCATCAGTATTAAGTGGACTTTCTGTAGTATGCGTTATTCTCAGTGTCAAGCATAAGATTGGATCCAGAAATGTAATTTTCAGAATTTAGTTGCAATTTCACCTTACTGACCTGGTCTGCAGCTGCATTTTGGAAATAATAATAGGAAACAACTACTAATTGCAATATTCAATATATAGTTAACATGACAGCAAATGAACTAAAAATGCAGTGGAGAGACACAGTGTCAGTCCTGGATTAGACTGTAAAGGGATTGCAATTAATAAAGAATTATGACTACTTTTCACTGCCTGGCACAATACACAATGGAAGCAACTCACTGAAAATTTTCTATGAGATTTCTAATTGTCTCATCCCCAAGGATTTTAAATTTTGAAGAATGCAGAGCATACATACATAGTACACCATAAGTAATTTCTGTCTTGTCTGATTCATTAAAATTAAATAAAACCTCAAATAACTACAAATATGGAGGCCAATAGAAAAAAGTCTCATCAGATTCCTAATTTCTTTATATTCTTTCTACAGCATACCAGAAACATGAAGTACTGAAGAATAATTCCCCAGTTCAAGATCTAAACTGAAGAACCCTCTAAAATGTGGCTGTTACACACAAAATGCAGTGTATTTGAATGCCTGAAACACTTTTTGTATTTGACAAGTATTGTTCATAAACTCCAATAAACATTGAAATACATCATGCCATGATATGGAAGTTCCTGTGTATCTAAACTATTTATCTTCTTAAATCAAAGGCTGTCAATTTGAATTCCACCTATTTCCATTACCAAACTACATTGTTTAGATGTCAAACTCTCAACCAAAAAAACATTGAAGAAAATGGGAACGGTATTTAATCTTACTACAAACATTATATCTTTTGTTGTGGACTGTCACTTCTAATTCTTCACTTATTTGTCTTTTACAGTAAAAGAATTTCAGCTCTGTGTGAGATTTTTCTAATAACTTTGGACAAATGTTCTCAATTTATTTAAACAAGTTTTTTTTAAGCCTCAGGTCTTAAAGGTCTCTCCCTTTTAAAAGCATCTAAGTTCTGATATAATCTGTTTTACTTTTGACTTTATCATTGACACATTTGATTTTCTGATAAAATTTTATTTTTAAATTGAAAAATTTGGTTTTGAACACAAAACAATTACCAAAACAAGCAAATTTAGAAATCTCAATGACACAAAAGAATGATGCAGCCGGTCTTTGGTTTGGAGGTTTATCAACAATTTGAGATTTTGATGTTCCATCTTTCACACCAACCACAAGAGTTGTGGTAAAGGACACACCTGGGTCAGAGAAGAAGGCCAAGTTCAGCTATAGGATTTGACATTGAAAATGTGATTTCACTAGAGAAAAATATCTAATTTATTCCAGCAGATTTTGTATGTTCATAGATCCCCATATGGGCTACTTCTGCAGGTAGCAGACACATTCAGTATCAGACTATAAAAACTGAAGCAGACTGTGATGTGAAATAGAGTTCTCATTATCCTGGGCAACTTCTAAAGGAATATTATTCACTGAAGAACCTGAAACTGAAGATAGTGCAAGTGAGGGGATTCTGTATTCCAGGAATGCAGCAGGGTGGCTGCTACATGGTGAGTAGTTCAAACACAACTCATAGAATCATAGAACTGTTCAGGCTTGCTGAATTCAGCAGCCAATAGACGCGGCTGCTTGCAGCCCTCTGTCCTGAGGTCGAACCACCAGTGAGGCTGAGCACAAGTTCTTAGCAGGCGTTCCTGGATGGACATACGCATGGCCAGTCACTCCATGTTAACCTGGGTGGAAAACGGTGCCTTCACCAGCACCCACGTAAACTCTCTCACACACACACCCCCACATACATATTTATATACATTTGTATGCACATAACAAAACATGGATCAGCCACTCAGTCTATCCAGTGGCTGGCCCTTGGATTCCCCAGTCTTCCCAGTTGCTGGCACTTGGACATATGACCTCCCCATATTTTTTGTCTCACTCATCTCTTATATGCCTGTTGGTGAATCCATCTTAGAAGCTGGCTAGTGTTCACGTGTATGTACCACACCACACCGAACATAGTTAAAAATACATTTAATGAGAATACAGGCTAGACCGTGGTGAAGTGCAGGGTGCAGATGACCTGTTTCCATTTTTAGCTTTTATCTCCATTTCTCTCTCTTTTCCCAGGCTTGTTCTATCCCTTCCCCTGCCTTTGGTGCTTCCAATAAATGTTCTACAACAAGCCTTGCACATTCTCCTGACTATATTCCACAATAAGCTTTAGACAGTCCTAAAATTCTCTTTCCCCTGCATACAATAATTTATCCTATACCCCTCTTCAGCAATGCCCCCATTCACTCCACAAAGCATTTGGGGTGAAGCATTCTTCTTTGACTTATCTTGAGGGATGAACACCCAGACACTGGACTCGTTCTTCTTGGGCAGCCCTGGGACAAACAGAGTCTTCTTGCACTCATGGAGTTACTGGTGTCCTTGGCCTGGCGTAGTTCCTCTGCTCCTCACCAGGCCTTAGTGGCTGTGGTGATACAACAACTTAACGCACTCCAAGTAGTATTCAAAATATAAAAACCAGAAAGATCATCTGGCCACATTGGAAGCACAGGGCACTCAGGGTACGGGCAATCTGCTTGGGAGGCTTGGGAGCAGGAAGGTCAGCAAGGCCAGCTCTTTAGCTGCGAGCTAGGAACCGTTCCCATGCAGAAATGGCGAGATCATTTTTAAAAGGGCCTCAGAAGAAAAGAGCTGAAGCAAGGTACTCTGAATCAAATGACTCAGGGAATGAGGATGGCTCCCTGGGGCACATGACGAAGGTGGCAGAGGTTGTCACAGCTGGAACAACTGTCTGGAAAGAGCCATTTACCTCCCCTTGCCCCAGTTCTCTGCCTGAAAAATGGGAACAATAATATTGCCTCTTAAAGGTTGTAAAAATGCATAATATCTGACAGATACTCAGAAATCAGGCCACTATTGCGACAAAAGGATAAAGCATTACCAATGGTGAGCAGTGTTTTTTTATCCATGTTGTAAAGGCTAGTTAGATCTTGTACACCAAGTCATTAGAAGTCCTGTGTTTACTTCTCTGTCTCAATGTTTGATTTCCATCTGAAGAACAGCACGGGAGAGTGCACTTTCTCCGTTGTTATCTCAATATACACTAGGGGTATATATGATTACTGACAATGTCAAAGGATTTGGAACTGGGAAGCATGCCCCACACTAAGAACTTATGATATCCTCTTCAAGAACTTAAAACTATCTTGTACATGTAGTAAGTAATCATATGGCTCAGCTTTTTTTCTCAGAAAGTGACAGCCGTAATTAGGTTGGGCTCTGTTATTTACTTCCCCCCCCCGCCCCCGCAGCTAGTGAAAGGATAGGAGACAAGATAATATTTCTTTAAATCACAGCCTTGAGATACCAAGACTTTCAAAGGAATTATGACAATTGCGATGCGTACTGTGCATACATAGACTTGTTTAAATGGCTCACTTTCTCACGCGCTGAAAAAATTATTTCCTGTCAAGAAAGATCAGAGAACTTGTTATTGAGAACTACAGAAGACAAATTTAACAAATTGCCTTTCAAAGTAGCATATCAGGGAGTTCCTCTGCCCACAGCAGTTAGAAAAAAGACAGCAGAAAGCCAGGAAGCATGCAGCTGTTTTTACGATAAAACTACTTTTTTTTGGATAATTAAATAATTAAATTAAGCAAGAATAATAATTATGCCATTAGAAAAATATCATGTTAACAGTGTGTATTTCACACATACCACACTGAGATTTATGAGAAGCAGCTGACATCCATGTTAATATAGAATAGGCCAACTGAATGAGATAAAAGTTCCTTCTTTGCATCTCATAGAAATACGGTATATTGTGACATCTGAAATAAATGTCATAAGTAGAAATAGTCACAAATTTTCATGTGGAATTTTTCAATTTAAAAAGTCTTGATTTATTGAAACAATCTCTTTGTAAGAGTGTCATTGAATTTTCTTGGCGAAAATAAATTTAGAACTGTCAAAGCTTTTATAGCTTGTTAAAATCTATTTTCTGTTCTTCAGAAGAAAAATACTTTTAATATTAAAATATAAATACATTTATAAAGTGAAAAATAAAAGCCAAAACTGAGATGAAATGTTTTAGAAATTACTGCAGCAGGATGTTTTGATTAATCCTTACAGATGTTTTTCTTTCTTGCATTTTCATTAAGATATATTCCTCATATACTCAGTGTTTCTTTCCAACTCAGAAAAAAGCAATTTAGTTGCTTAAAAACTGGCAACTAGTGCCATTATAGGTTCTCTGATTGTTTTTTCCCATAGTTGCATGGAGCTAGCTTGTCTGACCAAGGATCATGGGAGGTGAAGGGCAGCAGATGGGTACCACAAAGAGTTCTGCATGTCTACATTCAGGCAACTGGATCTCACATTTTTTGACCTTGCAAGATGAAGTTATTTAGTGAACATATGTAAATATATGTTCACATTCAACTATGCTTCTTCTTTTGACTTTTGTTTGCTTCTTGCCAGAAACCAAGTGAAAAAAACTCCACTCTCCTTAAGTCCAACCCAAAATAAACAAGGCAATTTGCAGAAAGATTACCTAGCTCTACTTTGACCATGTAAGTAACAAGAATGCTTCAGCAATTTCTTAGTTTGTTTTTTTTAATAAGTTCATTTTTTTGATCCAAGGTTTTGATGGGTAGAACTTGCAATGGAAACATTAACATCTCACAGTATTGTTCATTATAAAGTAAGAGCGTAAACAGGAATTAAGGAAATAAAAGAAGCTAAACTACTCTTCTGAAGAGTCTCGCTCTGACTTTACATTTAATATCTATCCATAATTTGATATTATTTAATACAGAATTTGAATGCACAAGGAAATCAGCTATTGGACCTTTCTTTGGTGTTTATAGGGAGAAAAAGCAACAGCGGTATTTCCACTAAATGAAGTAAAAAAAAAAAGTGCCTGACTGGCATTCTTTTATTTAGTGGTTAATGTTCTAATCCTTGGATCATAAACCATATTTTCCAACTAAAACTGGGACATTTAAAAAAAATATTTATTTTATCCTTACATTCATGATTAAATCAAGATTGCCTGAGACAAATCCTCATAGTTCAGCCATAGCAAAGTAGAACATAACACAAATACCACATAAACTGTAGAGTCTTGTTTTCATTTTATCCTTAAAGCTACTTTGTTCTAGTAGTTTATCTTTTTAAGGTTCTATCTAAACCTAATTCTAAACATACTCTTTCTTTTTCCTTGGATATATGTGTGCCTCAAATACAGACATGGACACGTATATACTGCCTCAGTAAAACATTTACAGCCAGTGCAATTAGAAAGAGTTACAACAGTATCCCTAGAGTATCTGGGTCACTCAGGAGAATAATGTAGTTACAGAGACCAGCATTATAGAGCCTTAGAGTCAGAGAAAGTAAAATAATGGACAATAGTGAAGAATTCCTTTTTTTTTTTTTTTGGTCTCACTCCTTGGGAAAAAATGCTAATCTTTGAACATTTTTTTCTTTTTTTTTCTTTTTTTTTTTTTTTTCCTGAAGAGGTTGAGGAGATCCAGTGAATTATACACTAAAAAACGGAGTGTTTTGTCCAGATTTGTTGCATTCAAATTAATGATTGCTCTGAACGAAAATCCCAGATCTTAATATATATTTACATTCATTTCATGGATCTGTGACTTGACAACATAGTTTCTAATCTCCGTCATGGTCCAATCCACAGTTCTGTTTCTCAGGTCTTACCAGCTTTGGACAAATGAGGACACAGCACAGCTTTGTAGGTGTAACTTCCTTTGCAAACTTTACAATAATGATACATTCAGAGATCCTCACTATTTTTGAACTAACAACAAAAAGAAACGTGTATTTTCCAAACAAATAATTTTTTTGTAAATGTAACCCCTTTTCTAATCAGAAGAACATAGTTTTGACCCACTAGCATTTGTGACAGGTTTTAACTACTAACAAAAATAATGAAAAATCTTGACTGTGAACAATAGAAGGGTAGATGCTTGGCAATATGCAGAGTTACATCTGTCATGGCAAACAAATGTTCCTAAAAACGTACTGTAACTGAACTAACCTGCTGAAGGACTTGAAGGTCAGTTTGAGACAAGGGACTTGGTGATAGAAGTAGTCACGTTTCCCACAGAGCTGCCCTGTCCTATGAAGCATTTGTTTCCAGAACTGACTCAGAGACACTCCCTTTCCAACATAATGTATTTTTGATTTGTCAGGAATGTGACACACTCTATTAAAAGTGGATACTGGTAAGTGTCTTCATAGAGCAAGTTCTGCTGAGCAGCCTGCAGATGTGTCGCATTTTGTTAGAGCTGCTAGTCTGTCCTTGTTTCTCATTATGCTTGGACAACTATACTGGAGGGTATCAGTTAATGAAATTAATGCTGAAAATGAAACAAAACCTGAGATGACTGCATAACAACTTCATAATACATCAGCCCACTTTAGAACATGGTACAAAATAAAGGTACAGCTTCACTATTTCAGCTGACTTCATTATACTATAATTGTTTTCTATGTACTTGCAAATCAATTTAAATAGCTGTGAAAGGAACGCATTTTTTTGTTGTTTAATTTATGCAAACAAATCTGAATTTACTATTCTCCTTTGCCTCTCCCTCACATTACTCTGCCTTTTTAACCTCCTGTTATGACTTGTTAGACAAAGTTATGTTCTAGTGTTTGCCTTCCTTAACTTGTCTTTGCGAGCTTAAATAATCTAAGATGCATTGGAACCCACAGGAACCATTCACAACATACATAAGACATAACAACAGATAGAAACTCAGTAAATAATGCAAAATACAGGAAATAGAAGTCCATCATACAGTTCTAGTGACACTAATGCTGTTTTACCTGAATATTCTACACAGCTATTATGGAGTTTTTCATTCTTGAAAGAAAGATCTGTCAGTGAGGCATCTGCTAGACTATATATAAGACAACATTCATACTGTCTTTAGTAAGTGATGCCATAGAGTTACTAGAGTTCCTGAACAAAGTGACATGCATCGGCAATAGCTCCTCTTTAGGCAAGGATGTGTCCTCCGGCATCTCTAATACAACAACTGGAGGAGAATAAGGGAGTCCACTGGTTGCACAAAATCAATTGTTTTGTATGGTCTTCCTAATTGCAACTTCTACTGCTTTTGGAGAAAAACACTGAGCAAGATGAACCATTGGTTTGACCTGGGGGGACATTTCTGGTGTTCCTGTGATATGGTTGAATCCAAACACCCCTAAATAACTTCCTCTTTCCTCTACACTCCATTTGGAAGGTTATATGGAAAGGGAAAGACGAACATGCAGAAGAGATTCCTGATGAAAACTCGTCACTCAACTACTAAGTAGAAAAGATTTACAAGATAAGAAAAATCTTGACTTCAAAGTCCAGTGCTTAAAGGACTCCATCAGGCTGTGGAGTCCTGGATTATGCTCCCTGTTTTGTGTTTTACGTGTAAGAGTCATTGATTTCACAACATCCATAGTAGTATAAACGACTGATTCGTGTCTGGGTTTCCTAGACACTAGGATAGTTAATAATGCTTTACACCTTTAGCTCTGAAGAGAGCCAATGAACTATTCTGGACTGTAGCTAAATAACTATATAGATTCTTTAAGTTTTAAACTTTGATCCTACATGGCTCAGTCCTACAGAGATAATAATTTATTATAGTCATAATCTTTATTATCATCATGCAATTAATTTCATTTTCTCCTTAGCTCAGCATTCATGATTATAACTTTTATAAAGTAATTTCAGTCAATATTCTGCAGGACCTTGATTCACAAGGTCATACAGGAATGGGAAAGAGGATGTAATGTATCACATTAAAAATTCCAGATATATTTTTCTTGGTATTATTTAGCTCACTTCCTTTTCTAACTCAGTCAAGATAAGTGTTCTGCTGGGTTTTTTTCTCTCTTTGTGTCAGGTAAAATGGAAGGTAAGTCAATTCACAGTGTATAACATATTTTCACCTGCCGTTTCTCAGATAATGAATAAAGTTAATTGCATTTGGTATTTATTTAGCTTGCTTATATGTTATATTGTACCTTTTTGAACAATTCATTATGCTTCTTACACTCATGTAGACAAATTAAGATAGGTAAGAGAGTCTGGGAGAGACACATGAAACTGTCGAGGAGTTGCTATCATCTGAGCAGAGGTTATGAAACAAATCTGAACCTCTGATAAACTAAATATGTAAAAATGGTGCAGAAATGCAAGATCATTCCTAGAAAAGCTACACATTGGTGAATTCACAAGATAAAACCTTCAGGATGCGATTCTGTTCAAAGAAAGGTAATAAGAGATTAAAAGACGGCACTACAGAAACACTTCACTGTAATTGTTGGACCAATGTCTCACAACCATGGCCCTTTTAATCAGAAAGAATTCCATTCATCTAAAAATACAAAGGTTATCCTGTGCAATGCTGATATGATAGAATGGTTTTCATCTAGATCCTATTAAAAAACTATACTAAGTATGGAATGCTCAGTTATTATTTTTGTGTTTTCCCATTTTGATTGTTTCTTCATCCGTGCGTGAACAAGTATTATTTCATGAACCACTTGGTCAGATCTTAGAGATCACTAATAATCCAGAGATCATGACTTGAGAAACAGCCTTAGATTTGTCTGTTCCAAGACCTTCTTTGATTTGTCCTTCTACACACATGAAGTGTCACGAGTAACACTAGTTGCAATAATTCTTTAGGAGTGAATATATTTTTTGCTAGAAGGTGTCTGATAAAGCAAGGGACGAAGATCAGTGTTCTGTTACATTGTTAATGTATACTGTCCATCTTCACACACATATACACATGCACATATTTTACAAAGTTTTCTCTTGAGGGTTGATGGAAGTTGGTTAGTTAAAATTTTTTTCTCTGTGGCTTGATCCCAAGACAACAATGATCTCTCTGAAGGTGCTAAGGGCTTCAAAGTTGTACAGCACATTCATATTACATGACACCTGATTCTACGTCTAGAAGTGTATTTCTGCAGCCATGATGTCTGTGGTTTTTTTCCTGCTGACTTCATTGGAAACTGAGCTGTACCGTTATATCGAAGTAAACAGGGTTAGCAGAAAGACTGACATTCATGTGAATTCATAGATGACTAGAAACTAATAATTATTTCATTCTATACTCGATATATTATGAGATGGGGTTTTGTACTCTTTTAGCTAGTATGAAAGAAATAGCATGAGATCAGGGAAATATTCACTGTTAAAATCCCCATGGAACTCATTATAAAGATGAATGGATTACAATAGTGAAAAAAAAGAATGAAAAATTAGACTGAAAACAAAAGTGAATATCACATGGGTTTTGGCCTTATGTTTTAGGGCTTTTTTTAATATGCTCTTCTTTCATTGCATTTTGACATTTTTGTTACTTGGCCATCATTGAAAATTTATTTGTGGTGCCAGAGAGGGTTTGGAAAACAGCAGAAAGGCTGAGAGAAGTGTAATAGAACTCAATGAGTTGAACTGATACTTTGGGGAAAAAAAAAAAAATTTCTTGTTGCTCTTCAGCAAAACTTTTATTTGGTAATTCTACACAATATGGTTGTTATTGCAGCCACAATGTCAAAATAGGAGTTAAAAAATGAGAAAATGAAAATAAAGGTTGTACAGAATTTTTCAAGCACAGAACTAACACTCAAGTGATAGGGGTGAAGTACTTGTAAGCTTTTTTTCTGTTTGCAACTTCAGTTACAAAGTCTTAGGTAACTGGCTCTAGATGACCCTGTCTGAGCAGAGGGGTTGGACTAGATGTCCTTCAGAGGCCCCTTCCAACCTCAACTGTTCTGTGAGTCCATGATTCTGTGATTCTGTGGTTAAAAACTTTACCATCTGTGTTTAACACAAGTCAATGAACTATAGAATATTTTTTCTATTATTTCTCTTTAAGTTAACAGTAAGGAAAATTCAGAAGGAAATCAGATTTGTGACATTCACTTTGTTTCTTCAGAAAGAAATGAGTGCCTAGGCAGGTAAATGAGCTTATTTTGAAGATGCCTGTCAACTCCATAAGTGATAGAGTTTAGTAGGGTACAAATATAGTGTTTTCACTCCAGTGGAGCAGTTAAGTATTGTTCAGCAAAATGAAATGGTTTATGAATGCCAGAATCTCCCTACCGCATTCCCTTGCCTCAAACCTTCATAACAATAAAGAAATTCCTGAATTGCAGCGGTATAGGAGAGAAGAAAATCATTCTCACGTTGCATCTATGTGATCTTTGGCAGGGAAGCATAACCCTCATCTGCCTTCCTTTAAATTGATGTCCACTTTTGTAGTTTCAACCAATCCACATACTATGTTGCTATTGTTAACATAATGATTTCTTAGGCCAATGCGATAGTGTAAAATTATATTAAATATAGATACATAAGCATTTAATCAATATGTGAAAAAAGTAAAAAATGTTTTAACTCAAATGATAGGTTTTCTTCTCATGTAGATTACTTTTTCAAATCAGCTATAAAATATTATACTTAACGTTAAATTATGTATTAATTGCATATAAAATTGTACTTATTACATTGCATTACAGTTACCTGGTTATGAATGAAGATTTTAATATGCTTAGCCATATCTAAGTGCACTTTTTTCTTTCTATTTCCTGTCAAAATTAATTCCCTATAATCACTAAGGGAACCAATAATAAATAAGTTCGGTTCACACAAACATATTAAGAATGTATTCTGTTTAATGTAGCAGAGTATGAACTCTTGTTCTAAATCCAGGTACTGAAGGACTTTATGTAAGTGCAAAATATAAACTCTTAGGGTCAGATCCAGTTGACCAAACATAGATCTCAAATGCCATATGAGCTGCTTTGGGATATTCCTCCTGGTTTACGACAATTCTTTAAAAGTGCATGGAGTATCCGTAGATCTCGTAAAACAGCCCTGTGTAGATAGCTGAAAGGTCCATGACTGTCCACAATGGTATTTGACGCTTGTGTACAGATGCTCAAATCTTATTCTAAAGTTATTATTTAGAGAATCATAAAATCATTTTTGTTAGAAAAGACCTTTGAGATCATAAAGTCCAACTGTTAACCTCACACTGCCAAGTCCATCTCTAAACCATGTTCCTAAGAACCTCATCTATGTGTCTTTTAAACACCTCTAGGGATGGTGACTCAACCACTTCCTTGGGCGGCCTGTTCCAATGCCTGACAACCCTTTCTGTGAAGAAGTTTTTCCTAATATCCTGTTTAAATCTCCTTTGGCGCAACTTGAGGCCATTTTGTCTTGTCCTATCACTTGTTACCTGGGAAAAGAGACCAACACCCTCAATGCTACAACCTCCTTTCAGGTAGTTGTAGATGGCAAAAAGGTCTCCCCTCAGCCTCCTTTTCTCCAGGCTAAATGGCCCAGTTCCCTTTGCTGTTCCTCATCAGACTTGTGCTCCAGGCCCCTCACCAGCTTCATTGCCCTTCTCTGAACTCCCTCCAGCACCTCAAAGTCTTTCTTGTAGTGAGGGGCCCCAAACTAAACACAGTATCCGTCCCATCACAATCAAATGAGAGCTGATATAATTTCATCAGTTGGATCATTTTGCAGACTCCATTCACTACAACGCAGTTGATAAGACATAGGTAACTGGAACCATTTGAAATACCATGTGTTATTTCATTTAGCCCGTACTCTTCTAAAAGGACATGGGACTTCTATAGACTTTTTATATGATCTTTGAATATGTGACATCGCAAAAGGCACCAAAAGCATTTGAGTGGGCACCTGAATCAAGTCTAAAATCTTTCACAAATACAGTAGCACCTCAGACACCAGCTTACAGGTAGACACCTAAATGTAGGTTTCTAAATCTGCTTTGCAACTTGTACACAATGGCAATTGTCTTGTTTTTACTATAAAGGAGAGCACATAGAACAGGTGTGTTAAAATTGAGGATATGACATTTAATTTCTCTATAGTGCATAGTGTTTGTGTTACTTTTGTGCAGTTATCAGCTAGCAAGACTCGGTGAATTGAAAACAGAGCATGAGCTGACATTGCAAGAGATTATCTAAAGGACAAATTTGCAGTAGTATAAAAAACCAAAAATAGTCAAAACTGTTAATAAAAAAAACTCTTTTGCAGAATAAACATTCCTTGTAATGCTATAGAAATTGAGATACTGTTGTTTAAAGATCCACAATTACAGGAAACATTAAACATAGAGACCTTCTCAATTACTTTACATTTAGCTTCTCAACTACTTTGCCTTGAATTTCCTATTTGTAGCTCATAGCATTTGTGCTTAAGAATTTCTTGTATCTGTTGGATTAAAAGCAAAAAATATTTGTTTCCTTCTTTATTTTAAATAAATAGAATATAAAATTCATCAATTCATATTTTAAATTTCTTGTGTAATTGGAAATAGTTTGGAATATGAATTTTTTTATTCATTATACTTGACTGTCTCCATATGCACCACAAAAGCTTAAGTGTGGTAAGTACCTGCAGCTGTTTCGTAGCAGATGGCTATAGTCAGTATCTGATTTTTTGTTTACTGCTATTGAGTGCACAGCACTTGATTCAATGGCCCAACTGAAAAAAAAAAAAAAAAGAAAACAACCACAACCACTGACCACTTTAGAAGGCATAATTTATCTTTTCTCTCCTTTTGCCTTATAATTGCCACATAGCTTCATCATACTATTTCTACAACTTGGTTAAGTTTTTTTGAGTTGGGTATTTTCAAGATCTTTGTTTGATAGTTTTTGAATTAGCATTGTATTCGCCCACTGCAGACATTCTCTCCTCTGTAGGAAACTTATGTTGATAGTCTTAAAACTCCATTTCACAGCTTCAAGAAACTTACAAACCTTTCAGTTTTGTTTGGAGAAGAGCTGGGAATCAGGAACGTAATAATCAGGTGAGATTTCTCCAAGCACACTATAAGCCTAAAAATTATCCACTTCATCTGAAACCTCAGAAAACGAGACAAATTAGTCCAAGGTACCTTAGGCAACTTCTAGTCCACTCCTCTTGGAAGTAAGGAGGAACTCAGAGATTATGAGGGAGTGCCCTACAGGTTTCTTATACTATAGTATCTAGTCCACTGCTGATCAGTAACGATGTTTGAAGCAGATCGGAAAAATACTGTCCTCATAATATTTTTTCTTCCCCAATGACATTTGATACACAACTGCCTACAGAAGTGCATATATGTATGCACACATATGCGAGTCATTAAGACTCTTTAACTGGAAAATAAATAATCCTTCCATATATTTATTTATTTCTAGCTTCATAATGACCCTGAAGCCATATAGAAGTATCTTTTCACTGAAGATCCTTTACTGTTCTTTATGCAGGTTCTTCATGGAGAAAACCGCTCAGGTCTTGCACTTTGAATTTCTAAAGCTTTGCTGATGGTCAGTAATTTCTGTGCTGCACTGAAGAAGGAACTATTGGAGGCTTTGCATCCAGGAGTCATATCAAGTACAAGGTGACAACTACTTCTGAAGAACTAAGTTATGCCTCTGCAAATTTTAGGGCCTTTTTAAGGGCAAAGTCAGTATATCCCAAGGGGACATATTAGTGAATTCTTCATGGATCTCTGATTAACATACAGCTTCTGTTAATCAGAGTTTATTTAATCAGATGGCCACTTGATTCTAGAATAATTCATTCTAGTATAAATTGAGAATCATCTCAGAAGTGTCTTAGAAGTATCTTAGAAACCACTCATACTTTGCAGGTTGATTGATAGATACATTACAACTTGTTCTAATGCAATCTAAGCTAGTGTGAGTGTCATGAGAAAGGACAACAAAGGGAGAAACTCCAAATGAAAATTCTGCAGATAGTCTGCAGCATACAGAAGTAGAAGGTCTGATAAACACAGAATTAACAGTGGAAGAAAATCATAAAAGTGAGGAAGTCATAAGATCTATAAACTATACTAAATAAAATCCCAGGTGAAATGCTTGCTTTAATACCACTTTTCCCATGCAGACTATTAAATAGAATAATATCTTGATAGCTGGAACCCAAGGTATCTTAATTCTATCTCTCTAGTTTCCATAGCATCTTTTATAGTCATTTTAAAGTTGTTTGGAGAATTGAATTATTCTTATTCCTCCCCATACCCATCCAGCAGATGAACTAACCTAACATATGGAGAAATCACGATCAGGACTCCATTATGAAAGCTGCCGTAACATCATTTGGGAAGAGCCTCTTCAAGAGACAGTTGTCATATTATTACTTGGGAAAACTTGGCCCTGCTTTGAGTGGGGTTTTGGAGAAGATGGCCTCCAGAGGTCCCTTCCAAGTGAACAATCCCATGAATCTTTGATTCTAGAGCCTGTTTTATTTTTCAAGAGTTTGTGGCTTAGTTGAAGACAGATCACAACAGCCCATTCTGGAAAGAAAGTAAGGATCAGAGTAAAACAAGACAAACTATGAGGCTACTGTATCATGCAATGGCCCTCACACACAAATCAGGAAGAATGGTTACAAAGAGAGGGAGCTATAAGACTAATTTGTCCAACTGGAAAATCATGTCAATATCTGTGTCCCCTGCTTAATTTACGGCTGTGCATAGCTGAAAGAAAGGCAGACTTCAGCTCAACATCTTGTGACAGCACTACTGAGAGCTGTCAGGCTTGTTACTTCACTGATAAATCCACCTGTAGACAAGACTACTGCTTCCAAATACGTAAGTACCCTGGCAGACATCACTGCACTGGCTGTCCTTGATACAGATTTGTAGTGTGTTCTTTATTGTTGAGGCAGTGAGAAACCGAGAATGGTAAAGGGAAAATTTCCCTTCTCTTTATAACTTTCTTTTATCTTTAATCAAAGGTAGACATTTGAAAAATCCTTCAGACCCAAAAAGTAAGGCCTAAGCTTAGGTCTTAATCTGCCATTGAAATTTCATAACATGGTGAATGTAGTATAAATATTTTTTCTTGGAAGTACCTATTGTAGCTAGGTTGTTCTAATGCAAAGGACATAGTTTACTATCTTGCACAACAGCAATAAACCACATTGATCTGCTTGCATTGTATCACCCCATCACTGTCAAGTTAAGAGTACACCGAATAATTTCATTCTGTAGGAACAGAGTGTTATTTGAACATGCTTCTCTGAAATTGTTATGGGTGCTTGAGTGATAACTGATTGGATGACCTACCTACACCCTAATAAGGAACAGAATATAGAAAGTAATACAGCATATTAAATTGAGGATATAAATCTCTTTCTATTACTACTGTCTTCCACAACACTAATGGGAAGTTCAGCTTTTTATGGCAGCTTAAATAAGAACTGGAAAATGATGAAGCAGGCAGGATTAATTGAATGCCCAGGAGACATCAGTGTTGCTGATCTGCCTCTTTTGTTGGTCTCCTGCACTCATCCGACAGTACATCTGTACATTCACCCTCCATTTAAATTGCATATTTGTGGCATATTGGGTTTACAGGTATTTTGCTTTGTTTGATGAGATTAATTTTCTGCAAATGACAGGGGCCATTCTTGTGTTGACTTTACATGTTTGTGCATAAAACTCAAAATTTCTAGTTAGGACACATACTCATTCTGTAACTACAACAAATCAGCAGTGTCAGAACAAAAGCCTCGTTGCTAAAAAGAAAAAAAATTGTGCTAGTGCTGTGACCAGTACAAGAGTGTGTCTCAAACATTTCCCTTAACCTCAGATGCATGAACTTTTTTCAAACCTTAATGGTTTTTGTTTTATCCTGCAGAGTATCCAACTTGATGTGCATAAAAATTAAATCAACTCTAGGAAGAAAAACTCATCATGTGAAGTTTAAAAGAAATAACTATAGCTGATGTTGACATTTTACTATTTTATAGAAGTCTTGCAGACCTGTGTTTGTTTCAGAGTGAATTTTGCTTTGGTAATAAGAGAGGTTTTTGTTGGCATATTAAACCCTTTTGTTTAGTATATCGACTTAGGGTTTAACACCAACAGTCAAGATAGAAGTTAATTGCTATTCAGTACCTTTAATTGCAAGATACAGTTCAAATACTTCAGGACAAGGTAAAGCAAATACCACTTGTCACCAATAATTATAGCCAGTTTTCACCACCCTGTCTTGGAGGCACTGAGCTGCTGCTTTCTTAAGAGGTCACAAAAGATAAATGAGCAAAAAGGAGATCACACTTCTAAAACATCTGAAGAGCACGTCACTTTGAGACTTCTTTTCTTTATCCTCAAATATTGCTTGTCATTGACCTTGTTTAGACCCCAACATTGCATTTAATTTCTCTTCTTTTGTTGTTAGGCATTCCAAGAAGTCTCCATAACATTTACTTTTGCTTACTGTGTAATACTCACAAGGTCTGAGGAAAGGAATGAGTTGACAGTTGTGCTTTTTTTTAGTTTGTCTTGTTTTAACAAACTCCTGGAAACACTTAGTAGGCAAAGTACACATTTGTAAGCAAAATGTGCAAGAGAAAAATAAACAGAAAGCTCCATAAAAATGAAATGGTCAAAGGGAGACGGTGGTTGCTTCTAAAATTCACAGATACCTTTTTTTCTCCTGTGCAGCATGTATGGAAAACATAAACAAGTAAATGGAAGAAGAAAATTTAAATGAGGCTGTTTCTTAATTGAGCTCTAACGGATCCTCTTTGAGTCTCTTTGAGAACCATCATACCAGAGAAATTCATATGTAGTCTGATTTGTATCTGTGCTTTGAGTTGGCTCACAGGTGTTTACCTTTGCTATCTAGCAAAAACAGGCAGGTTTTAGGACTGGCATGTGGTCTAACTTGTCCTCTCATCTCTTCTAAGCAGCACAGCCCAGAGCCTCAAAAATAACTGTGCTGATAACTAACTGTGAAACTGCATTTCCCTTAGATATCTGCACTTAAGAAGTACTATTTTTAAGCTTTCCTCACAAAGTTTCTAAGATGTATAGGTGAGTTGAATAGTTAAAAGATAGCATAAAATCAAAAAATGTCTCTGCTAGACAGTCCCTGCTATCACCACCAACTTTGGCTGCTTTCTAGTGCTTACAAATTGTTACTGACAGAAGTAAGGTGAATGTGTATTTGTAATTTTCATGCATATGTGGGTGTGCGTCCATGTGCACACGCAGTAATGTAACCAGTTGTCTGAAATGGATTGAGCTGGAATATGTTCAGAGTGTTGAGAGATGAGATACTGCAAAGATGAGCAGAGCTTACATTGCCGTTGAAACTCCTCTGTGCCTAAAGAGAAGGCTTTTGTTTGGGTGCTGAGCTTCATTCAGTGACCACAAACTACGTGAACTGCCTGGAACGACCTACCTATGAGGTTCTTCACTGACTTCGTTCAGATCACTCAAGTAAGTTATGGTCTGCTAGGATAGGCTCTAAACTGCTACTGTATATTAAAAGGAATCCTAATTTTTGTTTTGGTTAATACTTATTCTCCTGGGTCATCTCTTCCTCAAACTTTCATTGCCCCCTCCAGCTCAGCTGTTGTAAGACAGGAGTTCATTCCAAGCCAGTTCAATGGACACTTGTTTTCTTCCTGACTGGTCTCCAGAGAGAACTCCTCATGAAACCTGCATTTGCTAACATGTCTGAACTTAACTGGACATATCTACAGCTTCAGAATCAAAGTGCGCTCTTTTTGCATGTACAGTTAATATTTCGTCAGAAAGGAACTCATTTCAGTCAGTTAAATAATCTCTATGAAAGTCTTTTTGACACAAATGTAAATCAAATGTTCAGAAGAATTGCTGTCCTCAAATTCATTTAATAAATGTAGGACTAGACCTACAGTGATTTGGAGTTGTGGAGCTCATCAGATTAATAAATAAATATACATATGTACATATGTATGAATATAATCTTATATATCATATGTGTATATTCTGATTTTATCAAACTTTCCCATAAAAAGAATTTTTTTTTTTTTTTTTTTTTTTTAAAAAAAAGGACTGTCTGGAGACCAGGGAAGAACACACATGCAAGTGTGGAGAGAAAGGGTATGTCTGGTTACCTTAATAGGCATTTCAACTGAGTCATTTTGGGAAAGGTGCAGATGATCAGCTGCTTACATGTCAAGCATGAAGTATTCAAGTGAATCAGTTTATTAAAACAGTTGCATTGAAATGAATTGTAAAGGCAAATGATAATGTGTTCTAACACCAGTGGACAACCGGCAGTCATAGTTCCCTGATATGTCTGAAGAGCCCAAGTATTGAATGCCATGAAGAGTTTTCTTTTAATTAAAAATTGATCACAGAAATGGAGATATAAGCCAGAAGTTCAGGAAGTAAGATGTCTGCAAGAATTCTGACAGCATGTCTTCATCACAAATAAATGAAGGTGCTGAAGGTGCTAACCCAAAATCCCTGTAGGAGTAAAAGTAGAATGTGTTTTAGATAGTGCTAAGGACGTATTATAATGCTTCTGCCTATTCTCTGCTTAGATAAAGGTTAGCAGATACATTATTTTCTCAGTAAGTAAAAACATTATATTAAAAAGACAACTTTCACCTTCAACAATGTGTATCATAAACATGTTTTTGAAACCTAAAAGTATCTTGCATCCCCTCCATTTTCCTGACTTTTTATATTGATACAATCGTGCATAAATTGTCAATATCTGGACAAATATCAGATTAAGAGAACAAAGAAATCCTTGAAATAAAAAAAAAAAGGGGGGGAGGGATTTAAGATGGCAAGCTAGTCCAGGATTACATCTTACTTCTTGTGTATCAATTTTTACACCCTGTAAGTTTCTGTCATCAACTTAGCTGTGTGAGACTCCTCAGCACCCACAGCAGGGTAAAAACTCATCGTGGTGGTGGTAGCAGTATTCGAATGTGAGCAGAGGACAGACATGAACTGAGCTGATGTCTTCATCACTGGTTTGGTTATGCCAAGTGTTTGGTCAGCAGAGCCCCTGGCGTATATGCAGAGCATGGCAGCAGAAAGGGCTTTTCTGCCATCACGGTCTCACTGCTCCTCTGAACGACATAAACTAACTCTGACAAAGACTCTCCTCTATAAACCATAGATGTCTCTGCATAAGTTATTTTTCTGACATGATAATGTCAGTAAGGGGTGAGATTTTTTCACACCCTCAGCTATGAAAGCTCTACTGATAAAAAAGTTTGAGTGTGATTTAGACTAAGACTGTAAGGCTAATAAATCAACATTAAAATGCCTAAGAACTCTCTCTCATTTGTGTCTGTGTGGAGGAAAGGCTGAGATGGCAGGAGCAGGATTTGTGAGCCACAGATGGATAACATCAGGATGAGTTTGATGTAGGGCTGTAAAATTAAGTGTTCATGTTGCCTTCGTTCAAAAATGATGTTAAGGAGTTTGGGGAGAACTAAGTAGTGTTTGGGGACAGTAGCGATGTGGTTATCAAGATGTCGGTTTCTGTACAGTGATATACCGGAAATTGTCAATGCAATGGAGGCAATTTTCCTTTGCTTTCTATAAGGGGCTACTGGACTTGTTGCCATTGCTCTCAGTCAAATATCATTGACAGTGCTCTGTAATATAAACTGAATTTATTACGAATAATGTCAGGAATGATACTATTTCATACCTTTCCCTTCTCAGCTACCAAAAATGTGCTGCTCTAATGGATACATAACAATAGAGGCTAATATTATGCATTATAAACCATGCATACAGGCACATACATATTTATATATATATGTCACTACATCATATACAGTATGTGTAAACATATACATATATATATATAAATGTTTTACCTAACCCATGCCTTGAGATGCTAAATTTTAGCTGATTGTTTAGACTTATTTAGTGAACTATAAAATGCAATTTTACTGGAAAATCCCTGATATTCCACTCTCTCCTGTGACAGATTCTGAGGCCATGAGACATACTAAGGTCTGATCCACAAACTATGTGCATGTCAGTGAAATGTTTGTTTATCATTACCATTATATCATTATACAGAGATATATAGCCTTGTACCAGTATATTCAAGATAGTACAATTTCTTTATGAAGGCAAGGCCTTAGTTCAGGACAGCTTCTTCTCATCTAACTGTTACATCTAATTTTAAACCTATAAAATATCCCTGGAATAATTCAAGCAAAGTTCAAGCACTTTGCCCTCATTGTTCGCAATTATAGTTCATAGCTAATTGTAATATTTGAAGGCATTGCTTTATTCATAGCATTCATTCCAGTTTCGATTCTCTACAGTGTTTGCTTTTGCCTTCAAGTGCCTCCTCTTAGCTATTTATGTTTATTCAATTTGGCATGACTGCTTTATCTGCCATTCATGTATACTTTATTACTCCAATTAGGTAACTGAACTTATGAATTTGAACTTATTACATGGGTCGTAAATAGCAGAGATTTTCTGGCTTGAATGTTTTTTTCTTTGAATGCTTTCTTCTGAACTGCATATTGACTAAGTAGTTGTTATCTTCATTGCTATTCTCTTAAGTCTTCTGACACTACTGGCAAAGGTTCATTCACACGCAGATCTGGCTTCTGATCCCTCTTCTCTAAGCACTCCTCATTTCAAACAGTGCCCTGTTGTATAGTAGTCATTTTTACTAGTTCCTTTTTAATACCCCAGTCAGACCATATAACTAGGGCTTCTCCACTTGCTGTCCATCCCTTTGGTTCAATGTCTCTGTTGCTGACTACAGAGCGAAATGTATGTTTTTCAAAAGTGGAAAAGGAGTGTTCTTTCTCCAAAATACTCTAACACTTAGGGTACTGTGTTGGATGTGAAAGAAGAGACTGAGACTCCTCTAGCAAAAGCTGTCATTCAGAAGGTGGGAACTTACAATCTGTTGTGGGGGTTATTTCAGACACTTACTGTCATGGGCAGGCCTAATTCTCTAGAGCATGAATGGTGCTTAACATACACCTCTGACTTGGGATGCTGAATCCTCTCCTGGGTGTGTGGGAGGTCTTTCCTCAGCTGGAGGAGTTCCAGCATCCTCTGAGGGAGGGTCTCTTGTCTCTCCCAGGCCTGTAGATGAAAGCCTAAATACAGAACCTCTGAGGTCTGAATCATCTCCTAGTGACAGATTCCTCACGCCTGTGTCTGGATAGATAAATGAATCTCACCTTTGACTGCTAGAGTATACTATATAGTGTCAAATAATGAGACTTTACTGTAGCATTCATCCAATTAAATTAATACATTGTTGTCAATAAATTATTGTATTTCAGGAAAAATACACAGTGTTGAATACAATACCTAGAGATCTTGGGTAAAATTTTTATTTTACTCTACCAACTATTCAATCTGTAACTTTCCTTACATCTTTTTCATATTGTATCCCTAGATTAAAATACATGACTTTATGGGGTTTTTTTGTTCTCCTCTATAATTAATTAGTGTAGTAGTGTAGACAGTACTGCTTTTACTATTAATATATAATTATTTACTGAAATGTTAATCAAAACTATTTATATTAGCAAAGACTCAGTGCTTGGACAGCTCAGATCTTCTTTGGGGTAGTATAGGTTCTTTCTTTTTATTAGGTTTATCAATGATTTTAACATCAATAAAATCTTAGGCGCACCTAATATTAGTTTGCTGTGTCCCGCATTCCAGGTCCAGTTTTGAAGTTACAGAAGAAGGAAAGAAGGATTGAGTTAGTCTTTTCAGAACCTGGAGACAAAAAGAATAGGGAAGGGCTGTCTTTAGATCAGGGGCTGCTGATATTTGAAGACTGTGCACATTGCTGGTACAGCTCTTAAGCACATGAGCACGAAGGGCATACATTATATATTGCTCATCCCCTGAAACAGAGCTTAACAGGAGGGTCCTCCTGAAGAGCTCCCCACATGTAAGAATTTGTCATTTGTATTTGGACGGTGCAGCACAGTACAATGCCAGGCACAGGCTGTGTCTCAGCTAGTTTGGAAACTGGAGGCACCCTCATGCTGTGCCTCTACTTGCCGGGGGTTGCCTCAGTGTGCTCGTGTTGCTTCCAAGGTCCAACAGAACATAAATCTGCAATCGTAGTATGTTACTGCACTGTGCAGCCACATTGCATCATTTAGAGCTAGCTGAGGTGTTTCTAACAGACTGTGGTATTACTGCTCGTAGGCACGTCCTTAAAGCCCTAAGAGCTTGGACTGAAATCGATTCATCTGAGGCACTTGATGTCTCTATTGACTACAATGACAACATTATGCTATAGTGGTTATGGTATTGCTGAATGCAATTTCTTCCTAGAAAGCAGAAATGGCATTTCTACGGATGGAGATGGCTCTTCAGTTCCCAAAGGACCATGTGCCACATTTAGATGAATCTTCAAAATCAAGGACTGTCAGTGCAAGAGTGGTTTCCAGATTCTGCAACAAGGATTTGAAAAGCAAAGCTCAGGTAATAGCCTTCCTATTACTAAGATCAGGCACATTTTAAAATTCATTTCAGTAACATCTCAAGAATACGTAGATTGTTTCCTCTTTTTCATGTGCTTGCAGCTCTGAGATATCCATCCTATCAAAATCTTTTCTGTTTCATAAACTTTATAGTTTTATTAGACTCAGTTATCTGTCTGTTCTGGCCAGTTACAATCTCAATATTGCAAGAATATTTTGATTCATTTCTTCTAATTGCAGTTTTCTAGGTGGTATCATTGTTACAATCTCTGTATATGAGACAGTCAATATTGTCTTGCTTTGCAACAATAAAATTTCAGATAGTTCACTTTCAATACTCTCTTATAACAATTACTTTAACAGATGTAGTCAGTTTCTAGAGTTATCTGTGGGTTTTTTATTTATTCTCACCCTCACGGACTATTGTTCTTCTTCCGCTAGTACTGGAAACATATTTCATAGCTTTTAGCTCCAACAGCTAGAATTTCTACATGTAATCTAAGAATGTGATACTGATAATCATGTAATATATTTTTGTATGAATAATCTCAGACAATAAATAGCTTAGCAGCTACTAAAACCTTTTAAAAAGTTTCCCAATTGTTTCTTAGAATGCCATGCAGTCCTGTTTTTTAAATTAATGTTTTTCAGGAAGCTGTATCTTTTTTGTCATGTCTAAACATTGACAACTACTACCATTTGAGACTGGGTGAAATGTTTGTTCAGAGTTGGCAGGCAGAATGATGGGAAGGTAGAGGATGTATAACAGACCTGTGCCTCTGGAGTGACAACAGGCTGGGCAGCGTGGATTATAAAAATGGATCCAGAAACCTATCTTCAAGCACCTGAATCAGTCCCTAGTTGAAGTTTGGTCATGCATATAAAACATTTGAATAACTGTAGTTTCCAAACAAGATTTAAAAGTTTAAATCTCTTACAATGTCATACATTCAAAAGCATTTCAATAAAAGATATTTTATGGGCATTTTTTCTGCATTTAACACTTATTTTTCTGACAGATTTTGTTCAAATATGCAGGGCAATGTGTAGTAGGTTCTTACGTGAATAAATGTGTTAGCCACTTCATGGAAAAACATGCACAGACAATTTCTGCAGAAAAAAAAAATATACATCTGAAAGGACACAGAACTGAGGCTCCTTTGAAAATTAGAGATAAAAATAATGTATCAAACATAGTAACCATTTAGGTCTGTGCCACTGCACGTGTACAGGGGCAACTGAGGATAAAGTCTTCCCTGTGAATATTAGTCAGAAGGTAATAGGATGCATTCTGGTTTTAATAATTATAACCAGATTTTTCCATCAATTAAAAAGAAGCCTGCAGGAACAACAAACAAACAAAAAATCTTTTTTTGCCTTTGCTGGTATAAAATGACATCTCTCAGCTCCAACAAGAAGAAATTCATTGCCACAGTAAATTCAGTATCTGATCTTGGTGTCCCAATACTGCACTGAATTAAACTTATGTATCACTTAGCACTTCTGAAATGAACACCATTTATACCTGCAACAATGATCTGTAACTAAACTATTCCATGATCTCTCTTATGTGTCTTACAGAAAGATTCAGGAGAGTAATTAACACTTCACTACAGCAAAAAGAGTTATTAACCAACATTAAAACAAACACAAGGAAACAACTCTAAATTAATAGGTTTATGAATGTAAGAATTTGCAGTGTGAGGATCGGTAAAGTTTAGCAGCCATTTGAAAAGTTACTGTAAAAACATTGCAGTATTTTTACATTCCTAACAGCAAAGGTGAACTTCGTCTATCTTGTCTTAGGTAGATAGATAAGCACTTCCAACCTAAACATTTCAACACAGAGGTAAACCTCAGTTTGAATTTGTCATCTGATTTGATAGCATTATCTCAGCTGCTTTTTGAATAGTTCTTACACCTCTCAGTAGTCACATGGGATTTATGATAATTTTGAACCAACCTGTAGGTATAATGAATGTATCAGAGAGATGAACTTCTGACTTAACATGTTAAATTTTTATTACAGAGGTCCATTTTTCAAGATTGTTTGATAAAATCATAGCATTTTTAATCTACAGATTTTTCCTGAGTTCTTTGCTTGGCTTTTCTTGGAGATTTCATAGAACAAGGGCAGGTGGTACTTACCACTTACTGGTGATAAGTGCCCTCCCTGTGCTTTGATGCTACCCTGACTCCATTGCCCCTTACAGGAATATCCTCCATCGTTTCATTAGTGGCGTTATTGGGAGAGGCCAATGTTGGCACCATGGGCGTGAATTTGGCCAGCGGCTCTATCGCGCCCCTCCCTCCTGGAGGTCAGGCTGCCTGTGCTCAGTGCCAGTGTCGACGTGGCACAGCCACCTAACTTTGCAACAGGCCACTGGAAGAACAGCTTAGGTGGCAGAAGGAATGCATGGAGGCCTTGCAGGAAGCCTCTACCCCATTGCTCTGAAGCTGCGCTTGTGCTCAAACCCACAGCCCTGGCCCTTGCCTGAGCTGTGCTGTAGATATGACCATGCTTGACCTGATCCCAACCTGCTGACTCAACTTCTTGTCCCCACCTCAGACTTGACCGTCTATTGCAGACATGCCCAGTGATCACAGGACTCTTGGCTGACCGTGGTGACCATCGCTGGTCCTGCTCTGCTCTTCTTGGTCACATATTGCAGGGAGGTGCCCTTCCCAGCAAGAGTGCACTGCTCTGTCCACGTTGTTGTTGCCTTCCTCACCATGTGGGGGTAGAGGAGACAGTGTTGTTCAGCAGGAACCACTGCTGCTGCTGCTGACCTTCCTCAAACAGGGCAACACAGGCTGGATCAGGACTCCATCCCTAGAGCAAAGGGGATCCTCAGCTGGAGGCTGGATACAGGCACAACAGCAACATTGCATGGGCGAAGAACAAGGGCAAGGGCTTAAATGCAGCTCCTGAGTAAAGACACAGGGGGTCCCTGGCAGGCTACTTGGCAGGTAGCTTATTCACTGTCCAAAACTGGGGGCTACCTTCTCTGGCTGTAATGGTTTACCAGAGCTACTAGTCTTTCTTTTAACCCTTTATTGAAGATTTGTGCTTGTTTTCTCAGCTCAGGATTAAAAATCAGTTATTATTGTTAATATGAAGTTGTCATCCACTGGCACGCAAAAAACATTCTGAATTACAAATTAAGTTTAAACCCAGCTCTGTTCTCCTTTTGCCCTAAGTCTTCTCAATTTATGTACTCAAGCTTAGCTATCTAATAATTTCATAATTCCATGTTTCTTTGCCTTTTTTTAATTAAAAGCTCACATTCTCAGGTAGTAATACAGAAGTTAGGACATAAGAAAAGAAAATAATTTATCTTGTGAAATCTGGTGACTCTGAGCAATGTTTTCCTCAACTCTCATCTGAGCGAAGCCTGTTGGTATGGTGAGTTCAGAAAAATCCCTTACCCAGTTCTACAATGCTTCCCCATGAGCTCTATGTCATATTGTTAACATAATGAACAAAAACCTGAGAAACCTTCCAATTTTTTCTATGAAGTATTTGGCTTTCCTACACACTGGCATTCAGCTCACACAACGGTTGGTATTGCAAATGATTCCTTATGTCTCTGCAAGGCAGTCCGAAGCCAAATCAGTTGAGTAGACCACACTCATGTAGACCGACTGATGATGTTGGTACAAGGGAACCTATTTTTGCTTTCAACCTCACCTCATACGTGAAGTGGTAGTAGCTCTGCCAGCCAACACAACTGTCTTGAAAAGGAGCGTAAAATTGGCAGGTTTTGCAACAGAAGTTGCCTTAAAGATGTCCTTATGTAAGCAAAAAAAGATACACACAGAAATGAGATGTTAAATAGTTTCTATTACACTTCTTCAAGCATACAATGTATCAGTTTTATCTCCCTAGTGCAGTATAAAAAGAAAACATAAAATGTTTTTAAAACTCAGACAAATACTGTAGATATAATTACTTGACTTTGCAAACACTATCATTATCCATTACGAACATGTCAACCAGAACAAAGCATTCACCCCTCCTTTTTATTTCTTCTTTTACGATAAAGGCTTACATACAACATGAAGGTTCATGTATTCCTAATTGTGTTTTTATGAGCAAATAAATAGTTAAACTTCTACTTATTCATGAAGAACTAGGAAAATTAATAGGGAAAACAGCATGTTTCCCACAGCCTCTAGAATCTTCTCCCTTATCCTACAAATGTCTGGCAAAAGCAACAGCGACTTTGCTCACTCATATTGTATTTTTACCAGTTAGAGTAATCTGACATCCTGGACTGCTTTGAGAGATCTTGCTTCAGATGCTCAGGCCACACAGGGGACTCGGAATTCCACACCAATTCCACCCTGACTGGACTGAGAGGAAATCTGGGGAGTTTCTCATTATGATCCACTGGTGCAAAAGTTTTCTGCGATGCCTTTTTGCCCTGTGGCTTCATGAACGTGCTCCCATTTTTTCACTCCTTCATTTAGGTGAAGATTGTGTCTGCCTATCTGGTATTGAATTCCAGAAATTCATGCCACATAGCAAGTCCCGAAGGACCAATAATTGAGATTCACTGCTGAAAGCAAACAAACAAACAAGTCAGTGCCTGAAATCCTAAAAAGTAAAGACTTACATATTCATCTGTGCATATTACAAGGATGAAAATACTGTGCCATAATTTAAAATGCTTAGATTGCCATCTTTTCTTTTTCTTTTTCTTTTTCTTTTTCTTTTTCTTTTTCTTTTTCTTTTTCTTTTTCTTTTTCTTTTTCTTTTTCTTTTTCTTTTTCTTTTTCTTTTTCTTTTTCTTTTTCTTTTTCCTTGTCTTCTTTTTAATCTTTATGTTTGGGTTTATTTATTAGGAGAGTGGGGTGGTTGGGGGCCAGTGGTAGGTTGGTTTCTTGTTTGGGTTTTTTGTATGTTGAATGACCCAAAATAGCTGGTTACTTATGAAATACTATCTTTCATTTTCCTTTAGAGGAGAATTTTCCATTTTCTACAGGACTGTTTTATACTGTATTTTTTTTTTTTTTAGAAATCGCTTGAAAGCAATATAATATTAATGTGGAAGTACAACTGAGAAATTATCAGAGTATTTATTTCATATGATGAATGCCTGAGTTATTTTTTCCTTAATACAATTAAAGCCAATGGTAAGATGCCTAACAAATGTAAATCTGATTTAAATATGAACCAGAAAGTTTTTGACTCTGTGACTTTTGAAAACATAGTCTGTATGACCAATATTCCTAGTTTTCTTTGATCTCTTAAATTTATTTTTATTACCATAGCAGTTGCTTTGATACAATAAGAAGTTTGGGGATAGTTTAACCTCTTATTTTACCTGGAAGTCTTGAATGAATGTCTCAGTTTACTTCCTTACAAACCAGTTGATGACAGTAGATACAAGTTAAAATCATTAATCTCTGTATAATGCATGTTGATTTCAAACTGTATCCAGAAAGTATGTTACTTAAATATACTGGTCAAGAGAAAAATTGTTGTGGCTGTGGTTTGAATACAGTAAAATAAGAAGCAGCTCTTTCATTTCTACAAGTTAACAGTCAAGATGTATCTTTCCAACATGTTAATGTCTAAATTCAGGTATAAGCTTTATACAAATTTAATGTATTTACATTTTGGCCTAAATATCCCACTTTTATATAAAATGGATGGGTAAACAGTTAAAATAAGTAACAACATAGATCGAAACTTGTACAACATGCAATAATGCTCATTTTTGCAAATAATTATCATCTGGACTTGTTACTCAAATCAGTTGAATGAGCCTGCACATGACTAGGATTTTTTTTTTTTTAATTATTTATTTATTTTCCAGATTTTTTTTTTTTCAGAAGTTTCTCTCCTAACTCTGTAGATCAATATAAGATATCCCTTTCCAGATCTGTGGTTTCCAGGGTGTTGTGACAGAAATAATCAAGTATTTCTGACTTCAGACATCTCATCTTTGAGTTGTACTTTCCCTCTGCATATGGACATGCTCACATTTCCATATGCTGTTCCCCACATGTTTTGTACCATCTTTCCAAGAGTAAATCGAGGAGGACAGTGTATCAGCTTTGGCAGAGTGCAGTGCTAATGTGATTGGTCTGCTTCTTGTATATGAAGTAGTTCTTTCCAGCTGTATTTTTTCTCGATCCACAGATATCTATAAAGCTAAAATGGCTTTTGGATTTTGTTCTTATTTCACTTGCAGCAGTCTAACTAGGATTTACTTCAGGAAATTTATACTTGCGCTTACGACTTTCCTTTCCTAACTTGTATTTTCTTTCTTCCTCCCTCCAAGTTTATTCCTGATAACTTTATAGTTGATTTTTCAGTCAGGAAATGCCATGATGTCTTTCCACAATATTTTTCCAGGATATTAATTATTCTTTTGAATGTGAAAGAGCCCTGAAATTTCTCTGAATCAATACCCTTAGCTTCTCCATGTTGCATCACTAAATTCCTAAATTCATTGAAATCTGACCACTTCAAACCAAGAACATTTTTTACAGAACTCCTTTTTTAAAAATATAATTAATGTAAATTGAATGATTTAAGGTTATTTTCTGTTAAATTCTTACAGAGATATCCAGATGAGTACAAACTTAGCACCACTTCTTGTTGATTCATAATGACTTAGCGAAGAAATCTGCCAGCTGTCATGAATCTGAATAGCTGAGGCTATTCAGGGCTAATACCATTATTAGTTGCATTTGTTCTCCAACACAGTATTTAAGAAGTTAAACACTGCTGTAATGATACTTCTCCCAGTTCGCCATCTGTTGAATGATGATTGGTCTTTATACCACACTTATAGCAAAATTGATATTGAAGTCTTCTCTGGTGATTGAAAAATTACTGTTTCTTGGGACACCAGCTATACAGTTTCACAAATGTGTCTTCAGAAAGATAAGAGTGAGAGAACAGCCTAAAACCTTTAAGAAGATCGTAAACAAATTCAAGAGTACAGCATAAAATGCAAATTGGGAAATGCCAGTGAAAAAAAGCTAAAATACCCAGTCAAAAAAAAAAAAGAGAAAAAAAAGAAACTGAGTAGGATTAGACAAAAGTCTGATCATTGAGAACTAGGAATCCAGTTCTTATAACAGCAAGTTGAGCACTTTAGCTGAAATATGTCAGAAAGAAAAAGAGAGACAGCCAGCTTCGTAAAGTAGCTAAGAGACACTGAGGTATTTCAGGAAATATTTTAAGGATGATCTGCAGTTGTATTTTCTTGGCTTAAGGTTTCTTTTGGGGGAGGTCTGGCAACAATAACTGGGTAAATGAAGAATGGTGGCTGGGTAAGTAGTAAATCCATTCACCAGTAGAGGAACAACACACCTCTCAAGAGTCTTTTCCTAATTCAGTTTTTTGTGTGCTTACAGGCTTACATGAGGAAGGGCTGTTCTAGAGATCTGGCACATCTGCATCTATCTGCAAAGGCTCATTTTGGGATGGCACCTCTCAAATGTTTAAGTTGTGGAGGGATTTTACTGATGTAACAGACAAAAAGAACATAAAAATGACTTCTGTGTGCATGACTGTCACGTTGGTCATCATATCCAGATCTGACTCAAGGAACTCCTAAAATGAACCAGTAAAATCTCTTTCATTGTTTTTTTCTGTTTTGTCCCCAGAAAATTTTCCACTATCCACATCTTGCATACGTTGATGTTTTCTATGGCAAGTAGGATTCCAATAACAGAGTGTCTGATAAAAGGCAAAGGAATATTTAACAGAAGCATCAGTTGGAATGGGTGATAAAAGAACATCCATATTTTCCAGAGCTAAATCTTTCAAGATCAAAATTCCTCAAGCAAGCTAACTTATCTTCTAAAGATGCATAAAACATAAGCCTGTACTTATTACAGGACTCAACCTCTGTGTCAGACATAGATTTCCTAACCTGCTGTGATAAAGCAATTACCTAAAGTTTTGAAGTCAGCTGTAAGAGAACATATTTAAGGATTCCATAGTCTGGTGGAGACATCTGGCTGGAAGACAGAAATTAGTGCAATTTTATCACACTATGCTAAGATACATTCCAGCCAGCAGCCTCAATGAGGCACCTGATGCTTTTTAAGGCTGAAAGTATATTTTAGATAACAGAATGTCTGTAAATGCAGTGGATGTTTAGGCTGTAAAAATAAATGAAGCTATCCACTTCTTTTGAATTTTTAAACCTTCTTACATTAGGCAACAAAGCCACCAGGATGAACAGTTTAGTAAAAGGTAAATATTATTTTTTTCTTTTACCTGTAATTGTTTTGTCCTCCATATTTATTAAAAGCAGACTGAATTCTATTCATAACATAGGCAAAAATCCTCATGAAGTATTGAATGATCCCATAGATGGAATACATCATCCTGGAGGACCTCTCCCTTTGCAACCCTTATGAAGGTAAGCATTCATATATAGCTTAAAATAAAAGCATCATTTTCAGCGGGTTAAAACTGAGTGAGACTGATTGCACCATTACTGATTAAACTGATATTTGTAAATGTTCCTTTTACGTTTCCATTAACCTTTTTGAAGATGCTTAAAACTATATATCTTGATTTCTTTATTTCAAATAAAATTGAGTCAATTTATGCCATGTTTAAAGGTAATTTTCAGTTGAACCAGTAACTCTCTTATTTACTAAAGATAAATTCCAAATTCCACAGAGGTAGTAAAAACAAAATCAACATATAAATAATGCACCTGCTCCCCCCTCGCCCTCCTCTCCCCCAGAAGCCTAAAATTATATTTCAGAAGACCAAGTTTATACCCATTTTCTTAACCTGCATGTACACTCATATGGGAAACTGAAAGGTTTTCCTGTCTTCATGAATATAGACATGAACACTTCTGTCTGAGTAAATGTGTGGGAATGATGAGATTAGTAGGTATAACCTGCTAGATTTCTTCTTTACCTTCAGATTTTAAATCTTCAACCCTTAGCATAATCTTAAAATTACATCCTTTTAACATTCGCTTTCCATGTATTTTTAACTTGACCCATTTTTTTCTATCATGAATGACTCATAAAGTAAATGTTACTATTTTTTCCACTAAATTATCTAACCTGTTTCCCTTCTAAAGCTTCTACTGAAACTCAGTGATTGTGACAGGACTGTAGTAGACCCTTCAAAGAGATTATTTTCTTTGGGTGGTTACACCTTCAGAAGTAGAATACCTAAATCTTTACTTTTTAATTTAGTGATTAACCTTAGGCATTTAGATAGCAGGTTTTTTTAAAGGTTAATTCAAAGTCCTGGAATTTGTTCTTTTTCCAATACACGATAAATTACTCAGTCATGCAGTTCTGACAAGTTTTATGGATTTTTTTTCAGGCAAAAAAATCTATTAATTTAATTAAACATAGGAGTATTCATAAGGTGCTTGTTTAAAAACAATATGTGGTATGATATGCCAGCTAGGGGATATTGGTATGTAATAAACGTGTTTCATTCTTTCTAACAAATTATGTAATGAACTTTTCCACTGGAACTTTAGATCACCTATTTTTCCCTAAGCTCCATTTCTGTGGTCTTTGCTGGCACAGAGAGCAGTTGATGTGCAATTAGCTGTTCACTTAGGGCACCTTTGAACTTACCACCTCGCTGTCTTAACAGGACTTAAATGATACAATAATAAAAAACTGTCAGGTTCTTCATGCTATTCACAACAGTGGTAGTAACGAGAGAGGAGCACAGACCAACAACTGTGAAAGAATCCCTGTTTTCAGAAGCGACCGTGTTGACATTGAATGGACTTGACTTCTAAAGAGTGTTATGGATATTTTAAATAAATGTTAATCACTTCTGAAAATCTATGCCTTATTATGAAGAGTCTAATGTGCTTCCTTGAAATCAAAATTTTTAGCTGTCCATTCCTGTAATTTTTAACTGTTTATGTATACTGTGACCTCTGTTACTCCCTGTGATTCAGATGCTATTGCCAGCTGAAAAATACAAGTAATTTAATATAATTTGACCTTTTAAAAGCAACATTCATTTTTAGATTAAGAAGAGGTAGGTATTTTTATCAATTGTAGAGGCAGCATGTTATAAACTTCTGACCTTTTGTAACAAGATTTTATTCCTCTGTTTACTGGAAAGATCAGAAATAAAGAACAGTGGTAAGGTACTTAGGGGCTAGAGAACTAGCATCTGGTTTAAACTAAAACTATAGGTTTTGACTCCCCAGTAATTTCTAATGAGAAACTGTATCTAAACACTCTGTATTGACACTGTGGTTAATCATTTATATTTTCACTTCACCTGGCATCTAAGTTCTGTATGCCTGTTTGCATTTCTATAAAGTATGGAACCAGTAAAAAGACAAAAATCTTCTCTTAGTTAACTTTTATATATGACCAAAAAAAAAAAAAAAAGAAAGGTCAGCAGCTAAAGAAGATGGAGAAATAGCTGAAACTAAGATGATTTAGTAATACAAGCTTGCTTACATGATTAGATGATCCTACTGTATGGAAATCCTTTTGCCAATACAAGAGAGAAGGGGTTGTGATGGCTAAGACAGCTAACTGAAAATTCCCAGTATACACTGGTTCTTTTTTTCCCTTAAATCTCAACGGCTTTTTTTTTCTCCTTGATTTCTATAACGTTAAATGATACTCTCCAATAAAGAGTGTCTTTTTGTCCAGTGGCAAACAAATATGTACAGTGGTGCTACGAGAGACTGTTACTGTCTACGTGGAGGTAATATCTCACAGAATAAGAGGTGAAAATAGAAAAGTTCAAATAAATCAAGACTGGAATCAGGGGAAGGTTTTGGACAAGGCTCTTATGTATTCTACTGTGTGTTGGCTTTTGTTAAAAAGCAAGTCATCAGGGAGTATCTCAATAGCGCTAACAAAATCCGGTCTCTTGTATAATTGATTGATAAAAAGGCAGGATCCTGCTTTGAATCATCCTCTGGAAGAACCGAACTCTATAGACTAAATTAGCAGCTGAGAAGCCTTTGTCTCTCTCCATTGACTGTTAAAGAAGAAATGAAGATCAGCCTCTCTAAGCACAAATTAATCCTTAAGAAGACCTTTCACTTAATTGAATCATGCCTCTAGATGATGTCACATCGCAGGATGGTTCTTCAATGGTTCCTTAGTGCAGGCCGACCTGTGTGAGAGCTGGCCCTAGGGACAGAACTGCAAAGGTAGGGGATACAGGGAACAGTCGGCAAGGATATCTCATGGAAAAACCTGGGATATTTGAGAGTAAGGAGAACAACAGGTTGTTTGGAACACAGGACTCATTTAGAAACACAAGAATTTTCTTGCTTCAGATTGTCAAGCCTTTCTGAAATGTTATTACAGCTGTATAGAGAGAAGCAGGACTGTTTCTATATTTTTTTTCTAAATAACCAGTATTGTACTGAAGAAATACACAGTTTCTATTTCAGATGGATCCAATCACATGTAAATTAACTGCACAGGCACATGGCCAATATTTTCAAGATAGCTGATAATCTTAAATTTGAGTTCAATAAGATTTTATGAATTTGGAGTTGCGTGGAGGTACATTTTGTTTTCCTACATGTTTGAAAAGTTTAAAAAGCTCTGCTTTGGAGGTTGTTTTCTTCCAGGAGAGCTTGAATCAGAGGCATTTCTAGTCAGGGATAAAGATATTTGGAAATGAACTGAACTGAACATTCACTGAGTTGCACAGAGGTGAAAGCTGCTTTCAGATGGCACTCTATTCTGTATTAATACAGGGGTAAAGAGTTGATGTCTATAACCAGTCTCCTTAATCGTCTGTGTCTCTGAGATAGATACAAAGCTTTTTATGCATATTTTTCTCTGTTAGTACATCCCATCAAGACACTCACTGATGCCTTACTTTCAGAAAATAGGCGTTGCATTACTAGCAAAGTCACTTGCATAGAATCGTCCATGTTTGGTTAATCAGTGCTACTGTAGGCAAGCTTTGAAGTAAAACAAATTCACGAGATCATTGTCTCCATGATTCACCAATCAAAATATCCTGTGGAACTGTATCATTACTGGCAAAATTTGAAAAGTTTCACTTGCCAAACAGATATCCAGCTGGGACTCCCTGCTGCTCAGCAGTGAGCTTCTCTTTCTGACTGGGAACAGGGTTGCATTCTGACATCCTGAAGTGCTTCTAGTGCTCTTTTCTTCTCTTTTTCTTTTTATATACTCTTGATATTAATTATCTAACAAAAGACTGAGTAAATCACATTTCAGTATTAAAATGTGTAAAGGATATAACTAATGGTGCTAAAACTTGATCACAATTTTTTCGTTAGGGTGGGACTTTTTATAGTATGCAGTTCTTTATGTTCCTCAAACATCACTAATTTACTCATAGTAGGATGTTTGTGCCTCCACCAGTAGGAACAACATCATAGCAAACTAGAAAATGATGATATTAAGGTAAAGATGGGGCTTGAATTCAAAACCAGACATAGGTTTGTCCTAAAACTGTTCTTTAAATGGGGCGTGTGTATGTGTTATTTAGCCCAACAGTAAACAAATTTCAAGTGAAAATTTCAGTTATTAGTAATGCATATACTTACAGCAATATTGTGAACTTTCCCTATTAATGTCTCAATTTGACTGGAGTTGACCAGTTAATCCAAGTGTGTAGCCATGGATCATAGAATCATCATCTTGTTTTGGTTGGAAAAGATCTTTAAGGTCATCAAGTCCAACTGCTAACCCAGCACTGCTGAGTCCACCTCTAAACCATGTGCCTAAGAACCTCACCTACGTGCCTTTTGAACACCAGTTTTAAAACTGGGAAGCCTTGCATATCAAAAAATAGTCCTCCTCTAGAGAGCTAATGCTCATGATTAACTGATTAACTAAGATCAATTCATCGAAATTTGGCACAATGACATTTTCTGAGTTTATTTATGGACATTGATATGTTTACCTACTTCAAATATTTAATGACCACTCAGTTTTCAAGTAGTTATATAGCATTTGAATAAAGGAAGTCATTTTTAGACTATGAAAAGGAAAATAGTGGTCTAAATTCCCATTTCCCTGTTATGGAAGATACTGAAATATGGATATGTTTGTATGAGTGCAACTGGGAAAAAAAAGACAATAAGACTAGAAATAATGTATGTAGAAAGGAGAAATATAATTTGATATTTGATTCTTGGCTATTTTATCAGATATATCCCTAAGCCAAAACAAGAGGGGTGACAATGACCATATTAAAGGTAGTAGTCCATCCCATTTGTAAATTCATGTATTAATGTTTGTATTACAGACAATCACATTATTTCTAAATATTAAATATTTTCTAGTATGTCTTTAACGAACTTTAAAAAGACCATATATCAAAGCTCTTTCTGGACCATCTTGTCTTTTCACAGCAGCCACAAGCCACTTTTTAAGAATTTATGAGCACAAAAAAAACATAAAGATAACAAAACTTGAACAGATCTCAGTGGAGATGAGCACAAGTTAGGCCAATGCAACAAACACTACATTGAACTAAGTGCAAATTCAAGTGGTCACATATTGGAAACACTTGGAAATACACACAAGAAGTACTTCAGTCATATTTCAGTTTCTACTGAACTACCCTTGATAATGGTAGAAATGCTCTCTTTGGTATTACTGTAGAGTACCAATTCTCATTCAATTGGAGTCAAAATAATTAGGACTATTGCTGACATGAAGATAAAACATTTGCAAGCAGCCATTCACATGCACGTCAAGCAATTGTATTCTTATAAGGGAACACAATAATGGCATGAATATTTCTGTTCACGTCTTCAAGCCACTATTCACCTCATCCTAATACAAATGTCAAAACCAGGTGAAGTGAATTTGTTCTCAAAGTGTCCAGCTTGGACTTAGACATCAAAATTAGGAAACATATTTCTCATCCTATGTGATGTTCTGTTAAGTGGCTCCTGTTGCTGAGTATCTGCAAAGGAGGAAGCTTCCCTTAGTAGCTAAATATTTTGTCCACATGGGTAGGATACATCTCACTTAACTTCAGACAACTACAATTGAACTCATTTGCAATGCTCCCTTTAGCATTAATAGAGATAAATAGGCATCTCGAATCAGACCCATTGTCTATGAAGACAGTCTGGACAACTAATCAAATGCAGACATCCTAATTGACTTATTTGAATCCTAAAATACATTGCTAATTCTAGATACAATGTTTTCAGTGACAACCAAACATATCTCTCTTTTTTCCTTATCTCTCCCTTCACAATTCTTATTCCTCACTATATTATGAAGATACTTTACAGTCCTATTAAGAGTGATTAAAGACTAGTTTAAGTAGATAATCAATGTCTGCTAAGACAGATCACCTTATTAAAGAGAAATTTAATTTTAGCCTTCTCCAAAAACTGGATTATAGTATATAATAAAAACTTAGGGCAGTTCATCAAAGGCAGTTCATCAGAAATAAATGTATCAGATCAAGCAAGAGCACAAAAAACTACATACAAACAGTTAAAGTAAAAGTAAAAACCACAAACGCAGGGGTAATTTATATCTCAACATAGGCTGAGCAGGACTATGTTTTATTAGTCTCTTGCATAACCACACGTAACCTTAAATGACCTCTTGACTCTGCACTTAAATTATCCAGAAAGAAAGAACATCTACTTCATTATGAGAGGGATACATTTTTTTTTGCTATGTAAATGATAAGGCCTGTGCTGAGAAATAATCAGTTACTTCAGTTGTCTGCTTAAATTCAAAGTATTTTCTTCCTTTCTGACTACTGGTGGGTCCACTTTTCTTCCTTTTTAATTACTTCACATATCATCTGATCTATTTCCTTAATGATGACAAACTGATGGGACGTTTTGCCACCTCTTATGTACAGATGGCTCCAGAAGAAAACTTCCTAATGATCCCTAATCTGTATTTAAAAAACACACACGAAATGATGGATAAGAATTGGTGCACCATGAAACTGGACAAAACCTGAAATTTTCTTTGCTTGTAATTCTTGTGGGCATTAATAACACTACCAAGTGAGACCCTGAGCAGATAGAAGGTGTCTCTAGGTGCTAACACGACAGGTATAGCTGCCCAGACAGGATCCTCCTTGATCCTAATGTCCAAAAGGATTGGATCACAGAGGATGCACCAGAAAGTCAACTCCTACCTGCTCAGCTGAGGGTCACTGACAGGTCTTTCTCTGCTCTGACCATTGAGCCCTCTTCAAAGTTTGAGAACTTCTGCAGAGAGAAGAGACAAGATCCATGCAATGAAGGCAGGAGGGAAGATTATCAGAAGTCTTAAACTTCTGATTAAACTAGGCTCAGTGGGGATGGATGCCCCGAAAACCCCAGAGAAATAGCAAAACAAGGATGAGGCAAAGCTTACTGGGGACAGCATGATGGAAAAGGGTCTCACATTCCCCTTGAGAGGGCAAGGTGGCTGCAAACTCATCTCAAGTGCCAAGTAGCCTGTGAAGTAAACAAAACAAATCAGAAGCCTGTAAACAGCTGCTGAGTTCTGATACTACTGGGATGAGAGAGAGGTGGCAGGATAGCACCATCACCTGGATTGTGGCAAAAAATGGACATGGACAGGCTCTTACACAAACATAGGTGGAAAAGACATGCAGTGTAGACTGCTCCAGACACAAAGGAGTAACTACGGAGCATGCACCTCTGCTGTGGAGCAGCCTATTGAGAGCTTCTTGTTCAGGATCAGAGAAGAACCTGTAATGGGTTTGACTGGGAAGGAGTTAACTTTCTCCACAGTAGCCCTCATAGTGCTATGCTTTGTATTTGTAGCTAGAATAGCGTTGATAACACATGGATATGTAGATGAAAAAATGCAGTACTTCCCATGTGTTCTTCTCTCTACACTGTTTGGGTGCATCTACCTTAGTGATTTAGCTCACAGTGAGAGTCTCTTTTGATGAAAACACCTTTTTGACCCTTCTTGCTGCATGTTCAGAGCACTTACAGGCATCTCAATGTGCAGATGCTCATTTCCTTTGTGTGTAATAAAGTCAGAATGTGTGCATTTCCATGACATGTAGCTACAAGTACTGCTGACAGAGGCACATGAAATGGATTGCATCAGTGCACAGGTCCACCAGCAATGTCTGATGGCACAGGACTTTTTTACTGTTCCATAGGACTTGAGATTTTCAAAAGGCCAGAAAAGAGCTTAGTCTTTTGACATGTTTTGGCATTTTGTGTGAGATAAAGCATTGTAGACGTCTATTACAGTTGGTTTCTCTCATAGTCTTTGAATTTGCCATTACTCCGCATTCAGTACTGCCAAATTACATTTGCCCAAATTCTCATCTCCTGTGTACCTCAAAGCCTTGTAATTCCTATATCTGCATTTAGACGTGGCAGCATAAGAAAATAAAATCAGGAGAGGTATCTCTGTGGTGCCACTGAGACACCATCTGAGATTCTCACATCTGCAAATCTCTGCAAAGAGAGAGTGTTCAGGGATAGTGGGAGAAGGGAACACAGCTTACGGGGCAGGATGCCAAAAATGCTAAACAACTGACTGCCATAGGTTACCTGCAGACTGATACTGCATAAAATTCAGAAATAATAAGGATGTTTTTCTGGAGACAATTGATGGCATACATGACTTAAAACTGTAGTCCACAAGTTCCCCACAGATCTTGGCATAGATCACCACAGCCTCTGACACTTTTAAATGAACTAAGGCAAAGTTACAAAAAAGCCATCTTTTTGTCTCTGACCTTTGTATAATCTGTTATCCTAGAACATAGGTAGAAACTTTTAAAGGGTGAGAGGTGGAAGAGAAATATTTTTCGTACTTGGCTGCTCTTTCTATAACTTATTTCTATAGGGAAATGTATGGTACCTGTGCTTCTGTCTGCAGAACTACCACTTATACACAGATTTCCATGATAGAGAGCTCTGTGAACGGGTGGACCCCTTTTCTTGCAATCTCATGCACAGTTGGGACAGAAACTTTTCTATTTGAAGTTTAATGCTTGGACTGACAACATCTTTTTTGAATCATACCGGAGTCACAGAATAATGTTGCCAAATATGCACTAGAACACCAGGACACCTGCTTCTCCCCCTCTCCCTGTCCCCAACATCTGCCTAATTTATCCCTTTATGCCTGTATATTTTGGTTATGTTGTTAGCAGACTGTGTCTGCTTTTAGTAGGCAGAGGATGGGAGAGGTGGAAAAGACTCAATGTCTACAACCAGGCACACAGAATTTCTCATAAAGTTACCAAAAGGAAATATTTGAACACATTTTACTGTAATTTATGAGTAAAAGCATGCTGAGCAATAGACAACTGAGGTCTGTTGTCCAACAAGAGGATAAAATAGACGCAGATGGCAACACATTAACTGTAACGTGTTTATTCCAAGGCAGCCAGTGCCAGCTGCACTCACCAAAACTTCCCAATATCAACTCCTTTCTCCTTCATTGCCACATGCCACCTAGCGACTTAATGCTGAATCACAGCTGACGAGCTATTTAATAGTGACTGGGAATTACAGCATTTCACGAGGAGAGTCTTGTTTGGGAATGTTCAGGGTCATAATACTGGCCGTGGAAACAGCTAAAGGCACAGCATAAAGCAAAGCTTGAATTCTGAGTGCAATTTCTCTTGCAGTCCTCCAAGGACAAAGAAGCAAAACAAAAAAATCACTTGTATTTGAATGATCCAAATTTTGTCTTCTATTATTTGTGCACATGAAACTGAAATACTAAAAGAGAGGTCAGGTCAGTTTGATGTTAAAATTAAAAAAAAAAAAAAAAGTAAGACAGTATGTTTGTAAAAGATCAAGCAATAAATTCAGTTAATGTATAAAAATAAAAAAAACATTCCCTTCTTCTGTCTTAGAGTTCTTAAACATTTTATTTTACTTTCTTACTTATCTCTGCATATTTTCAATTTTTTAAAAGTCGTGATTTTATTCATATGGGCTCTAGGTTTTCATATGGTTTTTTTCTAAGTGAACACGGAAAGTGGAAGATAGCTCCTCTTTCTGACTGCGGGCTAAGGCTACGTTACAGACATGTTTTGATTTTTGAACACAGCATTACATTTCTTACACAGAATAGTGAGAGTATAATATTTGTCCCAGAAATTAGACAACTGTAAGACATTATTTTATCAGCTTTACTAGTGACAGCAGCCCTAGAAACTCACTAAATGATGTAATTATGATAACTTTAAAATCAAAACTTTTGTGCTCGAGTAGGCACTTTAAAGAAGAAAAAATGTGGTGATCTCTGAGAATTTTTCCTGCTTAGAAAACTAAAAAACAAAAGAAAAAAACTAAACAAAACTATGGGGTACTCATGATGCTTATCAAAAGACTGTGTCTGCTTTCTCTCAAGTGTATTTTGATTGAACACTGTCTGAGAGGTTCTTCATTACACAGACAGTCCAGACATTAGAGATTCAGCAGGGCTTTATGTAATGCAGATCAGAAAGCATTTGATGGCAACTTAATATTTGAAATGTAATGAATAATTCACTATGTGGATCCAGAACATCATTCTCTAACTTGCTACGTTAATAAAATTAAACTGCAAAGAAGCATCATCTCAAAACAAAACAAGACAGCAGACGAAATCAAAATTACATTTATCATAGAAGACTGCTAAAAGATCTTGTAAATGAATACTGCAATGTATTCTCCTTTGAGGGAGGGTTGCTGTGTGACTGGTAATATAATAATTATGCCATGTTTGCCTATAGTATTTTTTTCAACTGATAACTCTTGACCTGTTTCCCCAGAAGAAACTTCCCTTATCTACATTGGGGAAGCTGAAGTCAAAAGAAAAAAGAATCTGTAAATGATTTATCTGTTGCCTTATTCACCTGCAGCTGTACAATATTCAACACAGCTTGTCTTTCAACAAGATTTAGGAATTGAAATCTGAAATGTATTTCCTGTTCTGTGGATTTTTTTTTAGGTTCATACACAGCATGACTCCACAGTTCTAATGGTACAAGGTATTCCCTTGCCCGGTGGTTGAATGCTTACAGAGATTTCAGGCTGCATTCAATGAGCAACAGTATCTATAATCTTTTCCTGTGCCAAGATCAAGTGTGAGTGCATTTGAGAATGTGATGACTTGGTCTGTTTGCACTGGATAGGATCAACCAAAATTTATTTTATTATAGTATTTAAGATCCAGTCTTCCTCACTTATGAAGTCTAAGATTCACGGGCATAAGTCAGACATGCAATTCTGAGATTAACTGCAAAAGTCTCAAATGTCTAAACAGAGGGCATGTTTGTAATGCTGATATTACACGAAAACAAACTTGGACTGGTGCTACAGACCTGGGCTTGTGCTTCATCAGTATTCAACAAAAGACAGAGTAGGGGTAAGGCAGTTTTGGGTAGGCTTAGGCATTGATAGCAAACATTCAAAATGCTCTTTTAATTCAGGGGCTAAGTATTCTTCTATGACTGTTGGTTCTCCTTCAGCCTCTCATGGATATCAGCCTTGATAAATGGGAGGATCGGAGTGATTCATTTTTCTTAATGCTGTACACTATAGCTGACCTCAGTCTCTCCTGAGAGTTCCCAGACTCTGCTGAATTTGTTGGTAAAACCAATGGCTCATAACTGAAATTCTGAAATAATTTTTACTGCAATTTAAAAATGTTATATATATATGTATCTCAGTGAAATGATATCAGAGAGGGTAATGAGTGCAACATACACTGTGTTGCCAAGGGAATCTGCCTTTGAAAGGCTATGTGCTCATTTTGGTGTTTGAAAACTCTGTTTCACAGGGAAAGAAGGGAGCACACAGCATAATACACCATAAGAGCTGTATTCACTAGACAAGGACAATGCTAGTCAAATTTTAATGGTAACTTGTTCTGGTTGAAGCCAGACCGAACAATGTCCTGTTGCTTCTTTGCAGGTGTGGCAGTTTGGAGAAATTCTCTCAGGGTTCAACAGAGTAACTGAGCTGTGAACAATGTCTTCCAGAAGCAAAGAGAAAGGGAGAGAAAGAGAGAAGGAGGAAGAGACAGGCTTTGTGGTTTAATGATCAACTCTGGCAAGAAAGTAGGATACTGAGCTCCTTAAAGGATATTTACCTTAACATTGGAGAGTTTTTCCAAATGGTAAAGAAACTGTGGCAATTGTTGTTTGGGATAGGTTATTTTTTTATTCATGACAGTAGCAGTTTGCTGCTCTGAATCCACTGAGCATTTCCTGTGCATCATGTCTCACATCCACAGAAGGATGAATTATAATAATCCCTGTGGTAGTGTGAAAGTGTATGTTAAAGCTATCAAATAATCACTATATTGGCCTAACAGGGTTTCAGACCTTTTTACAAATCAGTAATAGGTTAATAGCGTGATTCAGATCACCTCTATTCTCCTGAGTCCTAAAGACGAACTGCACGTTGTCCACATTACAAAGCAAAAGAGGCTAGGGAGCAAAATCAAGCACTGACCCCTGATAATCTAACTCTCCCACTAGCTCACGATTTGACTGTCCCAGCTAGCTTTTTCCAAGATTAAACGTGAGCTGGACAAAGGATATCATCAAATCCCAAAAGCACAAGGACAAGACTACACCAGGATTGCTTTCCTCTACTCTCCACATCCTCCAGCACAATCCAGGGACATCTTGCAGTCTCAAACACACCCGAAGACTCTTGTTGCTTCCCCAAGGCATGCAACTTACACCCTTAGTTTCACATTAAGACACCATTCTGGTGAGCTGCATCACAGCCCTACATTATTTCAGACACTCCTAATGGAAACAGAAGTGGAGGCAGTGCAGACTGTATGTGTAGACTGCACATATAGACTATAAGACCATATCTTATAGAACAGTCCAGTCTTCCCTTTCATAACACTACCCATGTCTGGAGCATTTAAAACAAATTAACATGCCATCATGCTACACTTCAGGAAAATGAGCTTGCTTGAGCTATGTTGCAGTTCAGTGATGGAAGTGGAGGAGCCTTAACTACTCCTTAGACTCTGGTAGGCTAAAACTGGCAGGCACAAAACATGTCCACACTAAGCCTAACACAGCCAAGCAGCACAAAAGGCACAAGTGACTCTGCCAGTCACCAAGTGAGCAGGGTCAGAACAGTGTGAGGAAGACACATCCTGAAGATCTAGACTTTGTTCAGCTTGGAGTTAAGGAGTAATTCATTCTACCGCTAGTGACCTGCGATGTACAACTTATATATGGAACATTACCAAGCTGTGTGCTAAAGAAAGAACAAATTGAAAATGCAGGTTGTGTATGATCTGAAGAGTATTAAATTAACTTCTAACCTAACTCATTATTAATAATTAATGTTATATCACTACTATGCATCATTCTGCATACACATTAGTAATCTATACTAAACAAAATCAATAATATAAATCAGTTAAGAACTTTAAGGGAAATCAGCATAACTCAATCATGACTGTGGGGTTTTTTTAAAAAATGCAGTAGTTTAATGCAGTTCAGCCAGGGGAAATGAAACAGTGAAAAGTAAGCAGAGAAACAGTCTTTTAACTATGCATTTACAATCTATGGTGCTTACTGTATCCAAATACAGTAGATTTCAAAGTGCAGTCAAGAGCTTATACAAATGAACAAGTCATTGTGGTGCAACAGCTTCACACATCTCAGCTGATTTGTGGCAGCTGTTCTTAGCTTGTGGTAATTTGAGCTAACTTAGCCTTCTTTCATTAACTTCTTACCCTGTGGGAACTTTTTCATGTATTTAAACTTTCTGGCTGACACGTAACTTTCAGATTAATGCACAATACTGAAAAATTACAGCCAGACTGGCATGAAAGCCTATCCAGATTTGGAAATATGCACATCATTTTAACCGACACTGATGGAAAAAGACTTCACAGGATCACACGATTTTCTTTGTATCTGAAAAATATAATCAAGCCTTACGACAAAGTGAAACATCCAAAAAGAAAGTGAACAAAATCCAGATGCATATACTACACATATTTTACCAAGCTAAGGGATGACTTAGTAAGAGCAGCATTCTCTAACACTGTTAAAACTCCTTCATCTTAGGAAGCTGTCTTCAAGGACATATCAACCCTTAATCATTGTCTGGCTGACGGATCTATTGAGAACCCTTTCCTTCTGATCCCTCCATAGACTTTTGTCAAAAATGACTGAAAACAATAATAATAATAATAATAATAATGTTAAAATAATTAGATAAAATATTCTTAATCTTAGGAAAGGGAAAAAAATGCTTTTTCCAAATGAACCTAATACTTCCAGTTTTATCTGTATTAAATATTTTATAAATATTTCTTTTCTTTAATACACCCTCAAAGTAACAGTTATTTCTGGCTCAGCTTATCCCATTTTCACAGGTGATTTACCTATTTTTTGAGTTCTACCCCTTTTACCTGTTTCATGGAAGAACTATAAACCATTTCTTTGGAGTTCCATTAAAGCTCTTTATTCACAGACCTGCTCCTCTGTTCTTCATGGCACAACCAGCTTTGGAAGGGTTGAAAGCAGAAATGTACATGGTGAGAGAAAATATCCAACTTTGAAGAATGAGATGGGTGTGCAGACAGGTCTTTATTTTATGAATATGGGTGGGAGATGTGGGTGGAGAAGTATTATTCTCACCTGACTATAGATATCAAAGATGTTAAATAAGGCTGCCATAATCGATTTTTGTTGATGGCAGAGAGAAAGAGACCTCCAAAGAACAACTTAGCTCACCCTAACCTAGGACAGGCCAGATTAATCTGAAGTTGCCTGTTTCTTTCCATCATCACCCAAAATAGTTTAGGACAACTGCTTTCAACTTGGGCACCTAACTTTAAGACATCTAAACTGTAAAAGAGGCAAATGTTGCCTGTAGAATTATTCAGCATTACTGAACTGATTAATTTTATGCTGCTGGGGGTAATATGCAACCAAGTAAGAAAGATTCCCTTTTGTAAGCATTCTATAATGTATATACTCCCAGTACTTTAACTAGCCCACTGCTTTTGTAATTTACTTAGAGAAGTTGCCCAGTTACCTTTTAGACTTATTTCTATAGCTTTTCTTTCCTGCCCCATAAATACAGTCTCTTTTTTCCTCCCAGAGTATTACATCTGAAATAGTTTTCAATATATAGCACCCTCCTTTTAGCATCCCTCAATTAAAATACAATCATCTGTCTTCATATCCTACTTATAAAGGGCATTCTCTCTGCAATAATCTTTAACTGGCATCTATTAGCTAGCCAAAGAAGTTTGGAATTTTCCCATTATAGCTAAACTATTAAAGATGTCAATTAGCACTAAGTTAACCATATTTCAAATAAATATTATTTTAACTGCTTCCTCTTGTGATATCAAGAACTGTTTTTTAAGATAACAGTGCTTTAGTGTTACCTCTGCAGAACATTTATGTAGCTATTCCTTTAAATAAAATGGACACCGACCAAATGAAAATATTTATGTGTAAGCAGGACCTCACAAAAATATATTATATATGACTAGGAAAGAAAAATGAGCAGAGCTTGGAAGAATAGCAGCAACAAGAGATATCACTATCAGAAATAAAATTAAATCTAGACAGGAACATCAAACAAGAATGTTGTATTATAAATAACCATGTCCCTAACTGAAACCATAAATCAGAATTTACTTATCTTTAATCTCTCTCTTGAGCATTGCAGATGTAGCTTCAGCTGCCTAACTACCGCCCTGACTGGCATGTGATCCCTGGGACAGCCCAGTCAGCCTTGAAGCAGCACATTCCACCTCGCACTAATCCATGCCCGGGACCAGATTTAGCCTTCATTTCTACTCTAAGCCGTATCTCTTCCCAGGCTGCTTTTCAATGATTTCCCTGATTCACCTCAAGGTGACTTCCCTGGTGCCTCAAGGCACCAGCCCATGAAGGCTCCAGGCCTGGCTCTGAGGTCCGGCCCTGCCTGCGCTTCATCTTCAGCTCCCACTTTAGCCCAACTGCCTCTGCTATTGCCACAAGCCTTGGAGGTCACCTGGACAATAAAAAAAGATCAGAAAGAAATATTTTAAGACAAGTAAAAATCACTAAGTCTAAATGTGCAAAAAGGCAGCAGAAGAGAGCAATGCAATTGTACTACCAGAAATAACTGACCCAACTTTTGCAAGAGAAGTGGATACAATGTCAGTTGTAGATAATAAGCATATGTCTGTCTTTATGACTTACAGATTTCTTATGCATAAATCCTTTTCCATCCACCTGCAAAAGAAAACAAATAAACAAGTTGATGTCATTTTTTTTCACATCTTACTTTGATAAATTTAATTTTTGTTTTGCCTTGAAAATTGCAGTATCAGCTAGAAATATTGATTCAAAATGCTCTTGAGAAGATCTTTCTCCTTATGCTCAGCTTGATCATATTGCCTGCTTCTCTGAGTCCCTTATCTGACTACCCATTCTTAGCTCAACCATTAGCTATTTGTCTTTATAAGGGTTATATACATACACCGAAATGCACATTGTGCTTTCTTGAATACCTACCCATTAATACATTGGCATGACTCAAGCTAAACTTTCTAAGAGATTTATGTTTATTTTTAACATCATCTAGCTTTCAAACCAGCAGTTAATTACAGTTCAAATACAGCCAACTCAAAAGCGAATATTAAAAATAAAATAAAATTTGGGGACAGAACGGTTTAGAAGACAACAGAGCTGAGGAAAAGTCAAATCCAAAGATTTTAGCTCTTGTGGTGTGCTACCTATTGTAAAAATAAACAATATTGACACACTCTTTTTACATAAAAATAATTGAATGCTGGTATAAAATTATTTCTACTAATTGTACCACAATTTTAATAGTAACATGCCTATAAATAGCCACATTGAATTTACACCAAAATAAATTAAATATGAAAAAATAATTCTGATTTTGATTTGTAAAGTCTTTAACTAGTGAACTGCTAGAAAGTCATAGAATAGAAGTAGTGATTAAGCTAATAAATAAGAATGACATATCAAAATTTAAAAGAGAGGAAATCAAGATGAAAAAAGAATTAGATATACTACATCCAGGTTCATTAGTTTTTAATTTAAATTAAAAATCTAACATGCATGGATTTAAAACAATAATTTTCCCTAGTAAAACAAAAATAATCAGTAAAATCTAGGGGCAAAAACTATGTACCTCTAGCCTTTTTCAGTGACTCCTTTCCACCATCCCAACTAATGTGCAACATCATTGTGATGAATGAGTCAATTGAGAGTAATAAAAAACCAAGGTATTGTTTTTGAAGAGTATTGTAAGCAGCACTTATATGGAGAGTGTGACATGTTGATGGAAGAAATTGAGAAACAAATGTAAAGAAGAGTGGCAGTACTCATAACCTTCAAAGCTTATAATGTTGGAGGATAGAAGAAAACAGGATGTACAAGACCACTTAAAATCTCTTACTTCTGTCAAACCTAGTGCTAATGAGAAAAATGCAAACCATGATAGATGGTACTTCATCTTATTGTATCAAGAAAATATCTAGCAGCAGGATTACCGTGTGTTTTAGCACATGCTATGACCTTCAGGAATTCTATTTAATTTCATTCCTAAGTCAAGTTAGCCATTTTCTTTCCTAAATAAAGTTGTACCTGTCTTGTGCATATCTTCCACACAACAGAAAACAAAGAAGCAATTTCCAAGTGTGTTCGATTATTATTAATAACAAACTTTTATTCAGTGATCAGTTTTCTGTAACAGTTAATAAAGCAATGCAGTTAGAAAGGCTGCCAGCAATTAAGATGTTTCATCATTAGTTTGTTTGAAAGAAATAAATGCAGGAATAAGGCTTCCAAAATCAAAGCTGTTGATGCAACTGAAAGCCCAGGGTTGGACGTCATCTAAAAGTGAACTGGAAGAATTATTTCAGCAAACTGTCCATTAACAACACTTTGACACCATATATGTGGACATTTGCTAAATATATCATTAAAATGAATTCTCTCCTTGTTGCACATTCCATGCAGCAGATAGCTTTGTGCTGAAAGACTGGAGATTACATCAGTTTCTTTCTTTCTCTCTTTCTTTCTTTCTTTTCTCTCTGTTCTCTCTGTTCTCTCTTTTCTCTCTCTTCTCTCTCTTCTCTCTCTTTCTTTCTCTCTACCTTCCTTCCTTCCTCCCTCCCTTCCTTCCTTCCTTCCTCCCTTCTCTTCTCTTCTCTTCTCTTCTCTTCTCTTCTCTTCTCTTCTCTTCTCTTCTCTTCTCTTCTCTTCTCTTCTCTTCTCTCCTCTCCTCTCCTCTCCTCTCCTCTCCTCTCCTCTCCTCTCCTCTCCTCTCCTCTCCTCTTCTCCTCTCTCTTCTTTTCTTTCTTTTTCTTTCCTTTTCTTTCCTTTTCTTTTCTTTTCTTTTCTTTTCTTTTCTTTTCTTTTCTTTTCTTTTCTTTTCTTTTCTTTTCTTTTCTTTTCTTTTCTTTTCTTTTCTTTTCTTTTCTGTTCTGTTCTGTTCTGTTCTGTTCTGTTCTGTTCTGTTCTGTTCTGTTCTGTTCTGTTCTTTCCTCTCCTCTCCTCCCCTCTCCTCCCTTCCCGCACCTTCCCTTCCCTTCCCTTCCCTTCCCTTCCCTTCCCTTCCCTTCCCTTCCCGCACCTTCCCTTCCCTTCCCGCACCTTCCCGCACCTTCCCGCACCTTCCCTTCCCGCACCTTCCCTTCCCTTCCCGCAAATTCCCTTCCCGCACCTTCCCTTCCCGCACCTTCCCGCACCTTCCCGCACCTTCCCGCACCTTCCCTTCCTGCACCTTCCCGCACCTTCCCGCACCTTCCCTTCCCGCACCTTCCCTTCCCTTCCCTTCCTGCACCTTCCCTTCCCTTCCCTTCCCTTCCCTTCCCGCACCTTCCCTTCCCGCACCTTCCCTTCCCGCACCTTCCCGCACCTTCCCTTCCCGCACCTTCCCTTCCTGCACCTTCCCTTCCCTTCCCGCAACTTCCCTTCCCGCACCTTCCCTTCCCGCACCTTCCCGCACCTTCCCGCACCTTCCCGCACCTTCCCTTCCTGCACCTTCCCGCACCTTCCCGCACCTTCCCTTCCCGCACCTTCCCTTCCCTTCCCTTCCTGCACCTTCCCTTCCCGCACCTTCCCTTCCCTTCACTTCCCTTCCCGCACCTTCCCGCACCTTCCCTTCCCGCACCTTCCCTTCCTGCATCTTCCCTTCCCTTCCCTTCCTTTCCCTTCCCTTCACTTCCCTTCCCACACCTTCCCTTCCCACATCTTCCCTTCCCACACCTTCCCTTCCCTTCCTGCACCTTCCCTTCCCGCACCTTCCCACACCCTCTCGCACCTTCCCGCACCTTCCCTTCCCTTTCTTTTTAATTTTGCTTTATTAGTGCAAAGTCTTACATTAGTATTTGAGACAACAGACATCAAGAAACTTTGAGCCAAAACAAGTTGCCACAGCAGAGAACTGCAAGAGAATTTAATCCCTTCATGGAAAAAGTATACAAAGAATTAAAGAAAAAATTGCACGAAGTTATTTGACAAGTGAACAGCAGTCAACTCCTGAACTTGGAACTCTGGTGATGTAGTTACTGTCTGGGCCTTAACATTTGCGACTGCTGAGTGCTCATTCAGTTCATTTCAGAAAATTCAGGACAAAGACTAATTCAGTTCTCTTACAAGCACTTTTGACAGTTGAATAGGTTTTATTCTAACACAGACATTAAAATCAACTTCACAAACTGAAAAGAATGGTTTTGACTGTCACATAGACAGTCGTTCTCTGTTGGCTCTAATTCAAATTGTCCTTATTGCAGATAGTCAATTTCTTCACCATTTTGCTTTAAAGATTAATTAACAAACGCATATAACAAATGCATAATTCACAAAACATTTGATTTTATGTCACTGTACATACAAAACTCCAGGACAAAACCATAAGTTTATTGTAAATGTTATGGAACAAAAGGGTAAGCACATACTTAAATGTCAAAAACTTTTCTCAGTGTGTCTCAAGGTAGTTTTAAATGCCTGCTTTTTGTTAATGTGATTAATGTACTACCTTTGAAAAGATATTCACAGAAGAAAAGTGTGGCAATAAATGTGGTTACAAATAACCAGAAATATTTCAGTTTTTTTCTTTATTTTTTTTAAAACAAATAGTAGTTTCTATAAACGCTACCTGTAATTCCTGACTAACATGTCCTCTGAGATATCCAGAATGAAGATTCTTTATTCTCCTCAATGTTTAAATTGGCACGTTTTCATAATATATAAAATAAATCTTCCCTTTCTGAAATTAAACCTCAAATAGTCTGTCTACAGGAAACAAAGAAAACGTTTTTCTTCACACCTAGCATTCACAATTGCATCTTACAATGTTTTCTTTGCAATACAGGAGCATTTAATTACAGGAACATTACCAACGTGACCTTCTGGACACTCTCTACCTGGTGTTTACCTACCCTCCATTGCAGGTGAATTTCAGTCAAGACCATACAAGAAGGAACTCTACCAAAAAAAACAAAAAGAGGTACATCCTGTGCCTTTGGGTCAATGTTCCTATTTATATATCCTGATAATAATGATAATTACATTTTTTTAAAATTTCATGACATGAATCACTGTTGTTTAGCTTTGATTCTGATCTTTTTTTGCACAATGCTACCAAGCCTGTCATTCTTACCTTTGTGAAGTAGTATAGAACTTCGCATTTCCATTTGGAGAATTGCATCCTATTTGGATTGACGATCTTTTTCTGGATGATCTATCCAATTTATCAAGATAATTTTGAATTTTAATCTTATCCAACAATGTGCTTGGAGTAACACCTAGGTGATTAAGATATATTATCTTCTATCATCAAGTGTTTCAAGGCATTCAAATGTGAACACTTAGGACTGAGAATTTATTATTCCACAACAATACATTCAGAGAAGATTCTTAATAACAGAGGTAGAAATGGATTTAAAATAATTTTGCTGACATAATGGATTATGGTGTAGATACATGATCATTGTCAGTCTTAGATGGCATTTAAAAAAAATACTTAATTCAGCAATGAGTGACATTTTGGAGTAAACAAAATAATTTGCAAATTTACTGAAGAGTTGAAGTAAAAATGTTAAAAGACAGGTTTTGAGAATGAATTGTTCTGTCTTCTAAATGGAAAATAATTTATTTTTATATTTTTTAATTACAAATTTTAATACATTTTTTGGATAATTTTCTCGATTAAAACCAGAACAGGGTCAATAACTTGAAAATGAAAACAATATTTCCAAACAACAAACAGATAGTGTTTGACATTAGTCAGATTGGCAGAGTTTTCATGTTTCGAAAAGAAAATGAAGGTAGTGTGGTAGTCTGGCCTGCAAGAAGTGTATTTCCCACAGATATTTGGGGGGAATATTTAGTATTAAAAACAAAAAAAGTTGGTTTTTTTTTCCTCTCTTATTCATGTTGTATATTCTGCTTTCCTTGTCAGATCATAGTGTTGAAATCAGAATATTTCCATCCATATTTTTTAAAAAAGGATAATTGTAAAATTAGCCTTTTAATAGTTAGTTATATACTTATGTTAAAAACTGTCAGATACGTTAAATAATATTTTAAATAAGACAGTTCAATTCCAGGATCAAAGTTTAAGCCAGATACAACTAAGATAATCCTTCATATTCTTCTAATTAGCTCTCCCAATAAATATTCTGCCACTGCTACTCCAGGATAAATGTCATTGTTAATCAAATAAATGTGTAAGCAATTGTATTGGAATAAATTGAAAAAAAATAGAGTAAAATCAGCCCAGTGTGCAAACACTGCTGCCCCTTTTCTGCCAAGTCTTACTTAATTATGGGCTGACTATTCAACTCTGGACAGTGATAAACAACAACCAATTCACCACAGCAGTACTTAATTCCTCTTCATTAGTTCCTTTCATTCCATTTCCTCTGATCTGAGAACTTGACTGCCTGAGCACCCAAGCACCCACCTCTCCTTCCACTATTACTGTTAGAGCAGTGAGAGCTCTTTCAGCTCACAAATGACAACAGTGCTTTTCCCTCACTTGAGCACAATGACACCAGGGACCCCATCCCTCTGTGAGACCCAGGAGTCCAGCATCTCCCAATTGCACATCTGGGCAAGAGTTAGGCACATCCACTGTCCCCGGTCCCGTTGAAGGACCATCTTCTGCAACGACAGGTACAAAAAAGAGACTTCGGTGTGCTCTAACTGTTCTTTTGGTGGGAGACCAGGACTGCAAAATGAACTGAGGAGCTACATCACCAAACAGCTCAAAAGTGTTCGCAGCCTTTGGAGATGATCGATGCATTCAGTTATGTATTTTAGTTTTGTAATTTCAAGACTGCATTTTGAAATTCCAGCCATGTTTGTCTACATCTAACAAGTTTCAGATGTTTGCAAGATGACTGCGGTGTTTCTCTCTGGTGACAGTGAAGAGAAGAAGGCTGCAGGAGCACCAGCTGGTACTGCCGCTATCATCTAGAACTAAAAAATTTACCACCTTTTTTTTTTACAAGAGCAGATGTTTACCAAGATTTTGAGGGACCAGTCCTCACATAAAAGCTTGAGCAAAGGCCTTCACCACAACAACACAGGCTGAGACTTGACCTGGGACTGTACAGTTATTGTACTATGGGTAGTAATATACAGTTATTCCCAAGAGGAGACACACTGCACCACTGTGTGACGATGACTTATTCAGCTAGTGTCTTGTCTGAATTCACATCGGGTTTTTTTGAATATTGCTGCTACTGACTGCTTTGTGTTGTTGTCAGGAAAAAGACAAAGGACCACTTATAGTTAACCAGTTATGGAAATGAGTATTGTGAAACCATGAAATTAATTGCTGAATTTCTACATTTCACTTCTCTGATTTCAACAGCACCCTCTTTTGAAGCTACCATGTGCTATGTAAGAATTTGTAGCTATCATCAACAGATCTTATTCCCATATAAAAGGCAGAACTATCTCCCATTATGATTTCCTCCTGGAAATACTCCCTGCAGGGAGATAAACATATGGTAAATGTGAAAAAGTTAATTGGCTATATATTGGCTGTAAAAGTTAATTAGCTGCATAGTGTTCCATATATTGGTATTTTAACAATTTACCTTCAGATGTCAAAGCTGGTCCTTTCATCTTCCTAGGTCTGTTACCTCAAAATTAGCTTTCAAAAAAGTTCAATGCAATAAACAGATCTTTCTGTCCAGAGACTTTGTGCATCTTACAGAGAAGTGATATACTCTTTTGTTAGGCATTACTATGAAAAGAAGTATATCCTTGGGATTCTTGCCATCTGAATTTTTGAATGGCTAGTGAAAAGCTAACCTCGTAAAAATGTAAGTTTTAAGCCAAATTAGTTCCATGAATCAATTTATTGTCTTGCCAAACAAGTGTAAGGGCTCAAGAAAAAGGGTAGGAAGATAGAGCCAGGCATCACTTGAGTGGCCTTAACCTGCCAAGAAACCATGGTGTAATTCTTCCCATGTTTTCTCACTAAGACTATTCCGCTTTTTAGTCTCCTGTGCTCAAGCTTAAATTTGTCTTGTATTTAAGCTTTGAGCAAGCTTCAAACATGGTGTGTGGGGGAGAGAAGGGAGCTGGAGCTCCAAAGATCCTGTGGGACAGTGCATCAAGGACCTAACTGAGAATTACAGGCACCTGGTAATGGCCATAGCGGTTACTCTATTTCTACATTTCTCGTACTGCCTACGGATGCAACACATGGCCAATGTCAGGCAGACAAATCAGCCAGAATTTTTTATTACAGGTTCAGTAGGACAAACTAGAATTTTCAATTTCCAGGTAGCTGACCAAAATCTGTCGGTACTATTAATACCATGCCCTGTCATAGTCCTGATTTTATGCTCCTGTGAAGATCTGCTCATGCAGAAAGTTGTGGATTCTACTGAAGATGCCAGATGTCAAATTATCTAATGCTAGGTCTTTTATTTGGTTTAGGGCCTACCACACTCCAGAGTCTGAATTTTGGTATCGTGCTGAACATCACAGTGGTCAGAACTCTGGGCACTGCTAACAAACAGTGTCAGGACAGAACTCAAGACCTGAACCCCTGACCACACACAGCACTTAGATTTTAATTTATTCCTTCATCTCTCTTATGGACTGCTCCAGCTAGCTGTTTCCAAGGCAAAGCTGCTGTAGAGGCAGACAGAACCAAGCAGTCTGGAGGCAAGACAGTCTGCATCACTTAGCTTTGAGGTTCACTTTAATTATTACAAATCATTACAAATTATTACTATAATAGTATAATAATAACTTGTTTCTCTTTTACTTACAGATTTTGGACCTGACAGTGAGACCACTGAAATCTTCAGCTAGCAAGAACTGGAAAGCCATGAGGAAGCCTGGTAAAATTAGATCTATAGGAAGGTTCTTTGCTTCTTTCTCTTTTGGGCAAAGGTAGAATGGGGACTGCCATTAAAAAATGAAATCATTTTTGCTTTTACACAGTTTTTGGTTTGTTTTGTTTTGTTTTTTATGCAAGAACTTTAAAGTATTTATGAATTTCATGTACTCATGCAACTTCCTCATGAAGGTTCACTTTTCCAGGTGGCTAAGGTTTCAGAAGACAATTAGCTTGTCAGTAGTAGAATATGTACTAGACCACCAATGACACTCCTCCTGATACCAGTTAACAAATTACTTCAAAAGGAAAACACTGAAAGGTACAAGTTCTTAATTTGGACTGTGTTTTCAACTTTCTTCAAAGCTGGAGCTACATTTGTAATAAATTCTGTAATATTCATTAGAAATTCTCCTCATTATGTCTTCAACTCTTCTGCAACTTCTTATGTATGATTTCTTATACCATTGATATAATAGATATTTCTGCAGTTACTTTTTAAATAAAAACATCCTTCCATCAGAATTTGAATAGTGAAAGACTGAGAATCTTTTCCTTTTCATTAGATGTCTTTGTTATAATGAAAATGAGAAAAATAAATTACTAACAGTAAATGACTACCAATGACTACCCAGCTCCTCACAACTGCCTTTAGTCTGACTTAATTGGCTAGTAATTCTATGATGAATGCTTTTTTTTTCAGATTTTAATTCCTTCTTTCTATGCAGATTGTTCCCAAAGAGTAGAATTTTCTAAAGCACATTAACTCTGTTTATTTCTGCATATTTGAAACAATTCTCATTGGATTTTATAAATAATTCCAGTAAGCTTTTAAATCAGAATTCACATAGCCCAGAAAATCTTCCTTTTTACTGCTTCGTTGGCAAAACTGGAGCAGTATAAAATGATCTTGTGATGGTTAAATAAAACATGGACCTGTTTGTTCAATCCATGTTTGACAAAAATCAGAGGTATTAGACTGGAAACACTTGAATAAAAGGACCAATCTAGACCACCTTCAAGAAAGGCTTATGCCTCTCAGTCAGTATAAGGTAAATTTTAAATTTCTGGGTGCAAAACTAACAGTTGGTCATCTCTACAAGCATTTACAGTTGGTCACTTTTTTTGTCTACATCAGATGGTTTCAACATGAAGTTTGCTTTCCACACCGGCACTTCAGACCCCTGCAAGCCTGATAAAGTAGATGTGCTTTTAACACATCTTATGCGCAGACCTTACTAAAGGTAAATAATTTTCTTTTTAAAATACTGAGGGCGAATATGCCCACTGTCTTATAAAGTAAGATGTAGGTGATCTAGATTCCTGTCCCTCCTCAGACTAGGGAGCCATAAATCCGCATCCTAAGGCTACTATTAGAGCATCAAGATACGAACTTTTTTCTTTTATATGCAGTGAGTCTGTGGAAGCATGTGTTGAAGAATATAAAGTTCCAGGGGACAGAAAACAAGCAAATCAGTGTGTCCACTGGGAGATGAGGCTCTGATTTCATTCTAGCTGGTCAGGGCACACTATTCAGGCTTTTTACTTTGTGGTTGAATGCTTTACCAATTTTGTAAACAAGTCTTGGAAAGTGGAAAGTGTTTCACTGCCATGTTCTCCTGATCCTTCATCAGCTTACTTGAGTCTTTCAGTGCACAGTCATATATATGATTTCCAGGATCTGCATCTTAAGTGGTGAAGGTGTTAATGTTTTTTTTCTCTTATTTTTTGTTTCCTAAGAAACTGGTAATTCTAAATGAATCGGGATTTCGGGTATGGGTAGCTATTGGCTACCTTTAGCCCTGGCACTGCTTTAAACATTGATTTTTTTTTTTTTTTTTTTTATGGAGTGGATTTTCTCTTCTCAGCTGTATTAGGATTCCCCTTCTGAGTTCCTCTCTGGCAGAGAGGAGAGAACAGGTCTTCATGGGGCTTGGCCTCCATTTCTGGAGATGATGACTTCAAGGAATACCGAGTGGTAACACGGTACCTGAAAGTATGACTGACTAATAATCTTTCTGAATGAAAAGGAACTTCCCTTTAGCCTCCCTCTGTAAACAATATGCATGTTAAAATCAGCAGGTTGCTGCATGCACACCTGTCCCACTTTGTGAGATTTGCAACTTTCTCCTAGTCCATACCAGCTACACTCTGAGCTCACCTCAGATATGCATGACATCTCCCTTCTCCACAGCCTGTTTCTTCATGAAAAGGAGTTACACGACATTCAGGTGAGTCCCTCAATCTGGACAAAAACATCAAAATTGAAATGTGCTCAGGGAGGGCATCTGCCTCACCCTCCTGACATAGGGACAAAGTCCGCCAACAAGGAGTCTTGTTAGGACCTTTACAAAACACTGATTACAAAAAACGCAACCCAAAATGCAAGCCCCTATGCCCTGAGAATGTATACAATGCTGTATGTAACTGCAAACCCCCTAACTTTTAGTACAAGCTACCTACCCTACAGATGGACTGAGAAATCCTGTATTGCATTTTCTTGTGAATCGCTCCTCACAAACCTACTTGGAGGAGTCTCCAAAATGCTAAAAGCTGCCCACGATGTTCAGATGTCTTATATTGGTATGTGCCAACGTCCTCCTGAAGAACCAGGGCCTTCTATAGTTCTAATGAGTGATGTGAAAGGTCTTGTGAGTTTGCCAAGTCAATCTAGCCATATTCAACACAAAGGAAAGCTCTCCTTTTTCAGCCTGGATGAAGTCCTCAGATACAGTTGTATAGATTTGTGATGGACACCAGGGACATGTCCATCTAACAACACCTCACACGTGTTGTTGGATTCTATCAGTCTCTCTGCAGCTAATATATATTTACAGAGGGCAACTGAGCATCATTACCAAACCAGGCGGGCATGGCAGGTAGCCTCAAGTCCAGCTAATGAGACCACTATCAAAAGTGATACAGGATACTAGGCTGGGCAGTAAGAGAAGAGATGCAGTTCAGAAATATTTCCTGAAGAGGCCAGAAGTTGTGTCATGAGGGAGTTTTTAGTAGACATTTGTACATTGTTTTCCTGGAACATAACTGAAGTTAGTAACATTAGATACAGTTGGACTAGTGCTTGGAGACTTTGATACTGGGAACTTCAAAAAACCTCCAGTGGGCTCTGCATCTTCTATTTCTTTCCTTGGCTGTAAGTCTTAGTATAATGTAGCTATTGATCCTTGCTGGTTTTTCTTATTATGGGTAAACATGATCTTATTATAAACTGCAGCATACTTGCCTTAGCTGTCTTTCCAGAGTGGAAGCTAATGTTTGTTGTTTGATATCCTTTTGTTGTTTATACTTTTATATGTGATACACATTGGACGAAACAACCACATAGTACTTGAGTTATGGAAAAGTAGTCAAATAGACTCATCCCAAGTCATCCAGCTGTAAATCAGAAACTATAACTTGTGTTTATGCTGAGAAACATTTGCATATTCTTACATCTGAGAACTTTAATTGCTGAAGTATCATTACTTTCCACATTGTCTTTTTAACTTCTATTTTGTCATTTTATTGGTAGACAGTAGTGAAATGGTTAGCAGCAATGAACCTCTGTTCCTGATGCTTGCATCACATAATGACTCAAAGTCATATTTTGATCTAATTCTCTTCTTTACTGCCTTTTTGCCTATCATCTCCTTCAAAGCACCCACATTTTCCGAAGACATACGTAAATATAATGGCACTCATACTGATCCTCTGTTCCAAAAGCTTAAATCCCATAATCATTCTAAGAAACATGTTTAGACAGGAGAAGATCTCTGGCACCCCCTGATTTGATTTGGGGGCAGGTAGTCTAGGATTTTTTCCCAGTTCAAGATGAAAAAAAAAAAAAAGTTGAAATATCAACATTTCATGGATATCTAAATAAAACACTCTTATTCTAAAAAAAGAATGTGCATATGCAGTCTGCACAAAATGAAAGGAAAATATGATTTCAATTATTGTTGGCTTGACAAACCAAAAATAAGTCACTCTCAAGCTAAAATTGTTTATGTATTTGTTAGGGCTAAAATCAATGCAGAACTATGATTAGAAAAAAATCCAGAAGCTTGGAACCAATTTCTTTTCCAGAGTTGAGGAAAATGGAAAACTTAAATAAGGGGTAGCTTATCATAGGCACAAACTTGCTTTTAATTTTTTTTGTTATTATTATTTTGCTTTTGCTCTTCCACTCTATTTTAAACCTGCTGACCTCAGAAGCTCATAGAATTATTACAGCAGTCTACCTTTTTATGCACACTTTTTGAAGTAACTTTTTGGACAAAAAAAGTGGTATCCACTTAAACTAGGGCTATATTTGGAAGCACAAAGCTCTCAGACACAGGACAGAACAACTTCACTGTTGATATACTGGTTTATTCCTCCTTTTATTTATAGCTAAGTGAAAAAATTCTATTTGCTCCCACAAAAATTAAAATAAAATTCCTAGGGCACATCTGAGATTAAGGAGATCAAGCTGTCTCTTGCACTTTTCTTGTTTAACAGTTTTGGAAGTTCTCTGAGTTGGGAGCAACACTTTTTCCAAAAGCACAGAACTGATAATGGAACTCAAACTGAATTTTTCAAGTAGTTGTGGCACACTGCTGATGCAAGTTTGCGTAGCACATTGATTGCTCATTGTATTACACATCCTTTTTCATGCTGATTTTTTCCCCAGATCTTTCAGATCATGATGTGGTGTATTTACTCCTGTATATTTAATTTTGAGGGGGGATGAGGAGTTTTATAAAGTTTTATAATGGAGTAGGACAGTAGGTTTGATTTTTGAAGGCCGATCTTATGGTCATTTCAAGTTTCAATAATGTGTCCTGATGTTGAGATTTGATGCAAATCTTCAAAGTAATGACACTTTCAAAATACTGATTTTGTATTTTCTGAGGTGTGATAAAGAAATTTTCCTGATTTTTTTGATATTGCTTTTTAAAAATCCAAGACTCAGCGACCAAAATCATAAATCTTTACAAAGTTTAACACACAGGCACAAAAATTCATATTTGAGTAAAATATTATCTCCTAGTTTTTCTGCACTTCCAACTAAAGGCAATGCATGAGTAAACAAGTCTGACAAATTGCTGTGAATATTCCATGGTAATATGTTTGTCCTGTTAAGCCAGGGAATTAATTCAATATAGCTATTTTTTTTCATATTTTTCTTCCAGAAGGAGGATATTACTGCATACTGATCTCAGAATTCTGATGAGTTCTAGCTGCTGTAAAGATTGGGTTTATTTTATTTAAAGGGTAAATTGTGCTCTCATCCCTTTGGTAGACAGGTTCTGTCAAAGAACTTGCAACAATTGAAAATCGATTCCAAATGCGAGGAAAATTAAGATTTAAGGTGATGCTAAGATTCATTTTCTGTTTATATAATTTCCTCAAATTATAAAAGAAAAATATAAAGTTTTCTCTCTTTTTTTTTTTAATGTAGAGTCAATGCCTTTAATGAGGTTTTCTGCTTTCTGTAGATAGATTCAGGCTAATCATTTAGCTAAAGTTTGATTTATAATCTGGTTATGTCCATTTTGCATATTTGGATAATGTTTGCATAAACAATGCAGATGCTATTATCAGTTTTTTCCAAAAGATTCCAAAAATACTAATTAATCTAATTCACATGAGGATCAAGATAGTTACCTGAGCTCATTTTGCATTATTTTTCCCCTTTTTTTACCACAGTAAAATGAAGAGGTTTTTTAAGATTCACACTGCACCTTTATAGAACTATATTCCTATAAATATTGTTGTTTGAAGTTTTCGAAGATAGGACTCAGTTCCCTCAAAATGGATTATTCTGTGATTACACTCCCTGGATATTAACTGATACCATGCACCCTTTCAGCTGAAAATGAAATCTTGGAGTCCTGAGCACTCTCAGCACTATAAATAGCCTCCTCTTTAGTCTTATATTCTCACATGTGTGCTCATAAATGAGGAATTTGCAGAACAGGTTAACCCCACTGGTGTGTTTGCCTTTGAACAGTGAATTCCTCTTTTTTTTACCCTTCTGCTTCTGGATATCTCTATATGCATGTTTTCTTCTCAAAAAATGAGATGCAAGGCTATTTTAAAATTTGTGTGAGTGAAAAAGCATTTGCTTAGTTGAGTGGCTAGCAGGGTTTGATAGGTTTAAATCCCTAGATGATTGACAAGTACATTCTTCGCACTTAGCATCATCGTAGTCAGTGAGCTAAAGGGTTTCAGAGAGCATGAAAACAACAGTTATACCTAAAGCATTGCTTCTCCCAGTACTAGCAATAATAAACCTGAGTTTTATCCTTAGGCAACACACATGAAAAAAAGACACACATAAATAATTTACAACTACTAAACATTAAAACAGAAAAGTTTTGTGGGTTTTTTTTTGGAAGTATGACGTGCCAATAAAATAAGACTAAAGGGAATAATTGCATACTTTGCTGTACTCTCCTATTGGCATCCAAACTGAAGAGAAGGTGGCAAGGACAGAATTCCCGAAGATTGGCTGTGAATTGTTACTTCAGTGATAAGTGTGGGCATAAATTCATATAACTCAATTCTTCTGTTATCTGTGGAATAACTTTTTTCCATGTGGTACACAGGTCACATTTTCTTGTGGGTTTAGGGGATCTCTCATCACTTTCATGGTGTAATACAATTACTATAGCTGAATAAGTAAATTTTCGAGGTTTTTTGCTATTGCTGCATGTCATAAATATGAAGCAATCATTGTGTTTTATCACAATGTAGAGGTTGAAGAGTTGAACAGGGCCAGCTGCATACAGTGCTATTTGTGGTGGCACCAGCTGCACTTCCCTTGGTGTCAGGTTCTTTCTTTTTCCTATCAAGACCAAGTCTCCCAATTCCCATACTTTCAGGTTGACCTCATGTACCATCTCTTGTGCTGTACAACCCCGTGGTTACCATGATGGTCCAGGTCTGGTACCTGGGATGTTGCAAGGATGCTGGAGGAGACTGGTGAAGCAACTTTCCTAACGCCAGTAGAAGCAAGGTTTCCTAAGGTCATAAAAGAAGGAAAAAGCTTAAAATATCAAAGTGCATAGCTATCTTTCCTTAAAGGTGAACTTATTTCTTTAGACTGTATGCTTGTTTGCCCAAACTAGTTCATATGGCCTTCTGGGCACTTAAGCATGAATCTCTTCAGTCTTTTCCTTTTCCTTTGCCTTTAAATGGATCTCATGTGTTTCCTTGTATGGCTTTCTGCAAGTTGTTTATAATTCCTGCTGTTTTCCTGAACTGTCTGGGGACTCGCTCCGATGTTGTGCGCAGTACCATGGCATTTCATTCTCAGTCCTTTGGAAATGCTGCACTCTTCTACCTGCTCTCTCTTCTCCCTGCCCCAAATGTTCCCAGACCCCTCCCTCTTGCTGATATATTTTTTTTTCTGAAGGAAGGTAAGGAAATTAGTTTTCAGCAGGAACAGGTCCCTGAATAAATAAGCATGCTGCATTATTTCTGATGGACTAGTGCACAAAGAGGAAAAAGTTGATGGAAGAATGATTAGGTTTTGTCAATTAGGTTGCAAAGAAACTAGTTTTCTAGTTAATAATTTTTCCATACAGCATTGTGGAGTAGCTCCATGTTTGTCAAGAAACTATTCTCTCATTTTCTCAGTAAAAAATTACTAATGATTTTTCATTTAGTTTAATGGTGAATAAAAATAGCTCAAACTAATTTGTTTTAGAATAAATATAGATTATTTTATTAGCATAAAAGTGCAGCAAGCATTTTGAGATTTTTAAGATTTGCTTTATTTATAAGCAATGCCTTTTCATGCATCAGATATATCTTAATGCCCATGTGTCGTACAAAGACTTATTTCTGAAATATTATCTCAGCTTGCTTATTGGTTTGCCATTTTTGTTTCTTGTTTTAAGTGCCTCTGTGAAGTTTCAGCCTGCACTACATGAAAAAGCCACAGCATTTGAAGCCAAAACTTTCATAAAATATGAAGATGAATAATATCTTTTCAAATACCAATAGGGCCGAATAAGATACAGCTTCAATAAGATTCATTTCCTCATGTTCTTTTTAACCATAATTTTAGTCACACTTTAATTGATTAGGCTTTTTAATTTTTGGTCTATGTCTACATTATATGCTAAAATGAAAGAGCCAAAGAAAGAACCCTACATTTATCATTATTTTAAAATTGTATTATTTGAAAAACAAACAAACCAAGCCACCACAGCTCCATGACTCCTTGGAGGAACTACGAACATTGTAGTCATGAAGCTTTGGGGTTTTTAAATGCTAAATAATAATGCTTTCAGAGTTTTGTCTTGTTTTGAGCCTTAAGGTTGCTACAGGATAGTGCGGAGCAGTGCGGTAACCAAGGCAGGCCAGACCTTCAGTCTGTTCCCTAAAACTCTCCCTGACAATCCTGATGTTATGAGACATTCCTGGGAGCTTGTCGTTATCTCTGGTAGTTGGGCTGCAAGTCCTCTCAAGGATGTATATACATTATACCAGCAACAAATGCTCTGCTTTTGAATGTAGACAGTACAGCCATGACCGCCCCTGAGCAGCGGCTGCAAGGAGAATGACCAGAAGACTTTGAGATATCAAAATTCTCAGGCATGAAATGGGAACTATGTGGTCTGAAAGCCAGCAAAAAAGCTCATGGCCCTTGAGTGATAAAGCAGTGATGACAATGTTAAGTTTACATTTCATACTGCCTGAATTTCCATTTCATATATTTATAAGGAGAAAAAAGAACAAGTGAGAAGAGGTCTGAAAATTTCAGATTCAAATGAATTCTATAAAACTTGAAGGCTACTTAGACCATGTATATGTAACCTTTTCAAACATATCTGTTAAATATTTAAGTATTTAAGAAAGACAGAAGAAATACTGATCATTCTGTGAATATCTTCTAGTCTTAAAAATGAGGCACCCGTTAGAGCCTCATTTACTGATTTCAGTATGATAATTTCATTCATTCAATGTGTGACTTGTACATATACATTTGCTTGGAAATTAGGCAGAAACCGTGTTGTCAACTGCTGTTGACAAGTTATTCCTTGCAACTTGGTTTACGCTGAGGTGGCTGCAAGTTTGGCAGCCGGAGAGAATCTTGAGCTTTAGAGCAAAATCATCGGGGTATTTGATTTACAAAGTTCGAGAGGCTTTACTTGGTATAATGAGATGATTTAATAAGGATTTAATAACGTATGTTTGAATTATAAGCATTAAAAACATAGCTCTGTGTTCCCAGATTTCCTACAGGTACCAAAGAAAAATCAAGTCCTTGGTTTTACTCACTAGAGATCCTGTGTATTTTTACAGAATTTGCGTTATGCAAGTAGGTCACCAATAGCCTCAGAGTTTCTGTGCTGTTTGAATGCTGTTGCGTGAATGCAAAATGGAATTTCATTTGAAGATATGCAGTTTGCTAAAGCGGTTTGGAGAAAATTTTGAAATTATACTAAACTCTTGTGCTATACTGCATCCTTTTTTTATATACTCCCTCACCATTAGTGAAATAAGCTTGAATGGTCAGCATGGTAAATTATCTGAATCAACTAATATTAAATTTCTGTTAATTAAACTAATGTATAACTTCACCTACTTATTTTTATTAAGGTCAGCTCATATTTTTTAGTGTTGTTTGATTAATATTCTGTCTCTCCATTTACTAAATCAACTCCAAACTGTTAGTAAAAGGACATATTTCAAAGTATTCTGGTTATATCTTTTAAATCCCTCTAGTCTGTTTAACTGAATCCACAATGTATTTTATGTCAACAAATGACAGTCTTTATAACCTCACAATACAGTCAAGGATAACAAGTTGCATGGATACAAAGTATATTGATTTGAAATATTGTTCTTTTATGGCAAGAAGGAGTTACTGGTGTTTCTCTCAAGGGTTTGCTTCTGTATGTTGTCATAAGCTACTGATGTATTTTTACCTTATGTACTGACCAGTGAGTTGTTTTCTTTTTGTGTTATCTTTTTATTACTGATGGAAACATAGCAATAGCTGAGTTAAAATTTTACCATGTCAGACTGGATCAGGTAACTGAATAGTCTCTTTGTTGTTTTTGTTGTACTGGCCACATATTTGAACCCGAAATGGTAAGAAACAGGATAAAGAAATCCCAGTCTGAAAGAATATGGAATAATATCTGAAAGAAGTGTTGTCTCAAAAAGCAGAGAATCTGAGGTGGACTAGGTGGTTCAAATCTGTTTCTTCTCTGCAGATGAATAGGAAGTGGTTCTGTTTAGGATAATGAGGAGTAAGAGGGAGAGTTCTCTGATTTAGCATTATTAGTCACTCTAAAAGATCTTTCCTATTTTTTTTAAATACACTGATTATCACATGTCTGTTCAGCTACTGGATCTCTGTAAAACTATGTTCCATTAACTGATTCATCTGATAAAATCTGTCTTGTAAAGGATAAGTACTTGGTGTTTTAACCTATTATCTTTAACGCTGTAGAGGTTAGTACATTAATATGTGACACATGAATACAATCTGATCGCGCAAGATGCAGCTGCTGAGGTTACAGCAGGGACAGATGCTGGCCCGTGGGAACAGGTTAAGGAGGGAGGACATCCATATCAGGAGCATGCTCCCTTCGCCAGGCCACCCAGGGCAGGAGAGGGTAACATGCTACTGAGCTTTGGGTGAGAAGAGGAATTATCCCCTCTCTCATTATAATGGCTACTGTATCATATTTTCCTTCTGCTTGGCATTTGGAGACAAAAAAGGACAAGGGTCTGCTTGCCGGCTACATGTGGAAATTCAGCCTCTATAAATTCTGAAGCGTTCACTGAAGTGGGGTGTAAGCATGTCCCCATATTTTCATCCAGTGTTTCCCGGATAGAAAAAGGGGATGCAGCCCCATCCTCCACTATCTTAATAGCCCTTTTCCACCCTCCTGCACTGTTGGGTTGCCACCACCTCTTTTCCTAAAGTGCAGTCAAAGCTTGGGTCATTTTACATTTGGTTTGTGATGTTATGGAACTGGAGAAGGACATCAGTAGGTAGAGCAAGTTGTGCTGGTGACTCACAGAGTGGAAAAAGCACGAGAGGAAATGGGGTGGAAGTAACGGTAACTCCCTCTGGTGATCTTCAGAGATTGAGGTAGACTGAGCTGTGCAATTACACCCTCAAGAAGGATGAAGAAGAGTCACTTAGAAAGATTTTAGTATCTAGAAAGCCATACCTAGCAGTTTGTCCAAGTCTTCCAAAGTATACACAATACAACAAAAATAAAAATCACTCCTTCTAAAAGACACTAAGAAGTGGGGCAACTCCCACAGTAAACCATACTCTGTCTTCCAGACAAAAGTATGAGAAAGGACATTGATTTTTTTTCTTTCCCTCTTTTTTTTTTTTTTTTTTTTTTAAATAATGATCACTTTGCATCATGCTGGATTAAGCAGGTAAAAAAAAAATATTGAGGGCCTTCTGCTGATGGTGTCATGTTTCCAGTTACTGATGCTCCCACCTGCTCGCTGTGAGCACACCAGAAGACCTCACTGCCAGGTGGTAGATGCATCAGGGAGAGAGACTGGGTTTATATTTAACCTGACCAATCATAGAGTCACAGAATCATCTAGGTTGGAAAAGACCTTTAAGATAATTGAGTCTTACCATTAACCTAACACTGCCAAGTCTACCACTAAACCGTGTCCCTAAGCACCACATCTACATGACTTTTAAACACCTCCAGGAATGGTGCCTCAACCACTTCCCTGGGCAGCCTGTTCCAATGTTTGATAAACCTTTTGGTGAATAACTTTTTCCTAACATCCAATCTAAACCTCCCTGGTGCAACTTGAGGCCATTTCCATATGTATATGATGAATTATGTTTTATGCATGTGAAGAGGACTACTAGGTTCACTGACAGTTTCTGGCCCAGCTCCGTTACCTAAAAATGAATGCTTAAAAATATGATACACATTTAAATACCAACATCTCGACCCTGAGTTAACCTCATAATTGCATAAAATCTCACCTAATAATATCTGTATCCAGTCTAAGACTTCCATTATATTTTTAAGCATACAGAAGTAAAGTTTTTCAAATGATAAGCAATTAACTACCTCCTAGTGTAAGCTTCCAAGGATTAAATATCCTTGTTGTAAAAGAAAAATCGATGTCCTCTGGTTTAGATTTGTCTAACTTCAGTTCCCTAGCATTAAACCTTGTAATGTCTTTGTCTCTTCAATTAATCAATCTGAAATCTTTTCCTATATGGGCATAGGTACACTGTAATCCAACACTCTCTTAAGTTTCTCTTAGGTAAACTGAAGAAATGAAGCTTCTTAAGTCTCTTATTCGGAGAGGTTTTTTTTGGTGTCCTCCCCAATCCTTTAGTGATTCTGTAGGTAAGCTGATGGGTGAACACCAGAATTGCAGGTAGTGTTCCAGCCAGAGTAATTTATTCCCAATAACAGATTCACTGCATAAGATATGTTTGTAAATGACTGGATCAAGCATTTTAATAAATTACACTGAGTGGTTAGAAAATGCAAAAGTTGTTATCAATGTTTAAAAACTGCAGTTTCGCAGTCTATTCATTTTATGAAAAGGGGCCTTAAAACTTATGTTAACATACGTCAAGTATATTTCCATTTCCTTTAGATATTATGTCTTAGGGTTTCGTTTTTTTCAATTCAATAAAAGTAAATAGGCACAGGAGAGAAGGCATAGCATAGCAAGTGTGGCTTTTGTTTAAATGAAGGATAAGGAATGATCTTCCTGCAAATAGGAATGTTAATTTGTGCTTTTACAATCCTATTATTTTCCTACACTCTACTTTTTTTCAGGGGCAACTTAGAAGACATTTGAACAGTGGTGAAAGCAGAAAGAGCAAAGCCAAAGTAAAATTTGCATGCTGTATCTCCTGTATCACAGAGATGGGATGTAATCTTTGAGATTTGTTCCTGTCTTGGAATTCTAAATGCTTTGTAAGCTGGGATTCAGTACATTAAACCATCTCAGCTAAGTAATAAAATTGAGATGATTCAATAGAATGTACTTTTGTTGGTTTCTTTAAATAGGTAAATATTTGTCAGTAAAACTCTGTCCTTTTCCAGCATCTGGAGAATTATGCTGTGACTCAAATGGCATTATTCTACCACCCACAGAATGTTTTTGCTCAGAGTTCACAGGCAGATTGAGATGATAAAACATATTCTAGCAATGAATGTGTTAGAGGAACATTTCTATCGCAAGGATGCTAAAAGTCGATTCAAAAGAATACCTACTTTAAGCATTTTTTTCAAAGAAGATTATTTCCTTCCTTGTTTTCTCTAAAGCTCTAGTGAATTAAAAGATTTATTCATCCTGTTCAGTATTATTGTTGTGGAACAAATATTCTTTTTCCCATTTTCCTCCTGTTATCCAAAGTTTTAATTGCTTGCTGTGAATATTCATTCTATATATTTTCAATTGTTATGTTAAAATGAATATTGTTATTATTCTGCCAACATTTCATTCCATCAGCATACTCCTTAGTGAGAAGTGTCTTGGGTGAATTCAGACCAGTTAGTTTTATAAGGGTTTTTTCTTCTTAAAAAGAGCAGCTAGCTTTGTTTTCTTTAAGTTGATATGGATGCGATTTGTATAGGTGTGCTCTGTACCTTGTCGTTTGTGACATTCATAGAATATTGTGTATAGGAAAATCTGAAAGGAGAAAACACTAATATGATGAGGAGTGGCCTCCAAGAGGAATATAAGTTCCACATATATTACACACAGTCTTTTCCTTCCCAAAGTAGCAGATGGGATAACTGATACTGGGGGCTTCATAGGTTGAAATAATTTTCAGTTTTCTGTTTTGTGGGATCTTTTAGCTGAAAATGTCTGACTTCACTCATCAACTACAATCACATTCTGGATTTGCCCTTTTGGAGATTAAGATGTATTTAGTGGCTAAACAGATAAGGTAAAGCAGAAATATATGGGGTCACTGAATAGGTCACTAAAGTTTTGTTAACTATCGTTTAAGCTGAGGTCACTCTCTATTTAGAGACTTTGTAAACATCATCCTCCCCTGCTGAGCTTAAATATTCTATTTCCTTTGGAAAGTAACTATCTTGTAAAATTCTGAGGTGCTAATACTTTGGCCAAGATTTGCTAGGTTCAGAACATCTTGCCTACTGCTTAACTAATACCTCCATAAATATGTGCCTGGTACAGGTCTGATGGTTATTTTACACTGAGAATATTTTTGCAGTGATCACTGTCAGGAGAGGAAGGGTCTGATTAACACTAGCCACCTTCGTCAGCTGTATCTTTGATCACAAACTCTGCAGGAAACAGAGAAATGTAATCAATAAAGTTGCAGATACAATGAAGAAATATAGGTGGGGACTAAACAACTATTAATAAAATCTGGTGATTATTTCCTGTCAAGACTTTAGACTGTTATCTTCTTTACATGCAGCACAAACCAGCGGAAGTGAGCAGCCAGTTATTAATAAACATTGTCAAGGAAAAAAACACTGAAGAAGTTCCTCTCAGGTATGTTTCTTAAACTTAACTTTTATTTACTTGATCTATTCTTTTATTTGAGTATTTCTTATGTCTCTTACTATGTGATTATTTGGTAGATAAATCATTTATACACACTAATTTAAAGTTTGCATCATTCCTCATTATAATTTAACCTTTCAGGTAACCAAATAATGTAAAGCATTTCTAGAAAGTGATCAAATATTTTCACCTAGCGAAAGGATCATATCTTTGTTTTGCTTTCCAGTATAGATAAAATTATTGTTATTCTGAATGTTACAGCATATAACCTCTTTATAAAACCACAGTCCAATTCCCTTATGTTAAGTAAGGTTCTGAAGCCAAAATTTTCTCTTTTCCCTCCTCATTTATTGTAAAGCTTGGAGGAAAAAAACCCAAACCTGAACAAAAACAACAACCAACCAACCAAAACAAACAAATAACAACAAAACCCAAACCAAACAAAGCAAAACAACAAAAAAAACCCTCCAAGTATTAAACGTGATAAATGAGATTTTGAGTCACTATTGTGTTTCTTTTCATAGAAGTTGCATACAACTGTCAAGGATCTTCGGGAAAAGAAAAAGGGTACTTGTCTTAAGTCTGGCTTCTTTATTAGCCATAAATTTAGTAATAAGTCTCTCTATGTAACAACTGCCTAAACTCAGGTCATAATCCAAAATATATGTGCATCATATGTAGAATACACATTTGAAAACTCTAAACCTAAAGAATCATTTTAAAGAAGTAAGTTTATCATTCCAATTTCCTTTCAAATCAAGGAATGGCACCATTGCTCTTGAAGGTCAGGGAAGAGACACAATATTTTTTGATCAAATAGGGTGAAAGTATGACAAATATGTCTGCTACCCCATAAATTCATGATAAACTGTCATTCTTTTCAAAAACAATTTAATATTGATACATTTGCGCTAGTAACTTGAGCATAAACTTCTTGAGGATGAGCATAGCTTCTTTAAAGACATTCATATGCCCATTTAATATGTTTTGATTAATTATCTTTAAAATAGTATCCTATGTTTATGTTCAAAAACCTTACACTATCTCTGCAAGTGCAAAGCAAATGTCTTTTTTTTAATTTACCCGTGCTTACTTCCACATATACTCTTAAAAATCTGAAGTAAGTTGAGGTTTTCGAATTCAGATGATCTGCCGTTTTTATGAGAGCACATAAACATATTTCTAGAAGCTTTCCAAATGAATTCAAGATGACAATACAGTTAGTGGGTGAGATTTTTCTTAACCACCACAGCAGAAAACCTGCACTGCACGGTATTCATCCTGCTCTCTTCCACTCCAGTAATCACACTGTATTTCAGAGTGCTGGTGTAACTTTATTACAAACTGACAAAAATGAGAGGATCATGTGATGCATGTATTGCATCTGGGGTATGGAAATGTGCTCTTCAGCTAAATATTTGCATGTACATTACATGTCCCCTGCGTTAAGACTTGAATTATTGAATCTCCTGCTTAATCCTTGCATTCGTGATGTGTGTGGTTTAGTATTCAAGTGATGTTCAGACTTGTAGATTACAGTCATGATGTAGCAAAGCTCTGACCCAAACTTCTCTGACAAAATTGTATGAAGTTTTTAGCTTGTATGCAAATTAAGCCCTTGGGTGGATGCACAGAGAGGAATCACTAGGACATGGACAAATACAACTTCAGGGGCTCCTTGAAGCTCTTTTGAACTGATTTGCAACACTAATTTTAAATAATCTGAAAGAGTGCACAGACATTATTAAAAGATATGTACAAATTCTAGAGATAGCAAGGAATTTTTGGGGGTATTCCTTCACTTTTTTTCTTCACATATTTTATTCTACAGTCTGGTTAGATATCTAAGGTGCTTTAGTCCATTCTATATCTGTCAGTTGTTCTAGTTGTTACTACCTATTGTTTGGCAATATGTTTTTGCGTGACCTGAGTTGATTTTTCTGGCTATTGATCTGGAATTTTTCAGCAGCTAGAGTCATAAGACTCCAGTAAATTTAACCTGAAATCCAGATGAAAAGACTCTGCATGTGGATGGACTGCACGTGTCTAAATGCAGTCTACTGCACATGGCTAGACAACTATGCAACATTTAGCATACCCGTTGAAACATACGCAATCTGCATACATATAGTAAGCTACAAGCAGGGACAGTATGTGTGAAGAAATCAATTGCAATAGTTCTACTGAGATCAGAGTAATTTAATACATTTCTCTTTGTTGAAGTCACGGTTTTTGGAAGAGCTTTGCTTAGTTTTTTGAGCTTTGTGTTATAAAATAAGTACATAATGTAAGAAAAGCATCAAAAGACTGTTTTGTTGCTCTTCTCTGGAAGAAAAGGAAATCAGATTTACAAAAAGATCTGCATAGTGTATGTGCCAAGATACCAAGGCTCACTGAAATTGAAATTAAGATACCTGTGGTTTTTAAGAAGGTCTCCAAAGGCATGCTAAGAATTGTGAGTTTTGTCAGATGTGTATTTTGTGAATATTGATTGTGATAGGATTTATACATGATTTAGCTTGAAAAAAAGCAGCAGGAAACCATTTTAGCTAGACAGAAGAATGTGCTGTTATAATTAAAGAAACATAGAAAGGATATGAGCTAATGCTTATTCTTGAGCCCAGATGAGTCCAACCACTCTCTACATCCAGTGAAAGACAACGGGAGCCAATTAAAATGTCCAGGAAGAAAAGAATACAGAAGATTGCATCCTAGGCATAGATGTTGCAGAGCTGCTGCTCTGCACAGCCTCAAAGAAGTACATCCAAGCTTCAGTCCTCCCAAGCCAGCTTCACTGTTCCATTTTGACAAGCAGCAAGAAAGGAGTCATTGCTGTCAATAGAGTCATGCTCATGACTCTCATAACTGAGATCTGTCTTATGGAACAACAAAGAAAGATGAAAGACGGAAGCTTGGTGCCAAGTTTTTTTCAGAGTGTTTTTTTTTGTGGTGGTGGTGGTGTTTGTTTGTTTGGGGGTTTGGGGTTTTTTTTGTTTTTTGTTTGTTTGTTTGTTTCTTTGTATAACTTTATTTCTCACACAAAAATCAGCATATCACACTGAGGTCACAGAGTCATAGAATAATTATGTTAAAAGGGATCTCAGAATGTCATCTGGTCCTACCACTACTGATAATAGCAATACTCATGTGTAAGAGTTCCAAGTTGTTTTTGGTTTTGGTTTTTTTTTCTAGCAATCACAGAGAACAGTACAAATAGGCTTATAAATTACCTTCTGCATATTCAGCGATCTTGGTATACAAAACTCCCACTGGAATCACAGATAACACAGAAAAATGGCTTTTACATTTCTTCTGTTTATTCTAAAGGAACTGATATCTGACTTGATATCCTGACTCTGCAGAGAAACTTATCTTCAAAGATTTGAGGCTAAAAGTGACTTCCCAGCCACTGATTTCCAGGCTCTCTCTTTCCTCAGCACCTTCTCTCTTCTAGGGAAGGCACAAGCCTGCTCTTTTCTCAAAGATACCACCCCAAGACTTCATCAGGCAGCAGAAATTTTTTAGGAAATTATCTGCAGCTTGTCAGGTTAGGCAAATGGTCTTTCAAAGGCTGTGTGGAGGCAGCTGGCCACTGGCCATGGGGTCAATACGCTCCATAGGTATCACTGGGGAACAAGCCACGCGTAAGGAGCAGGTAGACTGCTGGGTCCTATACAAATATGCACACCTTTATCTGCTGGGTCCCCACAGTCGCTCTACTGTGTTTTGTTTGCATTGGAATTGCTTTATTTTTAAGGGTCACAATTTTGTACTAGAGTCGCTGAAGAGGAAACTGCAAAGAAGTACCTGCAATGAGAAAAGAAAGTGTCTTCCTTATTTTTTTCTTGCTTTCTGCAAATTAACTCCTGCCCTTCCTACCCATAGCCCTTTTTTTAAATTCTAACATTAAGACTCTGAGCTTGGGGGGGGGGGAGGGGAGGGGGAAAGATGATGGTACTATTACGCTAATGATAATTCTGCTGACACAGGTAAAAGGTATCAAAGGAGGGTACACTGAAGCATCTCAATGAAGGGTTCATGTGGGAATAATGAAAATAATCTCCAAAGAAAGTGGCATTTTCCTAAAACCTGTGAACCTGGAAATAAAAATAAAGCATCTGAGCTACTTAACAGCCACACATTTTACAATTAAAACCAGCTACTGTCGGAAGATTGAAGGGATGCTGATTATGACACTCAGCTTTCACAGAAAAGTTAAAGGTAATGCTGGGAACTACAAAGCAGTACTGAAGCAGTACAGAAAAAGGTAGCTGCCACTAAATTAACCAACGAAGAATTGAAGAAGGACAGATCAATACCCATATCTGATTTTTTCTGTATCAAAATTGTAAATTAACCGAACTCCCTAATCACAGAATCACAGAATCACAGAATGTTAGGGATTGGAAGGGACCTCAAAAGATCATCTAGTCCAATCCCCCTGCCAGAGCAGGAACACCTAGGTGAGGTTACACAGGAAGGCGTCCAGGCGGGTTTTGAATGTCTCCAGAGAAGGAGAATCCACAACCCCCCTGGGCAGCCTGTTCCAGTGTTCCGTCACCCTCACTGAGAAGAAGTTTCTTCTCACATTTAAGTGGAACCTCTTGTGTTCCAGCTTGAACCCATTACCCCTTGTCTTACTGTTGGTTGTCACCGAGAAGAGCCTGGCTCCATCCTCGTGACACCCACCCTTTATATATTTATAAACATTTATGAGGTCACCCCTCAGTCTCCTCTTCTCCAAGCTAAAGAGACCCAGCTCCCTCAGCCTTTCCTCATAAGGGAGATGCTCCACTCCCTTAATCATCTTTGTGGCCCTAAACATGAGTATTGTTAAAAGAATACAGTCCTTTCTTTCGGAATATCTGCAAAAAGTGTCCTGAAGAAAGTGGGGTAAACTTTTAATGAAAAAAGCTTTTTTTTTTTCTTAAGCTTGGATTTGCAGCTTGCTGAACATGAACATAAGGCTGTAGCAGGCAGTTATTTATCTGAACAGTAGGCAGGTAAATATAGAAGAGAGGTCCTGTGAGCTTTTCCCTCCCTAGGAGGCGTGATCCCTTTATTCAATTAAATGCATGGAATTTGGTGTCCTGAGGATTGGGGAGGAAAAAAAAAAAAAAAAAAAAAAAGAAAGAAAGGAAAAAAAAAAGAAAAAAGAAACTAAGACTTTGATACTAAAACTTTTACATTGATATTAATCAAATCTTAGCATTTTTTGCCATTTAAAGGTCAAATGGACATCAGCTGTGTTGAATCAAACTAGAAACTACTGCTGGGACTGAAAAAAATTTCCCTCCCATGGAATACCACTCAGTAGCAAGTCATGGAGACTTACTGGAAGGGAAGAGTGGGAGAGAGGGACTGTGTTTTCCGGTAAAGCAGAACATACTTTTAGAAGGACGATACTGTATTTGTCTAGCCAGTGATCTTGTAGAATATGGTAATTCTTGTGAACTGCCCTGCCTGTGGGAAGTGGAAAAAAGTCAGTTTTTGACAATCTCTGTAAGACTTGCAGGGTGCACTTGGTAAACTGGAGGTTTATGGAGAATTTACAAGGCATGCACGTTTATTAGTGGGGGGCTGCACAGGTTCCTGCTGGAGGTTTGGATTCACTGAATGCACTTTAGAAACCAGTATATTTTTTCAGACACAAAGAGATAAGCATTTACTTTATATTTAGGTTATCATCTTCTGTTCTAGGTACATAGGATCAAATCTAAATTAAGAACATGACATACAAATGGCCATACTGGCTTTGAGCAAAGGGTAGACCTAGCAGGCTGTTCCTTCTCCAACGGTGGCCCAAAGCATGTGCCAATGGAAAGTACAGAAAAGGACAAATTTACGGACACAATCTGTCACCTTGAGCAACTGGTTGCTCAACTTATACCTGAGCTAGAATTCGACTTTGTGTATTTAGCAATTCCCAGGTAATTTCCATGAGCTTGTCTAATCTCACCATGAACCCATGTGAATCTGTGTTAAACATCCATGGGAAACAGAAAAAAAAGATAAATTCTTTTATAGTCTATATAATATTCTATTTTAATTATTAGGTATGCCATGTACACCCTATGACAAGAAGGCCGTAACACTATTCTATTAAAGGTGCCGCAAAAAGTGAAATAATATAACTATGCCTGAGGTGTATTTTCCTTTAATACCTCACTGGAGATTTCTTGTCTATCTTTACCTAAGAGCCTGGCTTTTCCTCTCTCACCACCCTCCAGTACATGTCTGTGTGCAGAGGAATAAATGCATCATTGCAATCTCCTCCTGCATTTCGTTTGCTGATATTCCTAAAAGATATTTTGTTTTGGAAGACTAAAACACCTAAGAAAAGCTGACAAGGTGAGCATGCCAAGAAAGGAAAAGAAAATTTACTCTCTAATAAAAACTCAGCTGTTATCATAATGCATATTCCAAGTCAAGTCTAAGGTATTCTGTATTTTTACTAAATGTATAAGCTTATATGGTTTGTTAGGCTCCCATTCATTATGAAAATAGACCAGTAAATTACATCTTTTGCAAATGGAATCATTATAGCTATAATTTACAAAATATATTAAGCCCTTTGATCTTTGTCAGAGAACATATCATATACTTTTAAACACACTGCTTGGAAATTGTAATTTTAAAACTATAAACCTTACATTCGCAGCTTTAATGAATATAATAGACTGTACTTTTCTACCAAAAATAATGTCCATGTTCTGTCTGTTGCATGACATTTCCTCAGCCTTCACCTGATCAGAAAAATATTTGATACTGGAAACCGATAATCTATGAATGAAAATTGTCACCAATGAACACCTGTTGGCTTTTCCATTACTCAGGCCTATGATCTAAATAAAGCTAGTTTTTCCAGTGATAATCAACTGCAAATCAAATATTTTCAACTCTGCAATATTGCTACAACATATCCCGTAGTTTGGCATCTTACATATGCATGTTTAAAAGTAATTAGTATATCTCAATAATATTAATCTACAGTCTGGATGCTATTTGGAAATTAACATTTTTCTTTAACTTTCTATATCAAGTGCTTTTTTGTTTTAATTACTACTTTCTCACAATAGCAAGATGGTGCAACAGAACAAGGATAAAAAGATGCTTAGCTGTTTCTAGGAATCTTTAAGGTAATCTTCTTGTACAGTTAAGAATCAGAACAGATGTTCGATCTTATCCATGGATTAACTGGAGAGAAGCAGATTTGTAGAAGCATATTTTTGAAAACGAACCTGATCTTGAATATATTTGTTCTTACCAAAAATGGCATTTGTTCTTGAAAGATCTAGTATAATGTCAAAGTCCTGCCTGAACTGGAGACTAGTCACTTAGAAGGAAAGCATCATAATGGCACAAAAGAAGCAGTACATTGTATTTAGAATGCTATTCCTTAGTCAGTGTAACTGACAGCATATAAATAGTCAGATTTTGGAACTTTGCCAACATTTATTCAAGCTTTAAAAATGTTTTGGACATCAGTTAAATTGAGCATGAGAACAGAATTCATCTCTATACATGCACTTCAGTCTGATGCTTTCACTAAAAGTTATGATCTTAAAAATAATTTCTTTTTTCCCCTTTTTTTCTGGAACTGGCATTTTCTAAGGAAATACAAACTGTAGGCACTTTATTTAAAAGAGAATGCCACTGTGGTCCATTGTTTTTATTAAAAATGGGCAGATTAAATGATACTACCTTAAATAAATAAATAGAAAAATATAGTTTTTAAAAAATTGTTATTATGAACAACAGCTCTGGATCGTTGGCTGTAATCCTCACTTAAAAAGAGCAGTGGTCCAGTCTTCATGTACTGTCATTGCAAGGCCCAGGTATTTTTACTTACCCATTCAGTTGCTACGCATAAACTTGGAGCATTTGTTCACAAAACGTTTCATAAAATGAACAGCTAAAATAAAATGTTGCTTTTTGCCCAAAATAGCATAGTCCGCAGATTTCAAGAGCAACCATTACTGTTTATAATTAATATGATATCACTGATTACCACTTATAAACCTTTTTTATGGGAGCTTAAGCCTCCTATATTATGTGTAACTGAGCATATGGAATCTTAGATCATTTTTTTACCTTCTGTCTCTGAAAATTTTCAGAGGAAGGAAAACTAGTTCTATTTCATTATTCTGTATATTTAGCAGGTCTGTTTTCTTGGCCATGGCTCTGAAAACCTTTTCTAAGAGGACTTATCTAGCAGCTGTGTTGACAATTCTATTTTTGAGCGCAACTTCAAGAGCAAGATGAGTTCTTCACACCTGTGCCTCTAGAGCTTACTTTTTGGAAAGAACTGGGCTTTGCATTAATTTTGCAGCAAATACCATACAGTGCAAAGAAAAAAAAAAAGTTTCCCCTTCTAGCATAGAGTGTTAAGGAAGAGCAATTTGTGCTGTGTGGAGGAAGTTTTTCTATGAAGGCTCTGGACACAAAATAAAAACCAGCTAAGAGGGATCTTTTGGTGTTGCAACATATGCCTATATTGAACTGGTCTTTGGAAAGTATTATTGAGACAAACTCATAGCTCAAATTCATTCAAAATGTTACCTCACCATCACACAATTAAAGATTTCCAGGCTTTTAAAGAGCAATGCCCACCTGGAGTAGCTACAGTAGACCTAGAATAAGAGCACTTTCTTCATGTAATTTCTTCATATTTGTCCACACAGTTTTATTTCTATACGTTCAGATTTCCCTGTTGGGGTGTACAGCCTGGAGTGTGGGTGACTAGGTCCTCAATATCAAGAATGTGTTTTGCACTCTGAAAAAACATGCTGGAAATCTGTGTGAGGATGGATCTCTCCCTAAGATGAAGCCAGGATCTTGCCAACCCCCCCAGAGAGAGCTACAGCTTCTGCAGTGCTTCAGAGCCTGGTAGTGCTGACAGAGGCTAATTGCACAGAAGCGATCAGAAAAACATCAGAGCCACTTCAGCAACAACAATTCTACTTGACATCTAAGAAACTCACCAATTACTGCCTCAACCCATTAAACCTTCTTGCTAGAAATCCATTCTGTGAAAGATGCAAATCTACGGAGCACATAGATTTCATGGTGAATCTGGAAATCAGCTTCTTTTCTTTTTTTTTTTTTTTGTGAAGTTGAGTTATAGAGTGTTTTGACAATTGCCAAAGCTTTATTGTCAAGCCAAGTGAAAGATGCTTTTGTCTGTGCAGTCCTCTTAATACTCGTGACATCAATGAGAGTGTTTTTATAACACCTGATAATAAATCAGTGTATATTTCAACATAACATCATTTATCCTGTTTCTAAAGTGAAATAACTCAAAAAGATGAAAAAAATGAGCAAAACTCTCTTGTAAAACCTCAATTTCACTCCTACGTACTACATTTTATAACATTTAAAATCCATAATCATATGTTTTTCCACCATGTCCTTGAATTGTTCAGAGCTCAATATGAAAGCTGCTTGGCAAATGATGCAGCAATTCAATACATATTTTTGTCCTTATTGTTTAGAGATTCCATAGCTCCTTCAGTGCACACCATCAAACTGTCTCAGCCATGTGGGGCAGAGTGTTCCAGTGGTTGGAGGAATTAACACAGACTGCTACTCCACTTTGCGTAGATGTTTTTCATTATGATGGGGTGTGAATGATTACTTTAAATCCATTTTTATAAAAGAATTTAGAAACAAAGGTTGAAAATAATTTGTCTTCCACATTTTTGGCACAACTGTAGGAGAAAGTTTGTGAAAAAATGAACCAGTAGAACTTGATATGAATGAACATCTTCTATTTGGAATAACTTGAAAAAAAAGTGCCTGCTTGTGGTAAACTTGGCCAGTAGATGCATTGTAAAATCTTCATTCTAAGCAATCATCTATGTTACTACATTAATGTGTTTGGTAGAGGGGGCTCTCCAAGAGGCTAAATGATTGATTTCCAGTCTGACTGCCACGCAAGTAAAAATATTAAAAATATTTTTTTTAAGTGCTATTATTTCTTCCCACAGAAATGCAAAAGAAGCAAAAACATTCCCCAGTGATTAAAATGTTCCATTTAACTAAAATGAATGTTTCATTTTGGTACTTATGCAAATTAATTGAATGCGTTTTTTCCTAAAACTGACGTAGGAAAAGCCAGCCTTTTACCCAACAACTTAGAGGTTTGAGCACTCACCAATATGCAGCAACTCAGAATCAAGTCCATCTCTGCCAGAGAACTCTTTAACCTGGAAGACACTAATCATTAAGTCAAGGAGGAAGAAGGAGGACTTTATTCACCATCTTATATACATCAAATTGTTTCTAATTCAGCAACTTGTGGTCTCTTGTGCCTCCTTCTGAAAAAACAGATTAAAGAGGTATTTTCACTAGTCGCGAAATGCACTAGTTACATGTTTTTTTGATAAGGTACAGCTGAAAAACCATGGGTAAGGTGTGACCAATTCAAATAACCTAATAGTGTGAGTCCTAAAACAGGAGAGCTTTTAGTCTTTGCCTCTGATGTGCCTGGCAGAAGGAGTTATGCTTCTAAGGGACTGCTAAAGCCACCAGCTTAGAGCATGTTCCGTCCTAGGCTTTCTTTGGAGCTCTTCCACTTCATTCAAAATTAATTATGTGTGCACTGAGAACACGGAACAACTCTCCCATGTGATGAGTAGGAGATTTGTTGTAGCAGTAGAAATATCTGTGTTTAAATGTGAGCTCTTGGGAGAGTAAGTTGTTCCTTCAATATGCAGGACTACAAAGCAACGGGCTGTTGAGGCCATTTATGTCCCAGACAGGTTTCAAGGGTGGAAATGAGCCTGATTTTCCCATAGCGGGTTTCCCAAGTTATATAAAGGTTGTATCATGCTGTCATCACCTTATATAAAAGTGCTAACATATTATCGATTACATGAATTCAACTGGTATTTGCAAAAAGTGCAGGGGTGAATAAGCCCCATTTTTCCTAGCAAATTTACGATTTTCATAAAAAACAATTATGTAGGTGCACTCCTGACCTAATCACAGAATCTCTTCTGCTATTTTACAATCATTTCTGTACTTCAAACCAGTTTGTTGATTTTCTCATTTGCATCTTTGAATTTGTGTCAAGTAACTTTCCTGTGGGTTGAAGAAATGTTGAATAAGATTATATTGTGGGGGAGTCTGTCAGGCTTGACATGTGGTAAACTAATTCTCTACTTTGACCACAATGTAGAGGAAGGTTGGAGCAATCCAGAAGAAACAAGGAATTTGTAACATTTATAACACCTTCCTGATCCTATCTTGGGGTGAACTGTATATATCTTACATACAGTCAGATCTTACATACAGATCTGTCAAAATCTTTCCATACAGTAAATATGCAAACCTTGTCTAACTTTTCATTAATATGGGATCACTAACCTATACTAAATGCTTATTATTTGGGGGTTGCTAAAGCAGTGACTTCCATCCTGTCCTCCAGGAGACGAGGCTGGGTGATTTCACTTGACACTGCTACAATATCTATCCACCAACCCCCCTCACTCCTGCAAAACAAGCGCTATCAGGGATTATGGTATATAATTAAACTCCTCAAGCCAGCAAGTCATAGAGTCATAGAATCGTTTGGGTTGGAAGGGACTTTCAAAAGTCAGCTAGTCCAACCCCCTGCAATGAGCAGGGACATTTTCAACTAGATCAGGTTGCTCAGAGCCCCGTCCAGCCTGGCCTTGAATGTCTCCAGGGATGAGACATCTACTACCTCTCTGGGCAACCTGGGCCAGTGTTTCATCCTCATTGTAAAAATTTTTTTCCTCATGTCTAGCCTGAGTCTCTCTTTCTTTAGTTTAAAAGCATTACCCCTTGTCCTATTGCAATAGGTCCTGCTAAAAAGTCTGTCCCCACCTTTCTTGCAGGCCCTTTTAAGTACTGAAAGGTTGCAATAAGGTCTCCCTGGAGTCTTCTCCAAGCTGAACAACCCCAACTCTCTCAGCCTGTCCTCACAGCAGAGCTGTTCCCGCCCTCTGGTCATCCTGGTGGCCCTTCCTTGGCCCCTCTCCAACAGGTCCATGTCTTTCCTGTGCTGAGACCTCCGGAGCTGGATGCAGGACTCTAGGTGGGGTCTTGCCAGAGCAGAGTAGTGAGGAAGTCCATGGAGATTTAAATGGCTTGTGGACTGCAAGAAAGGAAGGAAATCTCTTTTGCTAATCTTCCTGCCACACCTTTGCCTTCCAACTTGGTGTCACTGGGGTCTGGCACCTCTGCCCTAGAGACATCTCACCTTAAGGGGAAGTGGTAAGGACAGATGCTAACACCATCTTTCTGTTCAGTTTGCAGGGCTCTAATAAAACCCATTGCTCACCCATCCCTTCCTGCCCTCCCCCTTGGCTGCACTGCACATGCAGGAACTTCGTTAGGAAGAGTGAGGACAAGGGCTGCACACATAACTGCTGCTTCTGTGCTGTGTACACAAGCAGTGTCAGAGCATCATCACTCCCTTGGTGGGGAAAAGGAGAGAGAAGAAGAAGGAGTGACAACGTGGGAGATGGAAAATGGTAAGGGAGGTGAGGGGAATGTACAGTGTCAGGTGGGACCAGGCTCCTTACACTGGCCTAGAACCAAGACTAACACTGCAGTTAATGTGACACTGCAGCAGTATTGGCACCTAATAATTTTGGTCTAATTTGAATGCATTTTGAATTATGAAAGTGTCACGATATTGCTCTATGGCTCCTCACTGATAGGTGAGCCTTCAAGTTGATGGCCTTTTATCTCTTCTGCTGGCCTTCTTCTCTTCATCGTGAGCCTGACATCTTTGTATGCTTTTGACAAAATATCACACTTCTCTACCCTACTCATAAAAAGTACTGCAATAAATCATTTAAAACTGTAACTTCAGATTTTACTATCAAATTCTTAAAACCAGAATATTTTTTCTCACTCCCTAAGTGGAGACTGAATTCACCTTGCAGGAATTTTCTTCACTTGCCCCATTCAATTCTTTGCGGATGCTCATTTGCAGGAGAGAATTTATGAGTCTGTCTCCTCTCCTAGGGTGGCATGAATTACCTGGGTCAAGGACTGCCTTTCTTGCTTCCTCTTCATTCTTTTCTGTCTGATCCACTGAAACATCCTTCCCTCTCCTTTAGACCATGGATTCATCCTCATTCTAGCACTTTAGCTCGGGTATTTATATATGCAACAAATAATAATTAATGGGGAAAAAAAAAAAGTATTTACGGGGCCCACTCCACATCTGACATTACAGAGAGCAATACTACCGAAGAGTATATTTTTTGACTTCTCACTAGCAGGTAGTTTGTAATTTTGGGGCTAGGAGCAGCTGCATCCGTGGTGAGGAGGAAGTTTTCGGGGCTGTGGGTGCTTTTCCTTCCTTCTGCCAGCAAACAGTGATCCACGCCAGGATTTGCTTTCTGCTCCTGTATTTCGGCGATGCAATGTGTAGCACGTTTCTGTGTGTGAGAGTGTGTGTGTGTGTGAGTGTGTGTGTGAGAGTGTGTGTGTGGCTCTGCCTCGCTGTGTCTGTCTCCAGGATTTCTCCCTGCCTGGCTCAGGAGGCTGCTCCAGCGCTGCGCGGAGCAGAGGTTTCCCCGGATCCCGTAAATACAGGCACACGCATGCACACACACACAGACACACAGGCACGCACAGAGCCGCTGTCCAGTCCATCCCCACGCCGGCTGCTTTTCCCACCACCTCCAGCCTCGCAGAGGCGGCAGGCGCAGCTCCGCGGCGGATCGTGCTGCCGCTGGCCCGGGACTCCGCTCGCAGCAACGCGTCCGCGGTTTCAATCCTCACAATCAACAGCCAGATTTTTATCCCTCCCTTTTTTTTTTTTTTTTTTTTTTTTTGGGTGGGGGGGGGGCGGGGGTGGGATAGGGGGGTGTCGAGAGCGCTTTGCCTTTGGAGAAGGAGCCGCGAGGGAAGAGGCTGCCGCTCTCCTGCCCCCGCCGTGCGCGCATGTGTGTGTGTGCGCGCCCATCTCCCCCCCACCTCGCAAAAGTTTGCCTCGGCGGCCGGGGGGCTCCCGGGCCGCCGCCCCCGCAACCGGAGGACGCGGCGGCGGCGCGGCGGTGCGGCGGCGGCGCGGGACTTGCGCGCCGCGCGGGACTTGAGCGCCGCGCCATGCCGGCGGCGCAGGGGGCTGCTGCGCGGCGCTGCGCCTTGGCGGGGCTGCTGCTGCTGTTGCTGCCGCCCGCAGCCGCGGGGACCGAGGGCAAGGCGCGGAGCTGCGGGGAAGTGCGGCAGGCGTACAGCGCCAAGGGCTTCAGCCTGGCCAGCGTGCCCTACCAGGAGATCGCAGGTAAGGGGCCGGGCGGAGCGGGGCGGGGGGCAGCGGAGCGGGGGAAGCGCCGCCGCCCGGTTGCGCGCACTCCCCGCGGAAGCGGGGCCGTTGAGTAGCCAGGTCGTCTGCGCGGCGCGGAGCGGCTTTGCCGGTCCGGGTGGCAGACAGGGGCTTTCTGGCGGGGCGTGTGTATGTAAAGAATTGAATAAATAAATATACAAACTAATGGGGGATTACAAAAAAAGAAAAAATAAAGGGGGGGGCGGGTCGCGGGCGAGCCTCAGCCACGGTTCCTTTCGCCGGCAGAAACTTCTTGAGAGTTGCAGCGGGGCTGCGAGAGGCAGAAAGCGGTTCCGCAGTGGCTGCTGCCCCCGCCGCCGCCGTGTGCGAGGGAAATAACTTTGCCCTCTGCCAGCGGGGACAGGGCGAGAGGGAGGCGGAGGAGGAGGAGGGTGGGGAAGGCAGTCCTACCCTTCCCTCCCCTCCGCCTTTCCTCCGGACCCCGCCGCGGCCCCAGGGAGCGGCGTGTCCCTCCGAGGGGTCCAGCCCAGCCGCGCATCCCCGGGCCGGGCAGCTCGCCCCTTGGAGGCGCAGCCGGGCGCCTCCGCTGCAGCCGAAATGGAGCAGAGGCATCGGCTGCTGGGGAGAGACACCTTCCCACACACACATACACTCCCCGCTCCGCCGCCCGAGACCCCAGGCAGCCTGTTACTTAGCTCTTCCTTCTGCTGAAACATGCCCACAACAGGTTATATCTCAATCTGCCTGCGAAAGTATTGGAGGTGGTTTTGGTTGTAATTTTATTTTCCGGCTTTTCCCTACAACCTTATACCTATTGCATCTTTAAGACTGAATGAAAAAAAAAAATGTCTGGGGCAGATAATCCTTTACCAATCGGAGAGCACGACAAAACGAGAGGAATTATATGGGAAGGCATGAGCTTGGGCTCCTTAAATTGGACTGCTCGAGCCCTCAGGAAAGATTTCTGCTTTGCCACTGGCACTTTGCTATTAGGGTCTGCTGTTTGTAGAGTGAATTAGATGCCTCCGCGATTTGCTTGCTTCCTTTTTAAAGTTGGAAGCAGTAGATTTACCCTCCTTGAGGTGAAATAGAGCCACAGTTATTCACTGTGCAGTGTTGACCACTTTACGTTAGGAACAATAAATGTGGAAAATCTCAGGACAGCAAGGATGTAGTTCACAAAAATACAGAGAAGGTGGTTCCACGTTGCCAATGCAGAACAGACCAGATCTCTGCACAGCCACGTTGGTTCCTTCACATAGGTCTGACCCACTGCCATGCTTTAGGACAACGCAGGAGAGTAAAGGACCTGTGTGTGTAACTATTCCACAGGCACCGTTGTCCCTCAGGCTCACTGATTCTCTGGTCTTTCTCTGCTCTTTTTAAGAAAAATTCTCTTTAGGTTGCTCATCAGTTATATCAAATCAATGAAATCTCTTCTGTGAACCACAGACCCATGCTTTCCCTTTGCATACTGTTACTCCATTTGTTTTAAGACAGAGTGGTAGGACATGCCCTGTCCCATTTAAAAACAGTAATAATTTTTAGGGAATTTCAGACTTCTAGTTACTTTGGGTAAACACTTGTTGCTTTCAGCTCGCAGAGAAGTTTTATTGTCTCATTTATTTTCTGAATGTACGGTGCGAAGTGGCCGTGCATTTTTTAAGGAATCCCAGCATTTGCAAGTTTCTGCTAACATGTATCAATACAGGAAGCCTCATGATAGCTAAGTATTTAACAATAATTAAATCCAAAGTTACTCTTCAGTTTCTTGCTAAGCTTCATAAGCGATATCTACTTTTATGCTTGAGTGACCTGTGCTTTTATGGTTATGGTGATTTATGCAGAGGTGAATTATTTTTTTCTGAGCTCCCTATTATGAGTTGTTTTCTTTGTCTTTTATCTACATTGTTACTAGTTGTCACAACAACTTTTGAGCAGTTCTGTGTGCAGCTATTCAAGCTACTCGGTTGTTGGAAGCCTAGCATTGCTTTAAGGTGTGCTTTGGGGTATGCTCTTCTCCTACCGAGCTGAGAGGTTGTGTAATAGCTGTTCATGCAGCATGTGCTCTCGTTAATGTGAAAGCTACCTATTTGCAACTCAGTGCAATGTCGGAAATTTAATTAAAGCAATCAACATACAGGTTTCAGATTTTTTTTTTTCATTCTGTCTTACCCCACTGTACTGACTTGGTTAAGGAAGCAATTTGTTACTGTTCTGAAAGAAGTGTAGTCTGTTGGGTGCCTCATGTTTTAAAGAGTCAAAAGAACTTTAATTACGGTCATATTTTTGAACAAACATTGTGTTTTCAAAAGATTTTGCATCAATGGCTTGAAGAAAAATAGTAATGTGCAGCATGATTTATGTGTTTTGATTTACCAGTAGTTGTATGTTTTCATTTGTCATTTGTTTAAAAGCTGCTTTCTAGCTAGGACTGTTGAAACTTGATAAACTGAAGAGGCAATGTGTATGTGCTGATGCAAAGTGTGTATGTGCTGATGCAAAGTGTGTATGTGCTGATGCAAAGTGTGTATGTACTGATGCAAAGAGCTGAGGAATCTGTTTGAATTAGAGGCTACAGACACAGAGGTACCCTTCTGTTGAAGGGAACTGCAAAGCCAGACTTGTTACATGACTTTTATAAAATTATTTATACTGGCACTCACTTTTGAATGGAGAAGGTAGAAGTTACAGATTTAAAATGCTGTCTGTTTTTGCACTGTAAGGCAAAGTTTTCCTGCAATATTTTGTTGCATGTGAAATGTGCTTAAGTTGGTAATAATGCCGTTATGATTGTTTGCTGTGCTTTTACAACAACGCTACATTGCTCAATGTAATTGTATAGTACTTATTTGCGATCAACCTTTTGTGCCTGACGTCTTGTCTGATCACCAAGTTCTGATGCTGTGACCTACATAGGAGTACAGCATGAAAAACTGGTTTCCAACGTAAGTTATCAAAGTAAGTCCTCAATAAAGGAACTTTGCCTGGGCATGGCGAGAGCAAGAAATTTGAAGTATACGTAATATGCTGCTCTGGGCTTGATTCTATGCATCAGTCACGTGCAGGGTGGGCAGCAGTAGCGTGCGGTGTACCTTGAGCTATCCTTGTAAAATCTGCCCTCTCGTAAAGCTGCTGTGGAGTATCCTGCATGCAAAGAAGAGTTGAGCTGTCAGACTCACACTGCTGTGACCCAGCATTCATGAGCACTGAGTGGGGCTGCTGTAGTTTTGCTGTAGGAAAATCTGTCACTTGAAAGTAAGTGCAAAAGAGAGAAGTCACAGCACATATCTGTTAGCATTACTTGTTTAACTCCAAGTATGATTTCAATAACTTAGAGCATCTTAGGGGAAGCCGTGAAAATGAAACATCAAAGTTAAAGGTAGAGTGTGCCCTTGCCTCAGAGTTTTCTGAGTGAAAGTGAATGTCTCACTGTTTAAAAGTAATGGTTGTGTCTGACTAGTGCTTTTCCACTTTCAGTTGATCTAGAGATTTTGAAAGGTGAAGGGTGTGTGGTTTTTTTCTTTTTTTTTCTTTCTTTTTTTTTTTTTTTCTTTCCCTTTTTACTAGAGCCTGAATAACAAGTGTATTTAGACAAAGACTAGAAGTGTTCTGGTAAAGCATCCAACTGTAAAGATGTTGAATTCTAAATACTGCGTCAGGAGTTAGTGAGCTTTGTTCTCCTGTGCAGATGATGAACGAGGTGAGATTCTGGCAACACAGAGACACTGTAGTGAAAATAACTGAAATGAAAGCAGAAGAAAACCCTTCATTTTGAAGGTCAGGAGTCACTTGAAATTGTGCTTTGATGAATGGGCTTCATACTGGCATAATACAGAGGTGTTGACTGAAGAAAGGTAGCAAACATAACACAGTTGCTTGTAGCTCTAAAGTGGTAATAATGATAATAAAAATAAACTCAGTAGTCACTCAAGCAATTGAGATGTTAGTCCGTGTCAGATATTCCCAAGATACTCTTTCTGAATATTTTGCTTTCCTTTAAGTAGCTCTAAAATGTAGTGGTAGAATGACAGGAGACCAAGTCTGTATCAAAGCACTTCTTAATTAATGTTGTTTTTTACTGTTTCTCTGCTCCTGTCACTGGGAGTTGTGTGAAGAAAATGCCTTCAGACCAGGAGGCAAATGGGGACTCACAGGCACCTTATGTGGCTGTCTCAGGAGTGTTAAGTAGGAAGAGCCTTATTGAAATCAATTATGCATTCGATGCAAATTTGTGAACTCTGAATTGGGCCATTAGCGACTAATTCACTTCTGATCTCAGTGATGACAATGAAGATGGACGCAGAATTTCATGTAAACTTTTAACTTTTCATGTTTTAGCACTGTAGTATTAGTAGTATCCTCCGCACTGTGTATGGCTGCTCCTCACCTCTGTTCGCGATTTCAGTAACTGCAGCATCAAGAGACTGTCTGGTCACCCTCCCTTACCACCTGCCTTATTTCCCTGTTGTGAGTGCATGGTGCACATTAATAAACCTGCATGTGCATTTAGCTAGGAGGAAGCACAGCTTTTGTAAGATCCGGCTTTACTGTCACCTTTGTACGTATTTATTAGTTTGTATGTGACTGATGCCATTAAAGGAAACACAACTTACGTATGCCCATCTAAACCTAAAGGTGCTGTTTGTAAGATCAGGACCTTTGAGGAGAAATAGCATGTTTTTAATGCTTATAAATCTTTCATTTTTGACCGAGAATTTTAAATTTCAGTGTCTAGAGTTTCCTGATGTGACTTTATGGTAGAGAATCTTGGAAAGACAGACTTCAAAATAGAAAAGTCAATGCTTTACTAACTAGTGTAATGATGAATTTCAGTGCATTGTACTCTAATCATAATTTTCTTCTGTTGTCAGTCTGACTTATAATCTAAAAGTATACCTAAAGCTATAATATTTTTACGCTTCTAAGTGCTAATGTGTTAACTGCTCTAATGCTGTATTAGTACTTATTTCATCATATGCTATTGTGAAATACTCCTGAGATTAGGTGGTGTTCAGACACCAGAGGTCAAGCACTATGTTAAAAGCTCAGGCCATTCTTTTTATATTACTGCAATAAAGAATATATTCATTTCATTTATACTACCACTTGGCTCTCATAAAAGGTCAGTTTCAGCTGAATGTACAATTACTAGCAAATGGCAAATCTTATAACAAGTGATCAACAATAAAAGCTTTTCTGGGTAATTTGTCTTTAAAATTACCACCTGCCATTTCTTTTGAATGACTTGAGCGTCTTGCTATCACTTGGAGATCTCTGTCTTATTCCCCATGGTACGTGTAAGAAAACTATGCATGCTAATCTTCCTTTCTGCTTAGTAAAGTAAAAATGCATAATTACATTAAAGTTTCTAGTTGAAATAACAGGCTTGGTGCTTAAAACTCCATTACGGTGTCAAAGTATCAGCACTCCCATTACTAGCAAAATGAAATTACGTTTTCAATGAACTATGACTATATGCTCCCCTTCGTACCTGGTTAATGGGTGCTATCTCCCTGGGAAGGGAACCTTCATGCTGTGGTTTTGACTGTTCACACTACCAGGTATAATTATTTTAGCAGGTTAAATATGTGTAAAAGAATTAACACTTCTCCACAAATTCCTAAGAACAGCATATAAAGGTTGGTGTTTAAAGGCAGAATAGTTATTATGCTAAAGAGAGAGAATACATTGCAAGATGCAAAAAGAATTTAAAATGTATTTCAGATGGCAGGAAAACGTATGCCTGGTAAAATTCTTAGCACTTTATTCCTCTGTATGTAAAAACAGCCTAAAACCTACTGCAACTTAAGGTTTACTTTCTTCACTACTTATTGCTCCAGAGCTCCTGCACACATCCAAAAAATAAGCCTCCCTAGTAATTTTTTTAGCTCTCGTTAATGGAAGGCTGTCACAAATACCACCAGCTCTCTCCGACGAGCTTCTTTTGGCTAATGTGACCTTTTCCTTCCAGCAAAGTGAAACAACGGCACTTTATTCTCTTAAGCGACTGCAGAACACGTCAGGCACGCAGCATTTGAAGGCAGGTGCCGTGAAGGAGGCGCCCGCGCTCCCGCAGGCTGCAAGGGCGACAGCGATTCGGGCCCTGCCGCTACGCCCGGCGGAGCGAGTCTCCGGTGAGCAAAGTCAGAGTTAGAAATAGTGCCAGGAGGCTTCGTGCCCCCCAGCCCGCCGTAGTAATCGGGGTACCCAAGAGAAGCCCCTACAGCCCCACGCCAGCCCTGGGATGGAGACCTGCCAACTGCCCGTCCTGGCCTTAATTTTCGGGGCTAGGGGCAGGAGCTGCTTTCTGTCCGTCAAAAAGAAGCAGCAAGAGCTGATACTCCTAATGCAAACAGCAAATTGCTCTCCGGCTCGCCTAGCTGGCGAGGTCTGTCACCTTGCGCTTCTAATGGCCTTTTAACCGCATCTCCAGCTGAGCAGCAGATGTAAAGGGTACCGAGCATCCCCAGCTGCCTTTTTTTTTTTTTTCTTTTTTTCCTCCTGAAAGAAGCCTTTCTACAGATACTTGACTAACAACGGAGCCTCGGACCTGCTCGCTGACCTGTTGGGTTTAAAATAGCAGAGCAAATCTCCCGAAATAAGTGGAAGTCTCGACTGCTTTTAACAGGTGCCTTGTAGGGCTGTTACATTAAATTAGGTACGCTTACAGAATGACACAGTCATGTCTGTGGGTGTGGATGTGTGTGCGTGTGGGGGTAAAATCATGGCTTTTACCTGGAGTGGCCTCAAAGTCACGGTTAAGAACTGAAAGAGCTAAAGATGCTGAACGTTACCAGGATAGGTATTTGCAAACCAGTTTGAAACTTTGTTTAATGGGTCCCATCTGAAAAACACATGTGCAAACACTCATGAATGCAAAGATATGCACAATAAAAAACTACACAGGGCTCTGTTCATATATATCAGCAAGATCAAAGGCTAAGTCAACCATGCTAATCCTACTTTTTAGGGCAGTTCAGGGAGTTTCAGTCCCTGGTTTAGGGAGTCAAATTAGTTCAAGCCTGATGCTTGTCTAAGCAGTAGGTAATATAGCCTGCCCTCTAAGTCAAAAGCTAAACCTCTCTGTTGTTAGAAGCATGTTTTTTATCAGTCTATGATGGTAGCCACATATTTCTCTGATATTTTTGGCCACATCCCTCTGACTTATGTGTTGAGTTTCTAACATACTAGAGACTGCAGAGACACCCATCTGGATTTTGTCTGAGTTTGTTTTGAGAGGGGAGTCAACACTTGGGATGAAGCTGTTACACATATATGTGTCAGCCAGTAGTATGGTATAGCGTGAGCATGTACATGGATGCTGCCATGGTTGTGAGAACTGTATCCATTTTGCCATATCTGGCAAAATACTGTCTGTGAATGCCTCCCTACAGTTCTCATGTCATATGTCTGCGATTGGCTTTTGAGTTACGGTGTCCCTTATGACCTTGGAGTGTTTCTCTGAGAGCCCATGAGCAGTAATTAATAGAGGAAACTAAAATTACTTTCTTAAACAGAATTATTTTTTAAGAAGTGAAGCATAACGTTAGGGAAGGGATGTTTATGCACAGTTATCCTACCAAAAGTCCAGTGCTGCTAATTAATGGTCACAGCCAGGGAGGTTCCCATCAAGTCCTGTGTACAATTCCTGTATTCTTTTCAGCTCAAGATTCTGTCTCCTGTCTTCAGGAAATGTTTCTCTTTGAGCTGCTCATGTCTTAATTTAATTTTTTTTTTTTGTGATATCAGTCAAGTAGTGCAGGTAGCATTTTGGACAAATTGTTGGTATTTATGGTTGCAGCATTTGAATCTGGAACAGCCACTTCTCTTGCCTAGTAGACACCACATTGATCTGTGTTTTGGTTTTGGACAGTCTTTTGTGATGGTAGCAACCCGTGGCTTTGAAGTCCAAATTCACAGCTCTAGGTAGAGGTATTGAAGTCAGCAAAAACCTGACTTAGAGAACCAGGGAGAAAATATAGGGTAGGATGAATTGTTAGAGAAGGGACTGTTACTGAAAGACATGAATGGGAGGACTTCCTTCTCTCATTGCTTGAGTCACTTTGCATTCATTGTGTTACGTATTAAGACCTTTCACACAGTTAAAGCCCTAGGAGAAGGGAAAAAGACTGGAGGAGTGCTTTCATGCCAGGATTTACATGAGTAGGATGCAAAGAAGGAGTGAAAGAGCTGAGATGCTCCATTTCTTTTTTTTTTTTTAAAATATATATATTTTTTTAATGCCTCACTTGGTATTGATCCATACAGTCTATAGATTTCTCCTTTTACTCACCATCTAGGTGGTTAAACATCTCATTTCAAACAGGTTGTGGCAACCTGACAGATCATGCTCCAAAATGGACAAAGTTCTAATCAAGATGTATTGGCATCTCTATTGTTGAATGGTTACTTCAGAGTTTGTTGCTTTGTTAAGTGGGCAGTTCTCAATAATTCAAACTCAGTATCTAATATGTTGTTGTATCGTTGTGGAGAGAACAATGCAGCTTTTGCACGGTTCTGTCTCTCATCATAACTTTACATACTGTGCTCTATAACCCGAGAGATCAGGCTGTGAGTTTCAGGCTTATCCCTGCTTTAAATGTAAAAAATGTTGTAAAAGTCTTGGGTCCAGGCTAGTGAAGTGTGCTTTTATTTACATCTCACCCCATTGCATGGGAGTTGGCTGTCAGCAAAGTTGTGTATTGCCCATTCCTGCCTCTGACCCCTTCCTTTGCATCAGGCCTGGCTATCTGACACACTGTCCTGGGCAGCAAGCTGATCTGATAGCTAACCCACCAAAAAAGACCTTCAAGTGTGTGGGAACGTGTGCCTGAAGTCGCTGCGAGAAAGCGGGGCTCACCATTTGATGGTGGCTTTCAGGTAGATGTCTTAGAACTATAATGAAACTGCAAGAGGAGCTGTCCGTCTTCTATCACTTGATAGCAAAATGCAGTGTGTCAGTAGTGTAGTACTCTTGTGGTCTAACTGAGAAGAAGCTACCAGCAGCTGAGCATCCTTGGTATTATCTCCATGTTTGGACTTGACTATCTAACTGCGTCACCAAAAGTTGACAAGCCATGCTAGCAAAGTCATCTGTTCTCCAAAACTGAAGGAGCTGAACGTCTGCCTGGGATGAGGGGTCATACTGAGAGTGCTTCACTACCGTAGGGAAACTCTCTGCTTGTTATGCTGTTGATGTGTGATAGTTAACGGGGTCACTTTAGTGGGTGTCTGCTGATTTTATGGCACGTTGAGATTTCGGGTTTATGTGCAAATGGATGCATCTATTAGACTGCAGGTTTATATCCTGCTATTTTATTGTCATTTTGGTGTTTTAAATGTTTTCTACACTCGGGGGTACCCACTCCCAGCTATATGCAGCTTTGACACATAATGTAAAACTGAACTTATAATATTGCTGAAATATAAATTGTTAAAAGCAATGGCAGGACACTCCTTTGCATGTCATAAGTATCCAGTTTTCAGTCAGCAGACTTCAGAAACTGTTGCACGTTTTTAAATGTCTTTTACATCCGGAGTACCCTAATTTTTAAATGTGTGCTAGTCCCTGAGAAGCTCAAACAATGGACTAACAAATCAAAGGGAAGGGATGATGAACGCCCAGTGGCTAAACCTGAAGTGTTTTCCATCTCTTCTCTTAAACTGACATAATATTTCACAGAGAAAGGAGCTGTAAGTACAGTGACTGCATCTTATTTAGTTACACAAAATAAATTCACAGTATAAACAAATTATATAAATATTTATTTATTTCATATTAGCTTTTGGCTTTACAACTTCAACATATAACACTGCATGTGAGCAATTTAGATTCCTTGGATGAAAATAGCTAGATATCATTTTGTCTGTCAGCATTATCTGTGTTGTAGAGAAATATGGAAAATACCTCTTGAACAGTTTCAGTCTCTCACCATATGCTCTTTAACCAGTTAGAGTTATTGCAATTTACAGTATTCTTATCTGCTGTAAACTTTGCATTATAGGCATGTATTTAAAGCAGTTTCAAATATGTAAAAGAAGATGCCAAAGCTAACCCACAGTAAAAACTTACTTTATATATATATATATGTATACATTATTTTGTGAAGTAGCTGCAAAAAAAAAAGCGGGGAAGACAGATCATGCTAATAAAAATTGCAAAACAGGTTTTGTTGGCTCAACAGAGATTTAGGTGATTCTGAGCAGAGAATCAAAATCTAATTTAAAAATGAACGTATTTAAAAGAATGGGCTGGGAGGCGTTATTTACTGAATTGGTGAAAAGCCAGGAGCAATATTCCTTGACTGCTGCTGTTCCAAGATGGTCCGTCATGTTGGCTATGGGCTGGCAATAAGCACTGTTAATTGAATACCTGGAACATAGCTAAAATGCGTTGATTAAATACAAACACCTGTCTTTGCAATGCAGCATGGCTGATGAAGTGAAAGGAGTCCAAGAAACAGCTTCTTGAAACGGAACGCTGAAACAGTGATTAGCTTGTTCTTAAAGCTCATCCTCAGAAGTTCTGTACCGTTCTTTGAAAGAGAACTCCAAAGCCTCTTTCCTCTTTAATTACTGAGACAGCACACTAAATGCAATAAATTGACTGTAATCAGATTGGTTGTGGGGCATGTGCACACTTCTGTTACAAGTTTTTCGAGTTGAAGACCCCCAAACCTGATTTCTGCCTATCTCCACTGACTGCAGCTGAGCGCAGAATTTGGTTGAGATTTAATTGCAGTTTTTCTACAGAAGAAAGTGAAGTGGTAAATGATCAAAATTCAAAATTAGAATTTAATTGTGTGAAGCACTGAAGAAAAGAAGGGATAGTCCTGGCTGCAAAGAGCTTCCATTTTATATTTATGCCAATATTTCTTCATGAGACTTAAACAGTCGTAATGTCAGTCATGTACATATTCTTTAAATCTTTTTCTATTACATAAATAACAAATGTAGTGCAAATAAATACGCTACTTGATTTTTTAATTGTCCTTTTAAAGGACATCAGCTTTATATCCCATTGAGATTACTCCAATAATTGATAGATCCTTTGTGGAAGCATCTTTGTACCTTGTTAATTAGTAATTTAGAATCTGAGTTTGCTTTTTAAAGCAGCTTCAGCTGGACACTGTAAATCATTGCCTAGAGCACAGTCTATGTTTAGTACAGAAACTGGCCAAACCAAAAACTCTTTACACCTTGTATACCAAAATCTGGTCACTGGTGGATACTTAAACACATAAATAAATATCATGCTCAAGTGGAGCTTTTCTGTATCTGATCAATGGATTTAAATTGCTCTTCTCTCACAGTTTGCCCAAGAGACTGATGCCTTCTCTTCAACGGAGAAGAATGCACAGAAGTATTATGTCCACTTTGTGTGGACATATGTTCATACTTTCATATACCCTTGTACGTGAAGAGCCCCTTACATTCAGAAAGTCTGCTGGAATCATATCATATACCAGACAGCTTTTTTCCAAGGTATATTATAACACTGTTGATAACTTTTGGCTTAAAAGTGAGGTCCAATTTTCTTTGTAATATTTGCATAGTTTTTCTTTCATTGTTAGTTTTTGCTTCTTTGAGTATTCTACAGTAATATCCATTTTTCTGGTGGCAGGATGGTCATTGACATTACCTTCATGCCTAATGGACCTCTCAGGCTGAATCTGCTTTTGACAGAAGAGGAAACTCTACAGAATTTCACTGTCCTTTTTAGCTAAAACACCAGCAAAAATTAAATTCAAGATGAAGAAAATGATATAGTTAAGAGCAGTTTCATCCAGATTTTTGTCTGTAATGCTGAACAAATCTGATGCAGGTCCATAAACTCCAGTTGGGCTAAAGAATCATACATGTAGCTTTGCTATTTTTTTCTATATTTTAGGTTATTTTTTTTAGTCCTTTCAATGTCATTATTACAGGTATTGTACATCACAGACAATAAACCTTTCTAGAAAGACTAATGGAGTTGGCAAATTAGGATCATCATTTTAATAGCTAATACATAAGTGCTGATCTTTTTGTTCCATTTTGTGGCTTGCCTGATGTTGGGAGCTGATCAAACTGTTGCATGTGATGACTGGTATAGCAGAATAAATCTGCTCAAAATGATTCTTAGAGTTCCTGTACCTTTGTGTTAATTCAATATAGAGATACAGAGGTACAATCTCAATTAGTTTAAATTGGCAAATATGAGATGAGTTATTTACATTTTTCAACAATAAGCATCTTGGGAAGGTGATAGTAACAGCTAGCAGCCACATTTTTTGATTACTAGATATTTGTGGTTTTGATACTCTCATATGTAAAGCAAATTTTTAAACATTGCTACTAATTGTTCCACAAATATTTGTCTCATTTTTATTTCTGCCCCCTATGATCTGCATGTGCTAATCATTTGGGCCCCTTTGGAGCAAAGGTCCTTACTAAGTTGTGTTAGATATAGCAGGAATTCAGTATTCAAACCATTTTTTATTGGAAAAATGTCTTGGTTGGCCTAATTTTACAACAGAGCTGCACACATGCCTTTCAACAGTGTGGAGGTAATTTGCAAAGGCAAGCTAAAGAATATACTTTGAAAATTTTCTCAGTTGTGTATGGAGGACTCCTTTTCTCCCTTTTCTTTCTAAATTGTTCTTTAGCATTCTGCCCAGAATATTTCATGTTTATGCTACATGAACACATACATACCTCCACATTTCAAAAAAAGAAAAAACAACAGATAATTATTTTTTAACATCACTTGAGCTTGCTGGAATACTTACCATTTCCACAAAGAGTTAGACCATTGCTGTATCCACTGATCCAGCTCCTTATTTTTAGGCAGCTTCCTTCCTTGCAGAATGACAAAGTTTTCATATAGGTGCTTAAAGCTATAGGATGCAATGCACACACAACTCTCAGGATGAGTGATCAGCCAGTGAGTCTAACCCAGGAGAAGGGTCCTGTGAGTGATGCTGATGAGTGAGAGAGTTGTGTCCTCAGTCCTCACCTTTTGTGACAACATCTTCAAGGCCCTTTTTGGAGGGATGCGTGCAATCTTTCCTTTTGAAGCGACTTCACTGTGTGTAAATAATAGCTTGTTCACTAAGCCTGAGAGGGTGTTTGTTTTTTGTGCCTGTATGTTAGGACACTGGAGGACACTGTTTCGAAAGAGCTGAAACATTCTCTCGGGCTCCAGTCCAGCAAATGCATAAATATTTTTGTGCAAGGTAGCTACTGGAAAACAGACTTGAAACCACTGTGCTGGATCTAGAACCCCTCTGTGAGGTGATGGCAGGCTGTACCCGGCTAGTTTCTTCACTCTGTTTCTGCCCAAGAAATAATTATTACATGCAAAGCAAAAATATTGTAATAGAAAAGATTGAGAGTAGATTGTCAACATTATTTATCTTTGCCAAGGAGAACCCTGCTATAATAAATCTATTTAAACATAAGGTAGCTTTGAGGTAGGCTGGCATTGATATTTGATTGTGCTTCTTAATAGAAAAACTTAAATCAGTTTGAAAATTTGTCAGCATAGAAGGCTTTTTTCCTGTTACTTTTTCCATCTTGAGGAATATTTAAACAATTCCAATTTTCTTCCTGTGCTGATAATGTTATTTAAATTATTACTAATCAAATACTAGATTGCAAGCAGTCAGCAATAATCTAAAAGATGTTTGACAAATGCTTTGGTTTGTGGCATAACGTTCCAAGGGATTTGATGGGAAACCCATTGCTTGGGCAATTATTTCCTAAATTAGACAAAGTACAGTGAATTACGTCTTCCTGTCACCTCACTATGATTTGTCAGTAGTGCTAGCAGGCCGTTTTTCTTTAAGTACTCTAAAGGAACAAGCCACAGTGGAAAGAAGCATCTACACCTTTACCTCTGAGGTTCTGTAGGGGCCAGTTTGGATTAACATGGTTCCTGGCATAGGTGGCTCCTGGTCCTTTAGCCGGTGGATTCCCAGGTGACCCAATCCCTTTTGATATATCAGTTTTGCTCCAAGCAAGTCCATGGCCTCAGGAGGTACATATTAAGCTGCTCCTTCTGTGCAGGATCCTCAAAAAGTGATGCCGAGTCAGCGTGAGTGCCTGTGCAGAAATATTTTCTGTTTTCTGCAAGAGTGAGTCTTTTGTGAAACAGCAGCAGGTGTAAATGTTGGAAGTGCATGTGAATAATGCTAAAGGTGAGTTTTGGGTAGGTTGTAGTTCCAAAAAATGGGTCGATTCTCCCTCAAATATACATGCAAAACAGAAAGCATTCTTGGAAGATGTTTTTACTTTCCTGTTAGTGGGAGTGGGTGGTGGTGCAGAGTGGTTCCTCATAGACCCGTGCTAAATGGTTTAATGTTTTGCATCCTATAAATATGTGGGGGTTTTTTATTTGTTTGTGGGGTTTTTTTAAGAATAATACCATAAAACCAAGCAAAAAATATTCCATGGAGAGTTAGTAGCAGAAATCTTAGTGTTCTCTGCTGAAGACAAAGCTATTCTTCTAAGGTGTTCCACTATGGTTAAGGTAGAAGATAGAGGTCTTCAACATCCCGTGGCTTCTGTCTGTTTCTACTATAAGTTTTATTTGCTTTCTGAGCCTAAATACAAACTCAGCAATGGGAATAACAACAGCTTTAAAATTTGTTCCTGGGGAAATTACTTGACTTCAGAAGCACCTTAGAAGGTTGCAAAGGTATTGCTGGCCAACAGGCACAAAATAATTTGATATAAAACTGAGCTCTGAGTTGCTGTTGGAAACCACCAAGATAATGAGTCAGTTTCAGAAAAAAATAGGTTCATTATTTTTTAATTGGGCTGCTTTTCAAGAAATCCAGGGGCTGCTCATCGAAATGCAAGAGGTGTTCCAAATATCATAAAGTTTAAGGAAATTAAGTTCTGATGAATTCTATATCCCTGCCATGATGAATCTATCATTTTTACACTGCTGACCTTCACTATTGAGTTTTCCTACATCTTCAAGTGTCTTCTCATGTGGAAAACAATACAAACATCATTTTACGCGGCATATAAATATGAACTGAAGTAAGTACTTAAAATGAAACTTTAACAAGACTAAAACCTTTTGGCAACATTATTCCAGGGAACAGTTAAAATAAATGAGAACAGCTTTCCTTTGTGATTAACACCATTATATTCCCATTCATTCAGGATATCATATTCATTCAGGACTTAGACAGCAATTTCCAGAGGAGCTTTGTAACAACAAAATGAGAAAAGCAATAGAAGACTTAGAAGTAATAATATATTTGATTTTCAGAGAAAGCAGGATGTGGAGTGGGCTAGTAGGACTGGGTAAGTCTACACTCAGATTGCTGCAGAACTGTGATGTAGGCAGATGTGGGAACTAAAGAAGCATTTCTTGTGGAGTTACATAGATAGAGCCATGACTGAGGAGGTGGATGTTTGGTGGAATGCTGACAGGTGGACTTTTTTACCTTGTCAGAGACAAGCTTGGTTTTATATGTTTTTCAGAAATCACTTCATATGAAGATATTGTCTGTCAGTGCAGCTTTTCCTGACTTTTTGATACACTGCCGGTTACAAGGTCTATGTCAAAACTGTGTTGGATTTTAGCAGGGCCAGGACTTCTTTCTTTTCCAAGAATTTTCTTTCCTGAACTGTTCGTTCTGGGAGATTTTAATTATTTGTTCAATAGTTAAGCCAATATGTAAGAAAATTTTTATGCTCGGGGATATGGAGAAGAGTTCATTAAGTCTTTGTGAAGGAACAAATTGCTAAGGACTAAAAGCATGAGGCACACAAGTTTGCTTCTGCGTAGCTATGTGAAAGCAGAGGAACACAGTCCAAGTTCAGCAATATCTGCAGGAGCAAAAGAAGCAATAATTAATGTAATCTTTTGTTACTGTGGCATATGTGTTGCTATAGTAGTTTTACCTAAATTCTTACAGTAGTAGAATCTTGTTTCCAAACTCTGATTTTATGATCCCACTATACTCAGTCCTTGTATTTTATCCTTAGACCATGACACTTAAAACCACCAAGTTCCCATCCTTTGTCAAAAAGGATCTGAAAAGCCATGCAGACCACTTGCAAATGATGCGGTATGGCCCAGGTAGGGATGCCTCACCTGACCTACAGTTCAGGAGCCCCAGGCTGGCCGACCTGGCATACATACATACATACATGCATAAGTGTGTTTCTGAATTCCACAGAATATCAGGAAATTACCCTTAAAGACACCCTTAACCACTCTGTGCAGAATATCTTATGTTGAGTACAGCACCTCTCGCCTTACGCGGTAGTTTGATACTGTGTGTAGAACAGTGGTGTGCGGAGTAGAAGGGGGTGTTGGGATCAGTCTGAATTTGGATAGGACATCAAACAAAGATGTTTTAGGAATGAGAGGTTTGTTACATTTTTTTCCTTATATTCGAAGGAGAGGAAAGTATTAAAAGGAAATAACAGTACAAATGTATTTTTACTTTTCAATCATCAGCATTTTGGGAAGAATACAGGCAGAAGACAGAACAAGAAAAAAAGCAGTAGCAAGACAGAAGTTGTGGGATGTGTTGAAAAGGCACTGTCTTTGCCATTCTGCTGTAGTCAGAAAAGTAAAAATCCACTTCAGAATACAGGAATAAAAAATGGCATTCTTCTAGACTGAAGCCTGTCAAAGTTACCATGAAAATAAGCTAGCTCCAAGCAAAACACTGCTCATCTACCCTTTACCATAATGTTGATTGTTAAAATAAAAAGTATGATATTGTATTTGGGGAGTGGAAAATTCATTTTTTCATTAGCACAGCAATTTTTTATGCCATTAGTTTATAATTACTCCATCAAGTTTGGAGCAGAGACATCTAGCATTGCCAATAGCTTTTTCATCCTGTTGAATAACACTGAAAAGTAATCAGCGTAATCAAATCCAAATGTGACATTAATATGAAATTGCCAAAGCTTTGGCTTGTTTTGTTTTAAACAGACACATGAGCTTTGAATAAAGGTTCCTTTAAAACAATAATTAAAAAAATCTACTTTCTGCTAATTTAGTCTCCCCTCCTGGCCTGTACATGGCCAACAGACGTGAACTTTGTTGACATTTTTCTGTTAACTGTGCTTTTAGTAACAGCGAATAAATCCAAATTTTAGGAGAGGAACACCAAAACAGCGTTTTTTTTAGTTGTATAAAAACCAAAATAATTTAACATGTTAGCATATTGTGATTATAACTTAAAGCCATGTGATGCGAAAATTATTGCAGCAGTAAAATTATTCTTAAGTTATGTGCTGGGGTTGACATTAAATAGTGGTGGTATTCTGCACTACCTTGTTTACCCATGACTAATTTGCCTTTATAATCACGATATAAAAGACACATGGTCAAGGTACAGCTATTTTACTGACTAAGGGAGGCAGAATAGCCTGGAGTTATGCTTTTTGGCATCACACTATATGTCTGTAGAGCAAGGAAAGAGTTTATTTTAAGATGAAAAACTATTTACTCATTCCTTGCAGGAAGTTCGTAATTATTACTGATTCAGATTCTGGGCACAAATGATACGTATACACATACTGAACCAGGTACTGTGATCACTATTTTTTAAAACTATTTCTTACACTACAATTAATGAGCAGAAACAGGTAGAAATAGCTTTACTCTGAACAGAAACAAAGCTGGGAAAAAAAAAAAAAAAGAAGAAGGAAGTCTGTGAGCTGGACTGAGATGATGATTGAATTTGGATTTCTGTGTGATTCTAGTAGGGACAAGTAAAAAGAGGTAGATCCAAAAAGAGATATACTTAAGAAGCCCATTGGCAATAGGATCAAAAGGAAAGCAAATGGGAAATAAAGAGGATGGGGAAGAAGTGGCTCTCCGTAGCAACGTGCAGCAGCACGTGGAGGGAAGTGGACGTGAAGGAAGTGGCATGTGGTACCTTCTCTTGCGATGTGAGGCTTTCATTTATTTTTGCATGTTGTGCACATGAATTCTCTAGAATTGTATTTGCTTTCAAAACCTCGTCAGGCACAGGCGTTTGTTGGGGTGTTTCTGGCAGTATTCCTCATCTCTGAACTTCATAGTTGTGATTAGTTCCTTCAGCAAATCTTCCATGCAACTGCTTTGATTCTCATAATTAATCACTCTCAATCAAGTACATTTTTCAAAGACTGAAATTGTTACATATAAATTGTTTAGGATCCCATAAAGAAAAGACAAGTTTAAAGGTTTTGATTCCCAATATATGTTCCTGCTATGAAGAGAACGTGACTACCTGAAAAAGAACAAAGAGCCATGTTCCAACATACTCTCTGTTTAAGGCTAGGTTAGGGGATTTTTTTTAATACATTCTTAAAGTATTAAGATGCCAGTCAGTTTCCAAATACTTGCAAAATCCTGGAATTGATTTATTAAAGATGGAATTCTGTACATATTTGTGAGGTACATATATATATATATATATGTTTAACTCTGTATAGGTGGTTAAAGCAAAGCTGTTCATTTGGTGACATTCTTGAAACAACATTTTTTTTTTTACTATGCATGTGAGATCGGAGGGTGTCAGCATATGAAATTATGTGTGGTACTAGCAAATAGGAATGCAGGCAGAATGAAAGATGGTGTTCCACCTGGAAACGAAGGCTGGAGCGGAGGCTCTATTACCAGTGTTTTATTGCATGCAAATCCTATAGTCCACTTAAGAGAAGCATATGCAGGCCTCTTAAATTGGAACTTAAAAGAGCTTCTTGCAGAATTTAGATGCTAAAAATCTCAGAGAGCAGTTCAGGCAGCTTCTTCTCAAGAACCCCATGACCTCTATAAAATAATAATAAACAGGCCCCACGCCCCAAACAATTGCATTGTGTGTTTTGGGGCAGAAACTTCGACTTGGTAGCTGTTAGGCTACTGAGACTGAGTGCTATTCTCCTGTATATTTTTATCAACCGAAAAGAAGTGTTCGGCACTTTGAATCCCAGCTGGATTTAGGGATCTGCTTAATCAGGTTTGTGTGCACTTCTGTGCCTGCTGTTTTGGCATATGGAAGCCTTGCAGTTTCCATTGGAAGTATATAGGTTTCTATGGTCTGTATGATTTCTTTTTTTCTTTTTTAGTATATGAAAAGAAAATAAATGTCTTTTTTTTTTTTTCCTGTTGTAGTTATAGTTACTTAAAGTTATTTGTAATGGAGAAAGGAAGACTTCTAGTTAGGATGTTCTGTGTCCTTCCCTGGAAGCATTCAGAGAATGTACCTGCATTAGCATTTTGGTGTGACTTAAGAATGTGAAGTAAAGCTGCCCATTGTCTCTACTTGTTCTATCACAGAGTGGTCATGGAGAACACAAGATGGACAGTTTTTTGGATAAGCAGATGTGCTCCAGCCATTACTAGATACTCAAATCCGCAGGCCCAGATCAGAATAGGTCCAAAGCCTTTAATATGTATAGTGGGGATGTCAGGTTTTCATCACCAGTGTTTTACCCTAAGGATGTGCACTCTTGCACTGCACCGCTTGCTGATGTAGGTACAAGCACAGATTTCTTCAAAGCTTTCTCTCTTGTAGCTACAGGGCAAGTCTGGTTCCTCAGCACAGGCGGTCTGAATCACTCTGCTGCAGTGAGGTGCCTAAATTTGAGGCACTGAAACGTTCACATTAGCTCTCTGAAAGTAGGTGATATAAATACAGTTCATAGTGTTCATATCGTAAAATAGAGGAAGACAGTGCAGGCAGCAGCTGTTTATCACTTCTTACTTCAGACCCCTTCAGCGAGTTATTCTTCCTGGAGGAAAACGCAATGGGGATTGCACCCCATCTTTGCTAATCTGGTTCTTGACTGTTGTTTTAGAGAGACGTGATAATATTGCAGAAAACAGAAACTAATAGAAAAGAGGCAAAAAAAAAAAAGCATGAACTAATAGAAAATAGGCAAAACCCCCCCTATTTCTTTTGCAACATACCCTTCTCCATACTTGCACTCAGCTGTTTGTAATCACTTGGGTAGCGCCAAAACAAATAGTTTCATCTTGTACTTGGACTATTAAGTAAAACATCTAAATTGTTACTAGCGTTAACTCCTGTTTCCTAGCTTGTTCTCTCGAAAGCTATTTTGTAAGTCTTGTTTCACTGTCGGTTTAGATATTGTTCCTCCCTCCCAGAAAACATAGACCTCTCAGTTCATTCAAATAATAGTTTACTAGTACACATTTCTCATATCAAGGCCAGAATATATCAAGTACAGAATGGTACAGGCTTTAGTGATGCACTTTTCTATAATTTACCGACTCTCATAAGCATTTGTAGCATGTATTTCTACTTAAAACACTTAAAAATACTACATAACCTCAAATGCACAACAAAAAAAAAAGGCAATATACAAACAGTATTAGAAATTTGGAATTGCAACATCAAGCATTAAAATTTTAGATAATTAAGATTGTTGCAGGAGCTTCGGTTTAGTTCCCTTGTATGTATGAGTAAAGATAGCTCAGTATAATCATGCACAAATCCTTGTACATCATCAATGGTCCTTATACAATTGTTTATCTTATACTAGATTTTATTCAAATTTTGTTCTGAAGACGAGACTGTAAATATTCTTATAACCTCTTTTATAACAACCATATCTGGGAACTTCATTAAACCCTTTTATTTTCACAACACTTTCTAAGATGTTATTTTCCTTCTATAGGTAAGCAAGAAACATATTTTTAAAGTTTCAGATGCTCAGCTTGTGTTGCAAGAGTACTTAGCACTTTATATTTTCAGAGCATCACTAACACTGGTTTCAGCTGCAGTCTCCAAGTAGATCTTCCGCTTATCGGGCTCCATTGTGTCTGGTTTTTGGTACTAGAAAGTGATTAATGTAAATGGAGAATCGTTTGTGAAAGTTTGGCTGGGATGCAGGGAACTATAGCAAGAGGAATGGTACAATGCAGTTCTCCATGGAAATGCTCTCGTCATCATGTTCATGAGATTATCCTTTCTCTAGCGGCAACTTCCCTCTCCATTTACTGAACACTTTCCAAGTTTGGCAAAAAAACCCAGACTTTTGTCCACAGACTGAATAATACCAAATCTTGCTCATTCTAAAACGAGTTTAGTCCTATAGTGTTCAACATTGTGATGCATACGCATGTGGGACAGAAGGTACAGTTTTGTTGTATGAATGTTTCATTTCCTAACTTTCATCACCATCTTTAAACTGGACTCAGATGCATATATAAGTTACAGTGAAAGTATCTGAATTTAGACTTACTTATTGCCATGTAATCTTTCTGTATAAAATTCACTCCACATCTGTCTCCCTGTGGTCATTGTTCTGCCCAAACCACAACTTGGTTCATTAAAAGAAAAGTCCTTTATAGACCCTTTGTATTGTGATGAATTTCCCTGATAATCGTATAGTGGTAGCTTAGTGAGAGTTGCATTAAAATGGACAGGGAATATGATGACATTCATTGAAAAATGTGAGATCAGCTGCATGTTTAAGTATTCTGTGACTGTGACAGGTTGATAAGATTGGGAGATTTGCTTCAAACACTACCCAAACCAGCACCACTGGATACACTATGGCACTCTTGCCTTAGCAAGGTTAGGAGGAACCTTAGAAGGACATTTAGGGGGGAAAAGACCCACAACCAAACAAACCAAACCAAAAATGAAACAGATGGTGTACAAGTTGATTCTTCTGGGCATCTGAGTGGGACTCAGATCCATCCATGTAGGAAGAGAGTGGTTTGGGACTGGACTCACAAGGCCTCTTCTTTGTGAAGCCTGTTTTGCTCCAAGACTGTTTGTCACTGGGGGACAAGAGGCAACTAAGAAGAAAGCAGATTTTGCAAGTGGAGTGACTTGTCTGCAGAAAGACTGTGGAGAAGGCACAATTGAAGAACGAATGTTTGGTTTATGCCTGAACTCTTCCAGAAAGGAGAAAAACACCATTTGTTCAGATCAAGTGGCAGCTGCTGAAGCACTGCTGTAAGCGTATTAAAGTGCCAGGTTCATATGGGACACAGAACTTATTTTAAACACTCCACAGATATGAGAACAATTCTTCAAAGTTGAAAGCTAAAGCATTAATTTATTTCAAATGTTTCTCTTAAAATGTTTTACTTTTAGTAGACTGGACTCTTAATTTACTATTGAGTAGTTTATGATTTTTTTATGTTTCCTTTCGAGAGTTTGGATACTGTACTGCAAAGTTCAGGACCTCCCTGAAAAGCTGACGAGAGAGAGAAGTCCGGCTTATCTCCTCCTCATCTCTAGTTAGTGAGGTTACAGCTACAATTGAATTACACAAGATGAGCAAGTGGCAAGGTTTTGGAGACGTACCATATTGTGGTACCCCTTATCCAACACATTTCACTTGGTATAAGCCTTTCCTGTGTTATCAGGTTACCACTTTTCCCATTTCATGTATCTGCCTTGAGAAGTGTTTTTCCTATTATTATTTCAGCCTTGTGAAGATTCTGTTTTCATAGGTTTCGGGGACATTTTTCATTATGCTGAAGTCTGCAGCACATAGTGCAGCTTCTATCTGCAGCTCCATGACCTTGTACCAGCCAGCAGGATGGTGTCAGTAAGAGATGTCACTCATTGGCAACAACTGCTCCTCCTTCTCCATAATTTCACCTGTCTCCACAGCAACTGACAGCTCGGATGGATTTCCCAGAAGCAGATCTTTCATGTTGAAGGCTTAATTTCAAGGCTTAATTTTAAATTCTAATTCTAAAATGTGTGCGCTGCCCACATCTAATTCCATTTGTGCCTTCCCTGGGTGCTGAAAAAAATTTCTCTCTTCTCCCTCTCCTGTCTTCTGACGTAATTGTAGTAGCTGATGCCCCAGTAGATTTCAAGCAGCAGACTAGAGGCAAAACCCCAAACAAGCAAACAAAGCAAAACAAAATAAAAACCTCACCCTAATATGTTTTTCTCCTATTTAACTTCCATACTCAATCCCTACAGTCAGATATAACTGAATGTAGGCAGAGTCTGCATCATCATACTGAAAAAGTAGGACTAAATCAGAGAGAACTAGGTGGTCTCCTCCAAGACAACCATACAGCAGACAGTATTCCTAAAATAAAATTAAATCTATCTGGTGTTTGTTTTTTCAAATTAAATTTTCCTAATCTATTTGGTCTTTCAGAGATTAACTACAGAAGCTTTTCCTTATGTTGATTCATTGTGGTCTTCTTTTTCTATACCTTTGCTAAGTATAATCTCCTGTTGAAATTGTGCAGATGTGCATTGTAAGGTTATGTAGTAAATAATTTTCTATTTGGTCTTGTTTCCTGTTACTTAATAATTCCTAAAATTGCATTTTATCCTTAACTGCTAATGGGCATGAAGAACAATAATCAAAGGGTTTACATTGATTATTAATACTAATGAAAGTTATAGGAGTCTGTGATTGTTTATCTGCAGTTAGGGTTATCCCTTCTTGCCTTGCATATGCGGTACTTTGCAAACAGCAACTTTGAATTTCTTCTGTCATATTTTTGCCAAGTGACTCAATATTGCAAGATCCTTATGCAGCTCTTCAAAGGCAGCTTTAATTCTTCCTGGTCTAGTTAATGTTTTGTCATCAGATTTTCTCTTCTTCCTTTACTCAAATGTTAAAAAAGCAAGTTCAGTGGCACAAGAACCTCAGAGACGTTGTTGGGAACTCTTCCTTCTCTGTTGTGGATATTGACCATATATTTCTAACATACTTCCTATCTGCTAATCAGAAGAGACTCTTCCCTCTGCTCCCATGCTAAGTCAGGTCTAAGACCCTTTGAAGGACATTATCAGAAGGCTTTTGGAAATACAACTACCCTTTGTAAATCAGTTGCATCTTATACACACTTAGTTTATTCTTTCAGGGAACTAATAATTTGTAAGACATGACTTTTCTTATTATAATGCATTCAACAATTTTCTATTCATTTGATTCATTAGACAAATTTATCTTGATACATCTGATACAGAGTCTGAGATTCCTCTTTTGGTGTCTCTTAAATCCTGTGGGAGTTAAAAAAAAATACTGTTCCAACTGCAGCCTTCCTCTGGCACAGAGCTTGATTTAACTGGCAAAACACGGTGTGTTATGTGCTTTCCTGTGTTCTAGAATAGCCTGGTGTTCAATGGAAGTTATAGGAAAAAGTGAACCAGAAATGCCTGAAGAGTTATGAAACCACCGTTTTCTGGACTAGCACAGCATAACCAGAAGTCTCAGACTGCAAAGAGAAATTTTTCATTCAGAGCCATCTTAGTTCAAAGAAAACTGAACGTTTCCTAATTGAGAGTCCTAGAAAGCCATAAGCAATGCAATTCTTTATAGAAAACCCAGGCCAGTGCACCAATTTCCGTGAGAAATAAACAGAAACATAGTTGTTAGAAGACCAGTAAGATGGACATGTTGTGGTTACATGAGTTAGCACAAAAGCGGTAAGTGAAGTTGCTATCCTCTGTTATCAGCATGTTTAAAGAAAAATCTCTTTCCTAGAAAAGCCAACATTAAGTTACTTCTTGTATTTCAGACCAGAAAAGGTAAGACCTTGGAACTTTATTGGAACTTTATTCTTACATACCCATGCAGATCAGAGAGAGAGAGAGAGAGAAAGGGAGCTTTCCAGAGATACCACTGTGAGATCTATTTGAATAGAGAAGTATAACCACAATCTTCAAGCAAATTTATTTTTTGGAGCTGGAAGCACTTACTGATAAGATATAGGATTGCATTATTAATTCAGATGAGGATCTGTTGTAAGTCACATTGCATTCATTTTCAAACTAAGTCCAAATAGCATGTTCCTTTCAGGTAAGCATCAGAGCTTTTATAATGGCACTATCAATCTGAGTCGTGACTTCTCTTTTGAGATCGCTGGGAATGAATGCATGGCTGTCAGTACATAAATTTCCCATTTTTGCCATTGGTCATACAAAATAGAGGAAAATAGAAATTATATTTAATATATATATGGTTTGTTTTTAATTTTCATGTTTAGAGTATGATCTTGCTCTCCAAGCAAGACAGATCTTTCCAAGCTCATAACTGAAAAATTGTGCAGTATTTGATTTGTAGACCTTAGTGTGTTGGAAGGTAGAAAAGTGTAACCATGCTTACTGGGATGTTTCCTTCCTTCGGTTATAAAAGTCCTCAGATCAGAATATTCTAGAAACACCATATAGAAATATGGAGACTTATGTCATTATAGTGAATTCTTATGTTCTGCAGTACTAGAAGTCTTATTTTCCTTTTTCCTCAGTTTGTTTCTTTGCAACAGTTTGTTACTTAGAACTGTTACACTGAATTAATTTCGTTGTGAAAGTTTGCTCATAGGGATTGAAACTTCAGGGAATCAGATGGGCTACCACTTGTTTGATTTTGCCCTCTTGTTGCAGGGACAGATCTGTGTCAGTCTTAACAGACGTGTGATCTGTGTAAGAAAGGGAAATTTCATCAGTTTACTGTGACTTAAGGGGATTTCTACTCTTTAACCTGTTTATTGAAAAAAAAAAAAACCCAAACCTCAGGTATATATGAGGCCCATTAAGTAGCCCTAGAATTTTTCATTTTTTGTTTTTTTTTAAGTGGCTGAAATGTTGGCACTAGAAGGCAAGTGAAACTTTCCAAGATACTTAGATCTGCTTTCTCTGTTCTCATTTCCCCTAACCGAAAGACTCAGCTGACTCATTTTATTACAGTATCCAAGTATGATGTGTTTGAGTTGTTGAAGTTTTTATGATATGGTTTACATATATGGTATTTTTTTGCCTGGACTTTCACCTTCTGTCCTCACCCCGTATATGCAATGTCTTAAGCCATGGGTTTTGTTAGCTAACATTAATGGTAGCCTGCTTTCAGTGTGTTTTTGTAACTACATTTGAAATGCCAATAAAAAGTTATGGATCCCACAAGATGAGGACATAAAAGATGCAAAATTCAATCCTCTACCTCATAGTCTTTAAACCACAATATTATTTGAATCAAGGTCACTATCATAATGTGCCATAAACCCCGGTATTTTTCAAGTGTTTCCCAAAGTAATTCTGACAGATGGGACAGATTAAATCTTTTCACCTGGTGGTCACCTACCGAGGCTTTTAAATACCTATATATGTTGTAAGAAAATAGTAAAAATGGGACTTATCACTGTAGATACTAGAAAAACTAACATGGTGACCTGGGCTCTAGGTGAATCTCTCTCAGGAGTATTTCAGCACAAACCAATTGAAAAACTACCTTGCTTACCAGAAATTACTAAATAGTGGTAGCCGTGCATTGCCTATATCCTAGTACAACAGTCAGATATGGGTCTCAGGATAACCCGGAAAGATTTGTCTTGAAGGAGGCTAATGAAGGCAGTTTAAAATAGTCTTGGAGCAAGATGCTAATGAAGCAGAGCAGAATTGGTGCTTGAGCTCATTATATAGCCCTCTATTTATTTATTTATTTTTTCAATGTAAGTGTTAAATCCCAAATATTTAGACAACACTACTAGGTGATTTAGTGGCCCTCATGTCCTTACCCAAAGTACCAGCACTGAAAAATACTCTTCTCACTCAGTGTTATGATAATGTTCCATCTCTTCTCCCTGTGACAGTCACCTGCACTCCCTCCCTGGGAAGAAATTAGTCTCTGGGTTGTGTTGGGTTTTTTTTGTGTGGGGTTTTTTGTCTGTTTGTTTGTTTGTGGTTTTTTGTTTTTGTTTTTGTTTTGTTTTGTTTTTGTGTTGTTGTTGTTTGGTTGGTTTTGGTTTTGTGTTTTGATTTGGTTTGGTTTTTTGCTGTTTGTGTGTGTGTGGTTTTTTTCTCTTTTGTCTTTTTGGTTTTTTTGCTGTAGGTATGAATATTAACTCTTTCCTTGCAGTTTCTTCTGTCTCAGTTGTGTTTCCTGTCCACCAATAAACATAACCTTGATCAGCATCCAACCAGCTCATTTCCAAAGAGACTTCTCTCACTCCTCAGCAACTTCTTTAACATTGCTTTCCAATGACAGCTCATTGTGCCTTGTTTGTAGTCTAAAATTGGTTTAAAATCACTCTCTAGGCACTGTGAAAGAGTTACCTTAATTTCCCCAACATTGTTAGGGTAAAAGGGGTCTTGGGGTGAAACCAGATATGCCTAGTGGATGGAAAATAAACACTCACCCCCAACTTGTAGGGTCTTGGGACCACAAGACAGCCCTTGTATAAACACTTGTCTTGAACCGATATATCCTAGCCCTAGTCTGAGCCAGCAGGACCACATAACTCCCTGGTTAAGATATTCCCAACCAGCGTCCAAGGCTTAGGCATAGGTATATATGTGTTTGCATATGAATAGATACAGCTATGCATGCCTAGAGCTATATACACCTATATATCTTAAGTACGTTGATATGCTATAGATGTTTCATCAAAGGATGATGTCTGCACTTGAGATGCCTCTGGCCACAGATGAAACACATTAGGAAGATCCCCCTCACCAGGTTGAGAAAATAAATGACTATGGACCCTTTTTTTAAGGTAGGGAAAATGTCCAAGAAATTACTCATTCTTTCCTGGACCCTGTTTCCACTAACTAAACTTTCTAGAGCTAGTCTGTTTCTTTCTCTGATGCAGGTCCTTTGCAGCTCATTTAGCAGGCGGTCACAGCTCCTCACTGATTCCCCAAAGCCACAAATGATTTGCCTTCAGATCAATGTTGGTTGTTTCCCAAACTTCTTTGAGGGACTCATGTGCACCACTGCACTAATCATTACTGAAAGCAAGTTCACTGAGAAGACTGAGTAGTCTTCAGTAAGGAAACTACCAATTTTCAAGTATGTAAATTCTTTGAAAAAAGTGGTTTTAAGCTGCAATATTTTTGTGAGCAACACAATGCACACCTGTGATAGGGACTGTGCAGTGAGAGTGAGTATAGCTGATGTGTTGTGCTCTCAGTGGAGCAGCATGGATGCTACAGCCTGTGACTCCAGAAAAGTGTGAGATAAGTGAAATGTTTGAGGTCTGGTAATAAGACTGAGGTCAGAAAATTTAAATATAGTTAGACCATTTATTATGTTGCTTGCTAAAAGGCTCGTCCGGATTTGATTCTTTGGTGGGGAAGGAAAAAAAAAGCTGTGCATGTCTCAGAATTTTATTAGTTTCTGTTGTTTTGATCCTTGTGTCATACACTAGCTTAATTTCCAAATATGCCTTCTAATGCTATGCAATGTGCTGGTGAGTTTTTTCTCACTATTGCCAGGAAACCGTTGGAAAAAGCTTCTTCCTTTCCTATTGTTTGTTGTGCTGATTCTTAAAATATCCCATTCTGAAGAAACATATTTGCTGTTTCCTGGATGCCCTAAACCAGCCTGTTGGAGGGCTGGGCACTTTTGTTTCTGTACCTGTGTTTAAAGATTTGCCATGTACTTTGATCAGGAATGTCTTTTTGTCTGTTGGGTCATCCAGGTAGTGTTCCCTATTTAAGACCTAAATAGTTTGTCTTTAAAATATAAATTTGCATTAATTGGACCTAAATACAGAATGATACAACAACAGAATTAAAACTCTGCTTAATAATAGCAATCTTCCTTGGCTCCTCCGGCCTCTCTGAAAAGTTTAATCTCTCTTGCTTTTCTGTCGAGACAGACTCTGCCTTTATTGACTGAAACTTATCTGCAGACCCTTTTTAGTTTGCTTACACTGAATAAAACGTCTCCAAGTAAAAGCTAGTGCTTTCCTCCACTGTCATCCCCAAGCTAGAATGCTCCTCTCTGTTTATTCGTCAGGTAAGAGAGGCTCTTTCTTTTTTTCCTCTTTGCTGAGCACTCCTGGTGATGACTACACCTGGCACTGAGTGAGAGGTGAAGGGATTACTTTACTTCCTCCCCCAGGTTCTCAGAGTCACGCTTCAGTGACTGCTTACTTCAAAGTGGCGAACAGAGCAATGCCTGATGGAGACACGTGTGCTTAATTTGTATGAGAACCATTCCTAAGAAGACTTACAAGGATTTGTCTGGGATCAACAGACTTTATAATATGCCTCTCATTTACGGAAAAGTGAATTTTATGCCACCTCTTTTGTATTAGAAATATAATGACTCAACAGGTGTGTCAAGCTTCGGGCATAATACGTGATTTTTTTTTTAGGACACTCAATATATATAGCTCTGGCTCTTACTGTATCTTAGACAACAAAATGTTAAAGCAAGTACAAAATCTCAGACTAGAAAAATAAAACAGAGTAATGTAACAAAAATAAAGTCAAGCACAGAAGATGTAAAGATTCGTGCAATGTACATAAATGCAGAAACAATTTTTAATCTTGATAGACTATCAGTGATGCAGGTATTGTAACTGCTGTTTTCCATGTCTTCTTTCTGAGTATCGATGAATATTTTTAGCAATTCTGAACTTTCACTTTCTGCCACTGTTTTGTTCCTGCATATTGCTTGGGAGAGATTCAGTAGGTGAGGTGATAAAAATTCAACCATTCATCATTATTTAGGTTAGGCAGATACTGGTACAGTTCAGCTTGTCACATTAGATTCGGTAGAATTGAATGACTGCTGTAAAGGTTTTGATTTCAGCCAGTGGGTCTCTGAATGGCATTGTCACTAGGCAAGCAATATTAAAATGAAACAAAACAAACTTTCTTCTCCACCAACAAAAAATGCCTTGGAACATAGATTTCTCACAAAATTGGAGTCATGATCTAATGGTAGTTTTTACAACAAGAGAGGGAATAAAATACACCCTAGAGGTACGTTTAGATCCCTTTCAAAACCACTAGAGAATATATGTAATTTCAATAGTATTTTCTGCTATTGCTTGCTGTGAGTAGACTGCACTCCCTCTTCTAAATGTGAATAAACTCTGTCCCTTCACATACATGTGCAGTTCCCAAAGAAAGTGATGGTTCTCTATAAAGTGGTTTCTTGAAAAGGTTTTCAGCTGCTAAGTGGCTTACAAATAAATGGTTGATGTACCATCACTGGTGACCTAATCGCTGTACTTTCAGGCTGGGGGTTTCAAAAGCTCTTATTGAGGACCTCCATAAAACTCATGGGAACAACCAAAGAGAATTCTGTGTTGTTTTGAAAATCTGCCCTAAACATGTGAGCTCTTCAGGTGCCATATGAGATTGTGAACTGGGCTGTCCTGTCCCCAAGAAAAGCCCCTGCAAGCACTGTGGATACGCCCTTAGTCTGTCATGGGGGCATTTCTGCATTCTGCAGGCAGTGCAGGAATGGGAGTTGCCATAGCATCCGAGGGCTGCAATAAAATTAAAAACTAGCAATTGAATTCATGTAGAATCAACTCCATTTTCTTTTATTTAGTTCAGTTGTCTGCTTCTGTCTCACAATAAAATGTGTTATTCCTTCGTGAGAATGTATGTCCCCTGTATTCCTTTAATTAAATGGTACTAGATGGGTACCAATACAGGATAAAAACACTGCTAAATTAGACATTCAGGGGCATGCAGACATTCCAAAGAGCCCCGGGCAAAAGTTGAAATTGTGGTCTTTTCTAAATTGGGATTTATTATTAGTGTCATCACACAAAGCTCATTGTGCCTACTCAAAATATTGCAAACTGTCTGTCTTGCTTCCTCAGCCTCATCTCCTAAGCAGCCCTGGGCTGTATTTATGAGATACTTGTGGTTTGGGGTTTTTTTTGGTGTGGGTTTTTTTTTTTCCTTTCCCTGTTCCTGTTAAAAACTTCTCACTATCCTTTTTCAAACTTGAAGTGTGGTCATTGCTATAGAGACAGTGGAATGGTCACTTGTGGTTGGATTTAATAATAACTGGGAGGACAATGTGAGGTCCATTTATAAATTATAACAGCTTGAAATGTATTGTCTATAATAGCTTGGGAAATACAGCAGATGTATTGCCCCAGTTCAAGAGCAATTGATTAAAATACTATCAAGAGAGACATACATACGAGAGGGCAGTAACTCCAAGTCAGTGCTTAAATTCTGGTTTGCTGACTTCTGGACCCAACTTTTATCTCTCATTTTCTATATTCATCATTAAAATTACATGAATATGTTGCTGTATCTCCCAGCCTGATGAAGCCTTGTATCCCAATCAGTGATACCATGTTTTATCAAGATACAGATAATAAATGTATTGCATAGTGAAGGAACAATTGGTAACTGTTGCGTAGATTTCGTAGAGGTGGTATCACTTTTGGTGATGGTCAGCTCTTTCATTTCACTGCTAGACTACACTTCATGCTTATCTTTTAATTCCTTCTCACACTACGTGAAGCCTTTTATCTCCTACATTATATATTGGGTTTAAAATACTATATTAGTAAGTATTTAAGTATTTTATAAAAATAAAAGCTTTACAGTTAATATTGTTCTTGCTGTTTCTGCTAGTTGACACATATTGCTCATTCTTTCTAGATCTGAGGACAGTCTAACTCTTAGGATTAAACACATGGGCTCCGGTGCTCAAACAGGTCTACAAAATGCAGAGGAGATTCCTTAGAGCTTGTTAAACCTGTTACTTAATCACAGGGAAAATGTACTGGCTGTGGACTTCCCATCAGCACCTATCTCTCACCAATCCTTCCTTTCTAAGGTCAAATTGAACGTGCAGTGAGTTAAGTAGGTTATCTCACAGACCTCAGTGTCTGTAAAAACCCTGTCTAAAGATTCCTCTTTTGGATACCATTGTCAATGTCACTGCTTTTATATCTTTAATGCCCCTGCAAGTGTATATTCCATTCCAAGCCTTCTGTACTTTACATGACTGCTGATTTTATCTCTTTTATAATGTTGTAATGTCATCTGTTTCTTTTGATGGCCTTTTTAAGGAGATTGGAAATAAAGTTGCCTTTGCAGTCATGAGAAGAATTTAAAAAAACACCAACCCACTAATAAAAATAAGATTTAGCTACTGAATGCTGAGTGTAGCCACTGACTAATCTTTAAATGCCAAGACTGGAAATTATGTTTGGCGTCTCACCTCTCTGTCATGCATGAGAATAGTATATGCTGCAAGGGTGAGCACTGGGTAGAAGACAGCATAACTGCTGCAGGGCTAAAAGGGACTCAAGGGTTTCAAACCTACCTCAGCAGTGGTCTAGTTCCTTATGTTAGCCAATTGCTGAAAAAATTTCATAACCACTGAAGGAACTGGAGCACACTTCTCTCTCACCTGGCTGCTCTACCCTCAGAGCTACAGAGTCATGCCCTTTGCTTTTTCTTTCTCCTCTTCACTAAGGAAAAGGCTGGAGGGGGATTTTTACCAGCCAGAATAATGTACAACCCACTTGTGAAGGCACTTTCCAAGGAAGTTGGATGTCAGGGATAAAGCTTCAGCTCTCTCACCTCAAGCAAGCATGGAATCCATTAGACAGGTGTATATGGGAGCTAGAAACATCAGATGGATTTTTATCAGTGCTGCCTGAAGGAAAAGAGTGATCCTAAGTACATTTCCGAAAGAAGGGATTCCTTTTTCTTAGGAAGGATTTTTGCCTTGTGTATCTCTGAAGAGTTCTAGAGAGGGATAGCACTTAAGGTGTATATGGGTCCGCTTTGCTAATTGCTGGCTACTTCCAGGCTAGTTTCACAGCTGTCCACGGGGGTTGATTGGGTCCTCCATCAGCCTGGATTGAGTATCTCACTTCTGTGATAATACTGTACAGTGTGAGGAGCGGTGCTGCCGATACCTGATTTCTTACTCAAGTCACATAGCCTGATGCTTTGCGTAACCTGCAGGGTAGTGGGAGATGGGGACTTGCATTGCAGTGGACTAAGAAGGAGGCTGAACCATCTTCTCTTGAAAATGTCCTGAGTATATCCTTGACCTGCTGAATCAAGAGTTTGATTTTTTTTTTTTTAATACTATTCTGGCTGAGATATGTGTCTGTATGCTCTTCTTAGTTATTTTTTATGGATCACACTGAGATAGTCTGTTCTTGTCTAACACCTGCAGACCACAAATTGAAATTAGGTTAAGATACATTCAGTTATTGAAAAACAGGAAAAACAATCATTTTGTGTTAGATTTTAAGAATGCTGGTTAACACTCTGCTTCAAAGGTGCTTGATCCTGGTCAGTTGTGTCGTTGGGGATTGGACTAGATGATCTTTTGAGATCCTTTCCAATTCCTAACATTCTGTGATTCTGTGAAAACATTTAATGAATTCAGTTCTTCATGAAAAGTAGGTAGGAGATCATCAACCTGATTTTTATGGTTGGATTTAGCTAAATGCTGACTTCTCAGTATTCCCAAACCTGTAGAATGTCTGTGTATGTGCCGAAGGAAAATATTAGGGACCTAAGGACTTTTTAAATAGTGAAAGTAGATTCCTTGAGTAAAATTTCATCTGAGTTGAGGTCTTCAGGATTACATTTTGAATGTAAGCATCTCTATTTATCCTGAGCCTACTTTTAGTGCCTGCTTTCCTTTTTTATTTCTTTTACTTTTTTCAATCTGGACTAGTATGGATTAACCTTACAGTGTGTCTACAAATGAGTAAGTTAATACACAAGCTATGCTGCTAGTGGCATTGTATTTACAGCTGAACTAGGAAGGAGAATAGCTACCTTAGCATGTAGCTGTTGGTGATCTGGCACCAAGTTTAATTGGACAGCAGCAGCTCCTTGAATTAACAAATCCTACTGGCAGCATGTGCCTGATTCCCAGCATGAGCAGAGGGGATGCAAGGGAAAAAGGTATCTGACACTATGAAGAAAAAAAGAGAGAGACCCAAATTGTCCCAAAAATAAGTTAAAGAAAAGCTCATATTTTTAACTTTTTTTTTTTTCTAATGAATGGATAGGGGTCAAACATCAGGTATATTTAAGGAACTGCAAGCTGAGAAATACTTTCTAGATTTTGAAATTTTTTTGGCTAAGAGTTTGGAATTTGTGTCTTCTGTCTTGAGAAATCTTGGAACAGAACAGTCTTATTTATAGTAAATACTGGCAGGATATTTGACATATAATGAAGAATTATGCTACTTCTTTGAGTAACAAATAACTTGTCATATCACTTCCCCTAGTCAAGGCATGCATTTCAACAATGAATCAATGTCAATTTGGAAGCATTTTTGTACCAGGCAAGGAGAAATTATGGCATAGATAATTATGACAGATTATCTCAAACTATTCACAAAAGAGCTGTAAAAATGGGTTTGGTGGGGGGATCCTTGTTCTTTAATCATTATGGTACTGCTTGGCTGTGGAATACAGGAAATGAAAAGAAAATGATTTTTGGCTTTACATCATGTATCTGCATGAGAAAGTTGGATCATTCAACATGTTTAGTTGATCACACCTAAAAAGTGAAGCTCACAATCTTCTATATGTGTGTTTGTGTGTAGGACTCTCGAGCCTGGTAAAATCAGAAAGGAATTTAAATGTACCTTAGTACATAATCTTAGAAGCTGTCCATCCTTGTACCATAGTAGCTGATAAACCCCTTATTCCACCTAATTCCTCTTCTCTTTTGCTACAGTCTGGATCTTGTGTGATTTTGGTTTTCATTTAAACTGCTCCTCCTTTTTGTTTTCCTTTTTTTCCTCATCAGCCTGGTATCTTGGATGTCTAGTTAAAGAAGTGCTAAAAGAACCAGAACTGAAGAGGACCAGTTTCTTATGGATTTATGTCTCTTTGTTAATAATTGAATTATAGAGGTCTTCTTTTATCTCTGAATATGCATATATTCTGGTAATGGTATGCAGGCTGCCACACTTGAGAGCAGAAATGGGACTGATAAGATTGTTAGCACCCTGCATGTTAATGCTCAGATCCTGGTCTCTCTTGAATCCAGCAGCTGCTGCTTTCAAAATTTATAAGAGCGTAACTATCTTTGGGATTTCTATCTTCTCAGTCACATTCGGTCGAAGCTGGGCTATTTAGTTCAAAAATCACAAGGAGAGGACAGGCAGAATCTATTACACTGTTGCACAGCCTTGTTTCCATAAGAAACCAGGCTAAAAGCAGCCTGATAAAAGTCAGCTTTATCTTCTACAAAAAAACCCCTCCCCTCCCAATTTGTATGCTAGAGACCCATAACATAGTTGAGGATACTCAGAAGCAAAGACTTTTAAGGAAGGTGATATGCCTAAGCACACGTGTGGCAATGCCAAATACTCACCTTCTGTCAGAAAGAAGTTTTTCACCAGAGCATGTTTGGATATGAATCATTCAACTATGGAGAGCCTTCTGTGCCCAAACCTTCCTGTGCTGTTTCGTTTGGATGAGGGCTGACATCTTGTTCCATGTGTCTGTGAGGAGAAAAAGTAGGTTAAGGGAGAAGAAGACCACAGAAAGATAAAGCATTGCTTCTTCCCTACCTGCTGTTGAAGATCCAGATAGATATTTTGTTCTGCCTGCACTCTGCCTTTCTGTTCAAAGCTTCATTTCTCTACAGGTGTACAGGGAACGTTATGAAACTAATTGGAAGTACATTATGAAAGAAATTGGAGGTGTGACCTTCCAGTTGCATATTGCAGCAAGAAGCAGCCTTGCTTATAGAATTTAACTGATATATGACAAAGTGAAAGAAACAATATTTGGCTAAATCTTAAAAGAGCTATCAAAACCCAGCATCCTGTAGAGATATGATTCAGAAAACAGGAACATTTAAGAATAGTTTAACCCATAGAGAATATTACATGCAAACCACTATTGAATTTTTTGATAACGTGACTTCGCACATCTCAGAATATATTAAATAGTCAGGAAAAAACAAAAGACAAAACACTATTTCAATTATAAAAGTGAAACTGGATTAAAAACCAGTCAGTCTATTCACCAAGTACAATTGAATCAATAAATAAGAATAGCTTAACTTGAACAGTGCAAAATTTAAAGTATTTTGGCTTGGCAGACTTGTCAGATACTTGACTAAGTGTTTGCTAATTTGTTTTTTATACTAAAATATTTAACACTTATGACAAGGGAAAATATGTCAGCTCTGGACTGTTCATGAATTGTAGAGCCTCTGGCACAAGTACTAGTCACTCAAGTCTCTCAAAAATAACATACATTATATGTCCAGTGCATGTAACAAGCAACGTATACATATACCAGCTTACTATCTTCACAATTATGTGAGAACTAAAGGCTTAGTCAACAGAAAACATCTGTATATTTTTAGAAATCCAAGTAATGATTGCTTATATAGTAATGTATTTGGAAGTGTAAAGTTCTGGAAATTACCTAGTACATGTAACTGAAAACTCTCTTAATTGAATGCAGCCATAGATAATCCATCTCATTTGTACTAGATGTGCAGAATGCAGTAAGTTAAAGGTTAAGCATCACGCCTTAAGTTAGTTACCTCAGCTCCCTCTGTAGTCGGTGGAGAGAAAGGGGCATCTTCAGAGTCTAGTTCATCCCATGCTAAGTGTATGAGTGGCATAAAAGTGGAGAAAAATGAAGAAAATAGATATTCTGAATGTAAGGAGTATTTAAAAAAAATGTGATTGATCTGAATAGAAGCACATTTTTCCCCTCAGAGCAGCACTTCAGACACATGCTGATTTTTGTTGTGACGTTTGCAGCAAGTGACATACAAGCATGTTAAGACATGTTTAGGCAGGGCCAGGTGAGGATTTTTTTTTTCTACAGCTTTTTGCATACAGACTAAGGTTATGACAAGATGCAGGTAGGATGTATCTTTCCCTCCAGTTTGCTCAGAGATACTTTGATTGGCTTATTGAGTTCTAAAAATTCTTTTTTCTCTTATTATTTAATCAGGCTTAGTACTAGCAAATGTATTCAGTAGCAGTTTTACCATGTAAGGAGCAGATTCTGATTGCAGATTCCCAGAGTAATGTATCCAGATATGATGTTATGACAACCGCCATTTTTATTTCGTTGATTGAGGACAATAATGAGGTCAAAATCATACATCTAAAACTGGTTCATTTAAGCCTCTAATGAGCTGTGTGATATGAAAGCTTTTTTTGTGTCTTATAGTATAGACACGTACTGTGCAGTAGGAAAAATACAGAAAAGCAAAACATCTGAAAGAAGTACATAATTTCTGCAGGCTGCAGAAATAGCGAGATCACAGTCATATGTTTTGAATTTGTTAATCATTCTAATAACATAAAGGAAATTTATGGCTGATTAAGGAGTTGCAGTGCAGTAACCTGAGGCTGCAATGCCACGTTGGCTTGCAGCCAGAAATTATTTGCCATGGTCACTGGAGGAAGATACGTACACTGAAACGCATGTTTATAGTTTGTTGCTGCCCACAGGTTGCACTGTGTACGGTCAGGGGTCCACGGTGTGAAGACCTGTGGAGATGTGGAGCAGGAGAGTGATACTGATTAGAGTTGCAGACTAATTTAGATGTGATTGAAGAGGTAGGAAATACTCCTAGAAGGAAAACTGAGAGCAGGAGGCTTCCAGTACCGGGGAAACAGAGCCGTGGAAACTAGCTCTTGCAACAGGCTTATATGCATGTTTTTATTTGGCTGTTCATCAGTCTTCTTATGCTGTTTTTAATTATTTTTCAAAATTTACTGTAAAATCATAGGCATTTACTCGTTTGTGTCCATTAAGAGACAAATGCGTTCACATACCAAATCCATATGTATGTGACATTCAGGTACATCACTCATCTTTTACAGGACTTCATTCCTTTGGATTACTGTCTTAAAACAACCCTTCTTGTGGTACCTTACTTCAAAATACTGAATCTACGAGGTGGAAAACAGTCTGTGAATTTAATCACAGCTAAAAGAGTTGCAATTCAGATTTATTGTGTAGGCTAAAACCAGAAAATATAGTCATAAAAAAGAAACTTATAATTTCCTTTTTTTTTTTTTTCCATTGTGAATTTATTCATGCAATATAATGGCTACCCAAGAAGGGCAGTCCACTAGTCCCAACATTGGGATGTGAATGATTTCATTCACATCTCCCAAATCCCATGAACAGCAAGACCAGAAATTAATTTTATTTAGTTGACATCTTAAAACTAAGTACTGAACTTCCAGTCTTAAGAATTATAAGAATGATTAAACAGAGAAAACAAAACAAAAAAAACAACCAAAAAACCCCAATCCAAAACCCCAGGCTTGAGATTTCTCCAAGTCATAACACCTCTCATGTCACATCCACTCATATTTGTCTATAATTAAAATTATTTAATATGTTTTTAAAAGCAGTATTTTATTCTTTGTTATCTTCTTCTTAGTGCTTCACTCTGTCTTTTAGGGAGGTCACAGTCTCCTTATCCAATGTTTTTTCCATCAAGTGGACCTGATTTTAATTTCTCAATAACTCATCTTTATACTTTTATTTTTTAAATGTATTTCAGGTAGATGTTTTTAACATATGTTGTTTTCCTCTCAAATGCCAGTTGTTGTGTGCAGATCAAATTAAGAGACATTTAAATTAGTTCATGTTGATAAATGAAGGATGACAACAGTTTCCCTCACCTATTTTCTTCAGATGATATACTGTAATGCAGAATATTTTAACTGTTTCAGCACTGTGATTCAAAACAATTGCATTACATTTCCATCCTAAAACCTATTTTTACATTTAAAAAAATCTCCATTAAGTCAAGGCCACACTGACTGGATTCAAACCTTCAAATATGTCTCCTGAAAGACCTTCTTCTAGTGTAGGGCCAGACAGTCACTGCTGCTTGTGTTATAGTTGCCTCTCACTGATTTTTGTGGGACCACAAGTAATAAGGCACCGGAAGATTTCTGTCTTTAGGGAGCATATCAGCCATTATTACAGGATCACCCTATTTATTTCAGGCTCATCTAGTGGTTTCTTCTCTGAGTCAAAATTTCCAGCCTGACCTGCCACAGAGGCCAAGCAGCAATCATCCCCCCTCCTCAGGTGATGCTGGATACAGGGCAAATGAAAGGGAAGCAACCAGTACCAATGTGACAGAAAGCCACGAGACCAGAAGAAGCCTTGCAGTTTTGGTGGTGGGTCTCTTTTCCCATTGCCTTTTTATTTTTTCTTTTTGAAAAGTTGTTAGTATTTTAAGTTCATTCACATCTCTATCCTTGGTTCTCCGTGCCTGCAAAAGGAGAGGGGAAAATTAAGACTATTTTGAGCCACCTCCCCTTCACACCTGAGAAGAGACCCAGGGTGGGTATGGATGAAGTTGGATGTACTGAAGGAGCAGAGCTACTCAGAAGAGTTTCCCATGCATCAGCTACCTGCTTTCTTCCCCTTACCTACCTGATGTAAAACTCTCCATCCCTGCCCAATATGTTTAGTGTTCCTCCTCATCTTCCACTTCTGTACCATATCTTCCCAGTCTTTTTTCCACCTTAGGTGTGGTTTCCATTAATAAGCTATCCATGTTGGCCCTGCACAGCTTTCTTCCTTCCTATACTTCTTTCCAGTTTGCCAGATCCATGTCAGCTTTTCTATAGACTTTCCATCCCAATATATTTTTCATTCTGAGCTGAAAGCCGTGCCCAACAACAGATACTTGGGTTTTTCTCATACTGTCAGGCATTGGTCACATTTCTAAGAGGCTGAGCAGTGAGAAGGCATACTCCAGGGGATCATAAAATCATAGAATGGTTTGGATTGGAAGGGACCTTTAAAGGTCACCTAGTCCAACCCCCCCGCAATGAGTGGGAACATCTTCAACTAGATCAGGTTGCTCAGAGCCCCGTCCAGCCTGGCCTTGAATGTCTCCAGGGATGGGGCATCTACCCATCTCTGGGCAACCTGGGCCAGTGTTTCACCTTCATTGTAAAAAATTTCTTCCTTTTATCTAGTCTGAATCTACTACCTTTTCATTTAAAACCATTACCCTTTGACCTATTTCTACAGGACCTGCTAATTCCCTGCTTAACCAGAGTAGCCTTGGAGCAGGCCACATTCAGGCACTGAGGGATTTCTTGCCAAATTCATTTCCATAGTGTATGTCAGGAGAGAAGTCTTTCAGAAGAGTTTGTGATTTGTTCGGAGTCAGTACTTTTTTTCTAGGAACCACAAAAAGCAGCTTTGTTTACACATTTCAGTTTGCTGCTCCAGAGTGTGAAGTGACAAGTTATCTGCTGAGACTGGAGAAGAAATTTGTTAAGCTTTGGCAAAGCAAATATTTCCCTGCCTTTCCCTGTCTGATTTCAGACTGGAGTGGAATAGCTCAGCAGTTTTTGCATACTTAAACAAACAAACAAAAACAAACAAACAAAAAATAAAACAAAAGCCCAACAAACCTCAGTCAGATAACAGGCGAAAGAGTTTTTTTGTTGAAAAATTACTGGCAAAATTGGGAATTCATGAAAGTAGGCAATGTCATAGAAAATTTTGAGCAATACAGGTGCTGAAACTTCCTGTCATGGTTTAACTCCACCAACAACTAAGCACCATGCAGCTGCTCGCTCACTATGCCCATCCCCAGTGGGACAGGGGAGAGAATTGGAAGAGTAAAGTGAGAAAACTTGTGGGTTGTGATAAGAACAGTTTAATAATTGAAATAAAATAAAATAATAAAGATAAAAGAATATACAAACCAAGTAACGCACCATGCAATTGCTCAGCACCCACCAAACAACGCCCAGCCAGTTCCTGAGCAGCGGACTGCCTGCTAAAATTTCCTTAGTTCGTATACTGAGCATGATGTCACATGGTATGGAATATCCCTTTGGCCAGCTTGGGTCAGCTGTCCTGCCTTTGTTTCCTCTCAACTTCTTGTGCATCTCCTTGCTGGGAGAGCCTAGGAAGATGAAAAGTCCTTGACTTAGTATAAGCACTACTTAGCGACAACCAAAGCATCAGTGTATTATCAACATTATTCTCATACTACATCCAAAACAGAACACTATACCAGCTACTAGGAAGAAAATTAACTCTATCCCAGCCAAAACCAGGACACTTTCCATCTCCTGTAAATAAGACTTGAGGTTTTGCTTTTAGCAGCATCCCTAGAAATAATGAGCAATAGTGCAGAAGATTAATGACAGTGCCATTATCATAATGCTGATTATAATTGGATACACATTATAATAGCTTCACACTGTGATTAGCTGTTCAGATTAGGATTATTGTAGGTTTAGAGTTTTTGACAAAGGTTTACCATGGTGTTTAGTTGTTTTCTGTGACACATTTTTTTTACCTTTATCAAGATCTAAAAGGAAGAAGTGAAACAAAAAATGTTCTTCCTTTATGCAGGCTCCTGTTATTTGATATTCTATTTATACAAATAATAGTATCAGAGTAGTAGATCAAGGAAAAAACCTTTTCTATCTTACATTTTAAAGACATTCCTAAAATTACCGCATTCCAAATCCGTCTAATAACACTATATACAAGGCATAACAAGACTATTACAAGGCTACTATTAATGAATAGTCCACCTCGCAGCTCCTTTGAACTTGCTTTTAGCATGTAGATATCCATATAAATTGCTACCAGATGAATCTTTCCTGTTTCTAAGAATTGCTGGAGAGAGAAAGGGAGTGAGAGAGACAGACAGACAGGTGGCTTTAGCATTGCGACAGTTTGTGTTTGACAGTCACATACCCTCCAGCATGGATCTGGGGTATAATTTTTTAATGTATTCAGCGTAATACAGAGTAGATGCTGTTGAATACACATGGAAATGCTTTTAATGTTCTTTTCCTCAGGTGTTTTCTTGCAGAATTTTAATTTAGTTATTCATAAACCCCTGAGTTCTTTAGAAACCAGTATGTTTTCGGCTACCATTTTTTTCTACCAGTTTGTCTTCAGATTCCTGTGTTTTTCAAGTGAAGTTCAAAAATCCAGCCTAAAGTTTAACGGCCTCGTCAAAAATGTCGTACTGTACAATACAATTAGTTTTTACATAGACACATCTCCATCAAAGTGATACTTCACATGAAAAAGTATAACTAGTAATTCTTTAGTGAAAAGACACCATGTTTCTCATGCAAAAACACTTTAAACAAAAATACAGTCCTTCACAGAGTTTTTGTTGTTAATAGTTTGTTGTAATTTAGAGGAATATATGGAGTGCATATAGGGACCAAAGAGAATTTTAATAATTTGCTAAAAACACTATACTACTGACGTATGCCTCCTGAATAATCATGGCTGGTATCTGTCACAGTCAGAACATCTTGCAGTCAATTGTAAATGTACTCAATGGTATTTTAAAAATAATGACCACGTTTTGCCTACTTCTTGCTTACCTCATTCATCTATGCACTGTTTCATTTTGACGTCATCTCACATGGGTATCAGGAAAAAGTATTCAAGACAGGGTGCATTATGAAATAGCACAGGCTCTTTTCTCTTTCTTTTCTGAATTTCCATACACTTCTAGGATAGTACTGTACTCGCTTTTCCTTTTTTTTTTTTTCTTCCTCATCATCTTGTTGGCATCTCCTGATCTTCTAGGCTGGATTTCGTAATGTCTAATCTGAGTCACCTAAAAGGTGAGCATCTAGTCTAAAATAGTTGTTGAAGTGGAGAGAAAAAGACAGGCATCTAGTGTGTGTGGTTCATCCCACCTAAGATACCAATTTTAGTTCAATATGAATCATGAGCTAAAGATACTCTCCACTAACCACAGAGAAATCCTCAATGACTAGCTTAGACTAGACATCTTTTAGATGTTGGAACTGAGCAAGTTGAATTTGATAGTCTGTGATCACTTATACACAAAGACTTTTTCTTGCATCTCCTGGTAACAAAGAGAGTTGCCTTGTGCAAGAAGGCGATAGATACACTTGTGTAAAGTGTACCGCCAAGGAAGAAGTTATGCAAGAGCCAGAGAATCATTGCCTTTGTTCTTGCATCTCTCTTTCCTTTTCACAAGGCCATGCGACACCAGCTATGCTGGAATTGTCAGTCCACTGAAAACACGATTACTGTCAGATTTTGAAGTAGGACACTACTGCTCTAATAAAATGATTTTTTATGTCTATACTGTTTCCCTCCAAAATTAGTCTTGGGATAAAGTGGTGGATTTAATGTAAAATGGCAGCCTGCAAAGAGCTACTTGGGAGGATCAGATACTGATATCTGAGCACAACTGAGACAGCAGACTTCTTACTATGAGAGCTGTGAAGAAATACCAGTAAAAAGTTGCATTATTAAAGTGGAGAGCATTGTTAGAACCCTTCTTGGTACGCATATTCTGAAAAATTGAATTTATGAAGAAGAATCTACATCTAGAACTCTCCAATGGTTTTCAGATACTTCAATTTTTTCACCAAGTTTAGTCTTACTGATACCTCATGTTTCAGAAACATTGATGAAGTAAAAGTTTATTTTTTTGCTAATACTTCATATAGAATTAGCAACCTCAAAATATAGTCTTTTGAACTTAAATAATTGTTAGAGTGTTTGAAGTAGAGTTTTGACATCAGTAAATCTCAAATAATTACTGCCAAATTATTTATTTTTTTTTACCTTCGGAGAGCTCATTCTTGTCTTTATGAGCCTGGCAGCCTGCATAAACATTGCCAGATGATTAACTAGTTTCCCAATTAAAATCAGCATTTGATAGTTAAATGCTGATACTACATTGATAACCAGTTATAACATGAAATGACCTTGCAGATTTTGAACATAAAACACCTTGCTTTGTACCTGATGTAACATTATAAAGGATGGAATATTTTAGAATTTGGGGAAAGTAAGGGTTTTTATCATAGTGTTTGAAACATACATTAGATGTAGCAAGAATTTCCTATTGAATATTACCCAACCATAAACATTCTTCCGCATATTTGAAGTGTGAAGAGTTCACATACTGTATAAGGCACACCAAAAGGAATGACAGAGTGTAAAGTTGCGATCACTGCCTACTTTTGTGATGTGGGATGTATTATTACAAATGAAAACTAGAAGTACTGTAGGAGTTTAATATAGAATATCATTCTTGTGGGTGATATGATGTAAAGCTTATCTGAAGATTGTACACATACAAACAACTACATCTTAAATATCAGTAAGCCTTAGAGAAACTTGTTACTTTAAAAGGGATCAGTAGAATTCTATTTTTTAGCTTTTTTTCTTGTCACGTTTGTTGTCAGTTTTACCACTTACAAGGGTCATCTTATTTTTTTCATAGCAACCAAAAAAAGTCTTATTTATCTTGTAGTAGCAAGAGATAATTATGTGCTGGTAATTTCTTTTAATCTGGGAAATGCTGTAATTCCTAGATTAAAACTCTCTTTTATCCATACCATTCTAAATTTCCACAGGTTTGCAAATACTTGAAAACAAGCACACAGTTTAATGAAACCTGAACTATGATTCTTGATTTTTCTATGGTCAGATGATGACAAGAGATCAAGACACCAAATCTTCACGACTACTGCCTGTCAAGCAAGCTATGGGAACTGTTGATGACTGTGTAACCGTAGCCACCTGCACTTGTTAAGTAAAATACATGAACTTAAACCAGAGGCACTTAACCTTTTCGACTGGGTGGACAATACTTATTATAAGGCCCTAGTGACTTCTGTCGAGAAGCACCCATGAGGTGAACAGCATCAGTAAAAACTAGGACAGATGAAGGCTAAAGTGCTGGAGACGTCCTGATGGCCCTAAGGCATACTACATTTTCTGATGAGCAAAGTGTTTGCTTAAATCCCCTTGGAGAAGGTCATGTCAATTTTAGCTTTTGATACCTCAGTAAATACATTTCTTCTGACTTCCCACTAGTTTGCAGGTACCAGCCTCTACCGCCAGGCTTTTGTACATGGTACCTTTTGCTCTTCACTCAAATAAACCGTGGAAGGAGTCACATGAACCTTAGTCTTGCTAGCATATGTAAAATGTGATGGCATTGTGGAGTCTCCTTCTCTGGAGACATTCAAGACGCACCTGGACACATTCCTGTGCAATCTACTCTAGGTGAACCTGCTTTAGCAGGTGGGTTGGACTAGATGATCTCCAGAGGTCCATTCCGACCCCAACCATTCTGTGATTCTGTGTTTCAGCGTGTGCCATGTGAGGCTGGTGGGATCTCTACCTCCTGGGCTTTCCTACCAGTGCCGATCTCATGGTTACCATTTCTTCTCTGCTATTGCTACAGGCTCACCTGGATTAAAGCTAATGTGAGCACTCCTGTCCTGATTGTAGGTACAGCTGTGTACAGTGTGTACAAATGCTCTGTTCTCAGTCATGGGTCATCAGCTTGTCTTTCATAGCACTGTCGTGGGGAGAATTGTATTAGTACGTGGATGGTTGGTATTCATAGGATGTGATCATAAACTGCTCTTCAGTTTCCGCATCAGAAATGATTTATTTAACTTCCATGCAAGTTTAGAATTTTTCTGTTGTAAATGACCTTTGCCATGTGTAATTAAAAAGCTATACCACTGCCTGGCTTTGCAGTATTTTTTTTTTTTTAATTTCTTTTAAAGTCCTGATTCCTTTTATTCTTAGAAAAAAGAGCCCGTATGTTTTCTCTACCAGTGATCTTTTTTATTGTTATTTTTTTAGACAATGCCCTTAACATTTCTTTTTCAATATTGCTCTTTCATGGAAATGTGGCAGTATTCACACTTTGAATAATCAGCTACTTGGTCATCGCTCATGTTACACACAATAAAAGAGCTCTGTTTTGTTTGGTTCTTTTTTTTGTTTGGTTTGGTTTGGTTTTTTTGTCTTTTGTCTATTTGAGCCCTTGGGTATATCCATAAAGATATATAAAGATTTGCTTAAAAGGCTGAAGTGTTGAGTGTTTTGGATCACCTTGAGTATCTTCTCAGGTGACAGAGTGTATTCCCCGGAGTGAACTGAGACAGTTTAAAAATTAACATATATGAAGATGAAGACTGTAGTGATACAGAAAAATACAGAAACAAACCCATGAAGGGAAGTTCAGGACACTGTCATTGGAGGAAATGCACATACTACTTGTTTGTGCTTTGCTACCAGTGGATGAACAGGTAAATTACTGATAAGTGCCATATGGAACTGAGGGACACATGGAGAAATAGAAAATAGTGGAGATCATTCAGCATGACTTTGATGGCAGGAAGTTATCTCACTGTCTGTTAAAAGTCTTCTGAAACAAGTAAAGAAGCATATGGACCAAGGCCCATGTAGTTAATATAGTCTGCCTGGATTTTCAGAAATCTTTCAGCAAAATTTCTTATCAAAACTTTAATAAGAAGTTGAGCTTCCGTGGAATAAGAGGCAAGATCTTCCCATAATTCTATGTTTAAAGGATAGGAAGGAAAGAGTGATAATGACATTAAAGAATGAAAATGAATATTTACATTAGTAGGATAGTGGAATTCCACAGCTATTTTTCCCAGTATAGAAAAATGGCAAACTGATACTGAACTACTCAGAGCAGTATACTGAGAAATGAGCTCAGGTTTTAAGAAGCTGAGTAAGTAGGTGGTAAAACAGCAGATGAAATCCAGTGATAATAAATCCAAAGAGGCATGCTGGGGAAAACCAGTCTTGCCTATTCATATATAAGGACTGTCCCTAAACCTGCTGATAAAACTTTGAAAATGAATTTTCGAGGTTTATAGTTCTATAAAACCCTGGAGAGATATGACAGGCTTGATCATAGGTATGGAGCAGTGTCTGGGCAAGGAGATCTAACTGGACTAGGGTTTCAGTAAGAAAAAAGAAGTGACTAGGGGTGGATAAGGTAAGAGCATATAAAATCATGCTGGGGTTGAGTAGAAAAAATGATTATTCACTTTTTCTCAGAAGTATCATGGATCATTAAATCAAATTATCAGGCAGCAGGTACAAAACGAGAAAGAGGAATATTTTTCATGCAGTGCATGATGAATTCTTCGATTCCATTTCCACAGGAAGATCAGTAGTCCAAAAATGCACAAAGGTTCAAATAGTGACTGAATTCATAGAAGATGATTCCCAGAATGAGTATCAAACCCTAAGGTGCAAATCTAGTTTACAAAGTCCTGAAATCACACATTTCTGGGAACTGGGAGCAGATGCTGTGGAAATCTTACTGTGGGATTTTTCTGTGTTTAGCAGATGCACAATGATGGTTATAGTCATTACACTGTTTCAGACACAGGATACCTTGAAGGATCTTGGTTGTAGCCCAGTACTCCTGTTCATACAATCTTACATCCTTATCTACCTGCTTGTGTTCCATCTTTTAAAAAGTATGATAAATCTTGGGCACTGGATCAGATCCAGTGTCCACCTGCCCCTGTCTCTTTCGTCAAGCAAAACTCAGCAGAGAATGCTTAGAAAAAGGTTTAAGGTCTGCATGAGCGCATAGTTATGCTCCCACTCCCGCACACTCTATTGCCTGCAATCTGTGGCTTGGAGATTTTCAGAACAGGAGCTTTTTTTTTTTTTTTTGTAAATAGCTACTGTTGGGTTTTCTTAATCTAAATGCATCTAATTGTTTTTGAACTTACACTTTTGGTGTCTATAACCTACCATTGGAATGACTTTCAGCGTTGCCCAGATGCTGTGAGAAGTATCTTTTTTTTCTTGTTTTTGCGTGAATGACCTGATAATTTCATCTGATAGCCCTCTGCTACTTGTATTGCGGTGCTTAGTTCTAGGGGCTCACTGTTTCCTGTTCATCTTCTCTATAACGGTATTGATTTTACTTTTTTCTTTACCCGTTAAGTGTCTTTATTTACGTAATCTCCTCTCAAACAGAAGATGATCCATACCTTTGCTTATCTTTGCCATGTCCATCTTTTCTGTACATTCCCTGGTTCTTCTGTACCTGCAGAGGCACTTTGGACAGATCTTCTGATGAGTTAATATTAGGCAAGTTTTTGCAATGCTAGTAGTGAGTAAAGAGAAGTCTCACAATGCACCCTGTACTACGTGCAGGCAGGCCTACAGACTTCAGTAGGAGCTCCCCCAGAGCAAAGCAACTAAGTGATGGAAATTAAGCAACGTAAAAATGCCAAGATGCCTTTCACTACTCTGGGCAGAGACACACTGATACATATACGGTACCATCATCATGCCAAGCTTTGCATCAATAATAACAGAGAACAAGGCAGGAGTAGAATATAGCTAGCTTAACTGTCTTCATGTAAACAAATATTTGGAAATTATTTGTGTTCCAGTTTTTGCAGTTACTCACAATAATATAAGCATCATGATTTGTAATGTAAAATGCACATACAGATTGGTGGAGATAAGTGTCCAAGGAATTTTCTCTTCTGTCCCCATATTAAAGTGTACTGGCCAGCCATGGTTTCAGATTTTAGTGAGCTGCAATATAGCAGGTTTTTTTGGTCCCATAGACAGAAAGGCAATGGCTTCCAATGCAGCTGAAGAAGAGAGTGATGGAGGAGGCTGTGGACATCTTCTGCTCTTCTTCTTGTACCTGCACAGGGGTAGCATGGGAAGGTTACTGAGATTCCTTCTTCTCCTGTCCATGGCAGAGAAGCTCCTGTTTGTTGAAGTAAATCCTGGCAGACCTCGGACCATAAATTCAGTGTTTCTCAATCTCATGTTAAACCCTCTGTTAGGTCTTCTGTCATATCTGACCTGGGATTAATCTTGGCCAGTCTGAAGGATAGTAATTTTCTTATATTTCCCATTCTCATCTGTATTGTTAGCTGTACTTTATGCAAAAGTATTTTTCTTTCCTCATGTTTTTGTGCCTTCAGAACAGTATCTACCAGGACAAAAAAAAACCCAAACACCTCTTCCTTTACACTGTGCAGCATTGTAGGTTTTTGGATCTAACAATATAGTCAACAGTTATAAATCAGAATATCCTGATTATGAAATTGTACCAAAAAAACTTCACTGTTTGTAGTGGGTCTTTTTTATACGTGTTTCTTAATTTTTTTTTTCCTTATAATAAGAGTGGTTCTTTTTCAGGTGAAAGTTGTCTAAAATAGTTGTTTAAATGGATATCTAAGAAAAATACTAAATAACGTAAGACTTCTGATCACACTGTATAAGTGTAAACCATCATATTTCATGAAATGTCTGAAGTATATTTTACTTTTGCAGTCTGCAAATTTGACATACTTATGTAACAGAATAAAAATAACGGATACGAATGAAATATTAAGGTTTGTAGACAGGTCTCTTCTCTTAAGATCTTTTTAATTTGGATATTCGTAAGAATTCAGATAGTGTAAAGATACTCAGTCACCTGAACAATGACAAAGACTGGACTTCCTCTGTTAAGACCATTGGGTACAGAGCAGGTTTCTTGACTGCCTTAAAAAGTTGCTTGTGTGTTTTGGCCCTCAAATGCTTGGATGTTTTCTCTTTTCATTTCATGTTAACCTTTGAGGAGGAGGAAAGATGTTTATGGTATATAGTAGAAAAAAGCAGATGTTTTCATCTGTAAGGAAAGGGTTTAAGATTTGTTTGCACCAAAGGTCGGTCTCAAAGGCACATTTTTCCATATGTGTAATTTTACAGTAATAAATTAATAAATTCTTTAAAAATATATATATTATAATGGGAAGTAGTCAAGATTTAAGATTTTAAATCAGTTATTTTGTGGCATACCGTCATCAATTTATTTTCAACAAATTACTGCGAGTATTTTTATACAGGCAGAGCATACTTGCTAGAAGTCTACTCTAATTATACGCTAGACTAAATCTGGTGGTTTTTCATAAATACTACTACTTATAGAAAATCTATATATTACTGTAAAACTAAACTTATTTTTTCTTTTACATTTGATTTACTGCATTTACTCAAACTGACTAAGTACTTTAAACATGCAATTAAACAATATTTTTTTAATGTGTGCAATTTGAGCAAAAAGCCAGAAAGCTGCCCAGTCCATGTATTCTCTTTGGTAAATGTGTACAAATATTAGTTTTTAAAGCATAAATTACAACTCAGAAAATATACGATGGTTTCTTCAGTTTTTCAAAAGATTTGAAACCTGATATTATGTTATTGTTGTTGTTATTGTTATTGCTTTAGATAATGTTATCTGTGAAAGTTAAACAAGTAAAATGCAGGAAATATAGTGTCAAGACCAATGCCGTGTATTTATATTTTTTGTGGTATTTTCTATTCAGTTACATGAAAGTGAATTTTTTCTTGCAGATTTTAATGATTTCCAGGAATTTAGGCTTTTTCTTTAAGAAGCAATTACTGTGAAATTATCATCCCATTGCACTGGTCCATCCCTTGCTGACCCTTCTGCTTATTTTTACCTCAGACTCAATTTGACCTGAACAACGGAAAACAGATTTTATAACATGATTAAGAGGAAATGGCATTGGGGAGGGGGAGGATTATACTGCCTGAAGTGTTACCAAGGTAAATAAACACACTTTTGATTTTTTTTTTCCTTTTTTTTCTCCTATTATCTTTCACTGCTTCATGATTTGTGTCTTACGGTTTCTAAAAAGAAACCAAAAACCACCAAAAAAAGTTCAAAAAACCCCTGTAACAAGAACAACAAAAAAGCCTATAACTGCAAGTTCAATTATTTTCATTGTGTACTACAGTAACAGTAGTTATTGGTTATGGTTAATGCTCTTAGGCAGTAGACAGTGATCTGCCAAGATCTCTGTTGGTTTGATGCGAGGCTGAGAACACAACTGTTACCTCAAGTAAGTGGAGGGAAATTAAAAACTTCCCTTTCATAATTTCAATCACTGTGAACTCTGCTGAAGGAATTTAACCTCTAAAAAGAACCTTGTTTTGATTGGTTATATAAAAATACACGCTGATTTTCTTGAATTGCTTGAAGTTGTTGCAGCTTTTACTTATTCCCAGCTGCAAAGAAACACACTTGTTGAAATGGATATTGGACTTTTTGCACTGGATTTCAAGCTGTCACACTTAGCAAAATGGTGCACCAAAATGCAGGGCCGAGGTGATGTCTTGATGGCTGGTCTGCTATGGTGTGGATGGCTTCCACATACAGAAGATACTGAAGCCCACTAGAGGGCTCACAGGCTGAGGACACTGAGTTTTCCCATCCTGCCTATTCTTTTCTGCAGGACCTGACAGTGAGCCTGGAAAGCACCTGCCAGCATCTGGAATATAAGTGATAGCAAGTATATGTAGAAAGCTCCCAATTGTTTTAAGGACTACTATTGTCTACACATTCTCAATATTTTAGTGTGGGTAACAAGCAGCTGTAGTACCCCTGTACAAATGGCGCTCCTTAAAAAACAGATTCTGCACATACTTATGCATATGCGCATTTTCATTTGCAAGGAGCAGTTCCGTTTTGTACTCTGAATATGATTCAGTTGGTTGTGATGGTCACATTCGAAGTGCTCTGCTGGTTTATAGATGCTACATCAGAAGGTTACAGGTGTCCTATCTGCCAGCCCCATTGGAGTGGTTTGGATGTGCTGCAAAACCTCAGATGAGAGAAAGCACTTGTGCAAGCAGCTGAATTAATCACTTCTGGTCAACTGAGTAACTCCCAGTCTAGGGTAGGCTAGAAATTTCTAGACTATTATGATCAGCAGAATATCTCAGTATGCATACAGTGTTTGGTTGTGTTTTTTTTTTTTTAACTAAAGCCAAAACAATTTGTAATAATTGATTTCTGCTTCCCTGTTGCTTTCCACAGAGAACAAATGACACTCATGCTTAATTTATAAGCCTGTTTGGTATAATTCAGTTTCTGTGTATTATCAAAGCAAAAATTACTGCTGGTAGGGTAAGAGGACTGGAGCTCCTTATTCGCATATGCTGGGCCATCTTCCCTGCTGGGCCAGGATGAAGACTAGCAGTTCTTTGGAGAAGAGTTCATATTTCATTCACAATGGCTGCCCATAATACAACTGCAGCGCGCTCATTGGGACTGAAAATATCCTAGTACCCTTGCACTGTATATCAGCATAGTCTGGCTCTCTTGAGAAAGAGCAAGCTGCTTTTTTTTTTTTTAACTGGGAAAGCCCTATGTATTATTGGAATAATATTATTTTAAAACCAGTAGTACCAGAATAAGTCAAGGTCATCAATAATCCTCTGCTTTTATCTGAAAAAATAAATAGGAGTGGAAATGCTATAAATGTTGATAAGCATCTAAATCTTTATATATATATATATATAATATCTCATATGGAAGAATACTACAATACAAATATCAAAGTGAGACACAATGAGCCATCATTAATTTGTTCCGACTGACACTTTTTTTTTTTTACAAGTGGCTGCTGTGTACTTAGGAAGAAAGAAACACAGCCTGTTTTCTTAAATGGCTTCTCAACAATTTCCACTTGAGGAAGAAAAGGTTCTCCAAACTCTGAAAAAGCATTTGGAATTACAAAGCTCAAGCTAGAATGAAGTCAGGGTAATCCTCTGTCCTTTATTATGCAGCAGGTCAGATTAGAGGATCACAGAGATCTTTATGGCTTTATAATCTATGATTAACATATTAATTTTTAACTGTGTGCTTTGGTCCAGTTCTTTGTAACAATGCATTTAAGCGTGTCTTTGTTTGGAGCAGGTGGAGCCAAAGCAAGGGGTTAAAATTAGGCAGATGTTGAAGTGCTCTGCAAGCAGGAGCTTGAGTCCTGACATCCTGAGTTCTCTTTGTCTTTCAGAATGTTTGCAGTGAAATGTCTTCGTGCCTTCAAGTTTTTATATATACATAAAAAGGTACAAAACTATTAAGATTATAGGACTTTGCCAAAAGAAACAATTTTATTTATTAAGAAATGCATTAAAATATGTTTTCTTTAGATGGAATAATCAACTTTTCCCTTGTTTGCTTTTTTTTTTTAATCACATATTCGGACAAAATGCATACATCACCAATAGAAATATTTTAACAGCTCAGTTCTTCTTGTGGACATACATTAGAATAATGTAAATGATGGAAAATTAACATTAGCAACCTGAATTCTGTATTTTGGGGTCTAAATTAAATCTATAAACAGTTATTAGAGCTAAGTAATATATCTTACATTTCTAATAACCTGTTAAAGTTTGAAAAGTAATAAAACTGAGCATATTATATATCATTCTTAGATAATTAATTAAACATCAACAGTAACACTGAACTTAAATATACTGACCCCTGAGGAGTATATCTTTGACAGTAGTAACATGAAGTAGCTGGCTTACAAAGCGAGACTAATTCTCCAAATACCTATTGGGGTCATTACTTTCATAACAAAGGGCCTCTGCCGGCTAAAATCAATAAATTCATAGCAGTGTGGCACACCTTGAAAAGCATTGAGGAGAGAAATAATAAGCACATATGCCTATAATAAAAAGGACCTACGTCTTTCTGTAAGAAAGATTAATCTTTCCATCTCCCTTTGGTATGGTAGTTTACATCTCTCCGACTGTTTCTATTACAAGTGGAGTTGCAAACGTAATTCATAGACAATGATATCAACAAATTTACTTCCATTTGCAAAGTTTCTGTCAAGTTTTCTTGTATTGATTTGTTATTCATTCACCCAGTACTTCCAAAAACATTTCTACATGCCGTTGTCATAAGTCTTCAGGAATCTCAGATGTGTTGGGTTTACTGGTTCTCAGCCAGTTTTCAGCTGCCGTTCTCAGCGCTGCCAGTTTTTCAGTTATCCAGATGCTGCAAGTTTTGCTGGTAGGATAGCTGCATCTATTCTGTTTCACTGGTGAAATACACCCTTTCTGACTACTTTGTAGTTTCTGCCATCCTAGAATTCCCTCACAGTTCATTCTTTTTTCTCCATTGGTCTCCCTTCCTGCTATGCCTTTTCTTTCTCCCATTTCAATCCACTTCTCTTTCCACATTGTCTTTCTTGAAACCTCATTTTCCTCCTTGCTTATTGCATAGTTTCTCTTCTGTGTACCGTTTTGTTCTCTGCATAATTATCAAGGTTTCAAGTGTTTTGCCACAGGCAGCTGCAACTGTTGACCAAAGAACTCTTGACTGAAAACCAAACCAATAGGTGACCAGCAAGAGAATTACTAGACTTTATATAAAAGTGTGTGTGATTCCAGATGGCTGGCTGATTTTGAAAACCACCCTGTCTTAAGACATTATGGTACTTAATAGTTTTTGAGGTCCTGTTTCTCCTTTTATGAGCAAGTTCTGGGTTTTGAGCTGGCAAGCTGTATAATTGTCAACTGGGATGTTATTTAGGACGATGCACAAGAATAAATGGGAAAAAAGAAAACACAGAAGCAGCAAGAGAGTTTTTCCTGGTCTCTGCATGCCTCTACCTTATGTCGAAGTTGAACTTTTACAGTGTGTGGTAATGTTGATTTGCGATTCTTAGCAACTGTACATTAGCTGTCCAAAAGTCTACACCAGAGTTAGGGTTGCCAAGGGCACTTTCAGTTCAATTACTTTAAATTCTCATACAGTACAGTAGTGCGTTTTTGAACACTAGAAAGTGATGAATTAAAGAAATGCTGACTTCGGATTATGAAAAACACTTGCAGGTATGCCACAAAATATTCTAACACTGGCCTCCTGAATCAGGCAGTAGCTACTGGGAACAGTAATAATTGTACAGTAGTGCACTGAAGTACCAATGGAAATACTTGCATTGTATCCCAGATATTTGAGTTTGCAGCATATGCCTTGTTGGTGCTCCATCTTCTATTCACAGTATTAAGTGCAAATGTACTGAATAGTGGGGGATTGGCTGAAGAGGTTGTTGGTGTCATTGTGAATGATGTATTAAGACCATAGTAGAAGCCTGAGGCTGGGATTGAGCACCAGTTATTGTCACCTAAACACAGGTCTCTGCAAGTAAACTCTGTGAGTAAGGGTGGGATTGAATTCAGGTACCTGAACTTAGGTGTCTAATGCTATCTGAGATGCCCTGGCATATCTGAGGCAAGGGCATATGGCTAGTGAATGTGACCCAGGGCCACACGGAGATTGAAGCAGTGAAGCCAGATTCTCGCACGTGCCTTCAAGAACATTTGGAGCAGAATTTGTTTCCTGAGTGCCATTTGAGGTGGTCTAGTGTATCGCACTGAGGAGAAACTCATAAATACTAATGAAGCTTACGGGTCTTCCATAGAGCCTGTGTTGTATCTGTGTTGTATCAACTCCATACATGTGATATGAGTACCTCACAGCTTCTCAAATCACTTCAGATGTCTGTATTGAAGTAATATAATAAATTCTATACTTAACTCTCTCTTTACAATAGTAGGAACTTGATAATTTTTTGCCACCTAAATATTTATCGATGAAGAACTGAGCATATCTCACTTTCAGTACTAAGATTCTATATCACTGAGAAAAACAAGGTAGCATTTTGTCATCATGATGGATAACAAAACAGTAATATGGATGATAGAGATCAATGCAATACAACACGTAAATAAAGACAATTTAGGAAAAAATGCTCTCGTATATGGGAGAAGTGATTACGTTTGCAGGACTGTTTGATGAGTAGTAGATTCAGAGATAGAATGGAAACCATACTTAAGTGGTTTCCTTTTAGCTTGTGCCTAATGCACTCGTTTTGCTTTCATGTAATGGTTTCTTTCCCATAATGCTTCTATACTGTTCTGCAATGTCCCTAGTGGAAATGTCCTGACCCTCTTATTAAAGAGGGCAGAGTTGAGTTCAACATTGTTAAATCTTCTTACTTTGATTTTTCAGAGGCTTGGGAATATTTTTGTTCAGATTGTGACACTAGCAAGTGACCCTGCCTATGCATGAGCTGGTGGGTTAACCTTGGCCAGCAGCCAGATACCCACCTTGGCCTCTTGCCACAGAGGCCACCCCTGCAGCCCCCCCACATCTACCAACACCTTGCCACCCAAACCCGATACAGTCAGAAACAGAAGTTTCATTTTTGTGCCAATGAAGGAAATATTCATTCTTCCCTTCTGCTGTGTGTAGCTGTTTGAAGATCGTTCTGCTGGCCAGAATTAACCCTTTTCCTACTTCTTATTTTATCTCTACTTATTGTTTGACCTTTGTCTTTTAAGTTGAGGGAGTGTTGTAAGTAGGGTTTGATGAGCTAAACAAGAGACAAGGAAATTAGAGAGACCGAATGAGATCAGTGGTGAAATATTATTTGCAAGAATGGAAGGGATAAGGAGATCATGGTGTATTTCTTTAAAAATATTTCTATATTTATGCAGTTTGGCTATGGAAGTACTTTGTATTTACATAGAAAATAACTTACTGTAAAAAAAGAAGTAAAAACTCTGAGACAAATCCAGATTTTTTTAACCCACTGTTCTGAATTTGAAATTTCGTATACTTGAATGTGTGTGCAACACTGAGAACTAGAATAGTTTGCATGTTTAATCATCTTCTTTACTGCAGTAAGTTATCTTGCTGAGAACAACAGTATGTTTATGTACATGTGGGAAGAGGGATAAAAAACTTCAGTTTAAATCTAGAGAAAAAAACCCCACATGAGTACAGCTATTTCATTTTTTGCTGCTTGTGCCTTAAAATATATTTTTTTATTACATCTTTCACTAGAGTATTTCAGCATCAATACACTAATCATTTATACAGGCTGAGGATATCACCTATGCTCTCAGGTGATAGCTGGCATTTTCTCCATACTCTCTGAGATAATGTAAAGAATTTCAGTCATTTACTTTTCACACAGGCAGGATTTTCCCATCAGTAGCTTTACAAGGTTATCTGTTTATAATCCTTCCTCACTTCTTGAACGCAATTTTGCTCTTAATGCTGATGTTGAATCCTCTTGTAAGGTTTGTCTTCATCCTTTGTTGCAGGGGTTTTAAGTAGGGTAATAAAATCTAGTGATGTGGTCATTGTTATATGCTAAAAGCCTATAGTCAGGCAACTTCTGCCAGAAATGAAATTGGAAAACATTATCAATGATGATGTTTTGTAAGATAAGATGGGTTTAATTATGTTTTATAAGCACCGATGAGAAAGAAGTGTACTTGCTAACTACCATTTCATCTCATTTATTCACTACACTTCTTCCAGTGTACTATATATGTTTCACAGGAAGCTGTCCAAAGACAATATTTTGAAATTAATTATTGTTATGACTTAGTCTTTTTGCTTTAAAAAAAAAAATAGCACTGCAGAGAATCCTTTTTCTTCCCAAGGGCGCAGTACTAGGAGGATGCCAGGAGGGTCACAGGACACTAAGAATGCAGCTTCCACTTTTCCCTGTTAAAAGATCCTATAGGAAGAAGAGGATCAGTGAAACTACTGTTTAATTTGCTTGCTGGTCCATCTGAATTGTGTCCCATGAGATTAATTCCTGTTCTTCCTTGTCAACAAAGAATAACTACTTTGTTGGATTTGATTTTTGTGAGTTGGTGATGCGCTTCGTGGCCTGTTTTTTTTCTTTTTGCCCCTGAAAACACTAGGTCCATTAACTGTTGTTTGGTGAATACTCTTGTTACCATCTTTATGTTCTACATTGTAAAGTTTGCTACAAAAGGTCTAAAATCCTCAGATAATATGAAACTTTTTAGCAGCGACAAAAATCCACTCGGGACTAACAGTAAGTCGAAGCCTTGATTTTTCTTCTTATATCTTCGTAAGTGGGTTAAATTTTAAATTCTATCTTTGCAAAATATTCCCAGTGTATTAGTGCTCATCAGAAGTACACTGCCTTTGCCAGAAGCTCACCTTGTGTTGGCTAAGGAGTAATGCTGACAAAGTAGCAGGGGCACAGAAAGAGCTCTTCTCACCTGACTTCAGATGTCCACATTGTAGATGAACAGGGCAGAACTGTAAATGCAATTTAATGAAAAGAAACAAACACATTCTCAAACACTGTTACTTGTATCAGCGTTAGGATGAGATGCCTGCTTCTCTCCGATAACTAGAAAAAGCGCCTAAGATGAATTCCTTAGAGGTAGATGCCTATGGTGTAAACACTGGGACAGATAAATTCCCATTCAGAACATCTGTCATTTTACACTGATGAAAACACAACACTTCATTAATGCTAACTGATATTTTGCATAAATAGAAGCAAATATACATACATAACCCATATTTTTGGTATCATTTAAAGAGATATTTTTCTTCTAACTAAAAATTCTATTTAAAGATGAGTGCTTCTGAAAATCAGTTTTGAGCTTGTATATGGGAGGATTGATTGAGTTGAGCAGATTCTGCATTTAATGACAAAATAACATAAAGTTGTAATATTTTAATGCCAATGTAAGCCTACTTGGCAAAATACTTTAAATGTGATTGGAATGCAGAAGGAAGATATTATTAAATGAAATGGAAGTGTTTTAGTGGTGGAGAAGCACTATTTACTAAGTGAGTGAGTATATTTAGGAGGCTAAACTAAGATACAAGCTGGTTTTTGGGACATATAAAACATTACAAGCTCCTCATTTTCAAACATTTATATATTGAGTTAAATGCAGTATGAGTGTAAACAAATCAACAAAGTTTATATGACTTGCATCTTCTGCAAACTTAAGGCCATGTGTCAAGTACTTGCCAGGAAAAAAAGATATATTTAACTTTGAATTTGAAAAGATATGTCGGCAGATTGTGATTTTTTAAAATCAGTTTTCTTTTTCAATACCTTTTTTGAGAGAAAGGAGTGGTTTTGGTATAGAATAATTTTAAATTGGAGTGTTTGAATCAGGTACAACAAATTAACTTCTATGATACTGTCTGACACTTATGGAAGGTAGTAATAATACTCTTCAAACAGGGACTATGAACTGAAACATGTTTGAGGAAAGCTATTACTCTGATTGGTAATTCATGTGTAGATAACAGATACCAAAGAGGTCATGTTTATAAATAAGTTTAGTTTCATAGACATGTCCAACAATTTGCAAGTTCCTCAACAAATTGTTCAGTTTAGTTTTGTGTTCTGAGTCAACAATTTCCAAGAACAGCAATTTTGAAAATGTCTTCTGGGTAAATATGAAATAATGGTAAGGCCTCATATATATCAATGATCAAATGCTATTTATAGAATATTTCTAATCTATCAAGAACAACCAGAACCCCTACTGCAGGAAAAAAATGCATAGTTCCTCCCAGGCCTTCCTTGCTGTCCAGAGTAAAGAGGGTATGAACCAAAGGCCGTGGAGGTTATAGGATTCCCCTATACCTTAGCACCTTGGGTTTGGCTTGTTGCCCCTTGACTCCTCAGAACTAGCTACCTGTTTTAATTAAGGTTTGTTCAATGGCAAGGGGCATTTCTGTGTGATGGAGAAAGTAGCAGCATTACTTTTATGGCAGGGCTGCCCTTGGTATCCAAATCATACTGAGCTATTCATCTTTCAGGAGCTATCTCCGAGCTGAGCAAAACGGTTGTGGTGCTGACAGAGGCATTGTTTTTCTTGTTGGACTGTGACATGTGTCTGTTTTTGGCAAAAGGGAGTAATGGATGGATGTGGAGTCTTCCTTCTCTACCTCCTTCAGACCTTCCTTGGCCCTCTGGCAGCTGACTAGGTTCTGCATTGGGAAGGAGCACAGGTACCTAGTTCAAACCTGACATTGATGGTTCATACTTGGTTTTGTCTTTTTAGAATCACAGAATCCCATAACGGCCCAGGTTGGAAGGGACCTCAAAAGACCACCTGGTCCAACATTTTTAGCAGAATCTCAGGTTGCTCCACCTGATCTCTGTGGACCTGCAATACTGGTCCTTATCAAAAACACTGATACTTTCCTACCACTTGCTGAAAAGACAGAGACTGCTTTCTAGGTCACCATTGAGGATCTTTTCACAGAGTCACAGAATGGCGATTTTCCATACCTGAATGTGTAAGCATGGACCTCTGAAGCCTGAGGTACCCAAGCTGACCCAACACAAATTGGTAGCATCATACAAAATTGTGTAGCAGCACGTGGCCACACTACCTTGACTCTAAAGCCTTGATTGGGTCAGTTTTGTGCCCCAGCTGGTAAGTGTTAGTTCTTCATTGTTGATCTCACCAGGCAGATTGTTGCAGCTGCCACTTGTGACAGCTGTGGCAGTTGGCTTGTGCTGGCCATTGCATTTTCCTTGGTAGTGGTACCTTTAGCTCATATCTGTCTACAACTCTTAGAAATCTCATTTGTGGTATCCTCAAGCATTTATCTATTTATTTATATTATTTATCTATTTATTATTTTATTTATTTGTGTATTTATTTATTTATGCTTGTCGCCTTTACTGGTAGCGGATGTATCATCTTCACCACAATTATTTTCATTAACAACTATGTGCTCTAACCTGGCAATTACATAAATTGTTGCAAAATAAATAGTTGCAAAATGTAACAACACGTTTTTCCTTTAAGCAGCACTAATGGATAGAAATCTTATTGTGTAATTTTAAATGCAATGAGCAGCAGTATAGAAGGATTAAGTGCTTTGTCCAAGGTGACATGACACTGCAGGTCTTCGACAGACCTGTATCTAGGATCTAGTTAATAAAGAAGACAATTGTAATGCATCGGAGGTAAGTTTTCTTCCCAAGAGGAAGACTGGAGAAAAACTGACATATTTGAAATCTCTTACAATATATATATTTTAAAGAAGATATAAACCAAATTGTAGCTAACTGTTCCTTTATGACACATGAACTTTGAAATTGGTGATAATAGTCACAGTCAGAAAGCTGTACAAGACAAAACTGATTATTAAGCTTATGTTTACAATAGAAATGCCAGATTATGATACAGAAAGAGGATGTCTATAGGGTAAATAATAGTCTCCAATATCACAGAATCACAGAATCACAGAATGTTAGGGATTGGAAGGGATCTCAAAAGATCATCTAGTCCAATCCCCCCGCCAGAGCAGGAACACCTAGGTGAGGTTACACAGGAAGGCGTCCAGGCGGGTTTGAATGTCTCCAGAGAAGGAGAATACACAACCTCCCTGGGCAGCCTGTTCCAGTGTTCCATCACCCTCACTGAGAAAAAGTTTCTTCTCAAATTTAAGTGGAACCTCTTGTGTTCCAGCTTGAACCCATTATCCCTTGTCTTACTGTTGGCTGTCACCGAGAAGAGCCTGGCTCCATCCTCGTGACACCCGCCCTTTATATATTTATAAACTTCGATGAGGTCACCCCTCAGTCTCCTCTTCTCCAAGCTAAAGAGCCCCAGCTCCCTCAGCCTTTCCTCATAAGGGAGATGCTCCACTCCCTTCATCATCTTTGTGGCCCTGCGCTGGACTCTCTCCAGCAGTTCCCTGTCCTTCTTGAACTGAGGGGCCCAGAACTGGACACAATATTCCAGATGAGGTCTCACCAGGGCAGAGTAGAGGGGAAGGAGAACCTCTCTCGACCTACTAACCACCCCCCTTCTAATACACCCCAGGACGCCATTGGCCTTCTTGGCCACAAGGGCACAGTGCTGGCTCATGGTCATCCTGCTGTCCACCAGGACCCCCAGGTCCCTTTCCCCTACACTGCTCTCTAGTAGGTCATTCCCCAACCTATACTGGAACCTGAGGTTGTTCCTGCCCAGATGTAAGACTACATTTTCCCTTGTTATATTTCATTAAATTTTTCCCCGCCCAACTCTCTAGCCTGTCCAGATCTCGCTGGATGGCAGCACAGCCTTCTGGCGTGTCAGCCACTCCTCCCAGTTTGGTGTCATCAGCAAACTTGCTGATAGTACACTCAATTCCCTCATCCAAGTCGTTGATGAATATATTGAATAGTATTGGTCCCAGAACTGACCCTTGAGGCACTCCACTAGATACAGGCCTCCAACCAGACTCTGCCCCATTGACCACGACTCTCTGGCTTCTCTCCTTCAGCCAGTTTGCAGTCCACCTCACTACCTGATCATCCAGTCCACACTTCCTCAGTTTTTCTGTGAGGATGCTGTGGGAGACGGTGTCAAATGCTTTGCTGAAGTCAAGGTAGACCACATCCACTGCTCTACCATCGTCAATCCACCTTGTTACGTCTTCATAAAAGGCTATGAGGTTGGTCAAACACGACTTCCCCTTGGTGAAGCCATGTTGACTGCCCCTGATGACCCTCTTATCCTTGATATGTCTTAAGATTGCACCAAGGATAAGGTGTTCCATCACTTTCCCAGGGATGGAGGTGAGGCTGACTGGTCTATAGTTGCCTGGGTCTTCCTTCTTGCCCTTTTTGAAGACCGGAGTGACATTTGCTTTTCTCCAGTCCTCAGGCACCTCTCCTGTTTCCCAAGACTTGGCAAAGATGATGGAGAGTGGTCCAGCAACGACTGCAGCCAGCTCCCTCAGCACCTGCAGGTGCATCCCATCTGGACCCATGGATTTATGGATGTCCAGATTGCTTAATTGCTCCCTAACCCAGTCCTCATCAACTGAGGCAAACTCCTCCATTGCCCTGCCTTCCTCTGGGGCCTCAGGGGTACGGGGCTCCTCAGGACAGCCTCTGGCAGAGTAGACAGAGACAAAGAAGGCATTCAGTAATTCTGCCTTCTCTGTATCTTCTGTCACCAGGGCACCCACCCTGTTCATCAGTGGGCCTACATTGCCTCTGGTGTTAGTTTTATCTGCCATGTATTTGAAGAAGCTCTTTCTGTTGTCCTTGACCCCTCTCGCCAGGTTTAACTCTAAGGAGGCCTTAGCTTTCCTAGTTGCCTCCCTACATCCTCTGACAACAGCCTTATATTCTTCACAAGTGGCCAGCCCCTCCTTCCATGATTTGTAAACTCTCCTCTTCCACTTGAGTTTTCCCAGCAGTTCCCTGTTTAACCACGCAGGTCTCCTGGCTCCCTTCCTTGACTTCCTGCACGTCGGGATGCAGTGATAGTGTGATTTCATGTGATTAATGTGACATTCTGTTTGCTGTAATAACTGTATTATACTCTGTGCATTATTTTGGGGAATATTTGTATAAAACATATCAAATGCAAAACAATACCATATGAAAGTAGCCGTCAAAGATTATTCAGGTCCTCTTTCCTACATGTTTTGTTTATTTTTGTGGGCTTATATATTGCATAGGAACAAATTTACATTTGAGAGCATAATGTATCATTATACAATCCAAATATTTCTGTAAAACAGATTACAGAATAATGACCAAAAGATTAGATTTTTTTCTTTTTTTTTGTGGTGACAAAACTATGAATGAGATGAAGATCTGCAAAGTGGAAGTTAAAAGAAAGGTGCATTTACTCTATTGATTAAGTTGCAAATTCAACATTTATTTTAGCTTATGAAAAATATCAGTTTTTATCAGTATTGTTCACCTAGAAATTATAATGGAACAATGATGCCCGCTAAACAGAAAGTTCCCTAAATCCTCAGTACAAATAAAAATGTACAGCCAGAAAACTTGGGATGGAAATGGGAACTGAATGGGAACTGAAATTAAAAGGCTGGTGCTCTGCGATGAAGGAGAAATTTTAAAAATATTAAATATTTGTTTACTTTTAATTTTCTTTCTTAGTTACACCTTTAATGAAGAGAATACAAATAATATTTTCTTTATGCAGCCTGGGCTAGTGAATGAAAAATCTAACTGCTTAGGGATCATTTTCATCCTCTCCCTCAATACCAATAAAAGGCTGAACATTTTTTATGTCATTAGCGCAGTTCTCATTCAGATGTGCTTCCTAATAATTATTTACATTTACCTATGCATTTTCTCACATTGTTTGTTTGAAGGTTTCTAGCATGGATCTTGTTCATATATAGCCTGACAATAAATTGGTCTAAGGAAGGAAAGGGGCATCTGATCTAACTGATAAAAGCCTGTTGGTTTTATTAACAGCTGAATACTTCAGCTGCTTTGGATGAATGCTAACTTAATTCTCAGGCCACTTTACTGAAATGAATAGGCTTTCCTCCTGAAAGAAGCTGACAAATATATTAGAGGGCAGACCTTTATTTTGCCTGATAAGATGAAAATATGTAATTTGTTTTATACTTACTACTCTAATTCTCCAAATGTTTTGTGAAATAGCAATAAACCGTACGTCTTTTAACAGATTTTACTGGTGCGTATATATGCTTTCCATGTATATTTGTGCAATTAGCTGCTAGCAGTGGGCAGTAAAACAGCTATTACGTACTCTCCTTTCCATAAGGAATTGAATTTCAGAATTAAACTTGGCTTATTGCAGAGGAAATGTGCTCATCCACCAGCAGAAGAGTGTCATCTGTGCTGGTGACTCTGCTCCCGGGACAGTGGCAGTGCTGGCACTGGTGCCCGGCGGCCGCCAGCACCAACACCTGGGAAGGGCAGAAAGGCTGACGGGAGGAAAAGTGTGGTCCAGGAAACACAGAAACAGTATTTATTCCCTTCGAAGTAGAGAGAGAGAGAGTGCATGAGAGAGAGAACTTAGCGTGTTTTTTTTATTATTATTATTATTTCTCTTCTGAGACTGCACACGAGAAGAAGAGTTAAAACATACTCGACCTTAAGGAGAAAGGAGAAGAGAGTCCATTTAATTGACTCTGATCTACAAAGGGACTAGAAAATGGACTTTAAGCTCAGGGAGCAGAACCCACCAGCGCGTCTGCATCCAACCTCTGGAGTTATACAGGTCTCTAGTTCAATGGCACTTGTGAAAACCCATTTACTTACCTGAATATTGAGTTAGCTTGTATTGTGTAAGTCTTTGCCTTCAAAAGGTTTCTTGCCTTTTTCTGAAGCTGCTTTGTTCTGGTTTGTCAAAAAACAGTGCTCCTATCTATGCCACTAATTCCCAAAATAATTTCCTCCATCAGGAGGCCTCAAGCCACTAATCTAGGCCACTGTTCCCACTAAATTCAAGAAACTGCATTGCTGTAAATCCCACATCTTTTGCTTAGAGGAATGCATCTGGAATAGGAAAGTGTATGGCTTATATTTGATACTGTTTTAATGTTTAGGCTACTTCTGCAGAAATTTTGCACTGAAAAAAATCCCTATCACAGTAATGAACAGATGAGACAAAGCACATCAGAAATTATGTGCAGCCCCAATGATGGGGTAACGTAGCCTTGCATAATAAACTTTGTAGTGGCGTTATTTTTCAAATGATGAGTTGAGCATTCATGATGAGTTGAGCATTTGTGATGGCAGTACTGACAATGTTTATCAACAGAAATTCTGCTTTGATACATCCAGCCAGACATAAGGCTGAATGGTTCACAGGGTTAGAAATGGGATACAAAACATTAAACTTTGCATTCCTATTTCAGGAATGTCACATTATTAGTACCCATTAATTGGTATCCTCAAATTTGGTGTTTTGGCTAATTTGTAGTAGAAGCTATTTTTTTATAAGAAAATATTCACATCGCAACTCATAAGTTTCTCAGATGGCAGAGATCGTTAAATTATGGAAATATGAAGCTCAAGTTGACTTGAAAAGATCATCTAATTCATCACCTATACTGAAAGCAGGATCAAGTACATCCATATGTGACAGATGCTAGTGTGTATTCTGTTCTTAAAGTGAGAAAACTTATCTTGAGATTAGACAGAAATGTTCTTTGATGTAAATTAAGACATCTCTTCTTATCTGCTGTGGCCACAAGGAAGAACTGGTGGCCATGCTTCCTTCACCAGCTTCTGCCTACCCTAATCAAGTGCCTCTCCTCTCCCACCTTCACGCTGCCACTTCCTCTCAGCTGCACCTTGTGGGCTCCTTCAGCTTTCCTTCATCAAAATTACATGTTTTGGTCTTTTAGTATCTTCTTATTTTCATTTGGGCTCTCCAATTTGTCTAGGCTAACTTGCCCCAAAATGCTGACTGTTGTCTGGAAAAGGTCCACTACTGGAAAGCAGAAGAAAGTAAATACTTCTAGTGTTTCATACAAAATATTTGAGTTTTTTAACAAATCCAAAGCAATACTGCTTTTTTTCCTGCAGCAGTCATGTACAGACAGTGATGAGTCACATATATTTAGGGATCTATTTTAAACCCCCAAATCCTTTCTGTTGTGCTGCTGAGTTTCCAGGCTGTTGTCATGTGGGTATTCTATCTGGCCCCTCTTTTTAGGTATCACACTTAGGACCACATCAGTAGATTTCTTTGGCTCACCAGGTTCACGTGATGTTCTGGTTGTCTGAAGAGTTAGTTATGAAATTTCCAAGAGTCAGGCTGTGCCCTGTGAGCAGCGTAAGGAAAGTCTCTTCTGTACCACTCTGCAGATGCTGGATGAAGCTGGGTCCAGGACAAACTTCTGTAGAGTTATAGTCACCCATTGTCCCACAGGTCATTAAAGAAATATCAGCAACATTTTGAGTGTTATTTTTCAACATGTTTTGTACCATCTGGGGCTCAACTCACGTGTCCCATGTAGACACTAGATCTGTTTGAGACATCCTGTGTTTTCTGCCTGGCTTCCAGCTGCTAGGACTCATGGTCCAGCAGCGTGGACCCAAAAGGTCTCTGCCATGTCTATGAGCCTCGTGTCAGGAGACTTACGTGTGCCTGGATACCTCTCTGTCTTATTCCCTGTGGCTTTTCAGATCTTACTGTGGAGTATTGCCTTATTCTTCCTTTTGGCTCTGACCCTATTGAAAAAACAAATCTTTGTTATAAACAGACTTTTAATTTCTCATAGTGTAAAAATATACATAAATATGTAAAATTTTCCAGTAGGCTCTGCTTACTGGATTTCTTCAGGCCTAGCTGTAGTCTTCCTTATTGATTTTGGGAGATTTGGCATGTTTTTTATTTCACTCAGAAGTGGACGGAGAGAGAATCCTCTGCTCCAGGTTTCTTTCATTATGCCTTTTAAGATCCATCAGTAAAGATTTCCCAAAGACATTTTTCTGTTAGTTTGTTAGAGTCACATTAACTCAAAATAAAACCTATTTGGCCTAGCAATTAGAAATATACTTTCTATTTTTATCTCCTTAGCTATAAAGGGAAATCGTGTAACCTAACTGGAATATTGTTGGATTGCAATGTCAATATGTACAGAGATGTCATACAAAAGTAAAATATTGAAATCGTTATATATTATATAAATGTCTATTTTTCCAATTTTAATTGTTCTTTATATTTACAAAGGATCAAGTGCTTTCAGAAGATATCCTTTCAAACTACATATAAGCCCTGTGTAAAAACAGTCAGCAAAGTTGATAAGGATAATTTTAGAAATGAAGCTGAGTGGCTCGGTTTTTGCTATGAAAGAGATGTGTAACTTCAATAAATGAGAACATTTATATTTGGCTTGCGGGAAGAATCAGTTGATTTGGTTGAGGCAGTTGTTGCTGATTTTACAGTTTCATTTTTTAATATAAATTGAAACATTTCCAGTAATGACATACATGTTGATATTAAACCTTTCACTGAAGATAGTAATCATATTGGTATAAATACATTGCACAAGGATAGTAACACTTGGAAGTAGCATATTTTATGTTAATCCAAAATGGATAGCTAGAAATAAGTTGAAACCCCTTCTTGGGTATAATTTTTCAACATTATTTGAAATAATGGGGATTGTTTGAACCTTTTTTTATCAGTATGGCTGCAGAATATATGCATTCATTTTAGTTCCCTTTGAAGATGATTGCCACGGCAAATTAGTCTTCACCATTGCATTGGCCTTATGCAGCAGAATAAAGCTTGAAAAAACAAAGTTCAAAAAAGAAAAAAAGTATTTTGCTTACTGTGTCTTCATTTTTTTTCTCCTTCATTTTTTTCAGTGGAAATCATCGGTTAACTTCTGGTTAAATTACTTCCTTCTCACTTAGCAGTATTTCTAAATTATGTTTGGGATTAAATGAACTAGCTATAGACTGGGTAGATACTGATGAGACTTTGGAGTTGGATATGGATTCTTTTAAACATTTAAATGAACTCCTATTATTGAACCTGAAAAATCTTTGTCAAACACTAGGATTTGCCATCGCTGTAAAGACATTTTTACCTTCCTGCATAATTTTATTTTGCATTCAAGAGTTAAACTTCTGTGTAAACTAAGAAAAAAAATCAGAGGAACATCTGAAGGAAAAAGCATGTTTGCTCCTTGGTATGTTTTAAATGATGGCTGATTTTGTTTGCAGTATCTTTATCGTTTCTGCTGAAAAATAAATATTTACAGTCATTTTAAAGGCCCTGTCAAACAGACGCAAACCAACACATCTAGATTGTTGTAAATTAGCAAATTCTGAGGACCTCTGCACAATGTGCTGAGGAAGCCTTCATGAAAAAAAGACGGAGATCAGATGTAGTTCAAAGGACAACTTCTAGCTGCTTTTGCAGGCTCCAATCCTCATTTGAACTCTGTGAGCTGCAGTGGAAAAGTCTGATTTATGACTGATGAAAATGGATTAATGCTGCTGTACCCAGAGGTGTCCAAAAATCTTTTTGTCTGTGGAGATAACTGGAGTGCACAGTCAGCCAGTGGCTGTCGGCAGCGGGGTAGAGAGCCGCTGGGGTGAATGTTGTCCTGACGGAGAGTTCAGCAGCCTCACAGGCTGTCTTCAAGTTGTTGGGTCCAACCCCTGCCCCCCTGTCATTTACTCTGACTTGCGTTCTTTACTCATTTCTTTCCAGTGGCTGGTAAAATCCTTGCGAAATATCTAAAGCTGTATATGTGTGAGAAAAAATGTTGTTTTACATGGTGCTTCCTATAAAACTGCAGTATATCACGGCCTTGTACACTCTTTATTCTGGCTCTAGTGCCAAAGTGAATACTCAGTTTTACAAAGAAAATAAACCATCCTTTTATAGCAAAGGCGATTATGCATGTTAGCTGTGGGTGCCTCAGCTGTACGTCCTTCATGTGAGAATACGCCATAGAAATGATGTTTTAACAATGCTATTTCAATAGTAAATTCTTCTTTCTGCTGTTTTACTATTGGTTTAGGTTTCAGATAAAAGTTAGAAAATTAAGTTTCTCTTTGCCATAACAGGAGTATTTTTGTGATGAATCTTTAACATACTAGCCTCTGGCAGGTAATGCAGTTGCCTGGAGGAAATTTTAGAAGCTTTTTAAAGTGCAGTGCTATCAGTAGATGCTTTGCAGTATCCCAGTTTCCCTTTTAAGACTGACTCAGAAATGTACAATATTCAGTCATTATGCACAAGAATATATGCTACTTTACCTCTAAAGCAAATTAGGTTATATAGAACGAGTTAAGCAAAAAATTCAAACAGACAAGTAGGAACTTTGTAGAAGTGTTTGAAATCAAGAGAGAAAATGAGAATAAAGGAAGAGTGCTCTTCTTGTAACAGAAACAAACTTGATTAGTCCGAAACAGAGTTTTGTACAGTCAGTTGCAAATAATAATAGCAAAAATTTCATTAGGTTTACAATTTTAATATAATTACCTGTACGTTGAAAATTAGGAGTTGATGAATGTGATCTCCTTCTCCATGTCCTGAACAACTATTTGAATTATCCAAAGCATAGATTTTCAGCTAATGGCGAACTCCAGCCATTTGCTAGGAGAGCAACACAGCAAGATGTGGAAGTGCTTGCAGCAAAATGAGTTGGGCAATATGGTGATGCAGGACAGGGAAAAGACCGGTGTATTCAGTGCCTTCCTTGTGCTGGATCTGTGCTGCAAGGCTTATCTCAGGTCTATCAAGTGTAGGAGCAAAGTTTTCAGAGAAAGGTACTGTCCACTATAGATCGGGATCAAGGTAAGAACTATTCAGGTGACCTGGACAGGCACAAATCCATGGTGGGCAGCTGGCTCATATCGTTGTGAGGTTGCTGTATTTTTGAAAGGTTATAGCAACAGGGGGACATCCCCATGAGAGAGGCAAAAGTTACATCCATTACAAAGAAAAAAAATAGGAAAGAGTGTCTGGGGAGCTGTACACCAGTAAGTTTCGCCTCAGTCTCTGGAGAAAATATGGAGCAAGCCGTTGTGAAAACAATTTACAGATACATGAAGACAAGAAGATGATTGGGAGCAGCTGGCATGGATTTGCCAGTTGAAAATCACATTGAATCAGCCCAGTTGCCTTGTGCGATGAAATGGCTGTCTCTGTGTACAAGAGGAGAGAAATGGTTGTCATTTACGTTAAATTTAGCAAGGCTGTCTATACAGTATCCCATTAATCAGATCAGAGCAGCATGGACTGGAGGTATAGTCTTCATGATGGGGTGAAAATTGCCTGAACCATCAGACTGCACGGGCTACAATTAGCAGTACCAAGTCCTGTCCGCTGCCTGAGGAGCGTTTCTTGAGGCTGAGACTGGGGCTGAGACTGGGGCTGATACTGTTTAACATCCTTGACGGTGGCAGTGAGAAGCGTGTAGCCTGCTGGTGACAGGGACGGATCGGTCTCTCTGCTTGACACCATTCTAACTACATCTGGGAAACTGTGTCTGATTTTGGACCCTACTGTAAGAAATCCTGGCAAGCAAGACACAAAATTGAGAGGAGCTTTTGCCACTCTCAGGGGCAGAGAAGCCCTGCAGAGGGATCTGGACAAACTGGAGAGCTGGGCAATCACCAACCGCATGAAGTTCAACAAGGGCAGGTGCTGGATTTTGTACCCGGGACACGGCAACCCTGGCTGTAGATAACACACTAGGCAACGAGATACTGGAAAGCAGCTCCGTGAAGAGGGATACGAGGGTTCTGGTCAACAGCAAGTTGAACATGAGCCAACAGTGTGCCCTGGCAGCCAAGAGGGCCAACCGTGTCCTGGGTGCATCAAGCACAGCATGGCCAGCCGGCGAGGGAGGTGACTGTCCCGCTCTGGTCTGCACTGGTGCGGCCTCGCCTGGAGCTCTGTGTGCAGTTCTGGGTGCCACAGGATAAAAAGGATATAAAGCTACTGCAGAGTGTCCAGAAGAGGCCTAAAAAGTTGGTGAAGGGTTTGGAGGGGAAGCGGTGTGAGGAGCAGCTCAAGTCACTGAGTTTGTTCAGCCTGGAGAAGAGGAGACTGAGGGGAGACCTCGTCATTGTCCACAGCTTCCTCACAAGGGCAGGAGGAGGGGCAGGCGCTGATCTCTTCTCTCTTGCGACCGATGACAGAACCGGAGGGAATGGCAGGAAGATGTGCCGGGGGAGGTTTAGGTTGGACATGAGGAAAAGGTTCTTCCCCCAGCGGGTGGTGGAGCACTGGAACAGGCTCCCCAGGGAGGTGTCACGGCCCCAAGCCTGACAGTGTTCAAGAAGAGACTGGACAAGCCCTCAGACACATGGTGTGACCTGTGGGGTTGTCCTGTGCAGGGACAGGAGTTGGACTCGATGATCCTTGTGGGTCCCTTCCAACTCAGGACATTCTGTGATTCTATGACACTGTCCAGTGGTGGGCCATCGAGACTGTTGGGAGGCTGAAGAATGATACACAAGGAGAAGCAGAGAGAAATGGTTTGTTCAGCCTGGATAAAAAAATGCTGAGGGTGACCTAATTGCACTTTGCCACTATATGCGTGACATTATAGAGAAAATGAAGTTAGACTCTTTCAAAGTGCATAATGGAAGGGCAACAAGCAACTGTCACAAACTGCAGTACAAACTATTTCAACCAAGTGCAAGGAAAAACAATAATTTAGAGCAAAAGTAGTTTGTCGTAAGAAAAAGCTGCACAAAGAGGTGGTGGAATCCACTTCAACCCCTTCCTTAGAGATTTTCAAAAGCCTGCTGACTTGAAGCCCTGAGCAATCTGATCCAGCTTTGTAATTAGCTTTGCCTTGAGCAGAAGCTTGAACTAGTTGCCTCCAGAGGTGCCCCCCAGCCTCAGTTGTTCTGTGGTTCTATGAAGGCAGCTAGCAGGAAGCCCCTAAAAAAAAAAAAAAAAGTAGTTAAAATTACAAGGGGGGTTTACTCTCATATTCCTTAACTTGCTTAATGATGACATAAAATGATTTATTACATCAAGGAACAGAAAGCGCAGATCATAAAAAAACCAATAAATTATAAGGGAACAAACTAGTAGGGCTGATGAGTCAGATCTCATTGCAAATAAATCCAAGGGAAAAAACATTTACAAGTGCTGGCTGTTCCCCCTAGAAATTATATTTAAGGGAGAAGCACAAACCATCGGAATACTTGTGAAACCTAGGAAGTAGCTCCCTTAAGTAAGCCTTGACTTCAGTAGCCTAAGGCCCAGGAAAAAAAAAATCCCTCAGAAAGTGGAAACTAGTTCAAATTACCAAATTAGTGTAAATGAAGTAGCACTAATATGAACAGTGACAAAATTGGAAAGGCCAAGACACATAATTATGCATGCCATAAAAAAGAACATAAAAGGAAACTAAAAGCCATTTTATAAACACATTAATAATAAAAGCAAGAAAAAGAGCCTCATATATTATTATCAAGAAACTGAAAAAGGGCATTAAAACCGCAAAGATGTTTAATATCTTTTTCAGTTTTCCTTAACTGGATGTGCTGTGCTCAGTTAACAGAAGTACTAAGCTTAAGAAAGGACTAAGGTTTTCAGACTGGAATGATAAATCCGCTTCTGAAAGAGCGCATAGAGAAATTAGATATTTTAAAATGAACCAGGTTTAATGAAGTTTATTGTATAGTATTTAAGTAACTAGATGAAGCATTCTCAAGCTCCATTAGCAATTCTCTGTTGTGGAGAATGGAGGAAGTTTCAGAAAACTCAAAAAGAGCTGACTCAGTGCCTGGATTTATAAAGGAGAGGAAGGAAGAGCTGGGGAATTATAGAGCCATCAGCATAATTCAAATTTTGAAAAAAAAAATACTGGAACAAATAATCAAATCAGATGAACTGTAAGCACCTGCAGATTTGCGAGTAGATGAGTAATAGCCAAAATGAATTTATCAAGGAGAAATTGTGTGGTACCAATCTAATATCCTTTTGTGAGAGGATGACAGTACTTGGGAAGAGGACGAACCAGACGTCAAACAAAGCTTCTGACATTATCTCACCTGGCATTTTCATAAGAAAGCATAAAAAAATTACTATTATGGGAGTGTGCAATTGGTTTGGAAAGTATGCACAGTGTATTGTTCCCTGTCAAGCTGACATGTGTTTTGTAGGAATTTGTCCTTGATCTTATACTATTGCACATTTTTAGAAATGAGACGGACAATGGAATAAAGACTAGTTTAATGAAATTTCCAACAAAATGGACGGTGAGGGGCAGATGAACTGAATCGAAAGGCAGGATGCTAACTCAAAAACTGATAAGTTAAAAGAAACACCCAACAACACAATTCTGTGATGACAAAGGTGAGTTCTTATTGTTAGAGAAGTTTCTTTGCTAAGGCAGTCTATTCCGTAAAATTATTTTAGGTGAAAAAAATCCCTTATACAAATAGAAGGAGAGAAATGTTTAGAACTGAGCCTTAGATAACCTAGGTTTGTCTTTACAGTCATTGATATTACTTCCATGATTGTAATAATAATTCTTAGTCCCTATGTTTTGGAAAAAAAGCTTCAAATAATTTATATGAGATACTTTTACAGTACATAGTTTATTATGAAGGGAAATATGTGCAAATGTCATATAGATCTTCCAATATCCTTTCACCTCTTTATAAAGTTGTTCCTGGTAAGAAAGGTTGAGCTTAAACTTTTGAATCTTAGGAAGACATATTTTTCCTCTTTCCAAAATGTAGAATCCAGCACATTTTAATTCTGCTTTCGTATCTTCTTGATTTCTAGGTAATAATTATATTCTTTCGCATGCTCCTCTGGAACAATTGTGCCTGCTTTATAGTCCACGGTCATGAGTTTAGAGTACAGTGTTATAATATTTTTGGTAACTAATAAAAAAAATCATGCATCTTTTCTAATGTTTTCAGCCAAGATTTTTCTAGAATATATTCCTGAGAAATGTTAAAGGCCCAGTATTTTTATCAAATCCTCATAGATGCTTTAGAAATTCTCCCTAGTGGATGCGAAAAAAAAAATAATTAGGGCAAGGATTTTCACCACTAGTAAAAGACTATAATGATCTTCTCTATGAGTTACAAACCCATTGGAAAGGAATCAGTATTAATGTTGTTAAAGTGGATGTTTTTATAGGTGTGGTTATCGTAGACTATTTATTATTTATATTTTTATTAATAATGCCTCGATTTTTCCATTTCTACATGGACTTTTTTTTTCTCTATTTTTCATAGAGTCATAGGGTGGTTTGGGTTGGAAGGAACCTTAAAGATCATGTAGTTCCAACCCTCCTGCCATGGGCATGGACACCTTCCACTAGACCAGGTTGCTCAAAGCCCCGTCCAACCTGGCCTTGAACACTCCCAGGGATGGGGCATCCACAGCTTCTCTGGGCAGCCTGTTCCAGTGCTTCAGCACTCTCATGGTGAAGAATTTATTCCTTATATCTAGTCTAAATTTATGGTTTTTTCAGTTTAAAGCCATTACTCTTTGTCGTGTCACTATATGCTCTTGTAACAAGTCCCTCTCTAGCTTTCATGTAGTCCCCCTTTAGGTACTAGAAGACTGCTAGAAGGTCTCCCCAGAACCTCCTCCAGGCTGAACAACCCCCAACTCTCTCAAACTGTCCTCACATGAGAGATGCTTCAGCCTTCTGTGCATCTTTGTGGCCCTCTCCTGGACTAGTTTCAACAGGTCCATGTCCCTCTTATGTTGGGGGCTCCAGAGCTGAATGCAGGACTCCAGATGGGGTCTCACAAGAGCAGACGTAGAAGGGCAGAATCACTTCCCTCGACCTGCTGGTCATACTTCTTTTGATGCAGCCCAGGATATGAATGGCATTCTGGGCTGCAGGGGCACATTGTTGGGTCATATCGACCAACCAACACACCCAAGTTCTTCTCCTCAAGGCTGCTCTCAATCCATTCTCCATTCAGCCTGTATTGGTGCTTGGAATTGCCCCAACCCAGGTGCTGCACTTGGCCTTGTTGAACTTCACGACGTTTGCACAGGCACACATCTCAAGCCTGTCCAGGTCCCTCTGGATGGCATCCCTTCCCTCCAGCGTGTTGACCACACCAGACAGCTCGGTGTTGTTGACAAACTTGCTGAGGGTGCGCTCAGTCCCACTGTCGCTGACAATGATATTAAAGAGCACAAATACCAATATCGACCTATGAGGAACACCACTTGTTACTGGACACTACTTGTCACAATTTTCATACTACAGCCATCTTCACCATAGGTTAACAAAGTGTATTTCTCATAAAATACAAAAGGGAGTGTAAAAATTATGTGTTAAGTTCACAGAATCACAGAATCACAGAATGTTAGGAATTGGAAGGGACCTCAAAAGATCATCTAGTCCAATCCCCCGCCAGAGCAGGAACACCTAGGTGAGGTTACACAGGAAGGCGTCCAGGCGGGTTTTGAATGTCTCCAGAGAAGGAGAATCCACAACCTCCCTGGGCAGCCTGTTCCAGTGTTCCGTCACCCTCACTGAGAAGAAGTTTCTTCTCACATTTAAGTGGAACCTCTTGTGTTCCAGCTTGAACCCATTATCCCTTGTCTTACTGTTGGTTGTCACCGAGAAGAGCCTGGCTCCATCCTCGTGACACCCACCCTTTATATATTTATAAACATCAATGAGGTCACCCCTCAGTCTCCTCTTCTCCAAGCTAAAGAGCCCCGGCTCCCTCAGCCTTTCCTCATAAGGGAGATGCTCCACTCCCTTAATCATCTTTGTTGCCCTGCGCTGGACTCTCTCCAGCAGTTCCCTGTCCTTCTTGAACTGAGGGGCCCAGAACTGGACACAATATTCCAGATGAGGTCTCACCAGGGCAGAGTAGAGGGTCAGGAGAACCTCTCTCGACCTACTAACCACCCCCCTTCTAATACACCCCAGGATGCCATTGGCCTTCTTGGCCACAAGGGCACAGTGCTGGCTCATGGTCATCCTGCTGTCCACCAGGACCCCCAGGTCCCTTTCCCCTACACTGCTCTCTAATAGGTCATTCCCCAACCTATACTGGAACCTGGGGTTGTTCCTGCCCAGATGCAAGACTCTACACTTGCCCTTGTTATATTTCATTAATTTTTTCCCCGCCCAACTCTCCAGCCTGTCCAGATCTCGCTGGATGGCAGCACAGCCTTCTGGCTTGTCAGCCACTCCTCCCAGCTTGGTGTCATCAGCAAACTTGCTGATAGTACACTCAATTCCCTCATCCAAGTCGTTGATGAATATATTGAATAGTATTGGTCCCAGAACTGACCCTTGAGGCACTCCACTAGATACAGGCCTCCAACCAGACTCTGCCCCATTGACCACGACTGGTTCATCTAGACTGAAAAAGGTGCTTCAAATAAAATGACACTATGTAGTGGTGCTCTTAAATTGTATTGAGGCCAAGCTAACTTTAATCTGCGTAAACTAAGAAAACTTTCAAACTAAGAATTCTGCAATCTCTGCTCAAAATACAAAGGAGCTAGTGATAACTTTAGAAAAGAGGCATTATCTCTGGTTTGTATTTGTTAGTTAAATACTACTGTGTTCTTCAAGGGGAGAGCAAAGACATTGAAGTTCCAAATGCTTTATTTCAGACTCAGCATTCAGCTATAAATGCTCCCGATTCGAAGCTGGGGGGGTGGGAAATAAAATAAAAGCAAGCTTAATCAATATATTTACCTCTTTCTTTCCTATTCCGGAACATATGTACGCACACATAGCTTAACATTTTTAAAGCTTTAGCAAGACACGCAGAGGACCAGAAAGGGAAACAAGAAGCTCACCACTGAAGTCACAAAGAATTTTCCCAGATTAGTGACATTATCGTTAGATTCTGGGCTTACATTTCTCTCTCCTAATTTTAAATATCTAGGTATCACACATCATTTAATTCAGCATGTTGCTGAAAAATACTTAAAGAACTGGACCCCAGCTATTTCACTTAGAGAAGATCCTGGTTTTAATACTGCAGTTCTTCTGTTGGCAGTAATCTTCTATCCTGTATTGCATACATTGTATTGCAGGTTATTTAGTTTACTACATCACCTTGCATACAAAGTAATGTGCCTTTCAGATCAATATGAGGTGATGTTCCAAATAAACAGTATACAAAATGGGCAAAAATGTACAAATACATAAAAATAATAGTAATACTCTACAAATAGAACTTAATCATTACCAATTGGAATTTGTTAATAATATTAATCATGAGGTACTCATTTGGGATTAATTTGGATGAAGTACTTAAAGCATTTTGGTGTTAGTTGGCCATTATTTTGAAATGTTCCTGCATGAATTTTAAAGTCAGGAGCATCACGCACTGATATGTCTTGCTTGTAAGATAGCTGCAGAGCTACAGAACTGTGCTCTGTATGATTTAGATCTGGGGATGGTTCTGCATCTTGATTGCAAAAAGTGAAAGCTGCACGTCGCATCTTTTGTGATTTGCCTTGGGACTTCATTGAGTTTGCCAAATCAAGAAATGCAGACCTATTTAAATCAGTTAGTACCTATGCATAAAAAGATGATAAGTTTAATGATAAGGAATGAAGCATTTACAGCTACATTGTGTGCATTTTTGGCAAAGTACCAACTATTGGCTTTTGTATGTTGATTTGTTTTTAATACCTTTATCTTGAAACTAAGCTGCATAACTTCAATACAGTTTTTTTAACTGTTGAAAGTGTGGTTTTGATTCAGAACCAATTTCTTTCACACCTGTCAATGAGCAATAGATTCAAATAGTCTGAAATCAAATGGAACAATGGTGGTGGCAGCTGCAAGTGGTTGTCTTTATGCCTGCAGATTAGTTTTCTATCTACCTCCCTGTTTTTATTGTCTCATTCTCACAACTTTCTGAAACTGTCATGTTTTGGACTGCCCAAATTTAGTTCTTCCTGAAAATACCTTTTCAGTTTCTGTTTTGAGAAATTTTCAGTGAAGTTTTAGTTCTTCCTGTGAAGTGCCACCTTTGACTCTGAGGTTATCATACATCTTCCATATTTTACAATCTCTGCTGAATTCAGAAATGCATGCTTTTGTCTGAATTTGATCCATTTTTATAAGAATAGCTAAAGGTAGATATACACTATGCGGCAGAATACAGAACAAAGGTTGCTAACCTTAGTTTGACATGCATCTACTGTGTGTCACAGTGCACTACTCTACAGAGGCATTAGCTGGTGTCCCAAAATGCATATTAACTGAAACAGTTAAAATAACTGCCCTTTCTAACAAAGGTATTGAAAAAGAAATGGGTTTTCAAGCACTGATGTTGAAAAAGGAATTAAAAAAACCCAAAAATTAAAAAAAGCTTAATCCCCCAAATTCATGCCTGGCAAGTGATTAAGGGGTTTCCTGGACGGTACTAGAGAAGCAAACAGAAGAGGTTATCAACCATGTTACCCAGAAGCCAGAAAGGTTATGTGTTACCTCTCTCCACTGTCTGGAAGGCAGTCTAGATTTTGTGGGGCTGAAGTACCAGCTTTTGTCAGTGAAAGAGTTGGAAAGCAGATTAAATTGTTGTTTTGTTTTTGTTTTGAAATATCTTGGTTTATTCTATCCTTTGTGATTGACAACTGAGAAAAAACTTGAGCAAAATTGAGCAGTTGCAGTGTTGTAATTAAAAACAAAATCAAAAGCTGAAATTTACACCTGCTCAAGTTTTTCTCAGTTGTCAAAGTCCACAGGCCGAGCGGACTGAGCTGTCCATTTTGTCAACAGACAAGACGATAAATACAGATCTAGTCCAGGGTGATTAACTCCAGTTTAAAAATTTTAGACAAGTAATTCAGATCAGATATGGTATTAAAAAAAATTTCTTAGGTTATTTCACTGGAGTGTGAAATACTATTTAGGAAAGCAGAGAGCATTATTTATAGTTTTTCAGATTCCCTACTTTACTCAGTTTGCTAAATTCCTTCTCTACTGTAACATGGAGCAGTAAATGTTTCTGGGTAGACTTTATGAAGAAATGAAGCGGGAAATTGCATTATGTTTTGTATTATCTCTGTCTGCCACTAAACAATACAGCATCAAATTGAGCTCATATGTACAACAGCTTTTACCAGAAAAAACATCAGTTCTGATAAACTCATTCCTTAAATAGCAAGTTTTCTCCCTCATGCAATATCAAGTTGGTTTTATTTTTTTTGCACTCTTTGCATGTGTTGCACAGGATTGGGAGCTGAAGCTCATCTGTGCCTGAGGTCTGTCAAGATCTTTGATTTAGTCCCTCAAACCAGTCATGTCTGGTTCCTGGGAGCTGCATGAGATGGGAAGGGAGGATGCTGTGGTCCAGCTGAGTTGTGCTGGGCTGTGGCACCCCACTGAATGCCCTCTTACATATGGGCCCCTCGGCAGCTCATAGATGCTGTAGGTAGCACACACTCAGTATAGGCATCAATGCTGATAGATCCAGTGCTGCATGTATGCTGCAGCCTTGGTCGTGTGTCAGGAAAGGGGCTATAGCCCACGATCCGCAGCTGCTGCTAAGAAGATAACGTGGCTCTGAAAGTCAAAGCAGCTGAATGGAGAGTAAGAATTTAAAATGCATTAGTTGAGGAATGCTAAGTCACTGTCTGGATATTTTGGTAAATTAAGTGGTCTTTCTTCACAAGAAACTAGCCTACATCTGTGTGGTCACATGCACACGTATTTAATACATATCAGAGATGCACCCTTGGTCAACTGGCTTCACGTCCCACCTAGAAGAAATTTATTTGTTGTGAAAAAGAAACAGCCTAGAATATCAGACTGCTCAGTGATTCCTCTAAGCCCCTGCAAAGGTCAAAGCAATTGTAAAGCAATTGTTTGGAGTTGCTCCTTTATCTGCCTCTGAGCAGGTCAGTCTCTTCAGGAATTAAACTACAGTGGTCATACTGATAGCAATAAAACTTGAAGATCAGGATATACTGTAGGCAAATAAATAAGAGGAGCTGGAATTAAATACCTGACTGTGATATACTGTTTAATGTACAGTCTGTTCATAGTGAGTCACAAGTTAGAGCTGACCAATTCCAGTAATCACGAAGTTCATTATTCTTCATTACCACCCATTTAAAGATCATTACGGTGTAAGTAAAAAGCACTTTTGGAAACAGAGAGGGATGAATAAAACTAAAAATGGTAAGCACCTACAGATTTTTATGCTTCCCTGCTGTGTGCTACTTTTTAGTGGCCCTTGTGGCATTTTTTCTTCCATTAAACAAATCACTCTAAAAATTTGCTACATCTTTCACCTCTAAAAATGAAGATGCAGTGCTCCTTATCTCTTAGCTTGCACAAAAGTACCTTGAAAGCTTTTTCTTGGCAAAATCGCTTTCAACCTGTGTAGGAGGAAGAGTATAAGATGAAAATAAATGTTCTGTGTCGTTGGTCTTCTAAGAATTTGAAGGAAGCCTTCCTATTTGGCTGTCTTTTTGCTGTGCACTTCATTTCCAGCACTTCTTTATGCATGTTTTAGAAACTTCTCTGCTCTAACTGTAAGGACTTAGAAGCTGATTTACTTCTTTTATTGTTTCCAGATAGTTCAAAAATTCTGAGTAAAGAAGCCTATCAGAGCAAAGAGATTAGCCAGTCATTGTACAGATATTATTAAAAATTAAATACAGGATCATGCTCTGGAAGCTGCAGTATTTGTGAAAAAAACTCTACTGATGTGAAACGGTTTAACTATAAAACAGCTGCGTGCTCTGCTGGCTGAAGAAATTCCCATTTTAGTGTAATGGCTCGTATTGTTGAAAAACTCCACTAAAGATGATGGAAAAAAAGAACAGTAAATGTTTTTTATTATAAAATATGATTAACTTTTCACATGATTGGGCCATTTGAAAGAGATGGAAGAGGAAAAGGTAATTTAAAAAATAATTAAAATTGATATTTGCAAAAGGTTTATTACCTTGATTTTTTATTAAGATTTTCTGCTAGCTGCTCTACTCCCTGATGCTCCAGATTTTTCTACTAGAAATCAATCATAGATTTTAACAGTAATTTGCCTGTCACCAGGAATTTTAATTGTCAGTGTGATCATTTGTTAAAAAACAGAGGTTGATCTGCCTTCTGCTATGCAGCATGTATTTCCATAGAATCAAATTAAAGCAATTGTGGGAAGCAATGTGTTATGCAATGGAAATAACACCCCAGGAAGAAAAGCTGCTGTATATAGGCAATCGTCTAGTGCAGGGGTGTCAAACTTCTTTTCACTGGGGGCCACATCAGCCTGGCGGTTGCCTTCAAAGGGCCGAATGTAACTACTCCTACATTTACACAGTCCTAAAATGTCATGTGAAAATGAGTTTGACACCCCTGCTCTAGTGCTAACAATGCTGGAGGTATAGATATTGCTGAGGGATTTAGCACTATGGGCTATGGTGTATGCTTAACTTGGAGAAACTTCGTTTGTATCACTAAGGATATTTGAAAAGTCTTTTCACCAAAGGAGCCTGTGCACTAAGAAAAAGAGACTTTTAACGAAACTGCCCTTTAGCCCAGCTCTGCTCCAGGCAGCAATGGAGCAGGAGCTGGGTGGGCACAGCTGCTGCTCTCCTGGAGTAATAGATTCTTGGAGTTGGAAGTGAAAACATATGATCCTGTCTAAGAGTCCACATAGTTAAATTTACATAGATCCTCATCAATACAGGCTGGAACGAAGTTATTTTTGCAGTGAGGAAAACAAAGGAAGACCCATAATGAATGGTAAATGGAGATCTATCTTTCAGGAATTGTGGCTTCTAGTCTTGTTCTTTAATCTTGGGAAAATATTGTTTCTTCTTTGTGCGTATGAATTATTATTTTAAAATATAATTTTGCTACAAACCCAATATGCACAAAGATATTTGAGCTCTTAATTGTTGGCAACACAGGCCAGACTCATGCTTTACTTTAGGCATCTGCTTGAGGCACTGGAGATGGAAAGGTAGTTGGCTAAGAGCCCTCTACCCTTAGAAGAGTGTTAAGACCTGAACTGCTCAAAAGAAGAGCGTGTATAATCTTCATTGGCTCTAGAAGGAACTTCAGGTCATTAAGCTTCAAACTTAGATATTTCAGATTTCATAAATGTTGGACATTGTAGCCACATTTGGGGCACTGGACTCTCTGGCCCTTTATGGAAACGTAGTCTCCTCTGGCATTCTCCACTTCTTTTCCCAAAGCTTTCATATATAGTGATAGGTAACATTCAAAGAACAAGGACAGACAAGGTAGATCTCAAGACTATACATATTTATACATATTGATGACTTAATGAAAACTTAATGAAAACTATGCAAGTAGTCCTGAGTGCAAAGTGTCACCTTGGTCCCATATGAATGGAGATTCCAGCATGTACGTCCAGCCGAATAAAGCCTGAGATTGACTATGAAATTTGTTCATCTATGTAGACTGCTGGGTCCCCTTTCACATTCACTTGACAACAGTCTTGCACTGATCTGATCTTGTTAAATCAAATGGAGTTTTACTGAAGTGAAACTGCAGCAGCACTCATACAATCCAACACAGTCCTTCAAAATCATATGAAAGTTCTTGTTCGAACAGGTCACTGTTTATTAAACATGCAAATAAATATGATTTAGTGTCCAGGAATGCCTTGTCTTTCAGAGTCGTTCTCTGTAGCCATGGATGTTGTAGCTTTCTCTGGAAAATTATTTCCTTTCATTGTGGGCTTGGGGAAATCCTTCCTATGAGCCAGAAATCTGTACTGTGGTAGAAGGAGGATGCTGGATTTAAGGATGAAAGCACTCCTGACAGTTTCTCAGAAATTTTTATGCCAAGGATGAACAACCTAGACCAGAATTCTTTACGTGCCTACCTGGTAATATCTGGAAGTAGTAAATCACAGGGATAATGTGATGTTAAAGCAGAGATCTCTTTCAGATCTTCTATGTGAGAGAGCAAAGCTGCAGACATGCTGTTGGTTAGGACAGCTGGTATTCAAGGTCTTTCAACAGGCTGATTAAGAAGGAGTTTCACCAGGAGATTGTTTCAGAGGTTTGCTTTCATCAGAGATCTCCCACCTCTAGGAGGGAGGATTATCTAGGCAGTAAATTATAACTGCCACATGAAACAGAATAAAACTTGTTCCCATGGCCTGCACTTATCAGGTTTTGGCTAGCAGGATATTTAAACTGGGGAGCTTAAAACATCCCTCCAACAGAGATTTATGCTAGACTGGCAACACTGGTACCCAAATAAAAAATATTACTGTGCAGCATGATGTCTGGAGTCCACAGAATGCAGAATGAGTTCAAAGAGCCGAGGCTGTAATTTTCTCTTCTCCTCTGGACACTAACCAGGTTTACATTTCCATCTCTGTTGGTGGACACTATTTTCTGCTATTCCTTTTTATTCTTCTATGCCTCATTAAGATTTTCTTGCAATATTTACGGAGGCCAGATTCCCACACACTTGGGTGACTGTCAAGAACTCAGAATTCCATTTAGCACCAAAACTTAATCTAGTTCTGATGAGGAAAAACACTTTATTGATGGAAGTGATAGTTGGCTATATTCTGAAAGGTAGCGTTTATTAAGCCCTCTCCTTTTCGAAGGCTGGTTTTAAATTAAAACCAAAGGATTATGTAATCTGTTTTATTATTTGTATGGAACATCACCTCCATTAAAATTAAAAGCAAATGCTATTAAACTAAGCAGTAGTCTAAGTTATTTTTATATGACTCCTAGCTCTTAATAAAAAAAATAGCTGTTTGTTAAACTCAGAATAATGCTGGATAGCAATAGAATGTCTTCCTCGTTACAATCAATACCTGTGAATAGCAAAGACCCACAGCGTGCCACGGCCTTTCTCAACAGGCAGCCTCACTTGGTGGTAAGGAAAATTGCTATCGTCTTGTATTAAACCATTTTAGCATCACCCTGAGCTTAATAGAGCAGTCTTTCATTGCCTGTTAACAAGCTGAGCTATTGCCAGAAGGTGTTTAAACTGACAAATATTGTCAACGCTCTTTTCTTGCAAAGATTTTGTGTGTGTGTGTGTGTGTATAGTGTGTTAACATTAGTTTGAATTCTGTCAAAACATATGTTGATTATTTCATGTAACAAACCAATCAGTCCATTAGTTCAGCGTGCAGAAAGTCTCTAAGTAACAAAAGCCAAATATCAGCATACCCGTGGTAAGTCAAAGCCTGTAAGTTTGCAGTTAATTTCATCATGAGTTCAGCTGCATTAAAATGTGGAACAGATACAAACATTAAGGGCTGGTTGTGTAGCTCAACCTTTTGCTCAGCAGTCAGTCGTCATTCCTATGCAATATGCAAGGCATTGCTGTAATAGCGACAATCCACATATATCAAATGTGATGGAATGACGAATTCCATCCTCGTAAAGGCCAGACGTGGTTACTTTCTACCAGCATTTATGGTCATATCTGTACTTGCAGCTGCATATGATGCATACTGATGATATGCGAAGAACAGGACAAATGAAGGTACATGCTATTTCGAGGGTTTGTGTAAGGCAAATGGTCACATGAAGAAATTCAAGAAAAGAATCATTCCATTGCTCTCTATTCTAGGAAGGAAAAGATGAAACCTAAAACTGTCCAAATTTGTTAATGGGAGAAGAATAAAACATGAAACCTTTTTGGGAACATACATCAATTTTATGATTTCGGCAGTTGGGAGTATAATAAAGATGCATTTTTCTGTGCTGCAATGGCTTTCAAATTACACAAGTGATGAAGCTGACTTTGACCACCTGCTCTCCATTTTTGTAAAGCTTTCACGGGTAGTTAGAGACAGGAAGAGGCAAGAGGACACACTGAAGAAGGAGAATGACTGGTGTTTGCTGCTCTAGGCAGCTTCCTTGCCACTTCATTGGATTGCAACCTCAATTCCATAATTTAACACAAGGTAACACCTTTCATCCCTCATGGCACAAAGCTGTACTACAGTGTCATACTTATCCAGCTGCTTTGCTGAGTGCACTTCAGGTAGACCTGGTAGATGATATGTATTATTTTTTGAGTGTCATAGAACCATAGTAGTGGTTTTGCTTGTAAGCCATACAGTTAGGATTTTATTTTTCAGTAAGTCTGATAAAAGGAAGTCATAGTTTTTATTTTATATCGGCAATGTACTCATTCTCTCCGCCTTCCTGGGAGCCTGTAGCTTCACCAGATTTTGTAGATCGTAAGGTGGAGTTGGATGTGATGGGGAAGGAAGAAGCAATTGTTAGTCTGGACCCTCTAATTCAACTGTGTTGCAGGAAATAATGATCACATTAACAATTTCTCTTAATTTGAGCTGGAACAAACAGTTATTAGGCTCTTTAGACAGAATCTTCTATTTTCATGCAGTCTGGAAGTGACCAAACAGACCCTTGAAATAAATCAAGGATCTTTCATTGAGAGCTACTTTTTAGTTCCCCTTCCTAATATCAACCAAGTTGTAGCTTTTCTGTGGCATGTGGTTAATGTGTGGGGAAAAGGAGAATTGTTTTTCTTTGTGCTTAAAGGGATGGCTGGAATACAGTAGTGATTATAAAGGGGGAAAAAAGAACTAATTAAATATCGTTCTTATGCCAGCTGTGTGTTCAAATCCATATTTCTTGCTACTTTTCTCGAGATATGCAGACCTAGAAATAAAGCTTCGGAGCAAGAAGAGTTAAACCATAACGAGATATAGAATCTCACAAAGGGGGGAATTGTCTTCCTTTCATACTTGAAAAATCACACAGTCAAAAGGAGGACAGAGCAATGCTATACAATCCCCTGAGAAACAGTCCTCTTCTATATCCTGGGGAAGGAGGATTGTGCATCAAAATCAGGCTCACGCTGTACAGCAAGACTCAATACGAGCACTATATTAGTTGAGACACACGGAAAATGAGAGGAGGGAGCAATCAAAAGGGAAAGATGCAGGAAACTCCCACTTCATTTAAAACACTTCCAAATTGTGAAGTTCCTGAAATGATGTTCGAGACAACTCTGAAATTTCATGCATTATAATCACATACAGCAAAATAAGATACAGGTTTTTCAAGAATATAATCTCTGCTTTTCCTTTCCATGTCTGTGAAATGCCAGAGATGGTTGAATATGCAGCCCTCTAGACCACAGGACTAAAATAAATTGAGTGTTTTTACTGCACAACTGTGTTCTTCATAAAATGTTTGTTATATTATGGGCCAAGGGTTTCCTGTTTCCATGAGCTATGGGGTTTAGCAGTTGTGTTATTCTGAGAATGTTATGCAAAACCTGGTAATTTCCAGTAGCTGTGCTTCTGATATAGAGATACCAGTATTCCTAACTAGCTGTACTTTGTGCAGCTTGTGAGAAAAATTTGGGCATACATAACTTAATTCCTAGTTCTTTCTAAGCCGTGTTTGAAAGACACTTTCTAAAATGCGAAACTGATTTGTTCTTTGGAAAGAAAGTACATTTTTGTTAGTTTATTTATAACCTTTTAACTGTGATACCTCATTTTGTATGTGTTAATGAAAAATGGCCCAAACGAAATGATCAAAAATAGTGCATATGGGTACATCAGGCAAATAGAATGTAAAAGGTTAGTATACTGTAATAAATTCGCATACCAGTGGGGATGAGACCAACATTTTTGTCATCTGGTCCTCAGGACTATTTAAAAAAATGAAGAAAACATTTATATACAATGTACCATAATCACATAATTGTACTTCTGTTCCAAAATATGTTTATCCATACTCAGAAGTTTTGGAGTCCAGTTTGTTGTAAGCTCTGAATTGAACTTATAAACATTTACATTTACTTTGAGCAGATTTTATATTTTGGAGAAGATTCTCAGTGCTAAACAGAAGCGTTTTCATTGAAGATTGTTTCTGCTGTAAAGGAACAGCAAACGAGTGTTAATATCAGTGGAGATACTTGCACATGGAGGCTGTTCTTGGGGTTTTGTTTGTTTGTTTGTTTGGTTTGTTTGTTTGGGTTTTGGTTTGGTTTGGTTTGGTGGGGGTTTTTTGGTTTGGTTTTGTTTTGTGTGTGTTTTTCTGGGGGGAGGGAGTGTTTTGTTTTGTGGTTAAAGTTTGCGTAAATCTCTGGATTATTTCTCACCTTATCTTCCTGCACCAATACATTAAAGCATTTCCAGAACAGCAGGTATACTTTCTTCGAGTTCGTGTTGCATTCATAAAATTATAATCAGATTCCTTTTTTAAGTAGATCTTGCATGATCTTTCTGAATCACTACAGAAAGAAAATCAAACAGCTTGCCAGCCACAAAAGGAATGAATTTGCTGGAAATCTGAGCATGGCCTGAGCACAAGAATATTGTTAGGCAGTCTGAATCCAGATCAAACAACAATTTCAAAAGAGTGGGGAACAGGGACAAACATGAGAGCTCTGTCTTGTGAGAACTGGACCGAATCTCTATTAAAGTCTGTCATGCTATTTGTTTAAGAAATCCTTGTTACTTTGCTTTTGGCTACATGCAGGTGAAACTTTATTATTTAAAAAAAATAGATTACTGCAGTTTATGAAAGTCCTTTGTGGTCAGTCCGTGGTTTATGCTGTTTTACGTATTCAACTATAAGCAGTGTAGGTGTCTGAAGAGAAGGATGTGCAAACACTCCTGTGGTTTGGAAGCAGGTAACTGAAATCTACAATATACATTCATTTTCCTGCTTCAGTCATTCAGTCTCTTTTGGAGAAATAATTTAACAGTGCAATTACAAGAAAATGTATGCACAAATTACATGTTAACCAAGGTAATGCTGAGGTCTGCTAGGAAGAAAGAGGACTTATTTTGGAGTTTGTTTATGAAAATGTGTTCTAATTAATGTGTCAGGATTGGATCTGAAATTCAGTGACCTGTTTTAACTTCCAGTTTCACAGGATCTGCCCGTGTGAGAGCTGCATCTCTCAAAAATGCTGAGGTTCATTTTCAGGCTTGGAGTCCAATTTTGAGGCAAGTGTTTACAGTGGGGAGTTGAATTAGGTCCTATAAGCTCTGTAGTCTACGGTGACTCACAGACAAGATACAGTAGCCTTTTCTAATAAGAGCTTGTGTTTTCAAATACTTGACATTTTTTTAAGCTTTATAAATGCAGTCCTTTTTTTGGGGTTTTTTTTTGTTTTGTTTTGTTTTGTTTTGTTTGTTTGTTTTTTAAATTTCCTCCTGAATTCTTACTCCCTGATGCAAACCTTGCCTGGACAAACAAAAAATTCTCATCCTCTCTCTTCATCTGTAAATACTGAATGGAAACACAAGCCCATGTTACTCAAATGTGCAGGCTTTCAAACAGGTTGTGGTGAGAAGTTTAAGGGCCAGCCTTGTCCTAACAGTTTGAATTTACTGCTATTAAGGACATGCCATCTTGTTGCATTGCATCTAGAAATGGGTTTGCACTAATAAGCCACAGAACCTCTGCTGCTTTTCTGTTAATTTTCATGTAAATACTGAGCTTCATTGCTGTCTCAAAATCTGTAGCTTTCGATTCTCAAGCCTTTCTTTTTGCCCTTCATATAGTCTGCAGTTTAGCTGTGCTAGTAGAATTCATTAATATGAATAAGATTTTTAGCAATGAACCTGCTGGAAATCATTGGTGGAACTATGTGACTACTAGGCTTCTGAATTTGCTGTCTGAAACCAGAAATTCACGTCTAGTATCTTCAAAGTCAGACATTTGCAGCAGTTATAGTGGTTTGTGTTGACGAAATATTGCAGTAGTATTGTAAAAAAGATGCTTATGTGTTATTAACAGTCATTGGTAAATTATTGGCTTGCTTTTGCTGCTGCTGCTGGGAAACTTCAATTTCTGCAGAGTTCTTACAGGACAGGTAAACAATTTTACATAAAAATTAAGTGATCACATAGGGAGCTGCTTACAAATATGTTAATAAGGACTAAATTATGTCTCATTTATAAAATATGAAAAGACAGTATTTTGTGTTGCAAGATTTATCCTTTTTTATAGGGATTTGTGGAAATGAATTCACAATACTATCAGATAGTTTGCCAAACATGCCAACAAATATATACTCTTATTTCAAGCACAAAAAGAATTCGTCCTTTGTCTTGGAAATCTGCTTAGTCCAAAGCCTATTAAACTCAATGGGAGTCATTTTATTGACTTTTAACAAAATGAACTTTTGGTTCATACCTTTCTGCTTTTGTTTCTGAACCTTCTGCCTTCCAGGCATTCCATACCTGCCAGAAATGCAGAGTCTTCCATGATTGTGAACAGATTCACATACTACATAACACTGTTTGTATTGACAAAATTACCCTCAGATTAATATTATTTTCAGTAGGATGAAAGTTTCACCAGGGCAAAGTGAGATTTTGCATGCCCTCAGACTCTGAAAATGCAAACTACTTTTAAGTTTTTGAGAAGATGACCTTTACGTTTATCAGGGATGAAATTTTCTCAAATTTTCCATCAGAGAAATGTCAATAAAGTAATTGTGTTGAGACCTGTGCTTATCTTTGCCATGTCCATCTTTGCTGTACATTCCCTGGTTCTTCTGTACCTGCAGAGGCACTTTGGACAGATCTTCTGATGCATTAATATTAGGCAAGTTTTTGCAATGCTAGTAGTGAATAAAGAGAAGTCTCACAATGCACCCTGTACCACGTGCAGGCAGGCCTACAGACTTCAGTAGGAGCTCCCCCAGAGCAAAGCAACTAAGTGATGGAAATTAAGCAACGTAAAAATGCCAAGATGCCTTTCACTACTCTGGGCAGAGACACACTGATACATATACGGTACCATCATCATGCCAAGCTTTGCATTAACAGTAACACAGAGGAAGGCAGAGGTAGGATATAGATAGCTTAACTGTCTTGATGAAAACAAATATTTGGAAATTCTTTTTGTTCCAGTTTTTGCAGTTACAGTCATACAAGGAACATGATTTGTAATGTAAAATGCACATACCGGTTAGTGGAGATAAGGGTCCAAGGAGTGTTCTCTTCTGTCCTCATATTAAAGTGTACTGGCCAGCCATGGTTTCAGATTTTAGTGAGCTGCAAACTACTTTTAAGTTTTTGAGAAGATGACCCTTACATTTATTAGGGGTGAAATTTTCTCAAATTTTCCATCTGGTTCCCATCCTTTAAAAAAAATCTGTTGGTCAAGAGACTCAGATTAATGACCTTAAATGTGATTGTGAATCTTTCTAACAAGCAGATGGTAACTGATACTTACCGCTGGTAGTAACTCAGGAATATTATGTTATTTTAATATATCAGAGAGAAAGTTTTTTGAACCAAAGTCTACTTTAAGCTGATCTTGATTGTTTCGCTATGTGATGGATCTGTACCTTGGAATCTTGTGATAAAAAGCTTTTTAAAAGTTGCATCTTAACTATGTTGCTGGAATTAATCCCTCTCTAAACAGTATAAGAGTGTTAGATCCAGTGTTATTTCCATAGTGATTTTTGGGGGGGGGGTTGCTTGGTTTTAATTATTGTTATTATTTTCTCCAAATTCCTAATAAGCATGCTGAGGTAGATCTCATTTTCTTTCCTTATTGTTCCATATACGAGACACAGTATAAGAACATGCATTGATGTGAGGAAGGTAGATGGCTTCAAAGTTGTTGAATAGCAGATACAGAAATGCTATATCACAAAAATACAAAAAAAGGTATGATTTTAATTATTAGAAAGGTTAAGAGTTGAATGACAATAATTCGTTACACTGAATTTTTGGATCAATCTAATGTTTCCATTTAACATGGCTCGGTTGGTAAAACAGGTGCGATAACACAGTTTTGTTAAAACAGTCTCACAACTAACTATGCAGCATCATTTTCCAGATGCCATAGTGAAATAATTGTATTTCTAAGGACTCAAGTGACCAAAGAATGCCTAAGAATGAAGCTCCAATGACAATGAAAAAGAGATGGTGCATCAGCAAGGTGACTGAAGAAAGATGAGGCTTCCCCAGTCATCTGTAGAATGGAAAGGTCACACAGAAGCACAGAAGCTGGACATGTGTATGGATTTTTTGAAAGAATATCTATCCTATTTGAAAAGTTAAATTATAAATGAAACTACAGGGTTTTAGCGTTTTGGTTGTGGTTATTTTTTTTTTTCAAGGTATGCTATCATGTACGTGTTCCTAAGTAGCAGATGTGAATTTAATTTGGATTTGCTGAGGACAATTTGATTATTACCTGTGGGGACTGCAGTCAAAGATCATGTCTGACTACAAGTTTGGGAAGATACGCTTTGTCCTTTGCTATTCCCATATAACCTGGAAAGCTGCAAAATGATTGAGCTATCCCCAGAACTAGTTGGAAATGTGATTGCTTCAAATTTATATGTGAAAAGAGCAAGGAAGGAATAACACTCCTGGTGATCTCAGGGGGAAAAAGTTCACTGAACTCTTAAAGTTAGTTTGAATTCTCATGAATACCATCAGGTGCCCAGGTATTTAAATTGCATATTTTAGGAAGCCAGTCAATCATATTCCAGCAGTGCTTTCCATCTGTACTTTTCACTTTATGCTCTAAGTAGAGGAACGAAGTTGTACTTAAAGGAAGTCTATAAACATTCTGATTGCCTGTAACGGGAATGATAGATTTTATGTTGTACATCTTTTCGAAGAGTTTTCTCAGGGACCCTTCCCCTCCACAGTATTTTAGGATTTTATAGATTGATTCTTAAAGCTAAAATAAATAAATTTTAAAAATCTGTTTCAGGACCATTTTTGCTGCGTCTGGCTTTTCTATCAAATTCATATATGGACATTAGTAAAAGGAACTTACGAGCTATGTGAAAAAGGACTGTTCAAACCCTTCCTTCCCTAGTGTAAAGTGCATGCAATTATTTTAATATCTCTTTTCTTATTATAGAGAAGTGAATAAGCAAGTGAAACAGCATTTATAAGGATGGAGGAAAGGATAATGCACCAACAAAGACACAGATTCAGAGTCTGGGGAATGCACAGAGTGTGCATTCATATATGAAAGGCTGTGTCTCTTAGGTTTGTTGAAAGAGTCTGCAAGGTGGATATATATCCTGAATATAAGGAACTAGAGCTACCACTTGAGATAAGTCTTAGGTTTTGGCTGTGAGGAGGAGGATGGAATTATTCACAGACATCTAGAAAAGAAAGAGTAAAGAGCTCTCAGACTCAACATTAAAATAATGAGTTCACTTTGAGGCACTATTATCTTAAGCCCATAGTTAGAAATTCTTGAAACATATCAGTGTTAGGTAGAAGTAAAATTAGAGAAGTAGGAATAAAAGCAGAAAGGAGTGATCTCAGAACCTGAAAGATTACTGTGTTTCAAGAAAAAACCTTGTGTCAGAAGTATTTGAAAAACAGGAGAGTGAAAATTAAGTCTTGATTCTGCTTTCAGATAAGAAAAAGCATAGGGAATCTTTTAGGAAAGTTGTGTCTGTGAAATACAAGGACAGAAGTCATGCTGAAGCAGAGGAACTCCAGACAAAGTATATTATAATTAGAGAAAAATATTAACTCAGAGATAACTGTAAGAGAATATTTAAGTTGCTGGTGTCAGGGAATGTAGGTGGTTGATTATGACTTGTTTCTGTTGTGTTTTTTCTAGAAGAGAAATGACTGAGGGTTTGGGCAGATATGCACAGCATAAAGAAATTACCGTATCTATCTTTTGTCTCACATCCATTCTAAGGGTATAAGGATGACTAGAAAATAGCTTATGCAAATCTTACTTTTCATTATATTAATATTGCAGATCTAGGGTACAGAGCACTGTTAAATGCACTAAGATTAAATATATATATAAATATATATATATAATCTTATCTGCAATAAGAAGGTAAAAGTGATGGCACTGGATCACTCCTAAGACATCTAAGTGCCATCACTATCAAATGTTGAAGGAGGAGGATAAGGCCAAGAGAACATACAATGATGTCCCTCATTACTTGCCCAGACTCCAGCAATTTACAGGTATTCTGCCTTTTTTTTTTTTTCATTCTTCTTCGTTTAATTTTATTCCATGATTAAGGCAACATTGCATTTCACATTACAATAAATTTGATGATGTGGCATAGCCTGACATGTTTTTTTTTTTTTATGGCTTCATAGCTTTGAACTTTAATAACGGTGTGGTTACACAGCTAAATACCTCTCAGATTTCAAGGATTTGGTCTGAGAATCAGTTTTAGTGTTTGACTTTCAAACCTATTCCTCAAATCTCAGGTCTTAGAATAAAACCCCTGAATGGTTGCATGACATAAGGCACATTATATTGCTCCTGTCTTGAAGTGCTATGAATCTTTTTTTTTTTTTTTAAAAAAGGGATTTTGAATGTATTATTGTACGTTCTTTAGTTTTGTTTATTTATTTAATTAGTTTTATCATTGAAAAATCTGTTAAAACTTAAGCTGTAGCATTTCTCGTGAGTGACTTTCTGAGTGTCTTTTTGAAAATGAAACCTTTTTTTTTTCTTCAACAAAGGGGTCTTCTAAGAATTGGTATTCTGCTATATAATATTCTAATACATCATGTATCTAATGTGTTTTCTGAGCACATGGCGCTTGAATATTATGTAATGGCAAATGCTTCGTTCTATCTTATTTTGGTGCAGTTGTTTGGTGCAGTTGATTTTTATTTTTTTTCAGACAGGAAAATTCAATGTACTTTATTGAAAGTATTATATGGCAAAGACTAGGAGAGGTGAAGAGTAATGCCTGCTTCTGGAAGCCTGCCATGTCATCTTTGCTTAATCATAAGAAATATGTGTCCATTGTCCCCAAAGTCAGGATTTACTAACAGTCTGGCTTAGTATCTTAAGGATTGCGTAGGATCCTCTGCGTTTTGTCAGTGAAGGTTGTACTGGGATAAATTTAAAAAAGTTCCATCCATAAAACTGCTCAATCCCTTTTGAGCAAGGTGTGTCAGAAACAGAACTAATCCATGTCATTGGTAGCAGATATGCCTGTACTTGGGTGAAGTTCAGACATTCATTTTGATATTGATAAATCTAGTCACGTTGATTATGAAATGTTTTTTAAGCCATACACTTGCAATGTTGACTTTGTTCCCAGTACTTCAAAGAAGCAATAGGGCTAATGCAGTCAGATGAAGACTGCTTTGTTTTGGTTTGGTTTGAACTCCCGTAAATACTAATTCAGTCATGGAATAAGAAGGCTGACTTTAGCTGGCTTATATCCACGTATATACTGTTTGGCCTGAGTTAGCTGATGCAGAGAAACACCATGTTGAACAGTAAATCTGTTTGAAAAATATACCTCTCAACCCGCCTAGGCCCAAATTGCCAGCTATAATGTGAAACAGGGAATCAGAATGAGAGACACAAATATTACTAAGGCAGAAAATCTTACAATGCTCTGGGATTCATTCCTTTGTAAAAAAAAACAAAAGCCTCTTTCTGTGACTTCAATTTAAGAATCTTTATTTCTGATACAAATAACTCTTAACAGTAGAAGTAAGGAGAAAGCAAATATAGTGGGGCACGCAGATACCTTAGGGACTACAGATTACTATATGACTAACATGACCTTCTTTAAGTGAGCATGAAAAATATGACTCCCAAATTCTGCACTCACTAGAATGCAAAACAGGCTATGTAGCTGGGAAAATACATTACTAATAGCAGAAGTAAAAATCAGTGCTGCAATCTAATGTAGCAGTCATTGCAAAATAATTCTTGAAGCTGTCACAAACAAAGGAAGGATAATTTCTAACATGTGCATAAGTTATTTGAAATGCGTCTCGTAAATGTTTGTACTTAAAAGAAAAATGGAATTTGGACCCATTTATTTCCATATATCTTAAGTTCATTCTTTGGTGAAATTGAATCATTTTGTAGTTTCACTACATTCAGCCTGTTTTAAGGCATTTTTATGTTAGCTGTTAGACAACACTTTAAATTAGTTTATGCAAGTTGGTAATATTTGGCTGTATTTTATTTACAGAATGTTTTATTTATAAATAGCTTTGTTATGAACACCATGGCAGATACAGCTTGTATTTATGATATTTTTTTGAGTTATATAAAACAGTTATTTTACTGTACTATGTGCAAATCTATAAAACTACTAACCTACAATTTGATGAAACCCTGAGATCATTAGGAAACTCCTTACCGGCATGAGAGAACCTGCAAAAGCCGATGAAGCGTCTTACCACACGTGGAAATTGTTTCCTCAATGCAGGCAGCTTTTCAGTTTGGTGAAAATGATCTGAAACTGCAGTTGTGATTTCATAGAATCATAGAATGTCCTGGGTTGGAAGGGACCCACAAGGATCATCGAGTCCAGCTCCTGTCCCTGCACAGGACAACCCCACAGGTCACACCATGTGTCTGAGGGCTTGTCCAGTCTCTTCTTGAACACTGTCAGGCTTGGGGCCGTGACACCTCCCTGGGGAGCCTGTTCCAGTAATTTCCTGTTTACTCATGCCTCTTTTGCATTATTTTATAACGCAAGGAAGCCTAAAAGGTGGACTGTAGGAGGATACTAAGGCCCCTGGCTCCTGCTTGCAGACATTTTACAGGATGACTAGAAGGATCCTTATTTTCTCCCTGCCATACCTAACGCGTGGCTTTACTGATGGAAAGTGCTGTTGTTTCCAGTTTAGAAAATGCATGGGTCTGTGACAACAGTGGCACAGGAAGGTTTCCCTTTCTGCTGTTACTCATGTAAGTTCTGACAAAGAGAGGAGCGTACGGCTGGGATGGTCACAGCTTCAGGGGTTTCAACACGTCCCTTTTGCAAGCATTCACCATGCAAGCCTGGATGCTTGTTTTTGACTCCCTAAAAAGACTCCTGTGGTTTTGATGGATGCTGGATTGTCAGGTTCTCTCTACTAAATGTATGTTGAGGGTCATTCTGTGGCACTGAGGCCACTGGGAGAGGATGACCATGTCCAGGGCATCACAGCCTGGCTCCACGGTCACACGTGCTCCTGGGAAGGTGTTGGAAGAACACCAGCTGGCATAGACAAAAGTTGTGACAGCAGCCATCCTGACCAGTTCACAGCATGGACAGTCAAATGATCAATATTTGATAATTTCAGAGTCTGAGTCTTAGTTAATAGTTATTAGAAGTAATTTCTGAACTTTAGTTTTAATTTATGTATTACATGAGTATACTAGTAGAGTAGAAGACATGCACCCTATCACCTACTGCATATCTCAAAGTAATGTATGGAGCACAGATTGCTGGCTTTAAAACTTGGCAAGCCTGTAAGGGTGATGTCTTGTTGTCTATCACATCATTCAGTCACCAGAAATAATTATTTTGCCTTATTTTTCTTTTGTCTTTTTTGTTTTGTTTTGTTTTGTTATGTGTAACTGCTGTTAACAATAGAGTCTTCCCTCAATTATTTCAGTGTCCTGGTAGGCTGGTTAAATAACAATCTGCCTTCTGCCCTGGAGTCCCTGCCTTGAGAGCTTTTAAAGAGTCATTTTATCTGTTTCAGGTGCTAAAAATTGTCCCTGAGCTGATCAGAGTGGTTGCACTAGTGACTGGGTCTGTCTCTACTCCTAAGTAGGAGCCTTTCCTTCCTTCCTTCCTTCCTTCCTTCCTTCCTTCCTTCCTTCCTTCCTTCCTTCCTTCCTTCCTTCCTTCCTTCCTTCCTCCCTCCCTTCCTCCCTTCCTCCCTTCCTCCCTTCCTCCCTTCCTTCCTCCCTTCCTCCCTTCCTCCCTTCCTCCCTTCCTTCCTTCCTTCCTCCCTTCCTCCCTTCCTCCCTTCCTCCCTTCCTTCCTTCCTTCTTTCCTTCCTCCCTTCCTCCCTTCCTCCCTTCCTCCCTCCCTTCCTTCCTCCCTTCCTTCCTTCCTTCCTCCCTTCCTTCCTTCCTTCCTCCCTTCCTTCCTTCCTCCCTTCCTTCCTTCCTTCCTTCCTTCCTTCCTTCCCTCCTTCCTTTTTCCCGATAAATATTTAAATATATATGTATATTTTATACAACCACAACTATATATTTGACATTTCATATCTTTATATAAATAAACATATATATATATATATAAACCACACACATATACGCATATACATGTAAAGCATTATATGTGTAAAATGGTAAATATATATACACAAAAAAGTCTTGACTTCAGGCTTCTTTTGCCTGTAATTCTTTTGCCTGAAATCAGCAACAATTTGTATACCTTATAATGAAGAATATTACACATTGGAGCTAATTCCTTTGGCCTGCTGTGCCATGTTTCACTTGTATGCAGGAGCCAGGGCAGGTAGGAAAGAGCAGTTAGATGTGCAGTAAGAAGACACCTCCATCCACCCATATTTGCTGTTAGTTTAGGAGCTCTTTCTGCAAAGTTTAGGAACTAGAGCAATCAGACAGGCTGGATGAAGACTGTATGGATTATAAACCAAAGGAGAAGATGTAGGACTAGGTGGAATCTCCTTCAGCACCCTATGGTTAGACTACTATAATGAGAAGATTTAAGATACCAAGAGTTTTCCTCTGTTTTCTGGAATTCTAGGAAAACTCAGCTCAAATTTTCTCTTAACTAAAAGTACTTAGACTAAACTTTCTGGAGTTCATGCCACCATAATCATGGATATTATAAGCTGGGCTCTGCTTCTTTCAATTCATTAATGAATTTTAGCTTTTGAAATACAAAAAAATCGTCCAGGTGGTTAGTTCTGTTGCTTCTGCAGATTTGCTGAAAAGTGTAAAATCACATTTCTGGAGTCAGAGAAGTGTCGAAGTGTTAGAAATTACTTGTATTTCTACATTTCCAAACTAAACTGGAAGATATGCTTTGGGAAAACTGTCTTCCATCTTATCTTTTCTGTTTGAAATTACAGTTGTGGCATAAATAAATGGCCATAAGAAGGGTGAAGCATTTAAAGCACTGAAAGTCTTTAAATATCTAGGTCTGGATCGAGACAAGCCACATTCATCTGAATCACATTCATAAAATGATTGAGTGCTACTAAAACAAATGATCTGAAAAAATGAAAAAGTATAGATATGGAGGAGGAGATGAGGTACTGAAATTGTCTGTGAGTTAACTTGAGTTCTAATTGCCATTAACAAAACTGAGTGATTATACATTCCTACATATTCAGGAATTGGTAAAGATGTTAATGTATTTTTTCCCAATGCCATGCAAGAATATCCATTTGAAAAACATTTTATGTATACCCTCTTGTATGACTTTTAGATATAATTTCTTTCTTTTCTGGATTGATACCTTTAAGTTGAATTAATCAGAATGTAGAATGAAAAGTAAAAGAGATATGTGTTGGATTATACGGTTTAATAACAAGAATAGTTTGTTTTATTCCACTCTAGCTGTGCTGAAATAAACATCTCATTTTACAATATCTGCCATTCAGATTTTCTGAATGTTTTTTAAAAATAAATTTATTGGAATTGCTATAAAGTTTAGTTCCATACAAAGAACCATTTAAAAATGTAAAGTATTTGTGTAAAAGTATTTGCATCAGAGACAAGTATAAGAAGTCCTCTAACATGGCCTCAAAACATTACAGGATGTACAAATTATTTTCATGTATGTAGAGCTATTGAGATTACATTAGGGACGTTGTTAGAGATGCACTTAAATTTTATTTCTAGTAATGCCGCTTTCTAATCTGACATGTACAACACAAATCTTACAAACACTACAAAGATACGTGTCTACATGAGAATACATTTAATACTATTCTGCATATGCTGTGAAGGAGATGGTATTTTCAGTAAGTTATTCATGAAGGATATGCTCTGCATTACCACTTGAAAGAATTAAGTATCTTGCTTGCTAGTCATATCCTGTTAAAATCTTATTTCCCGCTTTTGTTCTTGGTGTAAGTGTCCAGTTGGATAAAATTAATCCCCTCAACCATATGTGTTATGCAGCACAGAGATCATAATATGATTTTTTTACTTTCTCAAAGTAACCTTTATGATTTTTTTCTGTATACAGTTCATGACTTAGTAAGGAAAATGGTAGTTGAAGTTCTATAACTTTTTTTTACTAGTTTTAAAATAAATGTCATCCTTTTGATGACCAAAAATCCGAGAGATTCTGAGAGATATTTGAAAATGCTTTATTCCCTGTAGTGTTTTCAAAAACATGCTATAAATTGATTTCACATCTTCTAAACATATTGTTCAAGTGAGTAATATAATAAAGTGAGCTTTGTTGCTAACCTCGATACGTGACTTTTAGCAGAAAGAACAACGATCAGTCTCATGTGGACAGCTAAAATACTATAAGCTATGTAATACAGTGATTTGAGAAAGCAATGCTATCTGGGAGGTTTAGCTAAACAGGAACTCATTTCTATAGTTGAAAGAAAGTCTTAGAAAACTTTGCTTAGTGCCTTAGCCAGGTTGTCCTCTGGTTGAGAAGTCCATTGTGTTGCCTCCTACTGCATCCATGAACCCAGGTTTCCTTCCGTGAGCTGCAGGACCTACAGAGCTCGGCCAGAAATGGATCTCAACCCCTGCAGGACCTATTACCTGCAGCAATAACCTAACGTAGTCATTATCATTTCCAAGCAGAAATATTGTGCCCTTTCCAGCTGTTTTGTTTGGAATGACAGGCTTCAAGCTCAGTGCCATCTTCCGTAATTGGGAGGCCTTGAAGATTTTAGCCTGGGGTTGTTAAAGCAAAAGGTATTTTCCAGCACAAGCGTATTTTATCTCCAATACAAGTATGCTTTTGTGGCCTAAATGCAGTTAGTTATTAAAGAGACATACACATTTAGCTTTGAGCAAACACTGTGAGCAGTATTTGTATTCAAGACAATAGATACTCATCAGTGTAAATTCCTGTCTACTATGCGAGGTGCATCTTTTGATCTTTTAGAAAGAGCTGGAAAATTGGCTGGTATTTGCAAAAGTCTTTCAGCTGAGAAATGTCAATAAAGTAATTGTGTTGAGACCAGTACATGGAATTGACTTCTTGGAGGGGCCACAGGGATGGTTACAGGTGCAGGAATGAATTGTGTAGCTCTTGATTACGTACACCGAAGTTCACAGAGGAGAAATTGTGCACAGGCTCAGCATCTCCAGGCTGTACCACAGTCCCTCATTTGATGTGGCGAATTGGAGTGGAAATACCGGGATACAGTTTTTCACACTTTTTTATGCAGTGGATATGGAAATGCTTTGTAAATGCTTTGCCTTCAGCATACTAGTAAATACATAAAGGCAACAATGAAGTGCGATTGCACTGTTACGGTTGGTGTATGTTAATTAATGGGTGTAAATGCACAACATAATTTCTTACTGAAACATTCTTTCACAGTCTGGCTCACCACAGACATTCTTCCTCTGTGGATTTTTGCAAATTTGCAGTGTTTAATGTGTCTGTCTGCAGGTCATTGCTCCCTATCCACACTGCTTCCATAAATAAATAGAAATAATTGCCAGTGGTTTAAAATGATTATCATTCATCTTTTGCATGTGTTTGTTGTTAATCCATTAACTTGAAAACATTAGCATTGTTTTATTTTTTTTAAATAAATCTGGAAGAAGCGACCTAATGAGTATACGTAACTCTTTTTCTTAGAAATCACTACTTTGAATGCAACATTCTTCAAAGTTCTTTTAATAATCCTATAAAAATATCAGGATGTTTATGGTGTGCAAATGCAAGTGCTGTACTCAGTGCAGTATTGCAGAATAGCCAGGGTAAGCTGGCAGTTCATTAAAAGGCTGGTTTTAATATAGGAGAGAAGTAATCAAGAAATGGAAATGAGAAAATAATCCAAATAGAAATACTGGGCGGGGGGGGAAGGGGAAAGACTTAAGGGAATAGGTAACATCAGTGCTTTGTTGCTAAGAAGAGAAGCGTATCATATCTAGAAGGGAGAAAGTGGTAGATCGGTGAGTCCACTGCTAGCAATACAAAATACGGGTTTTCCCAATATAAAATCTTCAATTTTACTGAGCAATATATGTCTTCTATGCTGTTCCTGGAGTGGCCAGCTCTAGGTATAAATTTAGCAATGTTTAACTGAGCTGCGAAGAAGCACTTCATAATTATCTCTGTTGTTTTCACATTAATATCTTCCTATAATTTTCAGTGAAGTATTTCTCAGGAAAGGGATGCTGCAATAGCAACTGATGATAGATAGTGTCTAAAGATGACATCTAATACTTGAGACTGACTCTTTTTTTTTTTTTTGGCAATAAAGGGGATCTTTTTGGCTATAGGTTGTACCCATTGTTCTTTGAGATTTTCATGTGCGAGTTCTGGAGTAGAATTTTTGTTTTATTTCTGGTTTCTGTAAGTATTAAGCCAAGATAATAATTATAGAATAACAAAATCCAGAAGATAGCTATTGTTTTACAGTACTTGGAGATTTCAAAGCATGAGACAGTGACATAAGAATATATGTAGGGGTGATCAGATTAGACCAAATGTATTGACAGCCTAGGGAAGAGTCTAAGCTGAAAGCACCATTGCACAGAAAGTTTCCCAGGACTTCCTGCTCCTTAATGGTAGGATCGTATTTAATGATTCCCAAATGGGCCTTTTTTCTAGTCAGTTTTGGAACCTTTATCTCTCATACAGACTGGAGCATCCTTGACTGTTTTATAGTTCCAGAGACAGAAAACCTGTAAAGAAGCTGAATATGTTAAGTGCAGTTTAATAATCCAAAAAGCCAGACTGCATATTTTAAGCAGCTGAATAGAAAGAGATCTCTGTGGACTTCTAGAGTTCTCCCAGCCATTAGGTGATTTTACTCATATGAAGTTTATTCAGTATGTTGTTGCTCATTTAGGAAATGTATATGTCTTTGAATCTCTCCTTTATAATTCTTCCTAGAAATATAGGTTTGATAATAAGAAACAGCAAATCTCAATGATTTAAGTGTAATCTTTATGATAATTTAAAATTCGAAAAAATCAGGGTCTGTTAACTGTACTCTTTGACATGCACATATCCAAATATGGCAAGATCACCTTGCATATGTTGAAGCCTATTAACTGATGTGGTATGCTATTGACAATGACATTTCCAAACGTGATGCTATTGACAGCGGCTTTATTAACTCAGTTGTTCAGACTTGATTTTTGGAAACTTTTGTCTGAGTTTTTGTGAAAATGTAGTTAGAAATTAGTGATGAGACTAGAAGGAATGAAAAAATGGACTTTATTTGGCTTTTTTTTTTTTTCAAGACAGAGTAAAGCAGAGTTAGGGAGATTACATTTCTTGGCAGATGTCACACCAAATTTACCATTTCCCATCTCCTAGCTTTGTGCTGAATCTCATAAAACAAATAGTAGTTAGGTCTCAGTTTGCAATTTTGAGCGACATTGTTTCCAGCTCTTTCTATATATAATCTTTCAGTTTTATGGTTCTGTGGAAACCCAAACTATAGGGAGGTGAGAAATAGAGTTAATCATTCTGCAGTTCCTGTCTTGCTGTGATTCCTTACCACAACACGGCCTTCTTGGGTGTTCAGTGGAAGAAATAGCATTAACACCCTCCTCCAGCTGTTTGGAGAGCTTAAGCCAGATCCACTCCTTCTCTGAATGATGCTTCTTTGATGCTAAGTAATTGTTGCATGGACAATTATGGACAGACTACTTGTTTAAAAACAAACAAACAAACAAATAAACAAAAACCCCAAACCCAAACACTTTGGACCTTGGCATATGGTAATACATGTGTTGGCAATGAAATCACCCAAACAGTTGATTGCTGTCTGGATGGAAATGGGAGTCTTTATTGCAAGGGTCTTTGCAATGGTATTGTTAGATTGGACAGAACTCCCCAAACCACTCTTCTACTGGCTTGTGGTACTACTTGACCACTGCAGTGCATGCATGGTCCATTTTCAGGAGCTATCTTAAATGACATAGGAAACGTCACCAAAACATCTTAAAACTGTGTGCAAAAGACTATCCTACGTGAAAACTTTTGCATCTGCCACAAGTTTCTCCAGGCTATTTTCAAGTGGCAGTGGCTTACCTAGGTATGGTTTGATTGATTCCCCAGTAGGAGCTGACTGGGATGCTCTACTCAGGACATTAATCAAGACATTTAAGCTCACAAATTGAACCAAGCGTGGTACAAGCTGCCTGGGGGAATCTCTACAACTCTCTGAAATTCCCACCTGGAGAGCTCCTGTAACTGTAGCTCCTCAGTAAAAGAATTAATTGTGACAGAAGGTGGCTAAAAGTTCAGTCAGTCACTTTGCTTCCAGTCAGTCTCTTGCCTTCAGCCAATCCATTAGCTCATCTGTGTGTAAGACTGGCCTGGGGAATCCTGGGCCACTCAGGGAATTCATCACTGGGTGTGCACACAGGCAGAGCCATGATATGCAGCTGCACTACTGTTGCAACTGTGGGCAAACTTGGAGTTTGCCTTCCATAGTCTGTGCCACAGAAGAACAGCAGGGAAGGTCCCTCAGCTGGAAGGGACATAGAAAGCCAACAATCATGGGCTTTCCTACTCCCCCAAACTCTGGTGCCTCCTGCAAACTGTTAATTTCTACAACCAAATTGCCCCTCCACCCACAAAACAAAAATATTTTGCCTTCTTCCACTTATTAATGTGACAGTGTTTCTGTTCTTAGCAGCTGTAAAAAGTCTCAATATCCCACCAAGTCCTTGCTTTAGGACTCTGTGGCATAACGAAAAATTCTGGATTTCTGATAAGATTTGCGCTGGCATTATTGGAGGTCTATCTTCAGGATTAGGGCGTTAATTAGATAATAGCCTGTGGTTCTTTTATTATGTGGGTTTTGCCAGTTATCAGCAGTAGGACTGGGGCTAGTGGGTGCAATAAAACTGTGAGAAACAGGAGTAAAGTCTTTTACTGCTGTTTTGCCATGAAGAGCATGCCTCCTGGTTCATCTTTAAAATAAAATTTAGATTAAAGTATCCACACAGCATCACTCAGAAAATGTCGTAGTGTATCTCTCCTAGTAGTGAGAGCTGACAGCAACACAGTTCTTGGGTCAATCACCAGTCTGTCTGGTTTGCTTTCATAAATTTTAAATACCCCCAAAGAGCCCTGCAATACTTAGACCTACTCTTCCATGTCCTCTTGTGTTAGCGAGGATACTTCAACCATCAAATAAAGCTTCATTTTGAATCATTTGCTTGGACTGACAGCTTGACATCTTAAATGAAATGTTGTCCCATCAGAATAAATATTTTAAAAATATATCATTTGGTTTGCTAATGTCATGATTTTAAAATTAATGTATAGAGTCAGCACTGTTTCAGAGAGCTCTTTTTTTTTGTCTTTGACTTTTACTAGCCTAGATAGGTTGACACTTACATTGTCATTGTTATACTTAGCAATACCACTAGATGTTTTTCCCACCTTTAACATTCCTGCGAATAAAAAATAATAATAATTTAAAAAATCCAAACCAAACCAAACCAAAAATTTATTGAAGTGTTACACATTATTTTGTCCTTGCCTGCCAATCTTTCAGTAATGCACATAATGTCAGTGTGGCTTCTTTAAAGTTCTTGCGGAGGTGGTGCACTCTGAAATACATTCTTCCAGACAATTGTCTCCCTACTGAAACTTGAACACCATTTCATCTGAGGTTTTATGAAAACCTCCAAATTCCTACTTCCTACGGGATGCTACTTGAAATGACAGTTCTTCAACTGCTAGACTGGTGACAAGATGCCACAGATGGAATATTCGGTATCTCAAAAAATATTTTGCAAACCTTTTACCCCTCTGGGAGTGTTAGCTCCTGTTTACTACGCTGAGCTTCAGAAACAGCCAGTAACGTGCCACAGCTGAATTATCCTCAGACATGAATGCTGGTTAAGCACGTGCCTTGCTGTCAACAATTTTAGTTGACACAGTAACTTTTTTTTTTTTTAATCTGAGCAAAATTTAAGTCTAACATAACCTGGAAAATTGACCCCTTCCTAATTGGCAGATATGCCTGGGAAATGCTGTAGCTTGTATGCCAGAGAAAGAACACAAAGACTGCAAATGAATATGAATATAAATTGATACGAACTACGACACGATTGCCTAGATTAAGAGTATGTCGGTGATATATTTAAGCAATTAACTGTGTCTCTCAGTTGCTGGTCCAAGGGCCTTTATAGATTTGTCTTTTTTGTTTTGCTTTGTGTTTTTTTGTCTGGCCAGTCTCTTTCTATTTTTTTTTTTTAAATAGGTTATTCCAGTCTTGCTACTGTGTCACTAATTGGTTTTCTTGCTGAAGTAGTATGATCTAAAAGTAAAACATTCTGTACTTGAAACAAGGACCTCTCGCATATGCTTCGCTATTGCTAGGGACATACTCTCTTACATTTTCTAAACCTGCACAAACCTTTACTTTAATTGCCAAAATCTTTTGAATTAGTACAAAATATATTCACTGATCTGTAGGGCTTTTTCAATGATTGAGTTTTGTGTATGTACTTCTAATGACTTGTGGTGTAGAGATACTAAATCTTGGTGGCCCAGTTATGCAACATTTTATACAAAATGTTTCTACAGTGTCCCACATTTCATAACTTGACTCATAGCTTTTCATAAGCAGGTTCAAGCTCCTTGCCTGCAGCCAGAACTCCTTGAATTAATTTCTCCCCTCCTCCTCCTCCTCCCTTGTTCCATATCATCTGAGCCCTCATGTACCATCCTTCTAAATCACCGGCTTTTAATCCTGCAGAAGTGCCGCATTTTGTTTCCCACCTCTCCCTCCTCCATTATTGGTGCTTGCTCCTTTACTAAGGCAAGCAGCTCCATGTGTTCATCCAGCCCAGCAGTGCTATTGAAACCCTTTCCCTTCAATTTTCCCCCTCTCCACCTCTTTTCAGGGGTCTTCTTTGCTCCTATATTGTGCTGTCCACAAAACTTGAATGCGCCTCCTGATGGCAGCTTTCCCTGGCACAGATTCTTGAGTCTCCCTCACCTAGGACATCTGTAAATCTTCTGTTCCTCACCTCCCTAGTGATGGTGGCCGTGCAGGGTAGGCTTTCAGTGTTCATTCAACAAAAGGAAAAAGGATTTTATTCAGACAACTCCTTCTTTTCTGTCACTCTCCCCCTCTTTTGTCCATTTGGAAGGGGAGATCAAAGCCTGTGTTAGTGCCTTGCTTCTAGTTTTAACTAAGACACAGTTTCCCTTACTGAATGGAACCTTTTCCTCTAAGCAAAAATAATTGACGAGACTCACATTATAGATGCAAAATTTAAGATATGACGGATTAATCTATACAGGAACTTCTTAGAAGTAACGGAAATGTCAGAAATGTGAGAAAAAACGAGGACTTTATTTTCCAGTTATGCATATTTTGGTTAAACTGTTTTCACTGACTAACATCATGTGAGTAATAATATTTGAATGAATTTGCAGTTGTTTTTCATAAAGATATGGAGGAAGTCTGGTCTGGATTGAACAGCCAGAAGAAGAGACAGAGTAGATTAAAACTGTATGAAGCAGAAATCCATATAGGGTGATAGGAATTGATCAGACACTTATTGCCAGAAACATAAACATGAAAAAGCCTCCCACAAACACATCCATACTTGCAAATACACCAAAGCAAATATGTCAGCATATAGTACAGAACAAACTTTTTTTTTTTTTAATTGGTGGAAGGGCAGTTGCTCAGAATACAGATTATCTGAAAGTGCAATAAAAATGTTTTTCCAAGGCTAATATAATCTTGCATTGACAGCACTATACAACTATACTGCATAATGGTAGCCACTGCAGAAACGCTGAAGCTGGCAACATCTCACACTGACTCTGGAATCGTGGAATATGACTTCAAATTAAGTAATTTAAAAGCAATGCAGCTGCATTTGTATGCTGCCATATCCAAACTGTATTCCTGCTGAGAAATGTTGTGTCTTAAGTGTCATGCTGCATTTTTGTTAGGGCATGTGCATCATGCTGAGCTGACTCATGCAGACACAGGAGCTTGGTCAGCATTAGCTTCAGGACCTCAGTGATCTGCAGTGTGGTGAAAGGATGCCCTGTGGAGTCTCTTGCTTACATGTAAGACGAGTGCTTTCTCTGACTCTTTGAAAAAAAGATGTATTTATCGAGTGTGCCAGTGAGAAGTCTGTGCAATAATGACTTCCTTTTACTTTCATGTTTATGATGAATTATAAGTTATCAATTTTCTCAGCAGTTAATTGCTGTTAAAATTCTTGGAGTCATCTAAATCTGCAAAGAAACTTATTTTCTGTGCTGCAGCAGAACATTGGCTAGCTACATTTGGGCAAGAACTCTTCAAGCTGAAAACTGCAGTATTCTTCACTTACAGGACAATGTCCCACTGGGAGACATCAGCAACGTAAATACTATACTGGGAAAAAATTACAATGTAATTGTTGCTCCTCATATTGGCATTAAGCTTTGCATTCGTTTTCTCCCCTCTAATTTTCTAATTCAAATTTCTGTCCCTGTCATCAAGCACACAATATACAGAATCTTGTAACGCAACAAACTGCTAGGTGAATTGAGTTGTGCAGAGAGCCAGGCTGCTGTGCTGGGAGAGCTGTTCCTGAAGGACATACCAATTTGTGCATTGTGCTTGTATGTAATTCTGCCATGACTAGACAGATGGGTGGCTATAAATGAAGTATCTTCCTATTCCCTCAGAGACATATGCGGTAATGTCCTTCTTTAGATGTTCTGTCGTGGCAGTGCACACAATTAGCTACACAATATTAGTTACTCTGCAGGATGCAAATCAGCGTCTTTCTGTAAGCGTAGTAAAGGCACAAACCTATCAAATGGTATCTAGATACCAGATTTTCACATATACCCAGCTTGTATTAGTGATTTGCTTGCTCACCAGCTGAGTCAGGGGGAGAGAGTACAATCAATGGACAGTCTTATGTTTATTTGTAATGAACCCCAATTTAATGTTTTCATCTCTTTGCCCATTTAAATGCAAAAGAGCACATTTCACTTTGTAATGAACTACATACACTGATGTGCAGCTTCACTGAAATATCAATTTCTTCCAAAGCTTCTCATTGAGATGTAATAGCTTCACAGTAGAGACTGACATTGTGGTTAAACATCAGTAAGGATCTAAACCAGAAACACATCCTGCTGTTAAAATTAATATTTTTTAAACCTGGAGGATTTCCCTGGAATTCTTTGTGACCTTAGTTATACCAATATGTGTCTGACTATCTGTTATGAGCTTGCCGGGTAGATTGCTTTAATTGAACAATAGATGGGTTTGATTAAACACCTTAATCTGATACATGTGTATAAAGACCTGATCTCTGCCAAGGATCATGATCAGACCGAGGTTCTGTCATTTTGTTCTTAGACATGAAGTCTAACTCATTTCTCTTGCAAAATGCTGCTTTGAACCTGGATGCCCAGTGTATGCCTTGCACCCTTGAGAATCAGGCTCTAAACTGAGACCTGAAACCCCAGAACATGACATAGTTTTGGAAGCACAGAAGACCTTTGGTAGCCTTTGTAAAATGTCTACTCTTTGCAGGCACCGTACAAATGTAGCAATTCTGTTCACTCTTATTTGATTGTGAATCGTGTTGTGGAAAGCTCTGGATCACTCTTCTTGCATCAGTTCTGCTTTGAGCAGTTAGTCATGTCACATTTCTCAGACAGAATAAAATTAATAACCTGCTGGAGGAGCTAATTTCTCTGTATTGATTATAAGGTAGCATAGGGATGACTGGCTAGACGAAGATGTCTGAAAGCTTGTTGTGTAAATTAGTGTTCGATAACCTTACCCTTAAGTACAGCAAAACCTTTTAATGATTCCAGTTTGTGTCTTCATAATCTACTTTCTCTTAACATTTAACTAAATAGAAAAATACTTTTATTGTAATGCTTGTGTATGGCTTTTGGAAGGACTAAGTCACCTGCAATTTTAAAATCATGATACAAGTTCATAACTGTGTTCACATACACTGTTTTTTCACTGCATTCAGGCAGTACCCGTACCCGTTCCCATAAACAGAGCTTTCCCTCACCTGCTCTAGATAGCAGTTTTGTGTGTTCAGACCTACTTTATTTTAAGCTTTGTCTCGATATGTGATGAAGCATCACAATTTTCATCCAAATATTACAATTTATCACATGTTAAGCCCTTAGAGAAGACAGACCATATCATGTTGTTTACAATCCACTTCTTTCCTATTTCTACAAGAACTTGCTGGTGACCCTTGACAATACTGTAAAAGTAGGAAAGAGAAAACATATCCATAGCATTTAAAATGAAAAGGCCTTTGAGAAAATGAGTCTTCAGCATGATATGCCAGGAATGATCTTGAGTGTCGGCTCAATATTTCTGTAAAGCTGGAAAACTAATCTCCATATCAAAGGCAGATAGAGACCTTTTACAGCAATGCAAGCCAAATTTTAAGACACTTCAGGGAGTCTGAGAGTGGATTAAGCAGTTCATGTAGATATCCCTACTATACTCTCATGTCACAGTTGGTAAATGTTTGATTGTGTTACTCATGGTAGGTTGCAGTGTGACTATGTTTTCCAAGCATTTTTCAGTCATTTACTAACAGTTCTATTAGAGTTCTGGGCGGATTGTTTTGGTTTTGTTTATTTGTTTGTTTGGTTCACACCTACTTTGCAGCAAACTTGCATTTGTTTCGGAAGAATTTTCTGTTTTGTTATTGTTGAGACAAGTAGCCATGTCTTCTGGAACAAAAGTGTTCCTTTCAATGATGAATAATCGGTTCTTCTACTTAGGGCAATATTTATGTTTGTCTAGTGAGGCAACTATTGAAGGGTTAAGACTTTAGCATTACCCCACTTGAACTCCAGCCTGTTATATTACTGCAACACTGCAAAATTTCAAACCATCTGTTAAAGTTCCTTCTGAGATTCCTGACTCAAGAGAGTTCTTGAAAGGGAATAAAGCTCATCCTTGCCCCAAGCTTCTTTCAACAAAGATAACACTGAAAGCATTTTAATAACTTAAGCATTACTGTCATCTTTTCTTGGGTTTTCTTCTCTCACAAAGAAAAAAAAATAAAAAACCACTTGCAAATCCAGATTTTTATTGTAAAGAACCATTGCCTTCTCGTACTCTTTTTCATTCTTGTGCTGTCTTCTCTAGTACATTTTCTCAGTTCTAGAAAGGTCCAAAAGCAGAAATGCTAAACCAGAAGCACCTGCAAGAGTTCTCTTCAGGAGTGAATTATCTCTGCTGATAACAAAAGTGGTTTCTCACTCAATTTGTGCAGAAGTTGATGTAAGTATGGCAAACCCAAATATGCACTAGTAAGATTAGAATCATATAAAGCTCTTCATTTCTGGAAGGATCCACTGGATCTAGTTATTTCGTACCACCTTACTGTTCATTTTGTAAGGATAAAGTCAATGTAAATTACTGCTTTGAAACAAATTAGGTTTATTTCCATTCAGTTTGAGACTGGGTAAATAGCCTTGCACAATTTCTAAATATATTGCTTCTGGTATAGTTAGTGTACGTTAGCTATGTCTGGGTGTAATAACCATGCTAAAAATAGCAAGTAATCCAGTAATTCTTTGTTTAATTCTTTATATGCACATAGGCTGGTAGTGGGTATACCATGCTGAATTTGTCAGTACAGCCTCTGCATTCATTTCTCTTGCCTGACAGCAGCTTCATTCTCTTTCTTGGGCTTTGGCCAACTCAAATTAACTACTTACACTGAAGCATGTACTACAAGGATTGTGAGAAATCTGCATAGTATTGGCAAGATTTTGGAGAAAGCCTGTGCCCCAGAGGTCTAACATGTCTAATCCATTTGGAGTGACTGTTAGGAACCCCATTCCTGTTCCCTACAATCATTCATTCTGGCTGTAATTCAAAGAAAGCTCTTCTTCTAGCAAAAAAATTTAAAAAAAAACCAGTTTCTGAGTTGGAACAGCCTCATGTCTCTTCCTTTGAGTGTCAGTATATTATGAATAGATGTCTTATATATGTAAAATCTGCTATAGTATTATGGCAAGCTCAATTTTGTATCCAGATGACTGACTTACACTGTATTTGTGAAACATGATTTCTCAGCTTTTATGTTCAAGTTCATAGGTTACTTCCATTAGCAAATTCAGAACAGAAGTTTGACTAGCATTGGTTATTTCATGGAAAAACTTTTAAAATTATGACAGGCAGACTGCTGGTCACTTCATCAGTTCCTCTGATGCTTTTCTACTGAAGCCTTTGATAGCTGCTAAAAACCCAGAGTTTTAACATTGTTTTTGAAGTCAGCTTCTCATTTTCTCAGAAATCACCAGATGCTGCTTTGATCCTCTTTTGCACCTCTTGTCTTTTAGTCTTATTTAAAATTACTGTGTCCATTTTGGAGCTTTTAAAACATGCTTGCATCTGCTCTTTTGTAGTTCAACAGAAAAACCTGCTCACAATTTTATCTTCTTAAAAATAAATTCCATGTCTCCTACCAGAATTTCCCTTTCTTGATGTGAGAAGTTAGCTAGTAATTAGAGTCCCGAGGATCCTTAGTGTTGGAGGAGAAAATGACAATGAGGTTGAATCCCTCTTTGTAGTTCCTTTGTGAAATAAATAGGTTTGTGTCAAAGTACTGTTCCTGAAGCACGGTATGGTAAGGAGATGTGCTTTTATTTGCAGATTCAGTTCTTCCACCTAGCTGCTTTGTTGCCTGCTGCCTCTGTTTCTCTCTGCATTTTTTATTCACCCTGCCTCAGAGAAAGGCAGGCCCTTGTACAATCCAGCAAAGCTGTCAAAACACCGTGGCCATGTCTGCCTGGTGCCGGCCTTTGGAAGAGGCTTGGGATTGCTCTGTCCTGAAAGTCCCATTCCGTCATTCTCCTTTCCTGGAGCTGCTTGGAGGCTGTCCCAGCCATCCGGGAAACAGAGCATTGGCAACAGCCCCCCATTACCAGGTCATTTCACCGGAGCGTAACCTATCTGAGAAACTAGGTATGAAACACAGTTAGGCTTGGGCAAGACAACCTGCAAACATCCCTTCCAACCTCAACCAATCTCTGGCTGATTCTGTGACTGGGAACAAACTCTGTACAGAAATTCTCAAATGGGAAACGTGGTGGCCTTCAGCTACCTATATAAAAAGTGGAACTAGATACACGTCTCCAGACAATGACCTACTGAAGATCTAATTTCTGTCTGCAAAACACTGCTTTCCTCCTTGTTGACCGTAGTGGGAATGTCCCAACTACCTCTCTGTTAACAGTTCACTTGTTACATGGCTCTCACTTGATCTCCAGGTATTGATGTAGGTATTGGAGTAGAATGGTTTGCATGAGTTTGAAAGGACATCTGATTTTAAAAGATGTGTTTGAAGGATTCCGGTTACACTCTGGAATGAAGGACCTAGAAACTGTCTGTATTAATTCATCTTTTTAATTGATCTGATGACTAAGTAAATATGTCTCCATCCCTTCATAACTAAACTTTTATCTTTCCTGCTAGAGCATTTGTTTTCTTTTTGTGGTATTCCACACTTCTTTTGGGTATTAAGAAATTATCTTAATCAGTTTAAGTATTGGAACAAAATAAAAGGCAATTACTAAAACCTAAACTGTAGAATAAAGATATGTTCTATCTTTAATAGACAATTTAGACTATAAATTTATATAGAGTTAGGATTAATTTCTTTTTCATGATACTCCTATCTGAATAATTTGGGAATCAAAAGCAGATTGTAAGTCATACAAATTTTTCTATATCTGTAGGCAAAATGTAGGTCTTGAAAGCAAAGCAAGAAAGGAAACAATTTTTTCACTCTTAAGACACTTCTGGTATTTCAAAGCTTTTCGCAGTACTATACTGGAGTAAAACCAATATCTTTTGGAATGAAAACAAGAGTATAAACATGAAGTTGTATGTCCTAATCAGGGAGAACCTCAATGTCAACCTGTTTCTCAAACATCACATAGGAGCTTTGTGACCACCTGCATATTGGGTGTAGGTGTATATGTGCCCCCTTTCACAGATGATGACCAGTAATTCCAAATTCACTAAAAGCAACAGCACATTTCTCTGGAAAGCTTCAGTTCTGCAAGCCAAATGAGAAATTATTTTTGTCAAAAAGTTCCAACTGCCTTCACCTGCAATATTCTCCTTTGAAATACCAGCCTAATTTGTCATAGAAAAATGGAGATCCATGCTTTTACCTGTTGCTGCTTTTAAATAAGTTTTGAGTATCAGTTTCACATGTTACTACCTGAAAGAAACACTAAACCACAAGCTTTGTCTTCAAATTCCCTTTTGTAACTGCTCCTCAGTTTTTCACTGTGTTTTCAGTCAGTTGTTCTGTTTCCATGGAGCTGTACGAATTAGTAGACATTAGGGTAGGGAAACAAGAAAAAAAGGCACAAAACTAGAATGTGTATCTTATCTGACATTTTCAGAAGAAAAACACTGCATTTTCTTTCACTATCAAGAATGTAAAAATGGGCACATTTAGAGTGTTTTGAAAGTTTCAGTTACTCTTCGGGCAGAAGTATCATAACTGGAGCACTTCAGCAGAGCTCTTTTCTCCCCATTGAATTGTAGGCATTCAGCAGATTATGGCAGCTGTAACAGGGTTTAGATTTCATCCCTTTTTTGTTGAGAGCAAAATAAATCTCTTTCAGTGAAAACAGCATTAACAATACTTCTCTGTATTTGTGAGACTTTCATCATCTTTTTGTGGTTGAGGACACTGTTTGTAACACAAGATTTTCTTTGTTGTTGAAGTATGCTGTGGCATGATCCCAGTGAAAATATTCATCAATCAATCAATCAATCACTCACTCAGTTGATCAGTCTCTGTATGCCTATATAATGACTCATCGGTTAATCAGTGTGCTAGTTTAATTGCTACTTGCCCCTTGACAGGTTGGTGAAGATGCCATTGTGGTCCCTGTAAATTAAAAATAGTATTGTGCTAATGTAATAGCACTTGTGATTAATTATTCATAAATTCTTATTTATGTGATTATTCTTTTGACTGTGATGTAAATGATATTTAAACTCTAGGCTCCATTTTTAGAAAACTGAATGGCAATGAAAGAATTGCCATTTAATCTGAGGTGAACTGAAACTCTAAAGAATGAAGGGAGAAAATAAAAAGAACTGTGATCTACACCCTGTTCTTTTCTTCAGGTCCATGGACCATTACATAGTGAAAAGGTTAACAATTTTTCTCTAGAATAAGAAGCTTCGGATTGTTCTGCTTTAAAAATGCATTTGTTATCTTCTCAAGTACTGGAAAATACCTTGTGACTTTTATATCCTTATAGCCCTCAAACGATACTGAGACACACACAAAAAACCAAAAAGGTAGGAGTTATACCCATTAAAAATAATTCGGGAAAGAAACAGCTAACTAGAGGTGACAAAGTAAGACTTTCTGTCTGTGGACTTTTGTACTTTGCAGTGATTTTCTGGTGACTCTAGTAGCAATATCTCTTATAGCGAGGTGGGGCTCTCCCTGCTGCCCTCACACTTCCACCCACAGAGGATGTGAAGAGACTTTGGGGTATTTCATTACTAACATGGATACAAAGGAGGGACACACTATCTCTCTGTAGATCTGGGTTTCGGGATAATATCTTCTGGCACACTAGAAGGTACCAGAGTTATTCAGGGTCAAAACTGATCAGGATCCTTCATTACTGTGGACAATGTGGATAATTTCTGGAGCAGCATTAAGATTTTCTGCAGAATAGATCCCTTGACCCTGAATCTCAAGCTGTAGTATAGCTCTGCCTTCCAATTCCCTTCTCCTTTTTCATTATATTCCTCAGGTATAAAATGCCCAAATTTTTACCTAAAAACATGGTGCATTGTAATTGCACTCCCTTCTTTGGTCTCCCTAGTTTCTGGAGAATTGCATCAGAATTCCAGGTTGGTGGAGAGCACAAGGTGCTTCAGCAGAAGCATTGACATGATACCAGCAATACAGAAAAATGGCCACTAGATAACAGTAGCCCAAAAAGAGCTGAACAAAGGAAGATGACAGAAGATTTCCAGCTGTAACTGAAATTTAGTTTTGCCAACTCCCTTGAGGTGTCTATCCACAGCATTCTCACTACATTATGATCAGTGTAGACTGTGTAGTCTGAACCGAAGGAATATACTTTTCCAAAGGGCTGGCAAATATTCTAACCAATATAATAAAATAGAATCTCTTCTGGGGGAATCACCAGACCTAGAATGGGTAAATTATTTTTGTGAAGAACCTGAAAAATCCTATTTATTTCTGCTGCTTTGGGTTGCTATGATAAATACAAGCTGCTTTTGAAAGAGAATGAGTAATGTATGTCAAAAAAAGAAGGGTTTCTCTTTTTTCTCTTTTTTATCAAAAACAAGACTTCTCATTTGTCCTGCACTGTCCCAAAGTGCAATTGCAGGCACTTCACACAGTCTTTTTTTTGCATTAGAGGTACTACATCCCTTCCCATCAGCAACATGAGAACAGTGAGGTTTGGGGTTGTCTCCTTGTAACTGTTAAAAAGGAGATTAACTCTTTTCCCCAGCTGCAATTTAAGGGGAAAAAGATGAGGGATATAATGTAATTCCCAGCACTGGAACCTCGCCAGGTGTTGGACCTTATTTCCTTGAATTCCTCAAAAAAAGTGTCATGGGACCCTCTAATTATAACAATCAGAACCACAGTTCCATATCTGACATGAAAGACTCTGCCTCCAGCAACACTAGAGCATCAGTCTGGCCATTTGCTCAGTACTGACTCAAAAATGCCTTGTAGTGATTTACCTTCTAATGATTCATAGTCTTTTTTTTTTTTTTAATTGTACCTAGAGCTTGTCAAAATATCTTCATTACCAACAGCTGTACATTTTAGAACACTATTCTACAGCCAGTAAAACAAGATCAGCCAGTATATATAATCCACTCTATACTCCTTAACACCATTTTTTAAGAGAAGTGTGTGGAAAATGTAGGGCAGTATTTTTATCTTTGTTCATGTGATTTCATGTGATAGAAAGTAGGATGGAAATGGTTTTTTAATTGCACAGAGTTTTAAAAACATTCATGTATGACAAACAGCTACAAATTCAGCAGAAAAGAACTGTAAATGAGCAAGCAATGTCCCATCATACTTCCAGGGCTACAAAGCGTTTCAGAGACTGTTATAGAACTCACTGAGAATGGATATAACCACACTTCAGTGATGAAGTTGAGCAACGTCTACCAATGAAAAAAATTACTTAAGATGAAATTTAAATTTCCTCAGAATGTTGATAATACAAGCACTGTTACTGATATGCAAATAGGATTTACAGGTCTTTTCAAAGAGGAGGACAATAAACTAAAAAAAAATTGTATTAGAAAAGGAAATTGAATGGGCTTGCTCTCATAGAAATATTTTTGCAATATACATCAAATAGTTGATGAAGATATAGTAAGTGGATCATGGTTTGTGTGCCAGTTTAATGAAATAACTTTGTAAATTCCTTGAGTTGAGGTGTCTAGGTGGAAGGAATCATGCATGCATGTGTGAAAATCTTCCCATCCTAAGCTATGAACAACTCTAGTTCTTACTTTCAGAAGGGAGAACTGGTAATAGAATATCAGTGGTAGAATACATAGAAAATGTCTTTATTCACATTCTGGCTAATTAGTCTGGCAAAATCAGTGATCTGCATGGGTAAATGAAATCAACATCAACATGTTGACTTCATCAACATGAAAAAGAATCAACATCGGCACTTCTTAGTGAAATAATTTTGGAAATTACTTTGCATTCTTAGGTTGTTTTCCATTTAAGAAATCATGCTACCTAGTCTTTCTTTTTCTAAAATTCCTGTCAGGCTGTGAACTTTATAAAATAGAAAAATCCCAGCTAGTGGATGCCTAGAGCGAGGGAGGTGGGCATCTCCATTATTTTCCTGTGTCAAGGAGGAGTGTGCATAAGGAGTTTCCTTTCTTCATATGAGGAATCTGTAACAATTTTAAACCTGCATTTGTTCTACTTCATCTACCACTGGGTTTAGCTTAAGCCTGGCTTCTCTGTGATTTACAGTAATTCAGCTCCTGTGCACTGTAAGGCAATAACATAAGATTGTATGCTAACCATTTTATACAAGAGTTGCACCACTTTTGGACAACTGGTTTAAGTCAGCTGAGGTAAGAATATTGTTGTGTCCAGCGAGACTAAAGGCTGTGTGGTTGCCTTGAATAACTCTTGGGTTTTTGTGTGCTGCTCAGTGGAGTGAGAGCTGTTTCAAAGTGATGTTGAAGTGCAGTGGACATCAGTACCCTTAAAAACTGGTCACGTAATCTGACCTCAGAATTTAGGAGGATCAGGCCCTTCACTTCATTGCACACAAATTCCTTTAAAGAAGCTTGCAAGTGTGAAAATAGTACAGAATAAGACAGACTTTCATAGGTATTTAGTACTTATTTTTGGCAGAAAATCACCTGTAGCAATGTGGTTATCCAGGCAAATTCTCGTCTGTTTGTATCAACTAAATTTAGATTATATTCCTCTTTGTGAGGATGTCAAGCTGAAAGCAGGTCAGCACAGATGTACTCACAGATGTAATTCTCAATTTTTTCAGGAAATACGTAGGTGGACTCTTATGAAGGAGACCAAAACTTAACAAGATAATAACAGATGAACATGAAAAGTGGCATTTGACAAAAATCCAATTGTGCAAAAATTTTAATAATCTGGAAACAGAAACCTGACAGCATGGTGTTATAGAGATACTAATACCAACTGCCTTGGTATGCTTACTTGAAGTAAGAGTTGTTTTTGTTACGACATTGCTAACTTTTAAACAAACAAACTATAACCCAGCTCTGGAGCATTACCACAGTGATGTTCCAGGAAATTATTTAAGTGGAATAAAGGCATATTAGTCTGTTAATTGTTAGTGATTTAGTTGTAGTTGTGAGATATTACTTTGCTGGATGAGCAAAAAAAAAGGGCAAGTAATGAAAGACATGCTTTTACTGGGAGGATCCACCTCCTCATTTAGACGGTCAAGTGTTGTTATCCCTTTTATTACCCTGTAATCTGAGGGCAAATTCAGTGAACAACTGTGGAGGCCATTAGGAGCTGTCATGGAGAATTTATTTGCCTTTGAATGGAAGGTGGAGGCAGTACGGCAGAGGCCCTGCTGCTTGAAAGTGGATAATTCTCCTTTTGCAAGCTTTTTAATACTATGTTTATTGTTTCCTAGTATGTCTCCCTAGACTGTTCTTTGTTGCCTTTGCTGCTCTTGTCAGGAATAAAATTTATAGAAGTGTGGCCCAGGAGAACCAGTCTTGTTTTGTGTAGTGCCTACGCTAGCAGTCCACAGCGTGTCTTACTGGAGACTTGCAGAAAACAGTAAAATCCACCCCTCTTCAGCAGCTAAAGGTCTGGTGACAATTTTTTTCTTCACTGCTGTAAAATACAGGTAATTATGGTAAAATAGACTCTTTCTTATAGTGTTTTAACTCCAGAGCAAATCTCATCAAAGTTTGTAAAAGCAAATTAAGACAGTTAAGGTGTAACATCCTAGTTTAACAGTAAGCATCTGGTTTGCATGAAAGCACTTGTTGCTTTTGTGTTTCCCGAAGTGTGATAGACATCTTGAACACAAGAGAAAAATCTGGTCCTTGCTTTATATGAACTTAAAAGACATGAGAAGATATATTAATTGAGAGAACAGACTGACAGCAATAAGTTCATCTAGTTGCAAATGTAGGAGACATATATCCTGGGAGAACTGGTGCTACTCAGGCAGTGGAACCAGCAATTTTGCTCCAACTGTGTTTGGAGGGTCAGGATGGGAGAATGGGAGGTCCTTTTTCAACAGACACTGTGTATTAGACATGAAAGAGATCTGGAACTAAAGGTACAATTTCCAAAGCTCATGTCATAACCGGTACTTTATGTAATTCACATACCCTGTGAATATGCTGTGTTACAGAATTGTTTGAGGAATGTGTTTTATTTATTCTAAGTCAAATCAGGCCTTGGGTTTTGAGCCACTTTATAAGTATGCCATTTCCTTACCAGGGTTGGTCTTACAAATATATCAGAGAAACAAAATTAAAAACCATAAATGAATATGAAAGTATCTGAAAAAACCTTTCTCAGATACAAAATCAGCCAGTGGGTTTAAAGGCCTTAAGTTCATGGTCATCTAGAGCTAAGTTTGGGTCCTTTGTATTTCTCTGTCCCAGTTAATGTTGCTTTGGTATTCAGTATTCAAAATTTATGGGATCTTATTGTGGCAATTATACCTTTTATTGAAGGAACTATAAGTTGACAGTCACAGTGCATCTGTCTAATTTACCCATTCTTCTTAATACTTTATCAAAATGGAGATTTTTAAATGAATATCTATGCATTCATTCTGAGGCTTACTCTCTGAATTTAAATAGTTTTGTGTCCTGAAAAGTGCAGTGTGGTTGAAATACTGCTGAATGAATCTAAATTCTCTAAAACTGTAGATAAATTAAGTCTTCACTGTCATTCATCTGAAAAAAACATGCTTGCAGGTGCACAAAATAATTCCTGTTCATAGATATATTTCCTGCCCAGTAATGCTCCATAATTATAGCATGAACTCTGAATAATGTTGATACACAGAAGAAGGCAGTCCTAAGTATTTTATTAACTGATAATCTGCATCAAATCAGTTACAAAGATTCTGGCACTAATTATTTTTTCCTCTTAGTTGCTGTATTAAGAAAAAATAATGAATATTAACTTTTCAATTGGATATTTCCATGAAGCACTGACTGATTCCTTTTGTAAATACCTAGACATTATTTAAAGCATTTGTTTCAGCCACTGGATTTTAAGACGTACATTTCCTTTCTGCTTTTCTTCTGTTTTTTCTTCCTTCTTTCATCTATAGGGTTTTAAAGAATTTCTAGAGGCACTAGCACAGGTTTCTTATGATGTTATTGATAGCCTTAAGGGCAGTTTATAGAATAGCAATGGTATAATAGATACAGCCTAAGGTAGAAAAAAGTTGAAACGAAGTTGAAGATGGTAAATATTTTAAAATTGAAAGTAAAATTTAAAATTGAAATTACATGATCTTCCGAAGTACAAGCAATGGTCATTTGCTAACTGCCAGTTATTGGTGGAAAGGGTTTTTTTGTTGTTGTTTTTGGTTTTGTTTTAATCTACACCAAACTCTCCGTAGCAAACAGCTGTGGAAATGTAGCTATGTAGCTGTCATCCTCTGCTTTTAGTTCTGGTGAACAGCAATTCCTCAGTGAGCAGTGCATTTGCCTAGTGGTAAATGCTTAAATCAGTAATGGTAGAAGAAAAGAGAAACCTCTAAACACATGAGTAAGCATTATCTGACACTCCCAAGGCATCATGAGTCTGGGCTACCTTTTGCATACTCATTTATTCAGCTGTTGTCATTTGTAGCCTACATCTACAAGGCTAAATGCATCAGTTCCCAAAGCGTTTCCCAGCTCCTCAGTGGAGGGACACGGTGCGGTCTGGCCCACGCTGGTCATGGCTCACCTCCACTGAAGGGGAGTGATGGTTTTGCATGACACAGCGCTTGGCTGTGGGGTCCCGCATCCCCACATGGTGCCCATAAGATCCTGATATGTTACTCTGCTCATGTGTGTGCAAGCATGTGTGCACGTGCGTGGTGGGGGGAGGCAAAAGCTCTTTTTGATTAAAAGTATTATTTCGCATTCCAGTATTTTTATAGCATGATATAGAAGGTAGAACCGTGCTCAAAGCATGGCAACCCTCTCGTTGCCCATGCTGAAAGTAGAATCCAGTTGTTCATGTGTTATTTTCCGTTGTTCAAGAGCTGGAGGTATGCTTCAAGTTGCACCAGGGGAGGTTTACATTGGATATTAGGAAAAATTTCTTAATGGAAAGGGTTGTCAGTCATTGGAACAGGCTCCCCAGGGAAGTGGTTGAGTCACCATCCCTGGAGCTGTTTAAAAGATGCATAGATGAGGTTCTTAGGGATGTGGTTTAGAGTTGGACTTGACTGTATTAGGGTAATGGTTGGAGTTGATGATCTTAAAGGTCTTTTCCAACCAAAATGTTTCTGTGATTCTATGCTATATTCCTGTTAGAGGCAGAGAGTTGCCTTCATGGTCTTTATGTTTTCAGGTAAATGGTACTGGACCTTCACTGCTGGTATTCATGCTCATACTTCCCAGTTAGGCTGCTACCCTGAGGAGAGCAGTACTTTACATCCTCTGACTCCCATCTGGCTTGGTTTAAGAGTGACAGGAGATGGCACTTCCACAATAACAGCGTGAACAGGGTTAATGCTGCCAGGTGAAGCTCATTTCCATGATTGCCAGTGACCACAATCTTAACTGACATGGCACCATTGCCCTGCCACTGGCCCCGTCCTTGGCTGTGTGACCCTCTACTCCTATCTTCATGTTTTACAGAACTGCTGGCACACTAGGTGTATACTTACACAACTGGTTCCTGCAGCTTCAGTGGAAAAGAATGCTTTGGATGTGTTGGCAATGTCAAATAAATAAGCTCCTTCTTTGCGAAATGGTAGATATGTTGCTTAATTCCCAGACTACCCAGTGAAGTAAACCAAAGTGTTTCCTCCCTCCAAGGTGAACCCAGCAGCAGTTCAGGAGATGCTTCATCCTGAGGACAAATCATTCCTCAGCCAGGACCATGCCAGGTTTGGTTTCTTCTGCCCTACACAGTCCTCTACGCTATCCCAATGGGCCACGTACTTTGAAAAACACCATATGTTCTGATGCCATATCCTTCATTCCCTTAGCAGCATGCGGTGTACACACCCCCCTGCGCTGACAGATTGCACATCAGCCTTCTTGTTATTTCAGGTATTCGAACTGAAACAACTTAAAGAAAATCAAAATTATGTCTAATGGCCACAAAGACACTCCATGAGGGAGTGGGACTGGATTGTGGGCCACTGTACTGCCAGTCCGACCAAGAAGGAGGTTTTTCACTGGGGCCCAGTGATGATCAGCACTATAGAGATATAATAGTTTTGTTCTTAACTGGCAGATGCCATTAATCTGTCTGCTGCATGATATCTACTTGCACAGTGTAGCTACGTTGGCAGAATGATGTGAAAAAGTGTATCTTGTATCAGAGGTAGAATAATAACCTTACAGTGGCTCCTTTTTTTCAGCTGTCCACATCCCTGTGTAGGTGGCCAGTATCAGAAAGGTCTTCTTAGACCTCATCACCTCCCTTATATCAGTGTGAAGAAGGAGGACTTGCAATCAAGACCTGAAAGTATAGCTACTTTGAAGTCATGCTCACACATTATGCCTTTTAATTGCCTGATTTTCACAGAATCGTTGCTCTTGCATGTCCACAGGGCATACCAATGTCACTTTATGGTGCATCATAGCTTCATAGTGCACTCAGAAGGAAAACCACTCATTAAAAAGATGAACAGTGCCTGCTTTTCAGCACCTATTACTATCAAGACGTCTGAAATATGCAATGCACATTCTTAATGGGCACTGACAAAGTACTTTTAAGCACAGTGATGTTTTAAATGTATATTTAGACTAATGAACAAGATGTAGCTGAAGATTAACCTTTTGAGTCTGTCAAATCATTGGGATAGCCTCTGCGGCTCCTGAATCCCAGTGTTTTCTTTCTTAATGTTTTATCCATACAGTGATACATTAGAGAGAGAGGTTCCAGCTCACCTTGAAGCATCCCAGACCGTAGAGACAAAGAGTGGTAATACACCAGGGTAAAAAAGAACCTGCATAGTAATGACCTAAAGGACAGAGCACAGTCAAGATTATTGAGAGTGTGATTTCAGCCTCGGCAGTGACTTTGGAAAAAATGGCACTGTAGACCTCCATATTTAACGGGTCTCTCAGATTTTTCAGCTAAAACTTGCTTAGCTGGAGAGTGAAGCAATGTTGCTCTTCCAGACCTGCTATCCCTACTGACCCTGCCTCAGCTCTGGTGTCCCAGCTGATCTCCCTCTGGCTTTAGCAGTAAAGTTGCTTCTACTAATTGCCACCTGCCCATGCGTAACTTTCACCTGAGGGGCTGTTCTCTGCAATTCCTGTGAAAGCCCACTGGAAGGCTATCACCATGGTCTCACTGCATTCGATGGGTGGGTCTCAGAACAACAGGTTCTAGTTATGCCATGAGTAGCACTAGCAGGTTCCAGGAACATATAAGATTGAAGGGCAGGTGATATTGATGGCAACACATGACATGAGCAATCTGTTTGGGATTGTTTCCTTCTATGCAGGCAAGATTGAAGGAACAATTTGGTCTGTCCTGGCACACAATCCAAATGCACCCATTTAGTTAGGAAAGAAAACAGAGCTTTGATTATTTGACAGTAAAAACAGGAAGAGGTGGATATATTCCTGTTCGATCTGAAGCACTAGTTGCTGTAGCAGGTGATGTAAGAGTTCAGTGTTAGAGTAATTTTGTATGAACTCTGGTTTGGGGGAACAATATTCTAGCTTCCTAATTTTGCCCACCCCCCCCCCCCCCCCCCCCCCGTTGTTGAATGCTTAATTGTTTCTGCTAGTTCCTAGATGCCACTTTCTGATACCATTTACACTTTTTTGCACAGCTATGTGTTTGGGAAATACGATGATGGGACTTCTAGGCAACAAGTTCTAAGTTTTTTGATAACTTGTCACAAATGCAGGATAACCCACCAAGATAACAGGATCTGGGAGATTCTGTAGATCATGAGTTATAAGCCTTGAAAATATGTGACTTGGTTTATTTACCTTTCTGCTTTATTTATTTTCTCAGTAGCGATTTTCATACCCAGCTTTAGGAATTTTCTTGATGTTCCTAAACTAGCAGGTTATTTGCCCTGGGCTTCCTTAATACTAGCTGAGGGAGGTAGGCGTTTCTTACAGACAGATCTTCATACTTAAATGTAAACATTAAATCTTATCTTTATCACTGCAGAGAAAGAACAAAAGTGGGTTTAGAATAGGAATCTATTAAAAAAATGTGTGCCCCAGAGATGCTACTGCTAAAACTCACTATGCTATATGATCTTTGTGTTTGAATTCTCAAAAATACAGAAATACAAGTCTTCTGACTTAGCTAGATCCCTCCAAATATTAGTAAAATAACTCATAATATATGAGTAGTTGCTTTAATAGTGTGAGGTTTTTACATTCACTGAGATAATAAAACATAATCATTGTAATTAAATACCTAAACTCACATATACCTATATATGTGATGTTCTTTTCCATTATTTTTAAAAAGTATGGTAACAGTAGAGGCTTCAGTAGCATTGTATCCACTGGATGTTTGGAACTTATATTTGCAATATTGGTGTTTATTTTAAAAAAGAAAAAAAAAGCCTCCCACGTCCTTAATGAACCGTTTTCCTTTATGTAAATTTAGTAAGAAGAAAATGTTTATGCCTGCTGGTAATCTCTGTGTTTGTAAGCTTTCCAGATTTTAGCTGAATGCTGGGCCATTCAGGCCAGATTATTTCTTTTAACCTGAAACTATCTTTCATGTCTTGTACTGACTTTCTACCTAGTTACCTGTTGTTTTTCCAAATACATGTGGTTCCTCAAGAGTGTGGGATCCAGAAGACTAGAAATAGTGGCAAATATCTACTTTTTGGTTGATGCAGAATTGATAGCTTCCATATGACTGGCATGTGTCCTTCTAGGACATTCAATGCTTCAAGTTAACCCAGTATGAATGTTTGACAAACCCTTCTTAAAAAGACTTCAGAAAAAAAATGTTTTTCCTAATAAAGTGCAGAAGATATAAGGGTTTGATTCCGACTCCATTTGCCTTGTCTTACACTGTTTAGATAAATAAGAACCAAAACAAGCTACAGAGAAAAGAGCCTCAGTGAGTATGCAAATTTTGTTGCAATAAAATCCTATTGCAAACAATGTCAGCTTGTTAATTAATTAAAAATGGAAAGACAAATCAATAAGAAATTTGGATCTTTCAGTTCCTTCTCTGTTGCATTTTGGAAAAATTGTTGAAATACTAATCATATTATATACCATATTATATACCACGAATTCTTACCTCCACAGATAACCCTTTTGTTTTAAACTTGCACATAGTGTTTACTGATAAGCTTAATGTAAAGTCTAGGTAAATGTCCTATTTCAAACTAGAAGTCTTACGCATTTTGTTCCTGATACAAATGATCATTTACTTTACCAGAAACTAATGTTTCCAATTAAATCTCTTAACTTGTGCAAATCTATGTGAAGTTATTTACAGTCTTCCATACTTCATTAACTGAAATGATAACCTGCAGGCTTCAACTTTTTAGTCAACTTTCTCTTTTAGTACACTAATGAATAGATCTACTTAGCATATTGACGTTAACTGCCTCTCTTTCAGAAGAGCTGTCTTTATTTATAGAGTGTCTTGAGTTAACATACCAGAGGATTTTCTGTTTATTCACTTATTTATTTGATAAGTGACCCTCTCACAACATTGTGATTTTTAATAATCTTTTGCATGCTAGGCCATATTTTGTTTGCAACCATTTCTAAAAAGAAGCAGACACTCTGCTATTGACTCTGTGTTCTACAGTACTCTATATACTGACAGCTACGGAGAATGTTTTTTTTTTCCTGGTGCTGAATACATAGACAAAAAAGATTTTCAGTGAAATAGGGCCGTTAACACATGGTATTTGCACGAGTCAAGAAATGTGGTTTTGTGTTTGGTTTGGGGTTTTTTTTAGCAACTGTAAGTGCAAGGACTACTCTAATTTGGCCCAATGTCCTGTCTCGGGAACTATGGGCAATTGTCCTTTACAGTGATGTTGCTGTTGAATTCCTTCTGTGATTTGTCGCCCCATGACATAACTGAATCTATAGTGAATAACCTTTTTACAGAGCTATCCGAGTATCTGATTTGCACTTGGTGGTTTGCTGTGCTTAGGATTCTCCCTAGAAGTTTCAGTTTCTAAGGATCACTTCCTGAAAAATGTCTTTAGGAGAGCACAGCAACTCTTCTCTTTCTGTTTAAGACTGACAGGAAAAAAGAAAATTAGCCACTGTACTTATTAACCATATTTTTGTAGCAAGTCATTTTTTTCTTTTGAAGTGCATTTATCATACTTTTCTAGGTGTAATTAGGAAAAAAAACCAAACCAAACCAAAAAAAACCCAAACCAAAAAAGAAAACAAACAAAAAAAACCAAACAAAAGCAAACAAACAAACAACCCCCTTCTCTTGCCATTTGTTTCCTTTTATTGTTTGTCTTATTAAATACAGTGATGTGTGATGTCCATTTTCTAGTATCTCTGTTGCTCTTGATGAAGCTGTATGTCTGTACACTTCTACTTTCTCCGTTCCACTCCAGGGCTCATTAAGAATTTCAGGCTGCGCAGTAATTTTAAGGTGAAGAAGATAGGAAGAGGGACCAGTTGTGTCAACACCAGCTGTGGTCTTATCATGACAAAAGTAGAGTAAGGCAAAAGCATGTGTAGTAGTTGCTGTTGTCACACTTCCATCTCTTGGTTAAGGTATCAGGTCATTTGGAAAATAATTTCTCATTGGAACAGTACCTTCTCTTACAATAGAAGAAACACTGAATGTGTATGCATTGTGTTGTTATTAACTTCCTAATGCTGACTCAAAAGCAGACATCATCAGAAATCTTTAGATGGAAATTACAAGTTCATTGCACATATGTTACAAAACAAATTCATGTGTGCTTTATTTTACTCACTCCTGCAGTTTTTTAGCTTGCATTTTCTATTTAGTGTGTCCTATCTGTGATGGATGAAGGAGGGGAACTGTATGAAAAATATTGGACAGTTTAATGTCTTAAGTAGTTATTTCTTTCTCTACCTCACCCCAGTACATTGCTGATCTGATCTGAGACATGCCATTTGCATTTATCAAGTTGATGGAAATATTGTGGGTTGCACTAATGGTTCTGAGGCCCACTGGGAAAGCAGCCTTAAAACCCGCTGGGGATTACACAGGGACTTCAATTACACATGTAGGGAAGAGTCAGTAGGTTGAACCTTTTCTACCAGCTCTGGTTCAGCCTCTTTTTGGGCTTGAACTAGTCAGTAATGGGGCTCGTTGCCTTCTCTCTATGAGAACTTTTGGCAGAGTTCCTGCTGCCAAGGGCCTTTGTTCTCCTGTCACAGAGACTGAAATCTGCCTATAAATGTGACAAATGTCTCCCAAGCGTAATTCCCCTGGCTTCAATAGAGTTACACAAGGGATGATTTTGGACATTTTCAGCAGTACTTTGTGATTTTAGTACCTTTATGCATACAGTTTGGAGCACGTATTTAATCTGCAGAAGCAATTTGATAGCTGTCCCAGAAAGATAAGTCACCTTTTGTCAGAATTATTACTCTGTATATTCCACAGTTAAGTGACTATTAAATCATTTACTCTAAAAGCTTAACATTTTCCAACTTTGAGACTTTGCTTACTTCAAGAAAATATAATGTCTAGTCCAGCATAATGTAATTTTTTTCCTGTTGTTTTTTAATAAATCTTTGAAGAACTAAATAATTAATAATGCTGCGGTTGGTTTAGGACCTGAGGCAAATACAGTTTATTAGGCCAAAGACCAGAAATGTGAAAGCTCTTTTTCTCTTGTAATGCTGCATTTCTAGGGTATTTGTTAGGCTGTGGCCTGATGTCCACCGGTCTTGTGACTAAAACCATGTTCTGTATCAAGTCCCCTGTATATGACCAGAGCCAGGAATGAGCTAACAATTAAGCAATTAAATGGGTGATGAGAGGTCCCATGCTTGAGCTTTCTCCTTGCCCTCTTTTAGTTCGCAGTATGGATATACTCAATTATTCAATCACAGAAGCTTTTAAGCTAATTGTATCTGGATACAGTCTGCATTTTTAGGTCTATGAGGCCAAGTCTCAGGTTCAGAAATGCTTTCGGAGGCCCTTTCTGACTATCATTGAGTAGCACTGCCTCAGCTCTGAAAAATAATGTCTGATGTTTCTTGGTACTGCTAGGGATTGCAGCCAGGCTTTTGGCTCTTCAAAAATCCAGTCTGATTTATCCATTTAAAGATGATAGGCAGTAAAACAAGGCTCAGCAAAGGCCTGTTCACCAGGAATTTGTCCTCAAAACTTCAGACACTTCTAAATATCCAATATCCTTCTGTTGTGGGCACTTCAGTGAGTGTGGTGGTTAGAGTTTGGGCAGAGGTGACTCCTGCCAGCCCTTGCTTTTGTAGAAGCCTGTCGGGCAGCCAGCAGTATTTGGCTTCATTCGAGCAGAGGACTTGCCTTTACAGAAGAGCTTTAAATTTGAGAATACTCCAAGCAGTCCTATTCATAATCCTCTCATTACCCTATGCAGCCATCTATATAGCAGATGTTGTGTGTGTGTGTGTTTTTTTTTCCTTTTCTTTTTTTCCTTTGGAAAGTTTTAGTAGGGAAGAACAGTAGTAGCTTCTAGGCTATTCTATAGGCTTTCCATGGGTGACCAACATGATTTCCAGGGAAGAGAAGACACTTGAGGTGTTTTCAAAGTTGTGTAGGGCTGTAGAGTCACAGTTTCCTAACACTTCTGAACTCAGACCCAAAAGATATTATAACACATTTGAGAGGATCTGTTCTGTAACAGTTGTTTCTCTCCCTATTGGTGTTTCAGCCTCTAAAGCACTGTGAGCTGGTTGAAAAGTGAATGTGCTTCATCTGGATACAGGTTGTGACAGGTGGTAAAAATTTATTTTTTATTTTGCTTTTAGTGAATTTTTGTTTGAAAACTGCAAAGGAATATCCTAGAAACATGAGAAAGCACTTAATGCACCAGATGCTTACAAGGAGGCAAAGCTGCCTTAGCAAAAGTTTTGCTACCATTAGCAGCAGCTATGCTAACTATTCATTAGGATTCTCGGGCACACTGCTACACTGCATGAGAACAGTTTATTTTGTATTGTTGGTTTAATTACCGCGTTAGACCTTAGACCTCTCAGTGAACGAAAGCTTCCTGCCATTCTGACAGCTTATTTGATAGCAACGATTGTTAACCTTGAAGGCACCTCAAATGACATTTGAATAGGGTCATGGATTTTTACCGCACATCATGCTGTTTTGCTCACTCTCCATTAAACCAAACAAGACACCTCCAGAAGGCTGTATTGATTCTTGACCACAGATCCTGGCTCTGCAGGATACCAGTCTATTCTTCAGAAAGGTCGTGCTCTCTCAGAAATGTTTTTTTGCAGAAAATACACATTGCATTGCATCCAAGAGCTGTGCAGATGACCACGTAACCTGGTTTTAATGAAGGTTACTGTCCTTCTGCTCCTACTACGTCAATAGTGCAATACCTTTTGCAAAATATATGCATATGCGATTTTTCAAATTCAGCTCTATTAGTCTAACAAGTAGCAGACATATTAAACCTGTCGTTGTTTTGTATATGGTTCAGTGAGTTCTACCTGAATTTTAGAAATAGAAACATCTCATTTGCTTTTAACTTTTTTCTTCTGTTGCCCTTTACCTTTGCCAGGTAATACCTCCTCCTATGTCTGTAATCTTTTCCTGTTTACGTTCTATTTCTTTGCTCTTAAGAAAACACCCCTGAGAGAAGCCACTATCCATTCACTTTTGACTCACCTTACAAAGAATATGAGCCCTAGGTGTAGCTTTATATCTTCTTTTGTACTTTAGAGAGGTTCGAAGCCTTTTCTGCATTAAATGTGCTTTATAGATATTTACATCTAACTTCTTTTAGACTTTTTTATACAATTAGAGGGAAGACCATGTTCATGTGTGCGATTTGCAGAACATGTTTTGCCATACAACAACACATAAAAGCAGACAATGCAAAAGAAAACAGACAATCATATTAATGATAAAAATATTTCTGGGTTTTTTGTTTCTCTATATTCAAACTATATGCATTTCAGCCTTGTAGCCTCAGCTTTTGTTTCCTGTAAGAGGTACTGCATCACCCACTCAGATAGCTCCTAATGTATCATTATAATGTTAACCCCTCATTTCTACAAAAAGATGTGACTTTAAATTCCACTGTAAACTGTCCAGACACTTTTGATGGACATTTCAAAAGACAGGTTTGTTTTTTGGCTTTCTACCCCAAACATACCAATAAAGAAAGTGATCTTTTGACATGCACAGTATAGATTCTGCTACATGTGTCTTGATAGTACCATTTGCTAAATGATTTTATAATCCCATTGCAATAAACCAACATAACCTTTCAACCTTCTGTCAAAATGAAATGAATATAATTTTCAAAAAAACTTACTAGTCCATGAATGACTCATCCCAATTGACTATTCAAGTTTGTGGTGCCAATTCATTTGTATATATACTCCTGAATCTGATTTGCAGTTGCTAGAATATTATCTAGAGCATTGGAATTAGTAATTGTTACAGGAACGCGGTAGTCTGATAACCTACAAAGACTGGTGAGAAATGGACTGACTTTTGGTTACAACTCCATGGGGAAAAAAGCCACTGACTGCACTGCTGCTTAAAACAGGATCAGAGAATTAGTAGCAGTACCCAGAACATTAAAGTTTGATCTTCGGAATGACTGCTTGCTTTTGACTTCTGCCGGTGCTTTTCACCGGGCATTATCAGTACTTTTAGTTTTCATGTTAATTATACTACTAAGCTAATGATTTGTGAAACCTTTTATTTTCTTTTGTGATGTATCAGCAATTTTTCAAGTACTAGGCAGCAGTGGGCAACTAGCTGATTTGTTATCTTTTTCTGAAAATTGTGGTTTGTCCTTTTCTAAAGCCGTGCATTGAAAAAGCTCTTCTATGGATAGTGAGGCTTCTTTAATGTGGCATTTTAGAGCCACCAAGGGCATATGCATTTGCAGTTCTCTTCTAGTAATCGATAATGACCTCTGGGACTTTTTAGTTATGTTTATTAAGCTTAGTAATGAAGTTTTGGTGTAAAACAGCTATTAAGAATGAAGTCAATGAGCAGAACTGTGTAGATATTAATGCATAGGAAAAAAAAGTTGTCTGCAAGACAAAAAAGAAACAGAAAGGCATTTTCTAGAACATGTTCAGATATTACAGTCAACAGTAAAACTTTTAAAGAAAGAGATGCTTCAACTCTGAATACACAAATTCATGAAGCTTGATGGGGCACAAAGCAAGGAACTAGAAACCTTCTAGGATTATTTCTTCTTTAAAAAGATATTCCAAACTAAATTATTTTTGGGTAGTAGTCTTTATCTTTTGCATCTGCTATCTGTTTAAATATGTGTTCATTTGCTTTGATGCTAATGACATCATTTCCCTACTTATAATTCTCTAATGTGATAAGTCTAGTGAATCACGGACTTTATTTCCCCAAGCACTGGAGTCCTTTGTGCGTAAACTGGAGCAGTTGCTGATACAAACAGAATAATCAAAGCTACTTATCTGAACATCAGACCTGAATTAAGGCCGTTAAATAAAACAATGACATTAGAGAGCTGAACTATAATTTACTTTAAATTAAATTAAATTGAAAACATTAGCATTATTGTACTGTGAGAAATTACATACTTCTATCTTCTAGACATGCACAAATACTGGAGAGTTTTCCTAATTGGTTTTTATTGTTATTGTTTTAGGAAAAATTCAGTGCAACATGCATTATTTTTTGGCTCACTAAGTATAAAGATTTCAAAAAGCAAACCATTACAAATGACTTTATACTAATTGAATAATGATATTATAAAAAGATGTAAAAAATGAGGAATAGTAATAGATTACAAATTGTTTCAATCAAATATTCTTAGAGGAAAATATACTCGCTCGTGTTCCTTTTCTACATGGTGCTACTAAATATTGCCTAAACTTAACCAGAGATCATTAGAAAATCCCCTTTTTAAAAAATGAGACTGTTGGGAAATATTGAAATTATGTATGGAATAAAATTGGGAGGTATAAAAAGTAAATTGATCACTATCTTGTGTTTTGGTAAATCGAAGTCTTCTGCTTTTAAAACATTTCCTTTTTAAAAATGTAGAAATACGAAATCAAGTTATTAAATTATTATGAAAGATAGGAAGAAGTTCCTATTTCCACTAGCAGTTGTTTTTCTAGCCAAGAAACACATTTCTCAGAATTTTTAAGAAAATTTTTGAATGTTTTCAAATTTCTCAGATATTTATTTGAGGGGTTTGGTACTTTGGAGTAAACATCTAATTTTAATTTTATTAGCTGACTGTTTGGAAAAGAAAAATATTTCCATGCAGAATTCAGAACCAGCTCTTTTACTACCAGTCTTTCCCAGATTCTCCCTGGTGATAGTGCCAGGGTAGCCAGCCTTTTTCTCTATCACTTCTGTGCTAAGAAAAATCAGTGTAACCTCTGTGTCAAGAGGACTGACCCTTCTGCCTAGAATTTGGCTGTGCTGCAGACAAACTGTTTATGTGAGATGGGGACAAAAATCTGTGGTGATTGTGTTGAGACAAAGGGACTATTCAGCTGCTATCACAGCCCGCTTCTGCTCTCCCACTGCTTTTCCTGCTGACATAAGTATTTGTTCGAGGCATCCAGCAGTTTATAAAATTCCTCTGGTCTCTCCTTGACTCTTCACAGCTCTTTCCAAATATTCACGCAGGTTTGTTTACATGCTGAAGAGATGTCTGAGAATTATGAAACAATATTCACCCTGAAACATCCATATTCAGAAAGAAGAACACCTCTGTTCATAGAGTCTGTGTTAACGCACAGAGAGATGGCTTGCACATTGCTTGGTTGAATTGCACGTTAGATTGAAGACACATGCAGATTTTTACTTCTGTTGCTGTCTCTACTGCAGTTAAAATAGTGAGTCTACTTCCAGTGCTGCAGGTTCTGCTAACATCACCATATTAAAAGGTGCAAATAATACTTACCTGGAAAAAATGCATATGTGTCATAAATCTGGTGGTTATATCCAGAAAACAGAAAAAGGCAAATTTGTTGAGCTGAAACAGTAGCCCACTGTTAATAAAAGCCTTATTGAGTTGAATCTAAGTAAGCGTATTTGCTCCTTTGTGTGAGGAAGGTGATTATAATCAGTAAAGGAAGTATTAACTTGTGATACTGAAGCTACCATGCATTGGATGTAATAAGTAATAGACGTAATAGCTAAAATGGTATATATAAGGACTAAGGGCTAAGGAATAAAGAATAAGCAATAAGGAATAAGGAATGGAATAAGTGATGACAATAATTAATAGACGTACCTTCTTCTAATATTTAGGCATCCAGGTATTGATTAGTATGGTATCTTATATGTTTCTCAGAAGAAACTGAAATGTTCTGGCCAATTAGAAATCAGTCTTCTGCTGGAAAACAAAATAAACCAAACCAAAACAAACCCACCTTATCTCAAGGAATGTTTTATTTAATTATTCATTGGTTTGTTTATTACTCTTTCAAAGGAGGGAAGCAGGTGTCACTTCCATTGTACTGGCTGGCTGAGCACTCGCTCCCAGTGCAGGGTCATCGTGCTCCATGCGTGTCCTTCCCGCATGTGCCTTGCACACCCAGTGGTCCCAGCTCATCCCACCCAGAGGTGTTGGAACTCCATGTGCAACACTTTGTAGTCCTGCAAATATGACTTGGGCATTTAGGAAGGTCGCTGGTGACATTTAGGAGATCCAGCTCATCTGGGATTAAGAGCTGGAGGCCATGAGAGTTTGGTTCCCTGGGACCTGTTGGATGGCACCATACATGCAAGCAAGTAAATTGAACACTTGATTAATACAGAGGAAAAGGAAAGAACCTTGAGGCCTGGGAGTACTCACCTTGTGGTGGACACTGCTTTGGGCAGGAGGTTGGACTGGAGACCTCTGATGTCCTTTCCAAACGGAATTATTGTGGGATCCTATGAAAAGAAGTTAAATTTTGCTTTTGCACTGGGTTCTGAGTGCGGAATATGTCTAGAATGGAGATGCTCCTGAGATTTGGGTATTAGTGTTGAGTTCAGATTCCTAGAGGAAACTGTCCTTCAGCCTGACTGTCTTATTTTAGTCCTCATGTTTATGCAAAAATGAAATTAGTAACTCTGAGATTATGCACGGATTCTACATCACTCATATCCCTTCTGCTGGGAAATTAAAACAAAGAGTTTGTGCCTTTTCACTGAGCTCAGCATTATAAGTTACAGTTCTTCCTGTCGCTATTGGAAAGTCCACTCAGGCACCACAGAGAACATAAGCAAGACCTGCTGGTCAGCCATTGCAGTTTCCTCCCACTTGGACAGAAAGTTATCTCAGATAAGCAGCTTGCTAATTCAATTTCTTTTAAGTGTCTAGAAGAAGATTGCAGCTGAAAAACTACTTGGAATGAAACCACAGTAAACTGATTTGGACTGTGTTCCTATCGTGAAAAAACAGCCAATATGAGCAGACAAATATACTTGTATAATTAATCATCACTTGATGAATGGCATCCTTCTGTTCATTTCTTTTTAGCTGAGCAATAACTTGGTCAATAGAAGACTGATATTTTTAAAAACACACACCTGAATTTTATAATGCCTATAATTGACTTGTGGCTAAAGTGTAAACTTATTTCCACAAAAAAACTTAACTCATATCTCTACAAATAATTGAGCCAATAAAAGCAGCAAGAATGCTGCAACTGTACAAATTGTTACACGGAGTAACACCTTGTGCAAGAAGGCAATAAAAAGTCAGCAGAAACAAAGAGTGCATACTTAAGTATTTACAGAGTAGAGATATTTTACACTCCTGGTCATTTCTGATGTCAGCAATTCAGCCAAGACGTGCACAGAAAGGCTGTATAGGGATAGCCATGCAAAGATCTCAGGAGGCTGAAAACATAAGCCGGGGTCATTTTAATGTCATGGCTGCTGTCTTCAGAGGTGACTTCTGATCGCTAAGGAATGGTGGTTATGAAAAAAATAATTGCCATTACCATTAAAAACAAATGTTATGGAAATCTATGATTAGATGTTGATTATTTGCGTAGGGGAATGCCAAGAAAAAAATAAGCTCTAAACCAGTCGTTGTATTTGAGATCATAGACCTTGATGAAAACATTCTCAGAACTCGAGAGAAAAAATTAAAATAGTTATTTAATTAAATACACTATTGACACTCTCAGCTTTCAAATAATTTAGAGGTGAATATTCCTTTTTATTGACAGTTTTAAAAGGAAGTGTTTGAGAATTTGTATTTTCCTAGTGGTGCCAGCACTGCCTGTCCAGAATCATACAGCTTTACTCCTGAGTGGTAAAAGTTCAAGGTAAGAGTAAAATACTATCCTTGTATAATCTTGTTTTATTTACTGCTCTAGGAAATTTCATGCAATGGTGTAAGACAGATACATTTATTGAAGACATTCCTGTTTGAACATTCTTAAAAAAGTACAGAAAGTAACATGGTCATTCTAGCAAACATTGACAATTCTTATTCATACCTTATCAGTTACCAGACACTTATTTTGAGGTTATTTTTTGTTTTATTCTAACAAGTAAGATTTTTCATTGAATTAGTGATATGTCTTTTTAAATTTGAAATAATTAATTTTTAATACAAACCTGCTCTTGTGTGCTTCTTGGCTTTTGTTAAACCATAAAAATTTATTGAAATAGAAAACTATTTTGGTAAAGGTACATAATTATAATATCTGTAAATAAGCCAAACATTTTGGAATAGTTAAATATTTTTTTTGCAATATGCAATTTTAGGCTCAGTGTAAGCCAAAATTAGTGAACATTTTTCCCCAAGACATAAATAAAGTCATAAATTAAAAGAAAAAACCCTGTCATTTTCTAAGACACCTTGAATTTCCATATCAAAATATTTTGAGCCACTAACTAGCTAGCTTATTTCATTTAAAAAAATATTTGCATAAAGCTTTTTAGACAAATCAATTAAAGCAGACATTGATTGGAAATGAAGTATGTGGGAAAGAATTTTAGCTGTGAAACTGAAGAAAAAGTTGTCCCCATGCTACATTGAAAATTAAGCAATGCTTGTTTATTTTTTTAATAATTTTAGAATCACAATACTTAATAACATTGGGCTCTTACCCAGAACATTCGATTAGCAGATCTCGAAGCATCTAGACAGGATTTAATGGCAATTATATTCATTCCACCCAAGACCTTTGAAAATAATCAAGTATTAAAAATCTGAAAACACAAAAGATATCAAGGCAACGTCTAATGAGACATTAAGTCTACCTCCTGAAGGAAATTTCTGCCTGTGACAAGTTTTGTGCAGAGGTTTTTTTCAGAACTTTGAGAAGAAAAAAAAATGTATTTTGATTTTTTAAATCAAATTTTATCAGTGTCTTCAGGCAAAGTCATGTACGTCAGACGATCTGTGACCAGGAATTTAGTCTTTAAGGCACTGATTGTAAGTTACATATGTAAAGGTAACTGATTGCCCACATTGCACTGCTGAACGGTCTCAGTTCATCTCTGCTGGAGATACTGCACTGTTTATTTTCCATACTTACTCTTCATCCTATTTATGAGTTACAATTGATATTTGTAAATAAAAGCTATTGTTTGTCTTATCACTAATATAGGCACTCTGCTCAACTGTGTGGTCTGTTGGCACATCATGATGGCAAAGGCAAGAGAGAAATTTGACTCCAAGAGTATCACACATACAAAATATTGCTGCAGGGTCGAAGAAACTTGTAAATTGCATTTTACTGTGAGAATAGTTTGGTTAAGCAAAACATATTTCTGCTTGTAAATGTTGTTTCTAGAGATCTTTCATCGAACTGTCATGTAAGGGACAAAACAACTAAATCATCTCCTCTGCTGTCATATTCTGGACTTTGGTAGTGTGTGATGATTAAGGCAAATAAAAGTAGCGGGAAACATTCAGTTTATGGTCAATATTTCTTTCTCTTTCAGGCCACTCAAAGGCTAACTTACATTTATTCTCAAAGTTTTTTCTGACCCATGTCTTTGAGTAATACCCACTGCACGATTTAGCTATTCAGGACAACTGTCTGATGTAATCACACTTCTGGTAGCCTAATTCGTTCCTTTGTTTCACTACAAATAACACAAAAATTGCAAATCAAAATCTTGACAGAGATTCTTTCACAATATTCTTGGGGTTTTAGTACCAACAACATTTCGGTGTGTGTTAGAAGCCTCAGATAACTACTTAGAAAAAAACCTACCTTGGCAATGCATTTGTTGCTTCTTTGTAGTAAAATCATGGTGGCTTTCTTTTAAGATAACCTGATGTTAGAGAACTCTGAAAGGTGGTTTATGCAATCACACAGTCTTCCCACTTGTGTCTGTTCGGAGCCCACTGGCTAATTTCCAACTAAACTTAAAGGACAGTAGAAATCTCAGAGAAACATTCACGAACTTGGGGGAAAATCAGTGGCAGAGAATAGGAGGGAAATGAACATATATTTTCTTGATGCAATATTCAAGAGAATTCAGGTTGGCAGTGTCTGGCTTTGTAATTTTGTGATCATCGCAGCACCAGTCTTCCTTGCTAGTGGGCATAGAGAAGAAGGGGAAACTTACTGTGGCAAGGGAGAAAAGGACAAGTATTATTTAGTTCCTAGTGCTTGCAAAGAGTGTGCTGCTATTCTGCTGCTTTTTTTTCAGATGTATCACAGATGTGTAGCTGGCACCTGGCTCTAATATTTATATGGTGTATATCCATTGGAATGTCAACTCTATGATGGGCATAGGGCAGTCCCGTTGAAGAATGTAGTTGGCAGGAGTTTATTAATTCAGGAGTGGGCAATTCAGGAAGATCAATACGTTCCTGACCACGTCATTGATTGTGGGAGCACCAAAACACTATGCTTAAATACTATTTTTGTTATCAGCTGCCAATTTTAACAGCTTCCCTGGGCAGCTGACTGAAGACCTCTTTAAAAATAATGTATAGGTTACACTCTGCAGGTTTTCCACAGGTGAGCACCAGTTGAAATCAATAGTAAGGACAGAAATACATTTCTGCCAAGGAAAAAAAGGCTAATGAAGAAATGAGCAAGAAAATAAATGTCTTTGTTTCACAATGACATTTTATGCGCAATAAAAACTGGGGCGTGGTTGGGGATGAAACAACCCTCATACACAAATATATCTGCAATCGTTCTGATAGCTAGTTAATGTTTTTTAATGTGCTGGAGAGGTAAGAAAACAATGAAAAAGTGCCTGTGCCTCTGTCGATTAGTGGAGATATACCTATTGTGCTATTCATAAAGCAAGCATTGTTAGAGAAAGAGGTACTTATATATTAGGGAGCTCATAGCCTGAAGACCTGGTGTAGAACTGTCATTAAAGTGAATACTAAATGAAATTCATTCAGCTTAGTTCGTACATGATGCCGATGATTGATTTTCACAGTCAGGCTAATAGAACAGTTTTCTTCAGTCCTGCAATTACATTACTGTTAGCATTCTTAGATTTTTTTCTCCGGCATTATGGTTTTAATAGAATTTTTGAGTCTCTTTTGTTGCTCATAAATTTAGATTTAATTGAATCTTGAAATCTCAATATTGAAAATTTCACCTTTTATTCTTTGGAAGAAAAGCTGCTTTTTTGTATTCCTACCCCTTCAAGTGACTGACCTCAAAAGGATATTCAATATTTTCATGGTGGCAGATATTTCAAAGAAGAAAATGCCCATGTGGCTTAAGCTCGCTCGTGATTTATCAATGGAAATGCTTTATGAAGAACAGAATATGATAATATCTATTTTAAGTGACATTAGAAGTCTTCACGTTTATATCATAATTTATAATGAGAACATATTTTGTCATGTTCCTTAAGTGAACCACAGACATTGAAAAAATCTTGTTTGTTTTTAACAGTTTTCCTGAAAAAGCTTTTTCTGTTAAATAGTACCAATCAGACTGGTCCCTAATAGGAAGATAGAAGAGTCCAAACAAAAAGAAGTTATTTCAGACTAATTAAAAAATGACAGATGTGATGTTGTTAGCTCTGAAAAATCAGCCATATGTGAATGGGAAAAAAAGAGAGCAAGGCTGACCAGTTGTATCATCATGTTCATAGAGCTGGACAAGTACTTGCATGTTTGTATACTGGAAAAGTGACAGAAAAAATTCTATTATATTGCTATTTGATGTATTGTATTCTTATCAAGAGTCAGTCAATGCTAACATCTTTTAATACAAAGTATTAAAAGCAAGAGTTCTCAAAGTGATGCAGAGCAATTAATTCACTGATATAATGTTAAAATAGTATTTTGATTTTTTTTTTTCTGCTTCTATTTGAAGAATACTTCTAAATGAAGTTGGAAGCGTGTGGGTGAATGCATAAGCATCAGGAAGCAAAGCCAGATCTAGAGGCACTACCTGTAATATCATCAAGATCCAAAGCACAATTGGTACACCCTGCATGGTGAAAGAACAGTGTCTCCTTCGGAGTCACTTGATCTCTGTGGTTTATAATCCGTGAAAGCCAAGAAAATGCTGAACAAGAGGGGAATGTCAGTATGCATTGAAGATAAACTCTTCAAAGTGAATACAGATTATGGGCTCCTTTGTGCAAGAAGTACAAATGATCACTGAATAAAAGACTGTCATATACTAAACCAAAAGTCTTTTGTGCTTCTCACTGTTGACCCTGACACAAATAATAGAGTAAAAACAAAACAAAACAAACAAAGAAACAAGAATGTGTTTTACATGCTAATGTTTACAATAACTGGAAGTAGTTCCTATTTTCTTTCAGGTGTTTGGACAGAAACAGATAGAAATAGGCAGTTGTAAGTTGTAAGCCATGTAAATACCCTGGGGGACAGTTTGTATCATGTAGGTTATGCGCCTGGTGCAAAAGACTGATAATCAGCTGTACATTTGCCACAAGAAGCAGCATGACCTTTTCAAAAAGTATTTGAGTCTGCTCCCCAGCTGCTAAATCTCACAAGACCATCTTCATGTGTATTTACACATTGTATTTGAAGGTGTTTAAAATTACAAGAAAGTCATTGGTTTGAAAAATAATTAAGGCAAAGAAATTTAACCTTTTAATGCAAAAAGTTTCATCTGCATGAAGCAATTTCCTAAGGCTTGATGTGAATAAAAATATTCAAAAGCAAAAATAGTCAATGCATTTTTTTAGTGATTGTATGTCAAACCTGGAAATTATTGAGGTTCCTTGTTCAAAAGCAGCTGTATGATGATGAGAAAGGTCATGGGAGTTCAACATGATCGGTAAAATGGAAAGCCTATATTAGTCTGTTTGTATTTTCTATGAGTTAGTTCCCCTATAGCTATCTCTCCATTTCTATAGATGTCTGCGCCGGTAAGAGATCTCTGTTCTCCAGCCAAGGGGTACAGAGAGCCTTTCTGTGCCCACTGAGTGTGACTAGGAGGATTGTGTGTGCTACTGTGTCCTTAGGTGCAATGACTGTCTCATGGGTGTTTCTCAAAGTCCCTGAAATAAAGTGAGGGCCAAATTGCAGCCCAGCGAAGTGATATTTTCTTAACAGGATGGTCGGATTTTCCTTGCATATCTTGGGATGTGGCTTGCGAAGGGCAGTGGTTTGAGGTCTGATGATACAATGTCAAAATGCAGTGTATAGAGCAAAGAAGGGAGCTGCATCTGTACTTCCAATAGAAAGCTCTCCATCTGAGTGACATATACCAAAGATTTCTGGGTTTTGGCACTGGATGGAGTTAGCTGGTTCACTTTAAAAGACAGATAATACATTTAGACTGCTAATCACCACAAGGCAAGAATCCAAAACTGAACTGAGGAGTGAAGTTAATTGGCCCCATGGATTCTTACAGTGTTTACAGCAGTGAGACTACTGTTCATACCAAGTCATTGTTTCACAGGTGATTTGTTGTGAAGGGCTGTAGCACCTGAATCTCTGTCTCCTTTTCTCTCTTTTCTGTCTCTCTTATCTGATATGGAAAATTTCCCTGCACCACAGAAGAGGTGAATCTAAGAAGATTTTTTCTTTATGACTGCTTGTTTTTGCAAACCGATAAGTACTTTGGGAGACCCTGCAAAAGTTCAAAGAATATTTTAAACGTTAAATGCATGTCATGTCATTACAGAGTATGCTAATCCTTAAAATAGATTCAGATTTCACCATTAGTACACGATGTTATAGTCAGACTCAGGCCAGTGGTTTATTGTAAAACAATTATATAAAAATAACTTTTTGGGGTTTGATTGAGATAGTGTGTGTATCTGACATTTATGACCAACAGACTTGAAACAACAAAATGGACATGTGTTTTCCAGTGCAACTCAGGTTTTGTATTTCAGGACCATGCAAAATCAGAAGCTAGTCTGATTTTTTTTTTAAGGGATTTGATAAATTTATAGTCAGCAATGACATCTGAAATTATTCCAATTCCTGAAAGATTAATAAAAGTTTGATTTTAAGCTTGGGAAGGGAGCTCCACATAAAAATATTTTAGAACATTGCCAATCTGCATCCCTGGTTTTGTCATTATATTGAATTGTTAGACCCAGTGATGCTAGGATGCTGTCACTTGACAATGTACAGCTCAGATTTACTTGAGGAAAATACTGTTATCATGAATGTCTGCTGATTTGCAGCAGAAAAAGGAGACATGAGCTTGGCACCCTGATCCCAGTCAATAACCTGTGAAATAAAGAGGAGCCGCCTGTTTCCCTCTCTCCTCAGCTGTATCTCTCTTCAGGAGTGAAGCCTGTTTAGATACTCTTAATGAGAGTCAATGTCACTGTTGCTTCCAAGAACAACTGACAGGCGATGGGTGAAGAGCTGCTTTGCCCTGATGAGAATTGCTGCTGTGCTGTGGCACTGCTGGTGTTTCTCAGCACACCGGGCCAGTTGTGGGGTCCAGTTCTGCTCTGATGGTGATGAAATGCAAGAATAACTTCACCAGTTCATTTAACTGCATTAACTTAAAATTTGGGCAAGTACATCATAGAGAGGCTTCCAAGTTTTCTTTTGCACTTTTCTTAACAGTCTTCCTGATGTGCTGAATGGACATTTGTGATTGTAACATCTGCATATTCTGAAAGTTAGAGAGTATTTCTATGTGTAAGGAAAAAATAGCACTGCAAGAATTTTAAGAGTTTTAAAGAAATCAGGTATTGTTTTTTCATAGCATGAGACAGGTGACTCATTGATTTGCTGTCAGAGACTTTATTATTCTTATGCCTACACACCACTATAATATCATTTTCTCCCTTTTAGGATAAATGTTCAATGCAGCAGTAAACCAACATTTCAACAACTGAGTGAATTTTTGAAAATTCAGTTAGTCTTTCAACTACATGAAATAACATCGTCCTGACTTCACTAAGAATGGACATCATAAGCAACTCAGTGTGAGATTCTGGTCTATTCTTTAAGAAACCTTTTCAAAATAAATGGGCACACATCACTTTTTGTAGAAGAATCTTGCCAGTGTGTTGAAATTATTTAAGTGATTGTAAGAAGCAAAACCAATCATGAAGTCAGACCAGGGCTACAAAGAAAATTCCCTTTTTAATTAAAAATGATCCAAACACCCACTGTTAAGAGGTTTTCTCAAAGGGAGCTCAGTGGGAGTTAAAGTCCTCAACATATGAGTTCTCTCCCCTTAACTAGAATGAAGAACTGTTTGTCATTTTTCATTTGTCGGTACTTTTTTGAGTTTTTAGCAGTCTGGTAGCTATGAGAATTAACCTAAGAACTTCTGATCCCAAATTTTATTTCCATTACTGAACCTTTCCATGACCCAGTCTGTTTGTCTATAAAATGGATTTGGGATTTACCAAACAAGGATAATACAAATAAATTTACTTTTTTAAGACCCATAAAAATGAATATGTAATCTGTGTTTTGAACATTTTCTTACATTGTGGTAATATGCTCAGTTTCCTCTGAAAGACTTCTTCAATATAATTTCAATATGCTATGGGTAGTTTGGGGTAATCTGGGACCTTTAAGCAATGATTACACCTAAACTATTCTCATAAATGATTTTGCATGGGTAAATGCCTGCAAGATGGGTACCACAGTGTGTGTGGTATTGAATGGGTTCATCTTCAAAAAATAAAAAGAAAGGAAAAAGAAAGGCAATGTCTCTACTTCCACAGTGAGCCCGAAGTCTTGGTTCCTTGATATGCAACATCTTCACACCCCATCCGTTTTTCCTGACAAGGGCTAAGTATTCACTGTCTCCAAATGTACCCTGTTTTTCTTCAGAGGTTTGTGCTGGGTGGGTAGCGAGGGAGCCAGGATTTGACCCAATAAATGTGGGGTCGGTGTCTTGCAGAGCACCCGTGCTCCCCTGTGGGACACAGCAAGCAGGTGAGCCTGCGGCGTGGGGGCTCCTGGGACAGGGTGGCGTGTCTCCCACCCAGCTGCAGGCAAGGTGTTCAGCCACAGTCATCTGGTGTAAATTCTTCGTGAAGACAAAACAGACCTGTAATTTTTGTGTCAGCTGGCTAATGAAGTTAAGCCTTTGGCTTCTGTGCTCCTTGCCCATATCAGAAGTTCCTGGCAGAGCTGAACACGCTCTTGAAATGTGACCGTCCCTTGGCTTCTTGTGGAGTTTCCACCCACTTCTTGGGAGGATCCCAACCATCCTTCCTCCTGGACTAGGGGAAGGGAGATCCCATTGGCTTCACTGGCATCAGGGGCCTCAGTGGAACTTAAAGATTTAAAAAAAAAACAAAAACAAAAAAAACCCAAAACAAATACAAGATCAATATGAAAGAAGAAAGATGTGGTTCTCTGTGCAGTAACCTGTAAAACTGTTTGCCATCAGGAGTACCTAAATGCCAAGGTGTCATCCCCGAACTGGGAAATCTGTATGCTGCAGATACACAAGGACTGACAGAATGTTACAGAGAAGTCTCTCCCTGCATGCTTACCTTATTCATATACTTTGATTTTGGCCATTGCTGGAAACAGGTTAAAAGGGCTAAACAGGGTAGTTTCTGTTGCTACTGTGCACAACAGGGCCAAGGTTTCCTCCTGTGTCTTTTGGTTCTCCATGTGGAAGTGCCCTGTCTTACCTGTGTTCATTTTTTTCTGGCTTTAAGAGGAAATTACTTATCTAAATCATCAGGAGGAGGATACCATAGTTATTATTTAGGAACAAGGGCAAGCCTGATGGCTGGACTAAAAAGGCTACAGAATCCTGAAACTGTATTTCTCAGTTTTCATGAGGAACAGAGGGCTGTTTAAATTAGCCGAAACATGTCTCTGTGGGGACTTAAGTGAGGAGCAGAAGCTGTGAAAGCAGCAATTGGTCAGTAAAAACTCTCATAAGCCTTTGGGGCAGCATTAGTGAAAATCTGCTTTTGCATGAGATAGAAAGCAAGTGCTAAGAAGAAGAGAGTTAAAGGAACAGGAATTTTACAGAATGTGGGACAAGTAACAATCTTATTCTTACTATTGAATTTCAAGAAAAGATGTTTCTATATAACTTGTTTTAAATCAAGTGTTTCAATTGCAATGTGAGAAATGTAGGATGTCTTTTAACTCCTAATATTTGCTAACAAACTTATGCTTCACATACATTCATTGTGGTAGTAGTTGTAGATTTAAATAGTACTTGTAGTTTTACGTGATGATCAATATCGATTAAAATGTAGAAATGAAATAAGTTTACAGTAAAGGCAAGTTTGCAACAATAGACCTTTGGAAGGTAATTTTGAAGGTATTTTTGAAGCCATTCAAAAAGCAAGTTAAGATTAGAAAAAAAAACGGAGAGGTACCTTACATCCATGGATTCTCAAATATCCTAAGTAATTATAATTTTCTATTACACTGTGGGAATATTATGAGCACACAGCACACCTGAAAATCAGGTGTCTCATTGAAGACATAATTAATTTTGAATTTTTTAGCAGGGACATGTACTGCTAAGTTTTGGTGGTCTTGTTTTGTTTTGTATTGTTTTGGTTTGGTTTTAATGTGACAAAGTTTACTTCAGGAAGATCGGTGAAGTAATTTTATTGAAAGTTTTCTGTACTAGTTATGCATCTAGATATGTCTTTATAGCTCCAATTGGCCACTACAGCATGAATAAAATAATCGCAACAGTCTTCCTACGTAAAGTACTTTGAAGTACTCTTGAGAGTTAAGGAAATCACAAAGTAAGTGTGAAGTAACACATATGGTCACCATAGAAACAGTTTCAACAAATTGTGATAACAATTGACATTTCTTGTGTCCAAAGTAGAAAGATATGGTCTTGCTTTTGGAAGGTCTGTTCAAACATGGTAGTGATGGGAACTGTGGAAAAAATGGAGAAAAAAAGAGAAAAAAAAAAAACAACCCACAAACTTTCAGGTTATAATTCTAAGGGTGTGTTTTATGCAATGAAGATTTCTGAGAAAGTTACATCACTAGAAACCAGAAGGTGGAAGATGATACCAACACAACACAAGATTAATAGATACAATTAACCATGGATCTAGGGGACAGTAAAGTGAAGGTACATGTGCAGTTTCCAGAGCATAACTGTAAACATAGAGTAGACTGACAGGGGGACTACACTCTCTGAAAAACGTGAACCAAGAAGGACTGGAACTTTTATCTACTGCCTTATGAAAAGAGCTGCTGCTTTGCTTTTAATAGTAAGAGGATGTAGTTATAGCTCACTTTAGGTAATGTAGATATTCAGATAAGTTAATATAATTATACTGAAGCCTTACCAAAATGAGAAATTATTGTGCTTTTAAAGTAGTCATTTATTTGTGCATTTGAAAGGAAAACAGAGATGTACAGAGGCCAACAGATTATTGTGTAATTTAAATATAATAGCACATAATTAAAAAAAAAAAAAAAAGGAAAAAAGAGAAACTGTCTTCTGAGAATGCAATTGAAATTATAGATCAGGAAGGCTCTTTGCAAGGAACTCTGCCAATCTGTTTTATTCAGTTCCAGTCCTCAATTCTTTTCTGGGAGAAGCTGTATAATGTTGTTTTTCTGTAAATATCAAAAATGTACATTTAAAAATTAGAAGATAGAGTGTGCAATAAAGACGCTCTGAGGCAGTGAGACAGAGAACCAAAACTGGCTGTACGCTATTTCCCATGCTGTCAAGTTTAGCTGGCCATTGAAACAATTTATCTAAGGTTGTTTTCATGTTTCCATTTTACTTTATTTTGAGTAATACAATTTAAAATCGACCCAGATAGTTTTTCTCTGACATCGGGGGAGGAAAGGCTAGGTAATAATTTCATATACCAGAGGCCGATATCATAAATTACCAGCTTTAGTAAGATCCAATAAAACCTCTTATATTCAGACTCTGGTTCTGCATCTTCCTTCCAGCTCTGCAATGCGGACGATTTTGGCAAGTGCCTGCCTGAAAAATGCATAGAAGTTAGTGTGTATGAAACGTCCACTTGTTCTCACATCATGTCAAACCCTCTGTTGGTGTCTCCCAAAATGGGGATGTTTGAACTCTGCCTTATGAAGGCTCTGAAGGAGGAAGGTCTCCGTTGGGATGCAAAAGATCTCAAGGTGCTAATACATTATAGTGTAAGCTTCACCTTTTCCCTTCCACCTTTGCTTTGGAACAGTCACCTCTGTTCTTAAATCCTGGCAGTTTGGCCATTTTAGGTGAAATTGCTACTCATTTAGTTTTCAAGTTAGTCAGGTTTCTTTGCTCATTGAGCAAGTGTTTGTTCAGATTTTTGTTCAAAATTGGTGTTTTCTGGAAACGGTTATTCACAGAAGTCCAACAAACATTTTTCCCTTCCTGAAAACCTATTGGGAAACTTCACCTTGTTCTCTAAGACCATTTAATATAGTAAATCGTTACCTGTATTTTCATAGTGTTTAATAGCATGAACTGATCATCATATTCCAATTTCAACTGGTGCTGTAAAAACACATATGGAAAAAGAAGGTCCCCAAAACATACGGCAGATAAGAACTACCAGATGGACAAATTTCAGTTGTGGAATACAAGGGATGAATTAACCAATGCAAGTACAATGGTTTCAGTGCACTCGTGGATTAAATAGTGGTTTCAGATGAAAGTTTGTTTCTAATCTGGAAGTGAAGTGGATTGGGTGTTGGTGAGTCTGAGGGTTACGCCAGTGAATCTGGATGCAATTTTGCTGTTCAAAGATTGGGCGTATGTCTGGTTTTAAAATTTCTGCTAAGTTCCTGTTGTCTTTCTAATTGTTTATATGGTTCCCTTGCTCAAGTTTTGTATTTAATTTACCACATGGCAGGAATTAGTAAAAAGCAGAAAGGTGCAAGTTGTCTGAGCATTCTGAAGGCAAAATGAAGTAGAAAATTAAAGATATTTATCTCCATTATTCTCTTTTAAACTTGTTATTAACAAATCCAAAATACAAAGAAAATGATAAATTATTATTCAGACTCTGAGAGCAATATATATTTTAATGGGAAGAAAAACAGCCTGCTGCTTGCATATCGTGCTCCTTTCTTTCTTTTCTGGAATAAAGGAGGTTGCAACTGTTTTGTGGATATCCCTGCCTATTCCAAGCAGTTGTTAGATTATGTGATGTGCTTTCATGGCAGACTGTACCAGTTGGTGCCAGCAGAGAGGTCAGTAATAACCAAAGCAGATTAGCAGTGACAAGAAAACATGAATTGCCTCTCAAACTCAAGTAATTAATGGCATTAAATTAACCCATGAATTTTTAAATATCAGTACATGTGAGATAAATTTTAAAGGAAAAACTCAGAGATACCTTAAAAAATACCTTCCTGAATATGTGATGTGTTGGCTGATGTGCTTTCAGCTTTCATTCGGTGCTGCTCGGTTGATAAATTTCACTTATTGAAGGCCTTTTTATCATTTCGTTGCCACTTTTTCTCTGCCTCAGAAGAAAAGTTACAGACGGTTTCTGTGATATTCGAATCTTTAAGTCATATTTGCAGGGTAAGTTTGGAAACACGTGCTACGACAGCCAGCGTACCAGCCTGTCTCCATATGCTGATGCCCATTCTGACCTGGCAGGACCCCCAGAGCCCTGGCAGTGCCTCTGGTCCCACAGGGGGGTCAGAGGGAGCTGGGTGTTATGGAGGAGTCTTCAGGACATGAAGGCTTCAAATCTCTTTCACTTGCTGATTTCTGTTATTAGCTGCAGCAGGGTGTAATATGTTGGAGAGTATCTGGTTCTCCAGTAATCCCCAGAAAAAACCCACATTTTCCCTGAAGGATGGTAGACATGTGGATTAGAAAAGCTTTGAGCTCCCCAGGGCCAGATAGCCGCCTGATTCTTTTCTCTCTCCCCAGGCTGCACACTACTCAGACCACTATCATAAATAACTGGAAAGCAGTGTCATGTTCACCAGCAGCAATAGTTCTCCTTTCTCTGAAAAAGAGAATTAGTAGTAGCTGTGCTTAAAATAAACCTGTTTGTTGTCAGTTCAGCCAGCTTAGCTGACGTACTTTTAATCAGTGATTACTGTACATCAACTGCCCAGCTGCAAACAATTATTTTTTCATGAAAACAACTCTACAAATAACCCCAAATAATGGTTTCAGCTAATATTGAACTGATTAGATTACTGCATATTGTATTTTTAAACATTCTTTTTTAACCTCAGTTGCAATGCTCCTTAGTAATACTTTAAAAATACTCAGACAAATTGTTGGTTGTTCAAGAACATTGGACTATCAGGTAATCCTGATGGATTAACGTGTTTGCTATAAGTGTAATGAAGTGTATTTTACCTGAAAATGTTTTAATTAGGAAAGCATATAATACCAAACCATTAATCTGAAAATGGAATTATAGAAAAGACAGATGAACACACCTCATCAACTAAAACTAAATTTGCTGTAATTATAGAAAATTACATAGCCTGTTTCATACATAAATTGCAAGATAATGAAATTAGGGGTCATCTACTTGAATAATAGTGATTGTTTTTGGAAAAAAAAAAACAAAACAAAAAAAAAAACCAGAAACACTACCATGCATAATGGAGTGGAAAAGGGTTATGATAAAAGCTTTTGAAAGCATCTCTGCTGATGATCATAAGCTGAAAAAGACAAACCTGATCGTGAAGAATATTTCTAGAAAGCTGGACATTAAATCATTATAATTTTCTAATATACTGTCATGCTCACAATCTGATAAATTTAAGAAATTTTGGTAATTCTAAGACAAAGCAGTATTGAAAAAGTTCTCAATCTTTATATTCTGCTTTTTTTTTTTTGGGGGGGGGGGTGTTATTTTCTGATTTCTTTCAGTCATACAACCTAAAAAGGAAGGGCGAAAACATCCCTAATGGAAGGAGTCAGTGACAAAAGTATCTCTGTAAAGAGAAAGGCTAAATGTATTCATGATAAGACAAGAAGTCTGTCTGTTCTATAAACTCAGTATTGTTTACTTATTTAATGAAAACCATGTCTGTGAATATCCAAGTAGATCACAAAATAGTTACATTATGTATAACCAAGAGAGTTGTAAAGACCTGAGATATTTTTTGACTTCATATTATCAGGGCTTAACTGTTCATTAACTTTGTTTTGTAGTTTTCGTATGTCTTGTGTCGATTTCAGAAAACTTGGGGTATCCTTCCCTCTAGCACAGATCTTTAAAAACTAATAACACATTTTATCACTTTTGCACAGGTACCATGTCCTAGGTAAGATAAATGATTCAGCTGGTGACCTCATACAAGGTTTTGGGTCATCCAGTTACAGACTTACAGTAATTCTGATGCAGACTCAGACTCTAAACGACTGTTTCCTTTTTGCACTAGCCTCACGGTCGGTGCCCAAATCCAGATGTTCAACACCTTTACATCTCTACTGTGAACATAACCAGACTTGTATTTTATTTTGGAGGATGAAAGTAGAATATAGTATCTGTCACAGTGGACTAACTATTATCAGCATATTGCCTCAGATTGGCAGTTTAAAAAAAGCTTAGACAAAAGCAAAGACTCTTAATAGTTTTTGACCAGGTTAATGAAAAATTCTGACTAGCTATATTACCAGCTGGGATCCAGCTACATGATAAAGAAATGTGAAACATATTTGAGATCACTAAATATCTAATACTGTTAACCAGATTACTTTTGTAAGTCATAAAGTGGTAATGTAACTAAATATATAGCAAGCAAATCCTTTAAAACAATAAAAATGCCTTGAAAAGCCTAGGTTTACTTTTACGTTAGGGTAGGTTGGTGTATCAGCTTCTGAAAGTACACGCGACATCAGAACTCAATCTTTATACATAATTTTTCCCACTTTTAAAATATGTAAGAAATATATGTACACATGCATATATATATATATATATATATATACACAGACACACACGCTTACCTAGATTAAGAAGTAAGACTCATTACATAGAAGGTGACATATTTTGTGATCACAATTGACCAATCAGGTAAAATATAAGCATGAAATCAAGAGACATTAGGAAATGTTCTAATCTGTACAGTCCAGTTTCACAGAAATCACAGCAGCTCTTTAAACATAATTGTGATATACAATATATACAATATAATTCTGTGATTCTGTGAATTGCTTTAAAATGTCTTGACACAAAAATGCCACCTCAGCTATTAATATTACTTTACAAATAATACCTCTTGCTTTGTAATATTGTTACAGAACTGCCGAGACAATACGTTCTTTGAAAACACCTTCCTTTGGTATTTTGTATAACTTAATGATTCATATGTGAAATTATATTAAATATACATGCTGAAACATAGCATCAAATATTTTCTTCATGGAACCTTTTCCTGAAAGTGATTAGCAGTATTTCTTTGTAACTGGCAAAATTTTTGCATTCCTCAGTTCATTCAAACAAACAATTCAAGATTATTTAACTTTTATAAAATGACTAAAGGAAAGGCATTTTAATATTTTATACATATATACAGATATGTATAAAATATGCATAATTTTTGTGTGTGTGTCTCATGTGTAAAATAGTTTGGATACTGTGGTCAAAATCTCACAACATGCCAGGGTTAGAAATGTCTGGGGTTTGTTTTTCAAAAGGAAATATCCTAAGTAAAACTTGTGCGTACTGGAAACCTACAGACATTTCTTAATCTTTCTTTTTCAGGGTTAATGTGTTGAAAGTGTTCTTCACATGCTCACAAAGTTTAAGTTGCCTTTTTATTTACAAATATTTTAACAGTAATAGATATCAGCAATAGAGCTCAGCATGAAAACACACGTGTTCCAGGTATATGAGTGGAAACATGAGTCTCAGGTATAAGAATATTAATTCACAGATGCATATCAGTGTTAACATAGTTATCTTTGCAAGTCAGACTAATATTATTAGTTGAAACCAATATCCAGTTCAAGCTGCCATCACAGATCTACTACTTTTGTTACTGGCCTTGGTATTGATATATCTATGATGTATGTCATGTATATTTCTAAACTTTAGCATATATATAGGATTACCTACGTAAGCTGTATTAAAATATTATTTCTGCATGCTGTATTGATAAAATATGTACCACTGAGCAGCATTGTGTATTCATATCAAAGCAGAAAAAAAACTGCTTAGAAAGAATTCTAGTTTTCTCTCCAAGCATGTTATTTTCCTGTATTAGAAATGGGATTCAGAGTCAGATCATAGCCATAGCTACCTTTGTAAAGTTGTCTACTTCAAGGTAACCTGAGGTCTCCAGTCTCTTCTGAGTATGTTGATTAGTTGCTCAACTAAGCAGACAGTAAGTCTAATGCCATTTTTATTTCCTTGGGCATCACTTCTGGCCTCCAGCTGCCAGTCCAGAAAGTCTTGGTGCTCACCTCACACCTCTGTCGTATCTGTGGCTGGTTCAGGTACTCCAGGGTCTCTCAGATGGCACTACATGCCTATATTTAGGTAGATGAGTCAAGCACTAGGATTTGTAAGCTGGAGCTGAATTGCACCCAAGATGGCATAAATTTGACACACATTGCATTAGTCTTTACCAGAAGCAGATTTGTCATCAGACTTTCTGCCTCAGTCAGAGATACAATTTTATATTGTTTGGGTTTTTGTTTTCGTATAAAGTGACTTTTCCCTCTGTAATATGTGTGGTGTAAGAACTTAAGCAGATAAGAAAAGGGAATACAGTTACATCATGCTTGGGAGACCTAATAACAAAATTGTAACACAGCTAATCTACAGAAATATTGAACAGACAAAACTGCTTTGAAAAGAACTGGGGTTTCTTGTTACTGGACACTGAAAACAGTTGGGTTCATTCAGGTTGCCTGTTTTAGGCCTATAGTGATTCTAACAGTTTTAGTTTAATTCATCCCAGTGCACTTCGGTTTTAAACATGAGTAATAATATTGTTTATATTTAGATACTGCTAACTGCAGCATCTGAAAAAGAGAGATGTTTAGCCTCAACATCGTGATTTTGGAGGAATTTTTATTCCTCTAGTTATTATTGGAAATATTGAGGAATCCCCAAGGTCACTGAAAACTGATCAGGAACACCCTGTTGCTGGCTCTTTTTTTTTGTTGGTTTAGGGAAGTCAGGCACCATTACATAGTGATTCATTTCTCAAAAAAATGGGCCAGCTGAAGTCATACAGAAAAATGTTCAAACGTATATTGGTAAGGAAAAGAGATAGAAATAATATTTAAATTATGTGAATTATTCTGTGAATGTAAATTATGAAATTTCCTAAAAATATTTCTTCTTCCTTATAATAAATGCCATAAATATTATAAGAACTCTTAAATGTAGAGAGCTGCTTCAGAACTTCATTGTATATGTGTTTGTCCATAATGCCTTCTGGCCACAGTGTTAATCACATGAACTAATGTTTATTGCTGCTTCAGTTTTTTTCTCATCTGATTTATGTAAGGTCTACTGCTCACTTACGCTGTCTAGCACCTCTAGGCCAGTGACATGTTAGAGTCACTACAGAAGTATAATAAAACATATGGGTCCACAGCAGCCGTGTACTCTGCACAATATTAGACAAATTGATTTTATACTTTTTTTTTTTCCCCCCGAATCAGCCAGATTATTCCCCCCAGATTATTTCCCCCCGAATCAGCCACTTATTTCATTATCTTTCCGTTAAAGTTACATAAACAGAGAGATTCTCAGTCTCAGCTCTCCAAAATGGCCTGTCCTTTTATTTTTCCTTATTTTGTTTTATTCTAGGCTGTAATAAAAAAAGTTAATTTCAGAAGAATCTGGTTTGCTGGATGGTAATTCTGTGCCTCTCATCTTGGAAAAAACGTTTTCTTTTTTATTCCTGTATATTTCCAATGTTTGGTTTTTTATTAGAAGCAGGATTTTAAGTTAACATTAAAGAAGACCATGCATCATGAACTATTCTAAAACTGTAGGGTCATCTTAATCTTGTCCTTGGCAATGAAGAGCTTAGCACAGGTTGTAAAACTTGACTAAGAAACAGGTAGACTCTTCATAATGCACTGTGCATAATCTTGTGTCATCATGCCTAGATCTGAATACAAATTTAAGCTGTGTCTTGCACCACAAACTGCGGTTGTATTTCTTTGCCAATCCATTTAATTCCATTTGCAACCACCTGGAACTGTGTACAAATTCATATCTACTACGACTTAAAATTTCACAGAAAACATTAACTCCATTACGAAGAAGGTTTTGTGTACTACGAACTGTTCCTCAATTAGCCTTCTGTACATGAGTTTCCTCTACTAATTTATTAGGGTTTTGCATTTGTAAATGCCAGCCTTCAGTAAGCTCTGTATAAACACTGTGCATGGGTCAACCAGATATGAATGCTCAACCTTTTCTATCAGTCAAATCTGGGATAATTAAAACCACCCATTCATGACTGAGTGCTTCATGGACACCAATATTTGTTCATACCATTTCTACCATTAAGTTAGTTTGCCTTCAAAATGGTAATTGAAAACATGTCCCATGAACAACAGCCAAAAAGAACATATAATCAAATAGCAACATTTTAGAATTTTCTCTCAAACCAAAATATTCTCATATCTTTAATCTTCTCCAAATGTCATCCCCACTTTTTCCCTTCAGGACAGTTGATAAGAGAACCAAATGAAAAAAGAGAATCAGACAAAGCCTACATTCAGGGTCCTCAAATTTAAACCATTTGTGAATCTAAATACAGAAAACCTCATAGCAAATTCAGAGGGGATAAAATACATAACTGGAAAATAATGTGTTTACAGATATTACAGAAGGCCAGGGATTTATGGTCCATTTGAGGTCATTTTAGAAGACACCCTAATTAGAGAGTAGCTATCAATCAAGAAAAACAGATGAAACAGCATGATTCTTTAAGCAGTTTGAAATTATACAGTATACATCCAAATAGGACACTCATCATCATTCAAATTGTTGTATTCATGAGTGTGGTTAAAGAAAAGAAAAAAAGAGTTTCTATTGACAAAAAAGATTTTAGTTCTTATTTCAGTGAGTAAAAGATAAATAACAGCTCCAGCAATCCTTCTAACCTTACATCAACTCATGTATATGAGGTTTTTACATAATGATGAAGATTTAGAACTTTTGTTTATACATAATATAGACTGATTTCACACTAAATACATTAACTCTAAGCTGCCACTATTAGAGGAATGTAATGTGATTAAAAATTTCACAAAAATGGTTCTATATAATATTAATAGTGAAATAAAATTATTCAGAGTGACAGGATGAGGCTGCAAGTTATGAAAATTGTGTGTGGAGTGGTACGCAAAAATGTGAGTGTCCCAAAATTTGGTTTCATTTTTCTGCTGCTGTTTTTCATTGAAGAACAGTTCTAAGATGCCCGAAGTGTTGTTAAATGTAACTCAAGATTTGAAAGGATCACCACATGCTATTTTTTCGCTTTATTTCTTGAAGCTTCAGAAAATGCTATGGATGCCTGTAGACAGCCATTATTTAACCATCCTGGAAGAGTGTTATAAGCATAGTTAGTAACAAGAGTAGACCACATATTGTCATAATGATGCTTTGCTGGCAAAGGAAAGTGTAGGGGCAAAGGGGGCTGTTAGATATACAGACTTGGCAGTCTCCTGGATATCAGCAGTAAAAATATCTTTCATTATATATGTCAGGCCTTTCAGACTACCCTGAATATTCCAGATGAACTGAGAAGACATTTGGATTTCACACTTTAACTGGGAGAGATATTTTTAATGTCTTTTGCTAGTGTCTTGTTGAGGCTATTTGTCTGCTCACCTGAGCCTGGAGAAGTTCTCAAACCTGAGACGTTACTCCTGAGACTCTACTCTGAAGGCATGATTAGATAGCTCCTAGAAATGAAAGATGTAAGCAGTGTCAGAAATGACGACTGTCTCCCAAGCCATCCTCATTTTGCCAGAGGAGTGGACTATCGCAACAGAACAAATGCAGCCTCCTTCTTGATTTCAATTGGGATGACTTACAAATACAGGGAATAGGTAAACATGCCGTGTTTGCAGGGCACATAAATATGACCTAGTAATAATAAGTAGCAAATCTCATTCACTATATCTTAGAAATACAGTTTTTCTTTATGAAAATTCATGGTGAGATAACAAGTAGCAAAATGCCTGTAGCATGCTTAAGGATGCTACAGTATTTTCTGGTTTTGCATTTGCTGGGTGTGCTAACACAGACTTCTAAATTACAGATTTGTTGTGTCCTTGGTCAAAATTAGAGATTACATGGCCTGTAAACTCTGATATCTCTTCCTTCATTGGATATTTTTCTTTCTTTCTTCATTTTTCAAAATTATCACTTAAACAACGTACTTTTTTTTTTTCCCCAAAATAAATGTAATTGCTAGAGATTAAGGATAAAGTCCTGACCAACACAAAATTTTCAGTGACTTCAGTGTACCTAGGATTTACATCAAGTCACTGAGTCTTCCTTTCTATTGGGACATAAGGGCAGATTCTGAAGCAATTCACAGAGCACTACTAGATATTATGGAACGTTGTTTATTGTTGGTAGCAAAACTCGAACCCTGTTGAATGCACCAAAGAGAAAAAAACATCTGAACATTACATTTCCTTGGCTTTATCACCCTAGGTAACTTGAAGTGTGGAGTTCTTTTTATCTTAGAGGGGGTTTTTTTATTTACTTTTCAGTCTTTTATCTGAATGTATTCAGCACATTTTCAAGATGTCAGGGTTTACATTTAGGCCAAAGATCATGGTTAGTGTGTCTCTTGCATTCAGGAAGTGTTTTTAGTGTCATTCAAGCAGAATGAGAACCAAAGCAAATTAAACATATGTACTAATATTCCTACAAAATCTGTGACTGATCGGAAATACTGACATTGGACTCACTATATCAAACAGTCTGAAAACCGTCAGAAAAGATTGTTTAACAGATAGTTTTAAGAAAACGTCTTCTGATGGAATGTGAGTATGAACCACCTCAGCCTTAAACAATGCTAATTTAATTCTATTAAAAAGTTATTTTTACTGTTGATATGGTACTTTAATGGTTCATTTAAAAATCTCGATTTGGTTTCCTGTAGAAAAATATACCTGAAAACATGAATAGCAGAATTGTAGCTTTTTAAGATTTTTATAGTCTTTGTTGGCTTCGTAATGTGAGAGAAATCTATGAGGCTGAACACTCTGCTGTCTGGAAACATTGTATTTTCTAGTTTTTATTTTTAAGATTGTAGTTGTATTTAAAACTTCTGAATTTGAGAGATTAATAAATAGCACAGCCTTGAAATGATCCTCACAGATCTCCCCATCAGCTTTACCAGGGTTCCCATTACTACTATTCTGAGCTGCTTTTGTGCAAAGACTGGTTATGGGGTTGGTAGTTTGTGGCTGGTGAAACCCGAAGCAATCAGAGCACCATCAAATGGAGTTTTCCCTTTTTCCTCAAGGCTTCTCATCCAGAAGCACGAATCTGGTGTTCTCACTCTGCAGATCTCAGTTATAATGACAGGAGACCATTTAGTGGTGGAGACTCTGCTTCCTGACATCTGGGTCCTCCTATGGAAGTTGAGCCTTTATACTGTTTTTTACTCAGCTGCAGAAGTAAATGACCAAACTGGTTTTCTGTGCTGAAGAATGGGTAGAAAGAGAACTGAGAAGAACTACACAAACATAACTGTGCATGCAACTGTCCTCATATGACAGTTACAGTTATCAAAAGGTAATTTTAATTTTAGTTGGAAAAAAAAAATCACTGTAAATCCCGTACAGTTGCATATAGATGAAGAGATGTCAAATGAGAGAAGCTGGATAATACATACAAGAGGAATATTATTCAGGACACTATCAGCTCACAAAAGTGAGCTAGACTTGCCTATTTACACTCTCAAGTCAAGTGGCAGTCTTTAGGCCACTATTCTCTGACCCATCTCTTGAAGTGATTCACTCAGCAATATTTTGAGTTGGCATTTATTCTGTCTTCTCTGCTTTCTTATATTATTCTGTACTGAGAACAGAAAAGAGCTATTTTTTCCATGACACTGAACAGTTGATTTTTGCTCTGTTTTCTACTATATTCTCCTTTTTCTACTATATTGACCCCTGTAGTGATACATAAATAAAAATACTCTCTTCTAGCAAAGCCATAATTTAAGAAAACAGTGAAGGAACTTTGCTAAAATGAATGATGAAAATGTCCTTTTTGTCTGTAGATTTTAATGCTAAATCTTCTTTCTCTTCTTCTTTCTCTGTTCATTGACATGTAGCTGTTACATTCAATAGCTACCATTAGGACAAAGGTGCTGTTTCCAAAGAAGTCTGTGACTCTTACTTTCCTTTTGGCTTAAGATTTGGCACTGGCATTATTTATACTTTTACCCAATAAAAAGAAGCTTTCTAGAAAGTGATTCATGTTCTGTCTGTTTAAAGAATGCAGAGGCATGTACTCCATTCAAAGAAAAAAAAAATAGGCCTTTTTTAATGTCATGGCTATCCTCTTTATATCATTTTAATGGTTGCTTCAGATTTTATGGAATAGAGGCTTTATTGACTAGTCAGCCTAAAATACAGTGGTAAATATAATATATGAGCTAAATAAGCCTATGGTTATTTTGCCAACTAGATGTCTGAAAAATATGAAACTCCCCGTTGTGGTCATCTAAAGAGAAGGCTCATGTACCCTCTGAAGAAACTATAGCAGTGTTACTTCTTGGTTTTCTTTCCATTTATTGCCAGAAGCGAACTGAAGAAATGTGAAAAATTCACATCTGGGGAGAAAAAGCAATATTTTAGGAAAAAAATATTTGTTACTTTGATTGAAACAATAGTTCATTCCTTTGATTTTGTAAACAGTTTTTTAAATGACCCTTCCTCCAGGAATTTGAAATAGGCACTGGCCTGCAGAAGGGAAATCCATTCTTCCTACACCCCTTAAACTGGCTTGTTACTTGCGAATGCTAAGGAAATAAAAGCAGCCTGCAGATGCCCAGCATGCTAAGCTTGTTCTAATCCTTAACTATGATGTTTCTCGAGTTGTAGCAACTGTGGTTGCCCTTAAGACAGCAAAGTGAGGAAAAGATTTTCCAACTAAAGAGAGGCAACTCATGCTAAAAGGCTGAAGGCTTCTGTAAATAAGTTTATTTTCAGATGGAAGTTAGGTGCTCCTTATGTGCATTTGAAGTCTCACTAGAACAGTTTACAGATGCAGTGTTCCAGTGTTGGTAAAACTGGATGCTTGGCTTCTGTCTCCAGAATAAAATTACCAGGCAACCAGTAAGATTTTTTAAAAGTTTGACCATTAAGATAAAATTTTCATTTTTAGACATTTAAATTTCACATTATGAATTTTTGTATAGAGTTGGGTTGATTGATCTTTTTTCAAGGAAAGCTGTAGTGGTTATTGAATCATCTGACTGCAGGTGTCAGTGGGTCTAAGGAAAACATTAAATACTGTAAAATTTCTGATAAACCCACAGCAGCAACTGCCCTACAGCTGAGACTGTGAGCCTAAATTACATCGCTCCAAATAAGGATTATCAATCAAAATGATTTCCTGAGACAGAACATGCCTTATTCTGCTGAAGAAGGAAAATTCACATCCATTTGCAAGATAATAGGAATGGAGGAAGAAAGAAATGGCCAAAGTTCGTATGAATCACATAAGTTCTTTAGGAAATTACAGTATATTTGAGGTTGGAAGGTTCCTCTGGAGATCGTGTAGTCCAATGCCACTTCTCAGACTAGGGTCAGTTACAGCAGGTTGCTCATGTCTGTGTCCAGTTGAATTTTGAGTGTCTCTAAGAATGGAGACTGCACAACAATCTCTGAGCAACCTGAGCCAGTGCTTGGTCACCCTCACAGTGGAAAAGTGTTTCCTGATGTTCAGAGGGAATCTTCTGTGCTTCAGGTTGTGCCCATTGCCTCTGGTCCTGTCACTGGGCACCAGTAAGCAGAGCCTGGCTCCCTCCTCTTTGCACCCTCCCTTCAAAAATTTGTGCACATCAATGACCTCCCAGACCATCTCTTCTCCAGGCTCCGCAATCCCATCCCTCTCAGCCTTTCCTTACACGAGAGATGCCCCAGTCACATCATCATTTTTGTAGCCCTTTTCTGGTCTCACAGCTTTCAAACTGCTATTTTTTTCAAGGTTGTATGTACAAATAATAGTCAAAGTCACTCTGTAAAGCTTACCGTAAGGGAAATAATGCAAATTACAAACACTTGCTTCTTGCAGAATCAAATGGTATCTTCCTCAAGTTTTAATGTATGGATAGACTTTGGGTGCTCTTAACCAGTGTCTTGTCACTTGGAAGGCCAAAAGAATGATGGGGAAAATTGGTCTGAGAATCTTTTGTGGCTGGTATGAGGCAAAGCAAAAATTACTAACTCATCTGTTTAGCTACAAAAGAAGGTGAGGCCCAGACTTCACGCACTTTTGAAGCTATTTCAAAGTATTTCTTCCTTCTTTTTCAAGTAGTGCTGAGTTTTGGAATGATTTGTGAAGGGTGCATGAATGGAGGTGTAGAAGAGAAAAGTTCACAGCTTCTTGCGTATTTTAAGGTGCTCAAGACAAGTCAAGTTGAAAAATGACTGCATATAATGTCTTGACAACAGGTACATCTGTATTAGCATTTTATTTAGAATGAAAAGTATTATTTTGAAGGAGATGTTCTGAGCATCCCACCTTTCAATGTTTTCATTACTATGATGGAAACAGTGCTGGAGTGCAAAAAGTGAAGGCTTTTTGGATGGAACTTAACCAGATGTTTTCATGCAAATCTCATGTGCACCACAAGACTGAACTAGAATGAGTCTGTAGTAAAAACTCTCAAAAACTCAGCAGGAAGTGCTTTGTTCTACAGAACCCCTCTTGCGGTGCACAGCTTGCTAATGTAAAGATAACCCACAATGCAAGCACAGATACAAGATTTTCTTTGTCATTCACAGACAGCTAGGTCATTTTGAGGTGGAAAGCCCCATCTTTTTAAGACAGCAGTTGACAACATGATGCATCATTTATAATAATAACTTATTTGTAGCTGAACCCATACAAAGTGTTTACATGAAGTGTGCAAGTTGGAGTTCAACCAGAACAGGAGCTAACTTTGCAGCATCTGGGCAGATGCTTGATTTCCTTCAATGCTGGTGTTTGTATATATGGGGATATGATTTGTTTTCTTTGGAAATATTGACACTGTTAAACTAATGATCTGATCTAACATATATTTATTTGTATACACACATGCACACAAACACACACACGCACATCGAATGCACTGAAGTGTTCATAAAGTCCTGTATTCTAACTACTTTCCTTAAAGTTTTTTGTCACAGAAATCATGCTGAAGGGACTTTTGCAGGTGCTTGTGAAAAAAAAAACCTGTCCTCAAACAGCTGTTTCTATGTAAAATACATTAATGCCATTAATTAGTATTGACCTTTTAGAATATTCATCATGCCATTGCTTTATTATCCTGAAAGTTCACTTTAAAGGAGGTATAGCTGGTCATGCAGGGAGACGCTAAGAGAAATCTCAGTTGGGTTTTATTTTTAGGCTAATGTTAGAAAAAGGTAAATGATTTCTGCTGAGTAGCCTTAATTTGCAACATTATTGCACATACCATATTTATTTCATGTTATCGTAAACTTTCTTAGATTTTATTATTCATCAGATGATTACTTGAGTAGAACATGAAAGTTATTTGTACTGAAATTTCTTAATATTCACGCTTTAGCATATTTTCTTGCAGAAAAAAAGTGTCTTATCCAAATAGGCAAAGTAATAACAATCCCTCAAATACCATCATAAGTCCATTGAAGATTAATAATCAGGAGTAGTATTAGGAATATTTTAATACAGTATATGAATGATTTCTGATAATTCTTCAGTCAGTTTGTGTAAAAATACGTTAGATTATTGTTGTTATTTACTTGAATTTCCATATTTTCTGTTAATATTTTTCTTGAGCTCTACTATGCAGACTTCATCTGCCATTTTATGAAGAAAATCAAATGTGATGAACCTTTGAAACTCAAACATGAGTTTTGATAGTAAACCTACCAATAAAGAGCTGGTGCAGGTCATAGTCATGAGTGTTCATTTTTGTACTCCTCCATTTAGTCTTCCCACGTGAGAAAGAAATAGCAATCTCTTGAGATGTAGTTTCTGTATCTTCAGTATCCAGGTTTCAAATGTAGGTACCAAGAAGCAAACTTATAATCTACATGACTTCTTATACACATATTATTTTTTTCAGAGTTTTTGGAGTGCTAAGATATGCTTCCTACTGCATTTGAGGCTTGCACCTTGCAAAACCCTAGACTTGATTTCTACAGTTCAGAATTTATTTCCAGTTTCTGCTGCTATATTTGGGTTATTCCAGCGTTTCTTACTTAACTAGATGCTGGCACTACTGGATATTCCAGTTTACAAGTTACTATGGCACCTAGCAAAGATAAGTTTACGGGACAGTCACTCCAAAACAGCTGCCATATCAGCAGAATTAATGCAAGTGCTTGATATTTATCTATAAGGTCATGTAATGAGCTAAACACATTTATCTCATTTTCATATTAGTATCAAGTATATTTGATAATCTTTGACTTACCTTAAAAAATGCATCTGATTTAATAAATGTAAATTGAGTCATTGAAATTTTTGCTCCGACAGTTTTACATAGACTTCAAAAGAAATTATTTATAAATCAAGACATTGCAGTTGGTCAGTCAAGTAGAGGAAGCAACACTGTTCTGCCACAGCAGTGGTTGCATCTCTACAGCAGCAGGAGGGCTGTCTAAAACATCTCCCCAATAAATCGAACAGGTAAATAACTTTGGGAATTGGGAAGAATTGCATGTGTGTATAACTCCCAGAGAGCACCCAGAGAAATAGTCTATAAACCCCAGTATGTTTTAGTAGTAACAGATGTTCATTAAGGATGTGCAATAGGAATGCAGGACAGCAGGATTCCTGAGGGTATCTCTGGGAGCTGGATATATAGAGAAATCTCATAGGTTTGATGTTCACACATCCAGTTTAAGTATAATTACTATAAACATTTGCAAATGTTTTCTATGTTATTTTTGCTTTTAAGGGCTTTGTATTCTACCCTGAGTTAAAGTAGATGTTGAGGTACATCGAAACACTCCTCACACATTTAGGGGAGAAAGAAGGCTTGAATACAAAAGCTGGACTGCTGGAGACACTTACAATCACCTGTTTTCACACTTGAAACACAGGAGTAACTCTGCCCAATCTGAAAGTTAGCCCCACAGAAGACGGGAAAGGGACTTTCCTGCTCAGAGATGAGTGACATTTAGGAAGGCTCTTTAGTGTGAAAGTAGTAGAAAACTCACATATACATCCCGAAGGTACTTAGAGTGGTACATACTTGAAAATAGAAACACGACCCTTTACTAACTGTATTTTCAAATCGTACCACAGAGGGGCCACACTTTGTCCGTAGTCTCTTGGAATGCTGCTGCTCTGCTGTATAAAACCATTTCTGCTGGATCACACAAGAGTGTGTCCAGATTTGGGCAGAGCTAGGTGGTAAATTCACGATATATGGAGATACCTGCATTCCCCTGAACTAGTTTGTTATTCAGTTTCTGGCTTAGGTTCCAGGAGCAGGCATCCAATAAAGCATAATTAAAACTCCTAATCTGATTTTGCCACTGCTGTTGTTCCTGCTGCTGCCAGTCATACTGTCAAAGGACAATTATTCTCATTAACCAAACTAAACTACTGTTCAGGGGAATGCAAATTCAACGAATCTTACTCAGCCCTTGGCCTGTCGTAAAGGTAAGCAATCTCTGGCTGTCTGCTAAAACTTTACACTTCCCATGGGCAGTGAAGCGGTGAATTTTTAACCAGTGTCATGCTTCTTTCTATACGCGATGATTAATGTGCTGGTAAAAACTTTATGCACACTTAATCATTCAGAACCAAACATATCTGATTCTGTGCAGCGTTTACAATTAAATGACATCAGCAGAAAGAAACCAGCTAAATCTGGAATAAGACAGTTTGAAAGCTTAATGGCGATGTTTAAATCTTCCTCCATATTGTGCTGTGACATTTGAGGGGGATTCTTGGTGTTTTTTATCATAAGGGAGGGAAGAAATAATGGCAGCCCCCTCACAGTATTTTCTTGGGTGCACTGTGTTTTCTTGCCTAGGGAGAAAAAAATTTGGGCAGTAAAAGAGCAGCCTAAACATTTTTACAGGAATATATATTAAAAAGTGTGTTTGAAACCATGGGTATGAATTTTCAGCATGTGAGTTTGAAGAAAATACTCAAGTAGACAACTGTTGGCTGTGAGGACTGTAAAGAAGAGAGGGGCGAATGTCTTTGGATTCTACTTTCTCGCCTAGGAACTCTCTTTTACTAAATCAGTGTGTTCATGCTAAACAAATCCATGCCAAAATTACAAGACACTCCCTTGTGCCATTCCTTAACATGCTTCCCCTTAGAATAGAAGGAAATTTAACTTTAATCTCCTAGCCCAGAGAGGCCTTGAACCTCTGAAGTCCTGGGCAGAAGCTGAGGCATTTGCGCCTCCTTGTCAGGCTCTGCTTTACATGGAGAACAGGGACTGCACAGCGAGACGGGTGTGTGTGATCTCAGGTCACACCCTGAATGTGAACACAGTTTAGAAATAACAGAGTTCACGAATTTTGACTAGATTTAGATTGAACTGGTGCTCTTCACAGAGTAAATTCAAGAACACAGTCTCAAAATTTCTCGTATTGTTTCTTCCTATAACTTCTATTATTTGTCATAACATGAAACTCAGCATATCTTAGTTTTAAAAGAAAAGTATTATATAAAACATATGTATACTTAAAACAAATTACCTGTGAATATAAGGTGAATGTTTGGAGGTAGATTTTTGTATTTTCATGTAATTTTTGTATTTTCATGTGATCCACTAAATAAATAAATAACATCACTTTAAAATCCACAGGTTTTAATAAGATTTTTCACTGTGTTTTGTTTGTTTGTGTGTTTTTTGATTTTTTTTTTCAGTTGAGAAGATGTTAAGCTATAATGAAGTAGAATAAATTGCAAGATGAAATGTTTCCACCCTGATTCTTTTTTTCCTTTTTTTATGGTCCCCCAAAGCAAGTCTAATAGTCAGATCACTGGTCTAATTTATTAATTCCCTGAAGCTTGAAAGAGATATCTTAGGGCAAAAGAATGTGGAAGCTATCTGAAGCAATGCAGTATTCAATTATTTATTTACCTCTCTCCTTAAAGACTGCTTCAGTTCCAGATCTTCCCATTTCTCTTATATAATTAATGGGAAGTATAAAACACAGCTCAGAGAAACTTGTCTGGATTTGAAAGCATGCATGCATGTCATTTCTTTCAATCATCATAGAAAGTACATAGGCATATGCATACCAGTTTCTGCATATTTGTTCAGCGAACACCTTACATATGTCATGTGTTTCACTGTGTGCTGAAAATGAAGAAACCTGTTTTGCCAGACAGGTTGGTTGTTTATAATTTGCAGGAAGATATCTGCATAGATGTATAAAATAGATTTATAAATTTGCAAGTGGATGCATTTTTTTTTTTTTAGGCCTAAGCCATTATTTTCATTTAGTAGGACTGAGGGAGGTAGACCTCAGAAAGCTACATATTCCTATTCATTTAGTTACTGTAGACAATGTTTTACAACAGGAATAGAAATATTCACTCTAAATTACAGTAGGGATGAGGTCATGTTCTTGGAAGGTAAAAGGTTTAGGTAAATTATCCTAGCTGAGTAGAATACTGAACTCAAATCTTCCATTTAAAGGGTAGACTCCAAGGTGAGAACCACCACTGCATTCTTCAGCTGCTTCTTTACTTCCGCTTCTTGAAAAAAAATTACGAAAACAACTGATTGCCTCAAATGTGATGTGTATAATCATTGCTATGTCATTGAGGTGATTCCAAGTTGTTCATCCCAGTCCTTCAGAAATCCCCAAAGAGATTCCAGATCCTCTTCTGCTTTTGTGTTTTGTTAGCTGGGCATAATCAGGCAGTCAACAGACGCCTTATTTGTAGACACTCTCTTTTCTCCACCAAGGCAAATTGGCCAGATGGGAACAGGAAGCTACAAGCTTTTGTTGCCCCTGCTCTGAACCAACTTGCCATCAAACTCGTGGAAGTAAAACATTCAGAAATCAGGGACTTGACTTTTAAAGGTATGTATGTACCAAAGAGTGTTTTAAATATTAGTGTTTGCACAGCTGAGGATCTGAAACTCCACTGTTTCATGCCTATGGAACTTTGGCTCCCTAAATACACAGAGGGTATTGAAATCTGTTGACTTGTGCATCCATTCATCGCAGTAAATTGTAGATAGTTGTTAGATTATAATATAAACAAGCTGGGTGTCAAGCAAAGTTTTGAAAATACAGCAAATACTGTTTGTGTCTTTTTTGCTTGGTTTTTTTAAGCTGATCTTTAGACAGATAAATGTCATAAAAATACTTAGAACATTATAATTAGATTCTTTACTCCTGGTGTCACATGTATTATTAGCCATAATGAGGAAAAGTGTGTGTGTGTATGAAATTTATGAGTTGATTTGTAGACTAAGAATTCTGCAAGAAATATGAAATCTAAGTTGTTAATATATGGTTGAACACAGGATGTGTTTTGTATTTGGATTCCCCATGTAGTTTCTAAATAAGTAAAATCCAGTAAATGTAGCATTTCACTACTGATGAAGTTTTCAGCTTCTAGAAATCACCTGTTTCCCATAACCGAAGACTGGCTAGTCTTGTTTGGGTCACTTGCATACATTGCTTTCCACAACAAATATTTTAAGATGTGCATACTTTTTTTTTGTTTTGCTTCTATCTGGAAACCCATGGTGCCACAGCCAGAGGTTCAGTTACTTAGACTATAGGACTTGCTTTGAGGAACCTGGTCTACTGGGGGCTGATTAAGTTCATCTGTCAGAGAAGGGGAAGAGCATCTTCAGTCATAGGCTTGCCAAGCTGGTGAAGAGGACTTTAAAGTTTCTGGGGGAGGGGAATCTCAATCCAACCTACTCCTACCAGTTTAATGCCAGTGCCAGCAATAGATGCCCAGAGCCTGGAGAAGGATCACAGGTCAGCAAGAGAGCACCTGAAGAGCAGCACAAAGGAATTACAGCCACTCTAGCCAGCCGGTAATTCAACTTCATCAGAGACACAACTTAAATTCCTCTGTGCAAACGCATGTAGCCTGGGTAATAAACAAAAGGAGTAGGAGATGTGTGCATGCCTGCAGGGTTGTGATCTTATTGGCATCACTGAGGCGTGGTGGGATGGCTCCCATGGCTGGAATGTTGGAGTGGAAGGACACAGGCTCTTTAGGAAGAACAGGCAGGGGACATGACGAGGGCGTGTTGACCTCTGTGTCAATGCCTGGCTGGAGTGCATGGAGCTCCACCTGGGGATGGATGAGGAGCCGAGTAAGAGCTTACGGGTCAGGATTAAAGGGAGGGCAGGGACAAGTAACATGGTAGAGGGGGACTTCTACAAGCCACCCAACCAGGGAGACCAAGCGGATGAAGCCCTCCATAAGCAGATAGGAACAGCTTCACATTCACAAGCCCTGGTCCTCATGGTGGATTTCACCCCGATACCTGTTGGAGGGTCAATACAGCAGGGCAGAAGCAATCCAGGAGGTTCCCGAAACGCATTGATGATAACTTCCTTCTCCAAGTGACAGAGAAGCCAGTGAGGAGAGGTTGTATGCTAGACCTTGTTGTCACCAACAAGGAGGGGCTGGTGGGGAATGTGAAGTTCAAGAGCAGCCTTGGCTGCAGTGACCATGAAATAGTAGAGTACAGGATCCTTGGGGCAGTGAGGAGGGTGCATAGCAAGCTCACTCCCCTGGACTTCAGGACAGCAGACTTTGGCCTCTTCAGGTATAAGCTCAGTAGGGTACCATGGGATAAAGCCCTAGAGGGAAGAGAGGCCCAGGAGATCTGGTTAATATTCAGGGGTCACTTCCTCCAAGCTCAGGAGTGATGCATCCTGACAAAGAGGAAGTCAGGCAAATATACCTAGAGGCCTGCATGGATGAACAGGGAGCTTCTGGACAAACTCAAACGCAAAGAGGATGCACACAGAGAGTGGAAGCAAAGACAGGTAGCCTGGGAGGGATACAGAGAAATAGTCTGGGTAATCAGGGATCGGGTTAGGAAAGCTAAAGCCCTGTTAGAATTAAATCTGGCCAGGGACACCAAGGGAACCACGAAAAGCTTCTATAGGTATGTTGGTGATAAAAGGAACACTAGAGAAAATGTGGACCCTTTCCGGAAGGAAACAGAAGACCTGGTTACCCAGGATATGGAGAAGGCTGAGATAATCAATGATTTTTTTGCCTCTGAGGAACCTGAAAGTTCCTTTTGCATCTAAGGAACCTGATGGTGTACAAGTCCATTGGACCTGACTGAGATGCATCTGTGGGTCCTAAGGGAAGTGTCAGATCAAATTACTAAGCAATTTCTATCTATCCATCATATTTGGGAAGTTGTGACAGTCTGGTGAAGTTCCCACTGACTGGAAATGAGGAAACACAACCCCCATTTTTAAAAAGGGAAGAAAGGAAGACCCAGGGAACTACAGGCCAGTCAGTCTCACCTCCATGCCCAGCAAAATCATAGAGCAGATCCTCATGGAAATATGCTAGGGCATATGGAAAATAAGGAGGTGATTGGTGACATCCAACATGGCTTCCCTAAGGGCAAATTGTGCCTGAAAAATTTGGTGGCCTTCTACATCAGAGTTACAGTAATGGTCGATAAGGGAAGAGCAACAGACATAATCTGCCTGGACATGTGCAAAGCATTTGACACTGTCTTATGAGTCATCCTTGTCACTAAATTGGAGAGACGTGTTTGATGGATGTATCACTCAATGGATAAGGAATTGGCTGGATGGTCGCATACAAAGAGAGTAAATGGCTTAATGTGCGAGTGGAGGACAGTGACAAGTGGTGTTCCTCATGGGTTGGTATTGGGACTAGCACTGTTTAACACCTTTGTTGACAACATGGACAGTGGGACTGAGTGCACCCTCCCCAAGTTTGCTGATGACACGAACCTGTGTGGTGTAGTTGCCACATTGGAGGGAAGGGATGCCATCCAGAGAGACCTCGACAGGCTAGAGAGGTGGGCTTGTGCAAACCTCTTGAAGTTCAACAAGACCAAGTGCAAGGTCCAGCACCTGGCTTGGGGCAATCCCAAGCACAAATACAGACTAGACAGATAATGGATTTAAAGCATCCCTGAGGAGAAGGTCTTGGGAGTACTGGTTGATGAGAAGCTCAACATGACCAAGCAATATACACTTGCAGCCCAGAAAGTCAAGCGTATTCTGGGCTGCATAAAAAGGAGTGTGACCAGCAGGCTGAAGGAAGTGATTCTCCCCTTCGGCTCTGCTCTCATGAGACCTCTCGCTCAGTCCTGTGTTCAACCCCGGGGCCCCCAACATAAGAGGGACATGGACCTGTGTGTGTGCATCCAGAGGAGTGCCACGAAGATGATCAGAAGGCTGGAACACCTCTCTTCTGAAGACAGGTTGAGAGAGTTTGGGTTGTTCAGCCTGGAGAAGAGAAGGCTCTGGGGAGACCTTATTTCAGCCTTCCAGTACTTAAAGGGGGCCTACAGGAAAGCTGGAGAGGGACTTTTTACAAGGACGTGTAGTGACGGAACAAAGAGTAATGGCTTTAAACTGAAAGTAGATTTAGATTAGATGGAAGGAAGAAATTCTTTACCATGAGGGTGGTGAGACACTGGGATAGGCTGCCCAGAGAAGCTGTGGATGCCTCATCCCTGGAAGTGTTCCAGGCCAGGTCGGATGTGGCTTTGAGTAACCTGGTCTAGTGGAAAATGTCCCTGCCCATGGCAGGAGCACTAGAACTAGATGATCTTTAAGGTCCCTTCCAACCCAAACATTCTATGACTCTGTGATTCTATGGTATAAAAAAATGTGCCTATGGATAAATGCTTTCTGGTTTAGTGCAGCCGTCTCTCAGTTTTTTTAGGCTGATCTGCATAGCTCACAAGATTATCTTTAAGGAGCCAAGTGCTCTATTGCAGTCCCAAGCACCACTGGTTTGGTGTTGGTTTTTTGTGTGGTTTTGGGGGTTTGGTGGTTTTTTTGTTTGTTTTGTTGGGGTTTTTTTGTTTGGTTTGTGGTTGTTGTGGGGTTTTTTTTTGTTTGGAGTTTTTTTGTTTTTTATTTGGAGTTTTTTTGGGGTTTTTGTTTTTTTGGAGGGGGGAGGGTGTTTGTTTTTAGTTTGGTTTGATTTTTTCTTTTTTAAATTCAAATCCTGTTTTAGACTCTGATGTACTAATCTCAGTCTTTCAACAGGAGAGAACAGATGCAAAAATCATACTATTAAGTGTGGTAAATATAGTGATTTATAGAATTCAGCCCTTACAATCCTTCTATAGAGAGATTAACATTATTATTCTTGTTTCTGTTGTCTGGAGCTGATTTAGCACTAGAAACCCAAAAATAAATACATTTTGCCCTTTAACAGTAGTGTAGTTTAGGAATGTAAGTCAGTTTCTTTATTTTGAAATCTCTGTGTGGATAACAGGTTTCTTAATTTGCACACATTAAGTAGACTTTTCATGTTGTTTTTAATGTTTAGTTTACAGTAACCCATGTCATGATGTGTCATGCTGGAAGCAGGGTGAATGAAAGCACAACCTTTCCCTCCCGTTTGTGAGAAAGGAAAGAGTGGGGAGGAGGCTAAGTGTCTTAACAAGTGTCATTGCCAAAGATTATTTAAAAGCTGTAAAAGCCTTCATTTGCCTTCAGGAGTTGTGACATATGGTCAGAAATGGTTTGAAGATTTATTGTCATCTTTGTTGGATGAGATTCAAAGTGTTCTTTAACAAGGATCTTGTCCCTCATCATCCTTGGAAAAATCCTTCAGAAATTGTAAAGCATACAGAGAGCAGACAGAGAATAACGAGCCTCAGACTTTTTCTTGATTTTTTTTTTTTTAAGAAAGGCAGTAAGCAGGGTTTCCAGATGGTATAAAAGAAATATTCATTGTAAAAATGAAACTTATTTTTTACTTGCAATCCAGTTTTTTACGTGACACCATTTCGTCATATGCATCAATGACAGATTATTCCTTATGCAGTTAATTCAAATTTCAGGTGCAAACTGTGCACACCACACACCACAGAGTCATTCAATCATGATTTGGTGGTATAAAGCTTCTCCATGCTATTACAGCTATCCATTTTTCCTCTACCTCCCTTCCTCCATGGTTAGCAGATGTGGATTTCACATTTTGAAGGCATTACGAGACCTTTCCTCCCATAAAAGCCCATCAAAACTTCTGAGGCCAAGAAAGTGACAGGAAGGTACTAAATGACAAGCCATCTGATCAAGCAAAGTAAAGGCTAATGGCAAAGGGAAGACAATTACCTGAGCATAGAAATGCTTAGAACCAAAAATAGCCCAAATTGTGCATCTTAAAATGGTAATGGACAGATCTTCTCTAAGTTCATTTTCCAAGCTGAAGTTACATGTAACAATACTGTGCCTTCTCTCCCTCCCACTTACTGCTGCACCTGTGGGAATTAAGAATAAAGCCCATTGCGATGAATATTGAAAGGCACATTGATCTCAAGGCATATGAGGTACCAGTGAGATATGGCAAAGGGCACCTTTCTTATCCCTCTTAAATTTTGCATAAGTCAGACTGATTTAAGCTTTAGCTGAATAAAATCCTCCGATTTTAGCAGGCTTGACAAGAATTTATTGTGTTCCAGTAAGAAAATAACACAGAAACATAATACTCCAATCATATTTTTAAAGGTAGCTTCACAGTATAAAGTTATGGCGCTTGCACGGCAGAATTATAGTTACTTTCAGATTCAGTGTCCTTGGTTGTTTCCTGAACAACAATAATATATCACATAAGCGGGAAATGATTCATGTACATATGTAAAACTTCTCACTGTCTCCTAGCTGGGGTTAGAGCAGAGCTGTTGCAAGCAGTAGGAGGACAGGAGATGGCCACTGTGTTAGTGTCCCACTGGTTTATAGTGGGAGGAGATGAAAGGTGCTGTGCAAGCATTGTATGCTTTTCATGATGGCCCAGTGAAGACCATGAGGACGGTGATCTAGTAGCAGTGACAGGCACAGAAGACACATGTATGGGAATATAGTGCAAGATTGGCGAGGAGGTTAGTTAAATGTAAATATGCTCAAAGTGACTTGCACCTGTCTGTAGAAAAAGCACATACATCACACTAATTGTTTTACTGACCTTGTGTGCTTGATGAGTAGAAACTCCGTGTTAGATAACATAGGCCTGTGAGACACTCCAGGCACCTTATCACTATGTCTGAGATTCCTGCTTTGTTGTGAGCAAGAGCAGGAGGCTGCACCTGCCTGAAGCCTTGAAATCCAGGCGAGCTCAGCAGACCCAGTGATCTTCCAGCAGGGCTGAACTTACCAGTGCCTGCGTCCCCGCTTGTGTCACCTCTGCCTGGGAGCTTAGGTGCGACTTCGGAGATCCCCCAGTAGAGAGGTAACTAAAATAAAACTTGCTCTTTGCAATGCATTCGTGGCCTCTGGCTCTTCTTGCGATGTGCCTGCGTATGGGTACACAACACATAAATGCGTTTTCACCAGGGCTTCTTGGAGCATGAAGAATCAAGTGAAGAGCATTAAGGGGAAGACAGACTAGAGTTCTGTCACTCCTTTGACTTTTTTGCTGTTGTAACTGAAGTTTTTCTGCTCCTTTTGGGAGGACGAAGATTATCCAAATAATTCTCCAGGCTGGATGAAAGCTCAGCCAGAATTACATAAAAATAAAACCACTCATTCCTGCATCTCTTTACCATCTGAGACAAAAGAGAAAGTACTTCATCAAATCTGCTGTAAGGTTCTGTCTACACAAGTGGTAGCAAACTAGACCTGTCCAGCACCATCCTTTGGCAGTGGGGCTGGCAGACCTGCCTGTTCAACAGTCGAAGTGTTGCTCTATGCAAAATGCACAGTGGCTGCTACGTGCCACTCCGAACTCACTTGTTCCTTACCTGCCACTGCAGGAAGGAAAATGGGCCATAAGTCCCCTACTTCCAGGTTATTTTCTGATGATGTTTTTACCTGTTTTATGCTTTCTTCGGATGCCCCAAACTTTCAACAGAGCTTCACTCCTCATGGCAGGAACTTTGTTTTCCTGGCAGCAAGACCTTCCTGACCCTCAGGCTGTATTTTTAAGTTTTGATTTTCATGAATTTCCATAAATTCACTGATACTGGACCTCCTATTTGCTTGCACTATTATTGCCCCGTAGTAGGAACAACACAAATGTTCAGAACAGAGCTGCCAAACCTGCCTGAGATGCTCTCCTCTCTCACACTTGGGCCACTGCAGTGCAGCAACTTGAAACCAAACTTCCAGGCTTGAACACCACCCATCGAGGTGACAAATGCCCCTTCCAGTCTATCCAAGCGTTCAAACACTGTTTCTAGAGGAGCACAGCAGGGTGGGAACATCACCAGTGAGGAGAAGCCAAGCAGTATAGGTCCTCAGGACTGCTCTGGTACTCCTGGTTGTGCTGGTAGGGAATCTCCTGCTGTCAGTGAGGCACAGCTGTGCCCAATACCTGGTCTCCAAGGCAGCCATCACTTCTGCACCCCTGGAGAAGTCCATCTTCCTAGTGCCCATCTCCAAGTCAGGACTGTGGGATGGAAATAAGGAAGGAATGCAGAAAAATAGATGTCCTCTGCAGAGTGGAAGGGGAATCTGCCTTCATAAGGAGGAAGAAAAATACTTTTCTTTCCACACCTACATCTTGAATAACCAAGGTGAGCTATCCAGGATGACGGTGAAGTAGTCTCAGCCTTTTGTGAGAGATGAATCAACACAGACCTGTGTACGATGCCTCAGAAATTGCTCCAGCAGGATACGCTTCACAGTATTATTCACGGTTTCTGAGGTGCAGAACTAAGGCCTCATAGTTTTCTGAAACACTTGAGATTTGCTCCTTATTAATGCTAATTTAAATCTTCTTGAGGGAGCTGGTAGCAAATCTGTCACAAGCAGAAAGTCTCCCTTTTCATTTTTATTTTTTAAGGAGGGAGAGATTATATATGGAAACAAATCTTGGTCATTTTCATTTCATTTTTATGTGAATCACTAAGGTAGGACTCCGTGACTTAAGTTAACCTTATTGATACAGTAATATAGAAACTCAGACTCTCCAGTCGCTTTTAATTCCTAGTTTTTCTTCGAACACCTGTTTTTGAACACAGAGCCAAGGCATATACATGACATATAATGGAACAAATATGTTACTAGGAACTTCAAGTATTCTCACCCATGGATAGTTACTGTTTCATTAAATAACTCATGAAAAGCAGTTTGCATTATCCACATTAAATGATAGCTAGAAGACCTGCGTAATGAATTTATAAGTTTATCCTAATCAAATTCTGTTTTCCAGACATAATTTCTTGACTGAGCCCTGGGCTAAGGACAGCTCAGTAGGGGGCTAATTATAGTGGTGCTACTAGTATGAAAAATAGTCGCTTTCCCTTACGGGAAAGTTTCTGTAAACTACTAGGTCAAGATAATGAAGCACTGTTTGGCAGTCTGTAAAACAGTTGATTTTCTTAAAAGTTGATGTAGATGATTTTGATGAAATTTGTGAAATTCTGTGAAATACTTGCCATTGCTTCCACAGAGTGATTCCAGTGAGTAGGATAGATAGGCTAGTGTACTTTATTTAAGATATTACATTACAAATGTCAGCATGCATGAGAATAATGTATCATGTGGGTGAAGGAACCATTGCTTCTAAAAGGAAATCAATATATAATAACCACTAATATCAAGCCTCTATTCAGTATAATGCAGGACAACATTTTCAAAGAGTCTGCAACATGTCTGCAAGGAACATTCACTCAGCACTCCAACAATAGGTGCTGTAACTGATCTTGCCATTCATGCTTCATAGTACTTGTTTGTCCCTTACATTTCTGAGTTTACATGGTGCGCTGTAACTCTGTAGATACAGAGGAAAGTGAAACGTTTTTGGAGCTGTACAAAACCAGACGTCAATTTTACCTTGTGCATACATGGTAAGTGGGAGCAGAATAATAGAATGTGCATACATTGTAAGAAGAGAGTTAGAATCTCTGGATCTAGTGTAATAAGCATGTTGGAGGAACCTGAATTATATAGATTACAAAATATTAGGACAATCAGGCTATTGACTTAGGCCTTAACTGCTATGCAGCTATTAGCATGTTGCATACCAAGGTCAGGGAAGATTTTCTCTTCTTTTTCTGTAGTGAAGATGTATATTTATGTGGTCTCAGAGAAGGAAGAGGCAAGCATTTCTGTGTTTGAGTTCTTAGGTATTGATTAAAATCTCTGAAGCTGAGTTCTGAAATTATTTTGCATGGTTTTTTGTTGCCACTGCATCTAGTCTGTTTTAGTTTTAGTTTAGGGAATAGCTTAATATAGTGCTCTCAGTGAAGCATTTCTTTCCCATTAAACATTGCCAAAATGTGCAGTACAGGATGTAAAGTTAATGACAAATTACTGGTATGTGGTTTTCTAGCATCAGTGCAGTTAATTGTAGTTCTACAGCTATGGTGTCTACATTGTGGATGAATGAATGTGCATGGTTTATAATGGGATTAGGTCATATGGATCTTTCTAACATCTTTTATGTCAAAGCTCCACCCTTATCTCTAAGAAATTTAAGAAATCAGTAAAAAACTGTGGGAAAACATGATTAAAAACTGGGGGAAAATAGCATTATCTTCCCAACAGGCAGAAAGTGTTGGAATCTTTCTTACTATTGGTTTGGTTCTGATAGAATCACCCACATATATATATTTATTTCATCTTTTTGTCATTAATAACTATTTCTTAAACCGAGTTCTCTAACTTAACCTTTCTAATAGTTATAGATGGCTTGAGGAGTTTTGACTTTCCTTTGTCTAACAAAGTGTTTCAAAATTAGGCCTCTGAGACGTATGTGTTTCTATCTCTTTTATTTTTTTTCAAAGGGTTTAAAGAGAAAAAGGCTGACAAAATATACAGTTTGGAATGAAGGCATGCTTTTCAAAATGCCATATGTAACTTGAAGTGAATATGAGGACAAAAAAATGCACCAGAAATAGGAAACCACGAAAATACAGTGTATAATATTTGATTATAATAACAGAATTCCTGTTTTACCTTAAGAATGCTATGAATAGTCATTTTTCCTCCTGTTTTGTAATCAATAAAATATTTGCGAACCTTTCTAGGGGCAGACAAAAACCTCAGAAAAAACTTTCTTATTTGATTATGCATGCATAAGTACATATTTTGTACTAGGAAGGAAAAAGACAGTGAAGGAACTTAGAGATGAGGATAAAATAAAGAAAGGATTGGTCTTTCTTTTAGTGTTCTTGAAAGTCTTCCTAGGACTTCACCATACAACTCAGAAGGTTTCTTTTCTGCAAATTTTAGACCATATACAATTTTAAAGAATTGATGTGGCTCCCTTCTCGCTGGATTTAAATGCTAGTAAGACCAGTGGTGATTTAGTATGTGACAGTCTAGTTTAAATAAAATTGAAGGTAACAAGTATATGTTTTTCTCCTTGGGGCCCAGGCATAACTGTAATGAGCTTCGGAGATACTGAGTTTTGAAGCAAACCCATTTCCTTTCAAAAGTATGAAAAAACAACTGATGTGCAGGTCTCCAAAGTATATGCAAGGTATGAGTAACCCTGTCAGATTTACTCTTTCAGCATTCAGCAGACTACTTAAGGAAAGAGATATTAATTCATTTTTAATGTTAGGAAAATACAGTCATTAAAAAGCAGATAACATAAAATGCCAGAAATGCTTTTAACATTACACGAAGTGCACTACTTGCCTAAATAGCTTGCTACTTTTAGAGATCTAGATATGCTGAGGTATTAAATATTAAAATAGAGGTTGCTTTTTAAAATGCAGTGTTTCTTATCAGAAAAACAGTTTGAACAAGCAGTGCTGTTGTATAATGCATGCTGTTGCTAATAAGAGTCTTGGAAAATCATTTTTTCATGCTGTAAGAGTGACTAGGGTTTTGAATAAGAAAGATTCTTTCTCTCTTCATGTTCTCTTAACATATATATAACAGTGCTGTCAAGCTGCATGCCATTATAATTTTGCAATACATTCTGAGTCACATGAGGTCCATTCCGGGCTTTTATCCTGTTTTTGTATATTTACTGGTTATCAACTCTGCTCATTCTCAAGGAGTAGTTATCAGAGATTCAGTGTTGGTTTAGATGGATGTGTTGGAAGGGTTCTGTGGGGTCTGTTCTATGTCTAGTGTTATTTAATATTCATGGTATTGATTTGGATGAGACAATAAGAACAATGCTTATTCAGTTTTCCAATGACACTAATCTGTTCACAGTTGAACTTGCGACATTAAAGGAAAAGATTTGATATGCTGGAGAAACTATTGGGAAGAAAATAGGGTGAATTTAAATGAAAAAGAATAATCTGGGTGAAATAGCAGTTTAAGTACCGGCTAGCGAATGGTTGATTATGTAACATTTTAAAGAAAAAGGTTTCTATGGCTGCAAGGCCAAACTAAGCAGAAGTCAAAAATGGCATGATATTGCCAAAACAACCCAAAGTATATAGTAGGATGGATAGGCAGGAACATTTTTTGAAAGATATATAAATATACTCTGTGCTGTGATGCAGGGGCATTTCGTCCAGGTTTGGACACAACTGAGAAAGAATTGCAGATAGTCCAGCCAGAGCAACAAGAATTATGAGACAATATAACCTCTAAGAAAAGGTGGAAGAAAATTGAGTTTTTCAGTTACAAAAAAGTCTTGAAATGTGAAAAAAAAAAAAAGTATATATATAAAAAAAAAATTAAGTTCTCCAGATTTATGAAAAAAAAAAAAAAGGGTATTTGACATCATAAACTTTCTAACATTAAGGCCATTGAAGCACTGGAGTGAGAATTCAAGAGCAAATGAAATAGAAATCTTTCAGTGATAGCAGAGACATTGAGAAGTGGGAGACAGACAAGAGCTGTGTATTTGATACTCAGAGAGATTTCCTCAGCACAAAGAGCAGTTCTTGTCCAGGCCAGGTACTATTCTTCGCCCTGCAGAAGACAGTAAACAACAGTCTTGCTTCAGGGTGGACTTGGGATTGATTAGAGCTCCCAAACCTGTGACCTTATAAGTCAGTGATATTTGAAATTTGCTATGATTTTTTCGTGGTAGAAGTTATGTGTTGGTAAGAGCTAAGTAGTGCAGCTGTTGGGGCTTTGGGGGTGTGACTTTGAATTTGTATTCAAATGCACAGACTAACGCACTTTTTATATATGCGAGTATTTCTTTTAAGCAAATTCCCAAGGCACTGGAAAATTTTTAGACCGAATAATCAGGGATGTGAAGCAGATGGGAATAATGCATTTGTTTCTGTGTGCTTAAGACTATATGTGAAAGTCTATTTTTTGTTTGGTTTCTGTTGGCGATATCATTCAATGATATGGCTTAAGAACAAGTACAATCACATTTTCATTCAACATTAAATATTACATGATCTCTGTTATGGGAAAGTGAGAGGCTTCAAATTATGGCCATAAGATAACATGGAGCTAAATTACTTGAGAGGAAGTGACATCAGACTGGAAGGATGTGGATTCAGCTTTTTCCTTGATTTGTTGCAGGCTTCAAGAAAATCACTTTGTCTCCCCTCCTTTTCTCCTTGGCCCCACTTATCTTATGTAAGCCAATTCTTTGGAAAGATGCATCTCTCTCACTCTGTGTTTAACAACATGGCTACTCTTGTTCCATTGGGTACTTTAGGGAACTATTATTATTTAATAACAACAACAATGTAAGACAGAAAAGGAAAGGTTATAAGGGTCATATGCACAGCACACATCTAGTCTGGTTAGACACGTGAGACCTTGTAGTGAGAGACTGGTACTATTCAGCCAGAATCTGCGTCTCTGCTTGTTCCCTTTAAAATATTAATATGCATCACTCACTGTGTTATTCACAGCAACAACAATAAAAGGAACCGAGTAAAAAAAAAAAATCATCATAGTCACTCTAGTAGTCTGCATATATTCCTTGCATAAGCCCAATCCTGTTGTCTATCATCTCTTCTAGTACTATAAAACTCTTTCAATAAGTACTTTAATTAAGAGATATACTTAATCCTATAATTAACATTGAACATTGTGAGTGATAGTTTGAAGGTAGACATATTATCCCTAGACCATTTTATGCATATGGGTTTATATTTACGTTCTGCATGCATTTTTGTTCTGAGTCAGAAATGTTGGATGTTTTAATTTTATAACCCCTTGATTTTAAAGTCTACAAGTCATAATAAATGAAAACGTTCCAGTAATCCATTATTTGCAAGCACTGTAAGTGAAATTTTTGGCTGCCTGCGAAAAGGATTAGGTCCCTTGAGGCAATTTTTGGGTAACAGAGTTCCCTCAGTGTCAGGTAGAATAGCTTTCTGAATTATTTCAGTAGACTAATGCCTTCAACCTAATCAGTTTTGCTGATTTAAGCGGTCCACCTTGGAGCCTATTGTGAATCACAGCCAGGATTTTCAGATTTGACAACCCAACTTTATGGGAATCAAAAATATTCTAGATTCTGGTGCATTCTTGACTGGTACCATAACTGGAAAACATTAGAATGAAGCGTTAAAGATGGAAATTAAAGCTTATCAGTCTGTAGGAAAAAGAAAAAAGTGTAATTGTATCTGAACTACAGTAAAAAAAGTAAAGAGAGATCTCTTCACTTTTATAACACATAGCATTGGGTTGGGGAGGGTGCAAGGGAGTGAAGAGGGAAAGGGGGGCTGGTGGGGCTAGGACTACAGAAAAATAAATTGTAACTTTCAGTACTTGCTTATAAATTATTCAGTCTGTTTTCATTTGTTTCAGTCCAAAAATTAGTAATAATGATCTGTGGGATGCTGATAAATGGAAAGCCCGAGATCTTTACTAACACCGGATTGAATAGTCAGTACTGCTAATACATCAGAACCTGGAGATCTAAAATCCTATCTGGGACGGGTTTCTGTTGCAACTTTCAGTCTGCTCATGATTTCTCATGAAGAAGATGGAGGCCGACCTGCAAGTTTTATTTCAACCTTAGACTAACTGTTTTTAATTTGATTAAAAAAAGCAATGACTGAGGAAAGCCAGATTTGGCCAGCCTTGAGGTACTGAGGAGTAGTTGTTCTTGAAATACACCCATTGACACCACGTTCAATAGGAACATATCAACATGGTAATGAAGCAGTGTGGCTTGTAGATCATAAACAGACTAACAACTTTGAAAATTGGCAGATTTTCTAGAGGGAAATATGTTTTTATAACATTTTGATACTGCTTTTAAGATTTGGATGCTACTGATATGACGTTTTTGTAGAACGGGTTCACAAAATCTTTTAACCTTTGATAATTTAAATTATTCTCAAACATTTTAATACATTTTTCTTTTTTAGCAAGATTTCTCAGTTACATTTCTTAAGATTAATGTTTACTTTCTGTGAGAGCCATGCACTATAGACTGTTTCAGCTTGGTGCTTTTACATTCACATCAAGTGTCAGTTGTTTGAACAGTCTTTTGTATCTTGCAGTCACCATGAATAGCTTTAGACCATAATTTAAGTAACTGAAACTTCAGTGTCCAAGCTTGAACTCCCAGCTTCCCTTTACAGTCAAGGAAGAGATATAGGTATTTCCAGAGAGCAGTTCATCTCATCCTGGAATAGGTACCTACATGGGTCAAACAAATTTCCGTGTAGTGAAGTCTATTTTTCTTCATCCTTGTACATATCCTAACACTCAGATTTAGACATTTAATTTTTAGATGTCTGAAATTAGAGTAGATAAATCTTATCCCATTAGACAATAAGTACTGCACGTAGAAAAGTATTTATTTAACAGGAGAGTGCTACCTGGAATTTCAGATGTTGGTCTTGATAAATTTCATAACTCATTTGTTGAATTTCCAATCGTATCTGTTTATATTTCTCATATACCACGTACTTAAAGCAGCCTGCAGGGGTCAACAGCTGAGAAAAATTTTGATTTCCTGCTTTGAAGTATCTGAAGCCACTTATTCCCAGGATGATATTGGATGCCGGCGTTAGTGAAAATTATATAGACATTTGTGATGGCTATTTTCATAGGTGAGAAATTCATACTTTTGTTTCATATCAACAAAGGGAGTAGGATTTTATTTCATACTGTCTTCAATCATTTACAAGTGTGCAAAGAACAAAACTTTAGCAAGTCAAAATAGTTGGCTTTCTGTAATTCAGAAATGTCAAATCTCAGGAACTCAATGTGAGATTCCTGCCCTTCTCCTCTTTTGACTCCTGTCTCATGCTTCTTTACTGCTGCAACTGTATATTTGCCATACAGTGCCACGGTCTCTCTCCTGCTCCATGTATCCCTGTGCAAGACGTGCCACGCTGCTTGGTCTGGCATCTGCTGACTACCTGAATATGTGGTATTCTATATTAGTGTAGAAGAAAGCTGAGAAACATATGCATTTATCTTTACTGCAGAAATGAAAATGGCAACTAAATGTATAAGACTCTTGTGGCTCAGATCCAACCAATTTGCTGAGGTTTTATGACAATAAAGATATAAAGCATATCTGAAACGAAATTCTTTGATTCTCTAGGAAATAGCACAATCAATATATTCTGTCATATGTAAGTAGTAGTACGTGGGTAAAAGAGGCAATGTGATGTATGGCAACACAACAAAAAGAATTTTGTAAAAGAAAGAGAAATTATTAACCCTTAATCCAAAGCAAAACTGCTTGCATAATCACCCAAGATCTGGAAGCAAAACTGTAAGACAGACAAATCAGTGAAGTCACTGCTTATCCCTTTGAAGGACTGAAACCTACCCACAAGAAGCATTTTTTTTTCTGTATGCATGAAAAAGAAATAAATGAGACATTGAAATAATGGAAGAATCTGCATATTCATCACTTATACGGAAATGAAATTTGCTATGCGGACATGATAAGGGTTGCATTTCAGCAGCATTGATAAGTGAATATCAAAGCATACATTTTTAGGAAACAATCTGGTTACTTTGGCAACTCAAGCATTATTAGTCACTTCTGATAAGGCATCCTTTCATTACCACCTGTGGCTCTTGTCGCTCTGTTTCCTAGTAACATCAAATTATTTTGATAAAAAGTAATTAACATATTCAGTTGTAACAAGACTATACATAAATGTGATAGTTCTTTATTGTTTCTTCTCTAGGCAGCATAACAAAATTTAAAAGTAAGTTTTGTTTCCTTTTCTTTATTCCTAACCAGGCTTGAGAGAATTATGCTAAATTACTGAAGCATCTATATATCCAAGACCATTAAAATAATACAATTAAGTTTACAAATGCCAGTTAAGATTGCTGCTTTAGGTCAGGGGATATTTGATTAACAGGTGAAAAAATAGCCTTGAGTTATAATAAAATAGACAATTGTTATGGTGAGAGCTTTGAGAAAATTGCAACAATTCAGAGATACGGTGAATAGTTAAACCCCTTTCAGAATGTAATTGTGAATGATTTGTGTTGTGAATTACCTTGATTTATTTAACAACATTTTTAAATTCTGATAGACCTAAGTTAGCAAAAGCACTAACTTTTAGAAAGTTTTGTACAAGGACTGTGTTAGATTTTATTCAGATGATTGCCTATGTTAACACAGAAAAAAATGCATTCATATGTATGTATGCATGTGCAAGGGACTTTTTCAGGATGTAAGAATCTTTTCTTGCTGATGCACTTAATACGGCAAAGAAGTCAAAGAAAGGAAACCATACTGCTGGTGGCAGCAGCAATTCCATGAATTAAATTACTGATTATTTCAATATGTTACAGAATTGCAGAATAGTTGAGGTTGGAAGGAATCTCTGCAAACCATCTAGTTCAACTCCTCTGCTCAAAGCAGAGTCAACTAGAGCAAGTTGCCAAGGATGGAGTCCAGCTAGGTTTTGAATAACTTCAACGTTGGAGTCTCCACAACCTCTCTGGGCAACCTCTGCCCGTGTCCAATCACCCTTGCATTAAAAAAGCTTTTTATTGTGTTTAAATAATTTTTTCTGTGTACCAGTTTGTGCCCATTGCCTCTTGTCCTGTCACTGGACACCACTGAAAAGTGTCCAGCTCCATATTCTTTACTCACATCAAGTACACACTGAGAAGATCGCCCTGAGCCTTCTCTTCTCCTGTTTAACAGTCTTGTCTCTCTCAGCCTCTCCTCATATGAGAGATGCTCCAGTCCTTTAAACATCTTTGTGGTCATTTGCTGGACTCTCTCCACAGTTTCCACGTCTCTCTTCTAGTGGGTAGCCCACAGCTGGACACAGCACTCCAGATGTGGCCTCACTGGTGCTGAGCAGACGGAAAGGATCACCTCCCTCAATCTGCTGGCAACATTCCTCCTAATGCAGCCCAGGAAGCTGTTGGCTGTTTTTGCTGCAATGGCACATTGCTTGTTCATATTCAACTTCTTGTCCACTAGGTCCTTGTCTGCAAAGCTGCCTTCTGGCTGCTCAGTCCCCAGTCTGTACATGGGGTTATTCCTTCCCACATGTAGGACTTCCCACTTTCCTTCGCTGAACTTCATAAAAGTCCTGCTAGTCCATTTCTCCATCATGTTGAGGTCCGTCTGGATGGCAGGACAACCCTCTGATGTATTAGTCACTCCACTCTGCTTTGCATAATCTGCAAATTTGCTGAGGGTGCACTCTGTTCCATCATCCAGGTCATGTCCTTACTGAAGTCAAGATAAAATACATCCACTGTTTTTCCCTCATCCACCAAGCTAGTCATTTCACTGTAGAAAGCTATTAGTTTGGTCAAGCATGCTTTCCTCTCCATAAATCTATGCTGACTATATCCAATCATCTTCTCGTCCTTCATATGTTTAGAAATGGCTTTCAGGATTATTTTTTATCACCTTCTTAGGGATTGAGGTGAAGCTGACATGCCTGTAGTTCTCTGAGTCCTCCTTCTTGCCCTTCTTGAAGATAGCAGTGACATATTCTTTCTTCTAGGCCTCAGAAACCTCCCTAATTTGCCATGACCTTTCAAAGGTACTTGAGAGTGGTGTTGCAGTGATGGTAGCCAGCTCCCTCAGTACCCATGGGTGCATCACATCCAGGACCAGGTTGTGTATGTCCTTTTAGTTTAACTGTTCCCTGACCTGATCCTCTTCCACTGAGGTTAAGTCTTCCTTGTTCTAGGCTGTCTCACAGGTCTCAGGACAGGAATTGCTGAAGGCTGGTCTTGCCAGTAAAGATCAAGATTAGGATGGTGCTGAGCATCTCAGCCTTTTCCGTGTCCTATGTCATCATATCCCCATTCCCATTCACTAGCAGGCACACACTTTCCCTTGTTTTCCATTTGCTCTTGATGCACGTGTAGAAGTCCTTCTCATTGCCTTTCCTGCCCATTGCCAGATTCAGCTTCAGGTGGGCTTTGGCTTTCCCAGACAAACATGCCTTAATTTTAGACCAACTAAAATTTTTAGGGGGAAAAAAAATAAGCAAAATATGTTAGTGTACACCTGTGTGTATTTATGTATGTGTATTAGTCCATATATACATACATGCCTGTAGATATTTATATCAGTAAATTTTATTGACCATTCAAACAGACTGAAAAGAAATCTGATCCTGTTCCTTATATGTCACAGATTTCAGGGGCCTGAAAGAAAAGAAACCCTAAAAATTAGTGCAGATGGCAGAACTGAGCATTGGACTGCCTGCCAGATTGCTGGTGTAGCAAGAAGTAACCACCCCTTGTCCTTGAAATGTGATCTCCCTGCTCTTGAAAAATAGGGGTCATGGAGGGAGTTATTCATGGAATTAATTTCAAATTTAAAGAGGTATAATTCAATTCGTGATGTGGAAACAGCGACTCAACAAGTGATTAGTCAACACCTTATACTTACTATAAACTGTAGATTTACATACTCTACCCATGAAACACACAAAAGAGAAAATTTGTGTCTGTATATGAACATGAGTTTGGACTCTGGTGTGATATGTATTAGAGTGCTGGCAATATCTATCCCATTGTTAGAATCTAATATCACCAATAAGTAGCAATTTACAGAGATATGAGAGGAATACTTTTTCAATAGCTATAATTGAAGGCAGAGAAATTAGAGAATGTTTTCTTCTGTTGCTATTCAGACAGCTGTATTAGGTATTTTCAGTTCATGGGGTTTTTTGTGTTGTGAAAAGTGAGAAATTCTGAATATGTTCATTCACAAAATAAAGCACTCTACTAAAACATTGTCAAAATATTTACCATTTTATGATGTCCCATAGATCTTTTCTTAACAGTCATTCACATTTGGTTTTCTTTTTTTCTGTGGACCTATGTTGTTGCTAGAATGTCCTGCACATTGTGATCATGGCATTTTCTGATTGAGACGCCTTTTTTTATTAACATTCTGTGATTTTATTTAAGTATTCGGAAATGTGTAAGTTCCTGCTAAGAATCAGCACTTGCTGAGTATTGGTGCTGATTGCACTGGCATTTTTTTCTATGCAATCTAGTTCCTAAAGATTGGAAAAGATTAGAAACCAATCTAGCGGAGTCCTGTGAATATTCTATGTGGACTTGAGTCCTCTATGGTGTTCGCTGTAAGACAATGGCACAGGGTAGAGTAAGTTGTTACAGAAATTGCCATTGAGTCGTATTAATTGTTAAGTCCAATTTATTGTTTCATTTCCATGATGAAATAGTTTTCAGAAGCCTGAATATAAATTTCTGTGACCTTCTACTATTTTTTCTGATTGGCTTTGCAAACAAAACTCTCCATATTCTTAGGAAGGAATGGAGGGAAACAGCTCATTTTATGTTATAACTTAGGAATGAGGTGATTGCTTGCCATTAGCAACTTTATTTCATATTGTTGATAACTGGGAATATATTACAATAATGTTCAAAATATTTATTATTTAAAAAAAAAAAACAAAAATATTTTCTCTAACTCGATATTTCTAGATATTGGACTATTGCTGTAACTGAACTGGAAAGAAGCCTAATGTAAATTGGGAATTTTGTACAAATGTTACGTAGTATTTGCAGAAAACAAAACACTCAAAGTTTAATTTTTTCACAAACTATTTGCTTCACTCATAAAATATAATGTAAAATTCTAGTCAAATCTTATTCAAACCAGAAATACTAAAATATTAAATAATTCACACTTTTCAGAATGCAAAGAAAAATATATTATAAATATTCTCTTCCTCGGTCTTGACTTGTACCTTTGAGAAAAGTATGACGTCTTCATGACCAGAGAAAAGGACAAAATTAATCAAATAAATTATTCATTAGAAATGATTGCCTATCTATAGTGACATCATGGAAAGTAATGGTCTCCTTTTACATTATACTGTTCAGACCAAACTTAATCCACAAGTGCATTAATATTTGAATTTGATATTCTGAACTAATTGAGTCAGCATTGGGAAGTTTAATGGAAACAACAATTTTCAAACTTGATCTTTATATCTTGTTCTTAGAGATAGGCTCTTGCTCTCCTCATACTAGATTTTTCCCAGTCTAAATCACTACAGGACAGACTTGTGAAAATCCAGAGTAACACTGAAGCTGTGATCAATGTGGGAACAAGTTTCACACAGCAATTGAATCCAAAATTACTGTGTCATTTCACTCAGTAAAATTCCTTGATTTAAATATCATTGAGATCAGCAGAGGTCCTTACTGTTTGCTGCAGTATTGAATTTGTGCCTGGAGGTGTTGGTAATGATTCAAACATACATGAGCATGTGTTCAAAAAGACATTTTTGCTCATCTTAGGTAGAAGTGAGTGCTTGTCTAATTTCTAAGCTGTTTAAATTTGTCATTTTGTCTAAGTTGTCAGCAAGGGTGTATTTGTAGGTAAGAGACACAGTTGAGAATTTCTAGAAGGCAGCTAAATTATTTACGGAGAAATGACAGTGGTGAATGCACATACATGTACATCTGGTAAAAGATAAACAAGAGATGGGATCAGATGTGAATTGGAAGACTGGCAACATTTCTTTCAGCAGTGTCATGATCATTTAACCCAGTGTAGACTTCTCTACATCAGATGAATCCCCCCTCAGTGTCACTTATAATCTCCTCTGACTTCAAAAGTACTGTAGCTTAGGTGTAAATGTGGCTGACCCAAATGTAGACACCTACCACGTAGAGAGATATATAGTTAGAGTAAATAAATCCTGCCTTCTTTGTCTCTGGAGTTAAATTATAGGGGCCACTGGTTATGGTATGGTAGAGTGAGTCAGAAGGTTGGTACCGAGTTCCTTGACTCCCTGGTGAAGGCACTAGATACAAAATCTCTGTAACTGCCAGCAGCTGGCTTTTCAGTCTCTGTAAATGGACATTTTACTGTTACTTTGACTTTAAAAAGATATCTGTGATTATATTCTAGAGAAATACTTGCTACTTTAGGGACAAAAAAAATACAAAAACTGAATAAATTTTAGCTTAATTCTTGATCCTTGTGCAGCTCCTTCAGTTTTGAATAGAAATGAATTTACTCACTCTCTTCTAAAACACTGAAGCTATGTGGAGTGAAAAAAGAACTACAAACTTACACATTAATTTGTATATCTATATTTCTATCTGAATCCTGATTTGAAAATCACATATCCAGAACAAAATCCTAAATACAAATTATGTATACTATATCTGTACTCCCACATGAGATGTGTTGAAATTAAAGGGCTGTAGCCATAGTGCAATTCCAGGGGTATAATTATGGATCAGGACTTATAATTTGAAGCAAAAATAAAACTAACTTGTCGAGCTCAAGCCAATCAATCTCAGTATTCAAAAGATGCTTCGCAAGGAATTACATCCCTTTAGATTGAGGGCTGTATGAAAAATCTTTCTCCAACAAATATAGTTTTGTGGTAATAAATTCAGGTACACTTTGAATCCAGAAAATAAATTACATGGATAAAGTGGTAACTGCAGTGCATCCCTTTCCAAGGTGTAAAGGGATGGAGACAGAATTGAATATTTATGTATATGACGGGGGTGTTATTAATATTCCATAACTTAATTTTGTTCTCTGTAATCTGAAACATGATTTTGGAGTTATGTCAATGTTAATAATTCGTATGCTTACTCATTTGAAAATGATAGTTTCTACACATGTTTTTACTGAAAGCTGATTAACTTTGTTTGTAAGTCTTATTTCTTTGAAGGGAATCTGTTCAAATGGCAATGTGTGTTGAAGTGGAGATTTGATTTAAATGCTACATCTACTAAAAGTATTTGCGTTTTCTGTACTAAAAATGTGTTATCAGAAGGAATATTTATGCTCTGATTTTTTTTTCTCTGTTACTAGAGTATTTTTCATTTTTGCTTGCAGCTTGTTTAAATAAGGGAAAGTATTTTAGTGACAATATTTCTACAAAAGGAGGTGAAGACAGTGATGATCTCAACATCACAAGAAAACAGTTGCAGTATAGCTAATGCAGCAATATCACCTTGTGATTGGGAAGCTGTATTCAGAGGCCAGCAGGATATTAGGAAATCTGAACTACAACTATGAGCAGTCGTTTAGAAAGAATGAAGACTATGGTAGGAAAACAGATATTCAGCCTTACCCTCCCGTGTCCCTGGGAGCTGATGCGGTGGAACAGAGTACTCTGCTGGGATCAAGGAGAGGTGGCATGGCCATCATCAGTAACATGAGATGCAGCTGGCTCAGGAAATTCCCTTTGCAAATAAATCAGACTTCCAGGCTAAGAATTGGAAAATAATTTTGCTAATCGTATAGTACTGAAAGAACACAACGCTCTTGTCTCATCTGTGGGTATGGTCAAACTCCGATTGGCAGTAAGTTTATTTAGCACTACTAACTGATAAGCAGTTGGCACCAGCTTCAGATAGAGGCCCAACAGATGAAAAAGAGCAAGGTAATAAAAAGTAAAGGGTGAATAGGCTTTATGTTTAGAATTGGATATATTATAGTTTTACTGCTTTCTGTTTAGGTTCTGCTCTGGTGTATTCCTCTACACAGTTTTGAAATGTACTCCAGAGGGAAATAAAACAAAAAGTGTGAGAATTTGAATTGCAATTGAGTGGTGACTTATTAAAAAAGAAAGAACCAAAACCAAAACCAAAACAAAACAAACAAAACAAAACAAAAAACTACCAGAATGCAGGTAAAGTAGAGGACAGGCAGAAGACCAGCATAAGGCTAAATGACTCTCCCTTTTATTTAATTTTGCTGCTTTCTTACTGGGGATGCAGTTGGAAGGAATGTCCTCAAATTTACATACTGGCAAAAAGTACCGTTAAAAACTAATAGTAATTATATACCCTCTCGATTAAATTTCCTCAGTGTCAGAGTAATGGGAGGTGACAACTGCAAACAACTATTTAAAGGTGACCTTAAAAGACTGAGGGGAATATAGACGTGTTAGTTTAACTTCTCTACTGAAAAAGAAGCTGTAAACATATATATAATTATGACTGAGAAAAGAATTATTCATCTTTTGTTTACAGAATATCACAGAAAATGGATTTATAAAAGTGTTAAATATACTTGATTTTCCAGAAGAAACTTAGTCGGTGCTCCTCAGGTTTTCTAGGGGAGTAATAACTGTTTAAAGGATAGGAGACTAAACTTAGGAATAAATGGCCAGTTTCTCCAAAGGAGAAAGGTTCTGCTCAAGCGTGAGATGAAACTTGTGCTCTTTAACCTCTTCATGAATGACCTAAAGAAAAAAAAAAGGTAGCAGAGGGGAGGTAAAACTGAAATGATTAAGTGATTAAGTTGTTGGTCCTATCAAATTATTAAGGGTGATGAAATTAAACCTAACTAATCTATATTATAGTTATAATTGTATATAATAATAAGTATGTGGGTGTACAATCTACAGATTAGATATTACTTTTCAGGAAAGAGTTCTTAGAGGACAGTTAATAAATCTTATTTTTCAACAACTGTAAAAAAGACAAAACTTCAGGAATTTTTAAGAATGGCTAGTAAAAAAGAAGCATCATTATACTAACGTCCAAATAAATGTGTTGCCCTCATCTTGAACTTCGCATTCAATTCTGCTCACTTCTAATAAAAAAGATTAGAAAAGCTTGAAAATGTGCAAAGGCAATCAGATAAAGATCATCAGAAACACAAACTTCCATAGAACCATAGGAAGGATTATTAAATAAAATAAGAGTCTTCAACATTGAAAGATGATTGATTGAGGTCAAAGGAGATGTTGGAGATCTCCATAATATACGGAGATAATGGCCAGATCATGATGGGTCACCATGTTTTATAGTACAAGGAAAACTTATTGGCATTCAATTCAATTGTCAGGCAGTATGTTTAAGAGAAACATAAGTAAGCACTTTCCTCACATGACCCACACTTGTGGAACAAGTGTGGAACTCACAGGATGTTGCTGAGGCCAGATGTATAAAAGCATTCAAAAGGCAATTGCCAAAGTTATCAGCACAGTCTGTTAAAGCTGCAGCAAAGCTGCTAAATGCAGTTACATACAAGGGATCAGGTTATCCTTAAACCACAGACCTCTGGCAGCTGGAAATAGGTTGAAGGAAAAATATCACTGTACTACTCTCCTTTTCTTATAGTTCCTCTCTAGGTCCCTGCAATTTACTCTGATTTTTAGATCTGCAATGCTGAATGAAAGATGTCTGGGGCCATTGGGGTCTGGAGGTTAAGTAACTCATGGACTGGCTCCTGTCCATTTTAGCATTAGTCCTTCCCAAGTGGATTGGCTAAATCTGGCTATATAATGCTGAGTCTCTTCTCAACCCCTTGTGACGTTCCTATTGCCCTGACACGCAATTGTTATTTTGTGTGCATGTGTGTTTTGTTTTGTTTTGTTTTTTTAATATGAAGACTGTGTGCTGCACCCTACCAGAATAGGTTCTTCTGGTATGCTCTGGAGGGTATGGGTTGCATGCCAGCAGGTACGGGTAAGCGATTATTCCCTCTACTCAGGAACCATGAGACCACATCTGGAATGTTGCCTCCACTTTTAGGATGCCTAGTGTAGAATAGACATTGTCATATGTTGATATGTCATTAACCAGGACCCTGAAGCCATCTTCAGAGATGCCACAGTTGCATGCTGTAGTTTCATCCCAGATGTGGGACTCGGATTTTGTCTTTGCTGAGTTACATGACGTCTATGATGGCTCATTTCTCCACCCATCAAAGTTTTTCTGAACAGTAGCTCTGACCTCAAGCATATCATCTGTTCCCCCAGAAAAATCGATATTGCTGGTTAGCTTACTTGAGATCCATTCTGAACTATCATTCATATCACTGACAGAGATGTTAGAGATCACTAGCCTCAGAATCAGCTCTTGAGAAATAGTACCCCAAATTGGTTGCCAGTTAGACTTTGAACCACTAGCCTTGATTCTTCATGCCCATTTGCACAGCCAGTTTTTCATCCACCCTGTAATTCACACATCCAGTCCATTTTTTTCCCCAGTTTGGCTACAAGGATGCTATAGGAGACTTTGTCAAAAGGTCTACTAGAATCAAAATGAATGTCTTCCAATGCTTCCTCCTCACCAGCTGCATCATCCACAGAGGCTTTTAACTCTTCATAGAAAGCAAACAGGTTGGTCAAGTGCAGTTTACCTTTGGTAAATCTCGTGATGGCTCTTCACAGTCACCTCATGTCCTTAATGTGCTTGGAAGTCCGTGGGGACTTGCTTCAGCAGGCTTTCATATTTTCAGGTTAAACAAACTGAAATATAAACCAAAACTTCTCTAAAATTTTGTGTTTTGTCCCAGTAGCACTGCTTCAGACTTATTCCAGTTTGCATTCATCTATTTTGGTGGGTGATGGATTTTGCACAGAGTATTCTATATAAAGTTTAATATTCCTCCTTACAGAGTTGCAGTAGTACTTCAATTCTGCAAATACAAGTATGACACATAATATTTACATATTGTAACTTTGATTATGCTGGCATCTTTCAGTTGTCAACAAGTAAACCTAGTTCTGTCGTATCTTTTGCTATTCCCTCTCCACTTAGTAATATTATTCCCTAACTGTGTGACACTTTTTCTAATTTTATTATTCCTGAAGATCCACTTATTCCTCCTATATGGTATCTTATCTTCCTGTATTATGTCATGAATCAAGTTCATTAGTCTACTCCTACTCTTTGTGCCAAAATCACTAACAAAAATATTCTTAAGGAACTTCATGAGTAACTCCCTTCCAGCAAAATATGTTTTTTTTCTTCCCTTTAGTTTTGTCTCCACCTCAATTATTGCAGTAATAAATGCTAAAAATTTATATTTAAACTAAAAACTTTTCAAGTGTTATCATATCTAATGTTGGTGGAAGTCTGAAAAAAAAATTCCCGTGGTACTTCGTATTTTCTAAATAATTTATTTTCTATATATAAAGCCAGTCTGGCACCTATGCTTAATGTATACCTCTATATCATTTTTCCCTTATCAACATTATTTTAAAATATTATTTCTTTCAAAACTACACTAAAATATATATTTTTTCAACATTCCTCCTAAAGGAATATACATTTTTGTAAGTCTTTCTCGTAAGTTTTGCATTTGCTAGTGTCTAGTCATATGAAACCCTGTGCAAGACCCTGATGTTTCTTGCTAGACAAGTGAGAGCATCACAAAAACCCAGACAGAGAATTATAAAGTATCTTTCTACAAAAAATGGGATTGGACAGGAAGAAGTTGGTGGAGCAGTTTGTCCCAGATAGCATGAATAAAAGGAGACAATTCTGCTCACAGTCAATAGGCATGTCAGATCTGCTGAGGATACTTGACTTCTTTTCAATTGCCTTGAAAGCCTGAGAACTATCCTGTGTTCTTTGAATCTGCATGATGGATGCTGTGCTTTGGATCTGTGAGATATTTACCAGACCCCAGAATAGATTTAGGGGAAAGAGGGAATGTGAAGGAAAGTCTAGCTTTTGGCAGTGATAATTCCACCATGGAACTCACTTCAGCCTGGAGAAGAGAAGGCCCTGGGGAGACCCTACAGAAACCTTCCAGTACCTGAAGGGGACCTACAAGAAAGCTGGGGAGGGACTTTTTACAAGGGTATGTCATGATAGGACAAGGGGTAATGGCTTGAAACTGAAAGACGGTAGATTTAGATTAGATAGAAGGTAGAAATTCAGCACCATGAAGGTTGTGAGGCTCTGGAACGGAGTGCGCAGGGAAGCTGTGGATGCCTCATCCCCGGGAGTGTTCCAGGCCAGGCTGGATGGGGGTTTGGCAACCTGATCTAGTTGAAGATGTCCCTGCCCATGGCAGGGGGGTTGAACAAGATGAACTTTAAGGTCCCTTCCAACCCAAACGATGCTGTGTTTCTACGATTCTGTGCCTCCAAATACAATGTGGTGGTGTGTTGTGGTTGTAGCTACACAGCTGTAGGGTACAAACTGTGACTCTTCCCAGCACAAACAGAATACACGTACAACTGCCCTCACAGGGAAGGTAGAATCACAGGGGAGAAGAGAGATGCTGTATTGCAAATCTGTGGTCTTTAGCGATGCCTCTCTCATGCTCAATACCTTTAATTTAAGAGGATCTTGATCCACACTTAACCAAACTCACACATTATTTGAAATCCCATATGTGACATGGGTATAGTAGCAAAACCCATGGTGCAGGTGCTGGCATTCCAGCAATAGCATTTCATCCTTCATTAAATCAGTGTGAATTTTACCACTGAATTCAGCAGCTTAAACGTGGCATGATTTTGAAAAGCTCACCTGGCATTCAAATATTAGCACTCTCATTTTCTAGAATTATTAATCAAGAATCATTAAAATATGATAAAGTATAGAAAATGTATGAAAGAATTGCCTTGACTCTCCTCAGATATCTTTATTCATTTACAGTTAGAAAGAAAGCCAGAAACAATATCAAAATATTTCCTTGTAGCTAAAAGAGTGTTATCTTGCTCTCCTTTCAGACAAATATTAGCTTGTAACATTTACATTCAAACAGTGTTCGGATCAGTGAAGTGGAAGTAAAAGTAACAGGGCTGTTGGGTTCTTTTATAATTGTGTGAAAGGAGCAATCACATCACTTTATGAACAGCAAGTTCTTAGGTCAGGGAGCATTCAGAGACAAGCCATAAAATAAAGAATAATATAGTGAGGATATCAGTAAAATAGTAGAATCAGCACTTCTTACTCTATTTAACTGGAAAAGATGAGGCCTGCCTTGGGAACTAATGCTTCTTAACAGGATTTGGGCACAGAGCCAAAAGGAAAATGCATTTCAGAAAGGGTCAGTAGTCGGTAGGATAGGTAATCATGGCAAGCCACCCTAAAGCAGCTAAATCTTGGATTTTAAATTGAGCATGAATGAGACTTTCAAGTCCTTGTGGAAGAAGCTAGAAATCAGTAGTGAATTTGTCAGATTACTAGTGAAACAGAAGCTTGAAGTTTAGATATTCCCTTATTGTCCAATTCAAAATTTAATTTATATAAGCAACCTAAGTAGTTAAATAGAAACGTTTTTATAAAAATACCGAGTTTGATATTCAGTTAGGTCTACATGGGCTTTGCAAGATGTAACTGGAAGACATATTAGCTTAAGCATGTGTCCATCCTTGAATAGTCCATGCAGAGCTCACAAATTCTAGTTTTTCAGTTTGAGACTGCTTCATTTTATTGTGTAGTTTGTTGATTTGAAGTTTATTATAAAGGACGATCAATTTAAATCAAGTAAATGTAAGCACAGATTACTGCCCCTTCATCCTTTTCTTCCTCAAGTTGTTTTCAATTTTAATCCAAGATTATAAGTGCTTTCATAATAAGCAGCAAATTTAGGCATATACTGGAAGTTTGTTTTTTTCTCAAAAGTAACCACATTCTCAAGTTCAAACACATATGAAAAGTTATTGGAACGGAAATCTGTGTTCATGCTGATGAAAATCTTACTATAGTAGCAGTAAGTGCTCTTATGATATGTAAATAGCAAAGGTAAGACCTGAGAGCTGTTTATATTGGAAAGAGTGATAATTAAGGTACAGATAGTAGAATCTCAGATTCACAGAATTATATAATGGTTTGGAATATTTGTTTCCTTTTAAGAAATATTTGACATTGCTTTTAATTTGACTCCTAAATGATGTTAGACATTACGTGACTTTGGAATCAAGACTAATTTTGGTTTCCACGTGTTAGTCTTTTTAAATAGAATATGTCTGGTATAACTTTATGATTATTCATATGGCTATTAGCAGCATACAGAAGAAGAAATGTAATGGTCTCAAGCCCAAATCCTTCCTTATATTATAAAAGTTAACAACGTGCTAAACGTGTTAACTTTTATAACTTTCTGTCAGCTAACAAGCACCTCCAATCTGTTGCCCATTTCTCTTAGAAAGCAGAATTTAATGATAATTTAGAATTATACGATTTAGATGTTTTGATCCAAAAGATTTCTCCTACCATTGAAAAACTGTATGTTTTAAATATATGATTTTTTAGACATTCAGTTTGTAATAATTTATCTGAAAACCATATAATTTTCTTCCATAGCAGAGTCTTAACTGTCTTTCAACTACTACCAATAGATCTCTTGTCAGAGAAAGGCTCTGAAAAATCTTGAATGCTGCATATCCCCCACAGCACCCCGCTACCTCCTAAACCCCAAACTGCATTGTATCTTATGACCTAATGTGTTACCAGACTATGATGAAATTTCTCATTTCGAAGAGAGAAAAAAAAAAAGGCAACAGCCCGCATTGAAAATTTGACAGCATGTATAATTTTCCTTCAGCATGAAGGTGGAGTTTCCCTTGTCATGGAAGTGATCTTGTAACCATAGGTGTTACAAATAAATAGAAATAAATAGGCATGTCTGTCATAAGCTGGTCTTTAGAGTTGAAAGATTCACAATACTGTGAATTACTACTGATGCTTTAAAATATAATAATAATGGAGTTTTGATTTTAGACCTTGTCCTCTGTTCATTTAAATTGACATCCATAAATATAGCAAAAATACATGCAAGCAGACTTTCTTTTTTGAATAAGTAAGTTCTTGTGGTTTCATGTTGTTCTTTGATGACACTAATCTTAATCAGAAATTATATCATGGATTTTAACCTTTCTGCAACTTAATATCCATCTTGCCCAAGTCTAAACACTGTTCCTGTCTTCTCACTCTTGTGTGTAAATCTCCACAAGCACGGGGGAAGTTAACACACAGCTGTGTCGAATATGTGTTGTACATAAAGGGGAAACTTAGATTTCTTATGTTTCTGTTTTATGAGTGGTGGAGACATTGCACTCCTCAGTTTTTCCACAAGTAACCAAACAAAAAGAGTGAAGTACCCAGAAATTTTCAAGTCAGGCACTGACTCTTCTGTGAAGATCTAATGTGAAAGCAGGGAATTACCACAGGATCTTTGTCCCTCTGCTCCCACTAAAAGGATATTGTGTATTTTCTAGAGAAATATTCTGGAGGGTTGAAACAATTTTTAAGTGTGTTATCCTCATATTTACTTCTACTTGTCTCATGGCTTATAAAGACTAACAAGGCTTGAACTGTGCTTCGTTTTGGGAAAAGAATCAAAAAAAGTTGCTAATCCAGATCTTAAGTAAAGGTCTTAAGGGATAAATGTACTTAGCTTTCCTGATTTAGATCATAAATGTGCTATAACCTTTCTTCTGAGATCAGCTCTTCTACAGGTTCTTCTTTCATTCTCTTCCTACGTAAACCAGTAATGAAGTAATTGATTGTGAGAGATTGTATAAATATAGTTGTCTTCAACTTTTTTACCACCACTTCAGCTGAGCTGTGTATATTATGTGCTACAATAATAGTGAAAAAGACCAGTGTTTAACCACTGTTTTCCCTGATTTTATTCAAAAGCAGTATCAAAATGAGTTATGTGGCTTAATTACCAATGTTTCTTTTGCTTTTAAAATTATTTTAAAAGATATTCAGTACACACAGCAATAGCATGCAGAAATAATTAAGTGTAAAAGTTAGAAATGAACTTCACAACAGGTTTTTGTATGCGTCTGTAGAAGAAATAAAAGAACACTTGCAGCATGTGAGAAGATGGTAAGTATTGCCCGTAAACATTTATTTAAACAAGCATTGTAATATTCTAAAATTCTCTAAATATTTTGAAATTGGTAGCCTTTTCGTCATAGGATCGCCTGTGTATTGTAAATGCACAGTTGCTGGTGAAGCACAAATGCTTGCATGCTAATTTTCTAAACCATAGAATCATGCTGTCTGTATCCATTTTACATAAGATATTCAACATCTCTTAGATGTCTTATATATGTTAAGCTATTCCACAGAAAACCGAATAGTTTCAAGAGGAGAAACTGAGACAGAACCAAGCTTTGACATTAAATACCCTGCCATGAATTTGTCTCACAAAACTTTAAGCAATAGTTATTAAAGATTTTAGTCTTAAGCAGGAATTTAGTTAACAGAAGAGTTGGGTAATGGGAAAAAAAATAAATAGCCATAAGTTAAAGGACTCCATCCTAAAACTATCCTCAAGAATAGATTGCTGTCGTAGGTATTGGCATTGACAACTAATGACATCTATACAGTTAATATAGGTGACATGTATCCAGAATGGATAATATGAGTACCAGAAGAGATTGGATGAGTTTCCCTCAGGCAGAGGTAGAGAACTGAACTTGGTTCTCTTTCATCTGCTGTAAAGTCCCTATCTGTGGAAATACTGGCAGAGCTGCATGCCAGGCACCACAGCTCTTGTTCTTCCAAATTGTCTCTGCACCAAGTAAACCCAGACATCTCTTAAAGCACCTACTTGCTTTGGTCACTTAAGGAAGAGAAGTGGAGGAATACTCAGTTTTTGAGCCCAACAGTACTTAGATGCATGCCAGAAACCTGTTGACTTACTTTAGCCAGTATGCATGAAGTCCTAATGTGCTCAAAAAGGGAGACTGGTGCTGGAAACACACCTGTTTAGGTACCTGAGGAAGTCACATACTGCCAATGTCAGGCAACAGTGCTGTGTAGGTTTGAGGGGCTTAATTTTTGATGTAGGCATCTGAAAATGGCAACTGAATGCTTATGTCCCATTTGGGAATTTAGTGTAAATGAAATAAATCTGCTCTGGCTCTTTCGTAAGTCAAGTGGGAATACAAAGGCTTTGTTTTGCATATTATTTCTGATTTATTTTGGAGGGGATTCTTGCTTTACCTTCTTGCGTTCCCAAAGGAACAGGTCTTTGTTCTGGCCACTAAAAGCAACAACTGTATTTTAGGCATTGAAATTGTGTTAAATATACTTCATATACTATATACTTCTGTGTAGTTTATCCAGTTACCTGTATGCTCTGAGGTATACAAGTGTCTCCACATGGTACAGGAAACCTAAGAAGCTAATTTTGGATGGTGCATTTGAATTAGGCACCTGAAAATTGGAACACATCAGCTTAACACTTACTATTACATCTCATATTCTTTAGTCCTCAGTGATGTTTTGGAAAAGAGAGGCTGGGAACAGTCATTTAACATAGATTCTCTATCTTCAAATTTACAGAATGCCATAACAGCCTCATTAATGATCCATACCTTTTCTTCTCCTCTCAAATCATTTCATACTGAGTATTCAGAAAGCTAGCAATTCCCTGGCTGATTCTGATGTCTGACATTAATTTTGGCCTCTGTTACCAACCCAAGGACTATTTTCCTTAGCTACATTTTCTTTAGTCCTAGACCCCAGTAGCCAATAATAATAAAAAAAGTATGTATGAGAGGGTGAACGATAAAGAGCAAAATAGCATACAGAAAACTAATATCTAGTGAAGCAGTTCAGATGTCAATATTTTATGCCATTATCTTCTCTCTCAGATCATTAAACAGCTGATGATACTGAAATGGAGCAGAGAACTGCTTTGGCAGTATTTTGTGTGTAACTGTTATGCTTCCCTTCCTAGACTATTTGCAGAAGCACTGGGTGGAGTTGTGACTTGTCCCAAGGAAAACTTCCTTCGTAATTTCATAAGTAGCTGCTGAATTAAATGCCAAATAATTTTCAACCTTTCTGGATATTTATGGGCAGAGTCACTCTACTCAAAGCTTTACAGATGTACAGACATTTGAATAAAATACAACTAGTCCCCTGTCTTTTCAATCTTTTTCTTCTAGATGATAGAATAAATAGGAAGCAACAAACAAATACTTGATAAAGTATGTGTATTATGACATTAAACTGGGACATGTGAAAACGCTAAAGTAAAATGGTACCAAAGTAACAAGAAAGGCAACACTATGACTGGTGAGTCTAAGAGTACTATAACTAGTTGAAATTGAATTTGTAAAACTGTGATCTAATAAATAGAGGTGAAAATATTTTAAAACGACCTTTCAAAACAGATATGAGATATGCAAAATAAAGCAGTCTAGCAATTTTTATGTTCCAGAAGGAGGAAATGCCTGTGAAGAAGAGTTATTCCAAGAATTTAAATAAAATGCCCTTTTATTTGGGGGTTGGATTTAAAACCAGTGCAGGGATGGATTTTAAGTATGCAACAAAGTTTTAGAATATAGGTATGAGAGGTGAAAGGATGATAGGATTCCTGACATATGGACATGGTATTGTCATATAAATTTCTCAAACTTTCAGTGGGACTGCAACGTTTGTATTCTCATGTGTCCTTCCCATTTTCAGTGAGTGAGATCAGTTCCACCAAATTCTGTTCATCTCTTTCTCCGTCCCATAAGATGCTTCAGAAAATATTAGCTGGCTGGTTTCTAAGTGGGCTTTTATCCTAATGCAAGCCACAGGTGATGCACTAAACATTCTTCTATCCAACTCTGCTTTCTATATACTTACCAAACTGATGTTATAAGCAAGAAGCAAAAACTTAATAAGCAAAACTACCAGATAAAATTTAGAGTGGGAAAAAAAAAATCCTTTCAAGAATCAAAATAAGCAACTAACATTATAAAAGATCAAAACAATCAGGGGAAAAAACCAAATCCTAGAAGGAACTTCAAAGGCTCATGTTCTCCTTTTTGATTCGAGTCAGAATCCTATACCTACAATGTTGCAGATGTAACCTTTCACTGAGGATGAATATTTCAGTCTCCACAATCTATTCCGATATTCAATTAGCTTTACTATTAGAGAATGTTCATACTTCTTAACCAATGGAATGTAATACTATTTTTTTATTATTTCTTATGTACTGAGGGCATAGACAATGTCTTATTTCCTTTCTCTTTACAACTGATTCTTAATATTTGAGACCATTCTTATATTTCAGCTTCAGTAATTTTTCTTCTATGAACAATAAATCTGGCTCTTTCTGTAGGTTATGATTATTAGACATCTGGTTGTTCCCCTGTAGGATCTCTCTAATTGATCAATTTTTCTTTGAAATGCAAGGCCCCAAACTGTCAGTAGACAGTGAAGGCTTTGCCAATCCCGAAGAATTATTTCATTTGGCATGCAAAAAAATTTCTCTTTATACATCTCAGTATGATTTTTTTTTTCCAGTTACCTGGTATTGACATCTTACTATTACCAGAAAATTCAATATATGCCTTAGACTTTTCCCCTTACAGCTGCCACCCTGCCAGTTGTTTCCCAGCTAGTATTTTTGCAGCTGATAATTCTGCCGCACGGAAGAACATTGTGGATTGTTTTAGTTTTGTTTTGATTTTGTTTGGTTTTTACTTTCCCATAATGAATCACATCCTGTTTCTTTTAGACCACTTTGTCAATATTTTAGTCCTGTTTTCTAACCCATTTTTTAAATTTTGTTGTTTGTGAATTCAATAGATGTGTTGTCTATTCTGTTACCCAGGTTGTCAATGAAGTATGAAAACTACTGATGTATTATTGGATCTACACTTGTTGATCATCATATATCCTTCCAGTCTTACAATGAACTATTGAGAACTACTCCCTGAGTGCAGTTCTTAAACCAGTATTGCATGTCTTAGAATAGTTTCGTCTGTAACATTGCTTGCTTATCAAAATGTCTTGTGAAGCAGTGTCAAAAGTATTTTTTAAGTTAGTACATCTTCTGCTATTCTGTTTTTTATATGGCCGTATTCATAGAAAGAAATTGAATTGGATTTGCTCTTGACAAATATACGTTGGCTGATATTAATCTTCATGTTATCTTTCAAGTTGCTAAAATTCTTGATTTTTTTCCATTATTGTTTCAGGAACTGAACATAAGATGAGTAGTTTATAATTCCTTGTCTCTTCATTTTCCCACTTTCTAGAGATAAAGGTTGTGTTTGACCTTTTTAAATCTTGTGAAATGTCATCATCCTCTCCAAATTCTGAAAGATAACCACAAATGCTTCTGACATTGTTGTAGTCAGTGTTTCATGTACTCTAAGGCAAATTTCCTGAGATTTAGTTGATTTGACAACATTTAAGTAAGCCAGATATTCCCTCCTCAGTTCTTTCTCTGTTCTTATCTGATTTCTTGCCTCTCTTAAAAACGTTAGCTGCCTGATACCTACTTGGTAAATGCAGTAACCTTCCTCTGATTTCTCTAGTACTAGTTAGATAGGCTTGTGCTTAAGAAATTAAAGCAGACTGGTCTTCAATGTTCTTGTATCTTCTTAAACCAAATTTGAGCTTTTCATGCTCAGACAGAGCTAATACTTTATCCAGGTAGCCATCACAAGATTTTCTAAAGGTAGGCAGAAACTTCCATAGGGTCCCTGATATGAAGTGTTGTTTATTTGTTTGTTTGTTTTTTCCTACTTTAAAAAAAAAAAAAAAACTGAAAAGCCATCACAGAAATAAAACTTATGTTCTAAATTGTCATTAAAGGTAGGATGCAGACTGTGATTCAGACACCTCATTGCAGGGGCTCAATACACCTGTCTAAATGTAAATGCTCAGGTCTATCTGATACTTGTTACAATATCCAGAACATCCTTATAACACAGGGCTGGCACAACATGATTTTCATATGGCAGCTGATTTCAGGTGTCTGTTGCCATCTGAAATGTCCTACAACATCCTGCTTGATTTTCAGCTGCAATTTCAGAAGGCCACACGTCCTCCATATGTCTTCTGTTTTAGAGCTCATGCAGATATCCCAGGTATGCCGGAACATCTTAGATGGAGCTTGACACCTATGCTGAGACAAATTATTCTCCCCTACCATTATATATAGACACTTGTACGCTGTAAATCTGGTGCCTCATTTACAACTTCAATCTCACCCCAGGTTTCAGAAAATAGAATTATTATTATACTTGTTGGAAGCAATCCTACTTCTCCTGAAAAGTGCTTGCAAGCGCATTTCTTCAGAAACAGTTCCACTCTTGCATACATTTCCCTGTATTCTTTAGTCCTAGGGAAATTAAATAAGAACACCCCTCCATCAGGCTGTTTCTAAGAGCTAATCTTGCTACTCTTTTCTATACTGAAGTCATAACCCTCTGTTTGTGACACCAAAACTAGTTGCTGTGGAAATAATTGCACTGTTACCAAACCTGATTAAGAGTTCAGGTAGAGAAGCAGCTGGAGAAACAGACAATTTATTAGAAATAAAATTCTACTTTAACATTAATATCCTTGGTAATGAATACAGTATGAAAGCAAATTTTTTTCTAAACAGAATTGTTTTTTCCAGAGTCTCCAAGATGTATGACTATTTTTTCAGCCATCATTTTTTCCCATATTTCTATGTAATGATCTTTAATAAGATAATAAGAAACAAAACAGAGAATATATATAATACAGTAACAAAAGCATTTCTAGTTCTGAAGTGGTGGAAAAAAAATCCCTGAGCTACTAGTATGCATTATTCCTGCTTCTCTTGCTGGAGATTAAAACATCCAAAAGTATTTTTCTCTTAATCCCTTTTTTCAGGTTAGTGACTTTTTTTTTTTTTTTCCGACAAACCCCATGGTTTTCATTCATGTATGATGAGCCTAAAATTAATCTGAAAAAAAGTGAAACAAATTAAAACTAGATCCCTTGAATAGAAAACTGCAATAGAGAAAAACATTCTCAAATAGCATCCCAAAAGCACTGCCTCCTTTAGGGTAAAGTGATTAATGTTATAATCATATGTAAATAATATTGGTGAGCCTGTCTCTTGTATGCTGAGAGCACCACTAAACATTCAGTGACAGAGGTTTACACTAAAGCCTTTTGACAGCTTGCAGACATCTGAACCCAGAGACAAGTATCTCTGTGTGACCACTAATGATTCTGATGCATGAAAAGCAACAACTGAGCTGAAACACTAAGAGAAGGAGACAAAGCTGCTAAATGAAATGTAACTACAATACTTGAAAGCATTGCAGATAGTTTCTGTAGTAGGTCTACACCCTAATTGTAAAGCCTGAGATCCAGACTCCTAAGTGCATATGATTTATTTGTACTTGAAAAGTAAATCATGTTGATGTTCTGTGCATTACATTGGCTAAATGGGTAAGTCAAGAGGAGATAAAGTCTAAGGATTTGTTTGATCAGATGTGCTTAGCACACACATGTTAGAGAATTAAAGCTGGCAGTAACAACCCTCCACACTTAGCTGAACTGGCTGATCAAGTGTAATTAATGTATTTTGTGTCATAGGTGGAATACAGCTTTAAATATACTGCATCCTTTAACTCTAAAGTGATATTGCATTTGTTATTTGAGAGAGAACTATATTCAGCGCTCCACCAAACAGCAAAAGGACTCTGTTCGGAGGAATTTACATTGCAGTCAGATTAACTTGTTCCCATTTCTTTGTTCCTTCCAGATGTCAGTATCTTTGCTCCTCTGTACCACTGTTACTGTCTCCTGCTTCTATGTCAGTGCCTCTGCAGCTGCAGGAGATGTTTTGCCGACACGCACAAAGAACAAGTCCCAGGGATCCAAGAATACAAAGAAAAAGCAAAATGTGAAGGCAGAGAAAAGAGACAGAATATAAAAGTGTGGAAGAAAGAGAGCTGTTATGAGCGATCTGTGTTTCATCTGTGGAAATTCATATTCTGGACAAGGTGTTGGTACAACAACATGTAATTATTAGATCAAATCTACACATATTAAATGGAATTAAATTGAATTTGTGCAGATGAAATAAAATATCTTCTACTCCAACCTTTATTTCAAGCTTAAGAAATTCTTGGTTGTTTCAGTCAACTTGTTCACAGATACTTTAATTGCTCCCTTGGGATCTTGTAGGGTATCTTTAATTTGCAGTTGCTAGCCCTGACAGTCAACAGTGCCTTTTAAATTTGTGACTTCTAGCACTGCCAAGAGAACATTTATCATTAACTTTCCTATCACTGTTTTCATTTTGAGCCTTCTGTTAGTTTTTCTTTTTTTTTCTTTAATTTTCATTGTTGTTTTTGTGTTTTCATTTAATTTAATCAAAGTAAAACTGAAACAAAACAGCTCATCGGTCGTTAGGAAATAAGGGTGATGATTGTGTTATCAAATAGTGCAATCCAGTAAGAGTTGATCTGTAGAGTGAAACAGCTGCTGCTGAGGACATGATGTCTACGCTATATGCATTTCAGGGTGTTTATTTCATTCTAGCTGTAATGGGTTTGTGGACTGTATTTCTGTTAGGTGCTGGAATATCCTAGGTAAAGTCCTGGAGTGCATCTTTTCACTTGCTGCAGTTTAATTGGAAAGCAATACAGTTTGTGCCTGCTGTCTGAGACATGACATGAACCAAAGCACCGCAGGTACAGGCACTGCAAGATTCACTTCAAAACCCTCACTCCTGATCTAAAGCAAAATGCTCAAGTAGCTCACCCAAGGATTAAATGCATATAGTACCACTATGAGGCAAAAATACCTGGGGAAAAATGTTCTTGTTTTCAGAAGACAAAATGTCCCATGATTCTTGATCAAACAGTAGCAACTCCAAAATTTGTAGCCTGTGTACAAGGCACTATTCAGCTGTGTGTAGAGGCACACAACAGTACTGAGAAACTTGTTTAGCTTGGTATTTGGTAGATGGCATTTTGCTCTGCCTCAGGATAGTATTGGATGTTTGCTGGGCACCACCACAAAGCCATCCTGCAAGATATAGTTATCAAACAAACCAAGCAACTAGGGAACTATGAATCTCCAAGATCTGTTGAAACTGAATTCAGGGTACTCAGCTTGAAATAGAAGATGACTTTGTGTTGTGCTTGACGAAAAAGGTACATTAACGTGACAAGCATGGAATGACCCATCTGCTGGTTTGATTTTCTGATAATCTGCGGTCTGGGTACATTCTGAGCAGGAAATTGCATCTGTGTCAATATATTCTGTAGATATCTTATTTGTCCAGTAACTCCTGAACCCATTTATAATTTTACCACCCAAAGGGAATATGTGGCCATGAGTCAAATACTGAATATCTACTTTTTAAAGTTACTACTTTATTTGGTGCCTTCTGGTTTTTGCAGCATACGATATGCCTCTCTTAGCAAGTAAAACAGTTTGATGGAAGTGAATATGTAAAATGAAACAGTTCGTGCCGATGACCTGATACTCTGTGATTTGCATTGGAAGGGGTTTTACTTCAAGATAAATATAGTCCGGTTCCATGAACACCTGTTAGTGGCTGGATCATTTTAGGTGAGTATCTGGAGTGCATCTTTCAGTTCATTTTCCTTTTAAAGGAATCTATTTAGTGTGCACTGAAGATGCTCTGTAGTATGAACCAAAGAAGATATTTGTTTCAAGTGTTCTCCAGATTGAAACAAAACATTGATATAGGTTCACATTGCTAGTAAGAGTTCCCTATTCTTCTCTCTGCTATTCATCATTTTACAGATCTCCTTTACATTTCCTCAGTAATCACTTTTCCTAGCTGAAGAGCTCTAGTTTATCTTTTTCTTCCTTGTAGGAAAGTATTCCATACTTTTCATCATCCATGTTGCCTTCTTGTTATCTGCTTGGGAACTGAACTGCAAAAATCAAATCCTTCACTTCTAAGAGAGCTCTCTGACTGTGCTATGGCAGGGTTAAGTGAGCAAATTGCTCTTCCCCTCTTGTGGGACCCTGGGGTGAGTCCCTGGAACTGAAGGCTCATCATGTTCTTGTTCCACATGGCCATTGTGGAGGAGAAGTCTCATTCAAATACAGGGATAAAGTGGAGGAGAAGTGGAAGGAGGCTGTCAGTAAACTGACAATTTACAGGACTAAAGGATTAAAAAACTGGCAAGGGAAAATTCAAGTAAATTAAAGATAGGGGACATGGGAGGCAGAGCAGGTATGTCTGAAGTCACACATTTCCTTCAGAATTTGGAAAAAAATTGGTATTCCTGTGTAAGTATCTGTCAAATAGACTGGCAAAATAGCATCCTGCTTGTACAACTGGTTCCGTTAGGTTTTGTCTCCGTTTATTGTTTGCTTTGAGGAAGAGCTGAAGTTCTGGGCAGAGCCTGCAGGTCACCTCCACTTGCTGCACATCAAAGAGCTGGGTCACAGAGCTGTTTGCATCTTCAGAGGAAAGCTATAAAATCTTCAAAACATGCCCCTTTCAAAAAAGGTCCACTCCAGGTGCCAACGACATACATCCCAAGCCTTCTTGGAGAGCTAAGGGTCCTTATCAATGACAGGCCCTTCAGATCAATCAGTTTCCACATGCCTGGTGGCAACACTCAGTCCAGGGGACTAGATTAAATCTCATCTGAGGTAAAACTCCTGCACCAGATATATCATTGCAGGGGCCTCGGTGCCATCTGTTTTGATCTCCTGATCCTTTTCTGTTGCTCCAAATTACTTGCTAACGTACACATAGCCTGCAGAACTAACTGATAATTAGCTTGAACATCCAGTGGGTCTAACATTTAGTGCAGAGCTCATTATGGTTTCACAAAGCATTTGTGACATTTACTTCCCTTTGTTTATATACAGAAAAAAGTGACTTTTAAAAGAGCCATAGACCCCTGTAAACAGGGTCTGGAAAGGCTAAAAAGCCACATGCTCAGATGTTAGGAAATGTCAGCATTATGCCCAGCAGTCACAACTGCAATTCAAGTCAATTAGAGCAATATAACATACATTAGGTGTTAATGCTATTAAAACAAAGGTTCTATATAGCTTTAAGAAAAATGTAATGTATAATTTGGATGGCTTTCCTTTTTAATAAAGTGCTTATTACTGTTAGTTCTCTAGCACTTTTGGAGCAATTCTGCTATCAGGGATGTGTGCATGTATTGTGGCATAGACATATATATATAGCTCTGTGAGTTTTACTGTCTTAGTCACTGGTAATCTATACCAAATTGCAATCAGAGCATTTTTGAATTACAGCCAAAATATCGCAGGACTGAGAACAGTCCAAGATAGAAACCAAGTTGTACTGGCTGTGCTTCTGTGATCATATCTGCCCTCCAAACGGAGCGGTGTGCTAACACTGGGAGCGCGTTGCTGCTGGGTGATGGTTTTGCTGTTTTTCCACAGCACCAGACTCCACTGGCACTTTCCGTGGAGAGCCTGTCATTTCTCTTTCAATAAAAACATACCTTGTAGAGGGATTCCCAAACTTTGCCCCTTGTTTTCATGCTTAAAAATGTGATCCTCCTTCCAGATGAATTTGTCTAATTCATTTTCTGGCTGGGATGAGGGGAGAGGAGGGAAACAGACGTGGATCTGATATTCTCAGATTATGTCGTGATATTTTTTCCAGCACTAATATTAGCTGAACTGACAGTATCATCATGTAAAGTTTTCAATCTGTGTTTACAGACATAATGTGGAATTCTTCTTAATGTTGCCTAGCAGTGAGATTAAACATGGCTAAGTAAGTCAAATATATTGGCTTGCAATTCTCCTGTTGTCTGTAATTTGCTATTTGCTCTAATGTTCCCATTACTGACTGTGCTATAGTGGGCACAAATTGAAAATATACACACCCAAATTCAACTGACTGCAATGTAAGTCAGGTTATGAAAGATATTTTAATGAGGATTTTAAAACAGTACAGAAAGATAATGTGTTTTTCCAGAGACACTTCTAAAAATATGTTTAAATAAATCTCCTTTTGTGTAGTTTTGGAACAGAAATATAATTCAAATTATTCTGAATACCTTTGTAAGTCAAGTGAAAGACATCTCAATAGCTTTTGTGTGGAGGAGATGCTTTCAAATATCCAAGGAAGGTCTGCTATCCCATTTTAATTTGCCTTAATAAATTGAATCCTTTGATATTTATTTCTGGTTTGCATAATAGTTACTTCTGCTCAAACTGTTCTCCTCTTCTAAGGAGGATTTGCAGATGCTAGGAGCACACTGATTTTTTGATGGCATATAAACTGAATTCCTTTCATTAAAAATTAGCTTAAAGATAGCATTGTGGTAAACACACTCATGGTAAAATATCAGGTTTCTTTGGAAGATATTACAATCTTAATTGTCCCATCACACATGCTTTTTTTTTTTTTTTTTTATTATATACCTCTGTTCTTCACATTCTCCTGCCAGTTTGGCTTTCACATCAATCTAAAGCCATGCCACCCCAGTTTCATCAGTGACACCAGTCCTAAAGACCAGCTGCTCTTCTGTCACTTTTGTTGTCTCTTTGCATGCCTCTGCGATGCATTGGATGTATTCCCAATGAAACACATCAAGTACAGCCATCTGCCTGTGCTAACACAACAGGAAAACATCTCTTGCTGTGTTGTCACCTGAAGCAAATCTACCAGATCGCTGCTTCCTTGTTTGTGTAAAAAGTGAGTTGAAAAGGAACAAAATATCACCAGGTGAATTCCTCCTAGTGTTTTCCAAACTCGTCCATTCTCAATCCAAAGATTTCATGTCCCAAGTGTGGATAGTCCTTCTGTCACCAGGGACCACACTGCCACCTGAATAGCAATTTATTATTACCTCGAGTGACTCTGTACTACTTGTAATTCTAAATCAACCTCTTAATCTTCACAACAGCAGTATAGGCAAAAGTTTACCAACAGGCCCTGATATATGTGATTACCATCCAAGCCACATCATATTTTGGTGTGTGCTTTTTCTCATACTCTCAAAATCACTAACAAACAATACCAACAAATCAAGTTATGTGTTATTATTATACTGTGGGCAGCATCACCTGTATTTATATTATAAAGATTCAGTAGTTCTCTGGTAGAATGAAGTGAAGGACTATGATTATCTGAGACCAGCAAATCTCCCCAAAAGAGAAAAGCAGAATGTCAAAATAGGCCAAATAGAGAGCGGTTCAGGAAGACACTGGTAGCCCAGAGCTCAGGAGGTAGATCTCATTTGCTTTCAAAAAAGTGGCTATGAAGCATCTGAAAAAAAAATGTACATGGTAGGGAGAGAGGAAATTTAGATTTGAGAGAATAGTAGGAGTATAGAGCTGTCTTGAAGAAGATCTAGTTGAAGATGTCCCTGCTCATTGCAGGGGGTTGGACTATATGACATTTGAAAGTCCCTTCCAACCCAAACTATTCTGTGATTCTATGATTCTACAAAGGCAGTAGCGATCCTACTGCCACTGAAACACCCACAACTGTCACCACTTCAGGATATAGGATAGACCACCATTAGGGACAGACTCATTCCTTAATGGATACATGTTCATTGTCCAAAAATGGCATATAGAAGAGCAGGATTTGCTGTTGCAGTGTGTAAATGTCCACATAACAGAGCGACGTGGAGACTAGGTCTTTGTCTTGCCTTTGAAATCCATGTCTCAAGGTGGGCTGTGTGCAACATCTGCCTTTGATCCCTACTTTTCTAATAGGAAAAATCTACTTGCAATAGGCAGGCTATCATCTTAGATGGATAGTTGAAGTATTTTGAGAGTTAGGATATGGCAAAAGAGATGGGCGTCAATGAGGGGATAGTCTGACTCCAGCTGATTCAAAAAAATTCATGCTATGTTGGAGGAATTCTTTCACTGTACAAAAAAACCCCCAAACATTAAATAAATATTTCAGCATACATCCTATATAAATCTTAGAGCAACCACTGAAACTATTTCAAAAAGTGGTGTAGTTTCAGATGATTTTTTTGTTGTTGTCCACTTTTCAACATTAATCTATTTTTTTCAGTTTCTGATATTTTATATAATCAATTATATTACAACTAATTAGCTGTTAAGTGAAAGTAATCAGAGGAGTAGACCCTTTAATTACAAAGTAATTAAGAAGTTATTGTGTTATACAATTACATATTCATCCTCATTAAAACTACCACATGGTATATACATAAGCAAAATTTCTTCTGAAGTTCAGTATTTCAGAATTTCAAAATGTCAAGAATAATTAGTCTAAATGATAGTTTTCATTGCCTTAGCAATACAAAATGCTTACAAAATCTGGACATGAACTGTATAGGTGAGTTTCATTTTGATTGCCTACCGATTCTGTAAGTAGAAAGACCCTTGACACAGCTTCATTTTTTTTCTCTTTTTAAACTTTTAGGTTTATATAATTATTTAAAAAATCTCTTTCAGGAGGGTCAAGTTTGCAGCAAAACTCGAAGCATTGCCAGCACTCAAAATCATGAAATAGTTTACTGTTAGTTTAGCATTTTATTTAGAAAGCAAGCTGCACCAAGCTGCAGGACAAAGTGGAGTGATACGTATCTGTTCCTTTCAGCTCTGCTTTGGAAGTGTAGCAGCTCTCAGAGCGGTTGTAACCAGTGATGCTTCACAGCAGCTTCAAAGAGCAGTTCCAAACCAGCCGGCTAGCAGTTGGGCTTGTTGACTTGAGTAGCAGACAATCCTCAAACCCCTGCAGTCACATCTTCTTGTTTTGTTTATACTGACTACTATATTTCATAGCATGCTCACAGTTGACAAAAATTTACAGCAAGTCATTAGCGTTGATGAATGCATCTTATTCTTAACACTTTGCTGCGCAGTCTTATTACATCTCCGTTGTAGTGATTCAAGCAAACTTTTTAATTAAAGATTGGAAAGGAAATTGGGATTTGGATTGAAATCTCCATTGTACAATACATAGGAGATTTGTAACAGGCAGGGTTATAGCTTTGTTCTAAATGTGGGAGCAGTGGGAAGTTGAAAGTTTGATCATAATTAGTGTCTCAAAAATCTAAGCTCTAAGCAGTGACTAAAAGTTTTTCTCAAACTATAATCCAAATAGCAAAAAAATAGCTGTATTTAGTAACATTTTTACTTGTGAATGTCATTTACCTGTGATGAAAATCTCAGTTTCATTTCTTCTGCTTTCGTTATTGATGGCAATTTTCAGAAAAGCAGCCTTCAGGTATCATTTTAAAAGAGCATTTCAGTATAAACCTCGGGGAATAGTCTCATTCTTTGATTCTTTCAGAGAGAGTTAACTTGCTTGACATACTGTGCAAAGAGATAAATCCCCTTATTAAGGAAAATAAACCAAATCACCATATTCCTACTTCTCCATATACCAATACAAACTTCTCATATGGGACCTGTGTTAGGAACCTTGTTATTTGCAGATAGCAGGAGAAGAATTAGTGATGAGCTGTTGACCACTGGAAATGAAGAAATTTGCATTTTGTTAATGCATGCTCATGTGAATGAGATACCTAAAAATGATCAAAATATTAATGTGACAGGCCATCTATATTTCCTATTTTCTGTTGCAAAAGATGACAAAAGAAAGGTTCATGAGTGCCAAAGGGAGCCCAGTGAAACTTAGGCTGGATAACACTCCGTCCAACACCTAAATGATGATTATGAGTATGATTGTGATTTGTTTTGTTGTTGTTGTCAAACATTTACTTCAGTAAAATCAGGTATGTAGGTCAGTGAAAGCTGCATGACAGATTTGATCTAACCTGTGAATCATTTATGCTGTGAAAAAACCATCAGGGCGATAAAATGGAGGACGAAAAATTATTACTTTTCTCGTTTGGCTAGCAAATAAAAAAATCTGGTGTTCCCACATTAGAACATAATCGTTGATACAGCTGATATTATTCAGACACTCTACAGGTAAAATACTAATGGTAAACCCTCGGCAACTTTTTTTTTTTTTTTTTTCAATTTAAATTGAATAAAGACAGGTTGGGGACCTGGCTAACATCCTGCTAATGAGAAAGGGAAAGTAGATAGTTTGGCCCTTAATGTTTTGCATAATGTGTTTTATTTCTGAAGAAAAAAACTATTTCTTTCAGTAGTCTCACAATGGAAGTTCAAAGAACCAGGAAGGAGAGAAAAAGTGAAAGTAAATCCTTTAAGTGGGAAAAAAAAAAAAGCCTTAACAAAAGTGTTCTGAGTAATTTGCTGGAGTTGTCAGTCAAGAACTATAAAACAAACCAATTATCTACACTAATCGGTTTCCACTGCTTGAAAAAGACATTACTTAGAAAAAAGACAAAATCACAATAGTGGAAGATGCTTCCAGTACCTTGGGAAATAGTTTCTTCTGTGAAAAAAAGATGACAATGAAGGACCTACTTTTTTAATTAGCAAACACCTCTTTGGTTTTATTTTAGCTAAACTCCATTTTAAATTTAATGTAATTGAACATTGCTGAAGAAACAACCCAAAAGCTTTAAGCAGTCTTTTGAAAGGTAAGCCCTATTTCAGTGGTATGAAGCTTGGGTTTCACTTACTCTGACAAAACTCAGTGACAGTTACAGCTCCTAAGTTAAAGAGAAGATATCGTTTAATTTTTGCATTTTAAGATGAGAATTAAAGTACTACCAGTAAAGTTTTGTTTTGGGTAGCGAGAGACATTTTCAGTAATGAGCAATCAAGTCTTTTTAAATATCAACATATTTTATTTAATCATTTGTCTCTCTTGTACTTTTGAGTCTTCAATACTATTACTCAATCTTTTTGATAGTCAAAATGCTGTAACTTAAATTGACTTTTGACAGTATCAGTACAGAAAAATAATTAGTAATGTGCTTGAATCCTTCACAGACTTGTATTTCATTCTTTCAGTAGCATGTAAGAAACATAATAAGCAAGTATTTTTTAGTGTGCTCATCATTACCCTGATTAGATCTACAAGCTTCTAATGGTGGAAATGAGAAATTGATGATACAGTGAACTGATTATCCTCTGGAAGCAGTGTTTAATGGACCAGTTTTGCTTCAGTTTTCTGTCTCCTTCTACTAGAAGACTTGCTCATTTCAGGTTACCTTAGAACCCATAATGATGGAATTGCCAGAAACTTAGGTATGAATTCCTAGTTGAATTAGAGAATATATACATATACTTGTGTAGACATAGACACACAGACACAGATGTTCACACACGTATATATGTATACACCCACATGAGCCTCAGCACACACATATATTTGTGATCAAAGAGGAAAAACACAAAGAATTTAGTTTATATCTATGATATCATCAGCTGAAGCTGAAGATTATAATAAAAGACTGATGCAAAGGAAATTGTGCTTGTAGTATACAAACTGGTTTGGATATTGATGAAAGCAAAATTCCCATTGTTTGGAAAAGCACTGCTTATTGATGGGAAGAGTGGAATGACTGTGCCAATGTATTGTTTTTAGTCCAGCATCTTCAAAGAAGCAAGATGCATGTAGGAAAACTCCCCTGGAAAATTTATAAAGGTGGAACAATTAGCTCACAATGTTTTAAATCCCTGAAATCCATATGAGGCATTCAGAACTGAGATTTACTGTACAGTTCAAAGGTGCCATGAAGTTTGAACACCATTAGCTCAACCTCTCTGAAACTCCCCCAAAACTTAAGGTTCCTCCTCTGATTTTAAATACTAGTGTGGCAGATAATGGTATTCCATAAATAAAGACCGGTCTTTTACGATAGGGAATAAATTTTGCAGAAAAGTATATTATTAACTTAATTTAAAAAAATTTATAGCACCTTGCAAGCTCTGTTTATAGACCAGACCACAGTATGTGTGGAGCTCAGGTTGAAAACTGGATGAGAATTTCCCAGCTGTAAATCAGAACAATAAATCAAGTTGAAGTCCACTGAATTTGCATCAGTGGAGAATATACACATCAGAGTTAGTGGACAATCCGTGTAAAAATGCATTTGAGTCTGCTGACATTATTTCTTGTGGCACCTTCTTGACCTCTTCAGCCCACAAAGCGATGTGTGTTTTAAAAACAACGTTAACAACTGCAAACACAAACACTTGAAATTTCATGGATTTCTGAAGAGCAGAGATCAGAGTGAAAGGCTTCAACTGAACTTCAGTAGTCCTGTTCCGGAAGAAATGCTGAAACAAGAATGAAGCATATTGGAGAAGTATTAGCTTCTCACAGGTCCAGCTAATAAATAATGAATGATCTCTTTTAAAGAAGGACACGGATTCTGTAATACCATTTTAAGGATATTAGCACAGATAGTGGTGTTTTTGATGATGTTACTGCTTCTCTGTTTTAACTGCTGCTGGCTGATTCCCTGCCATTTCCTGCCATATTCCCTGCCACTATTACTGTGCCTCGTGCAATTAAAAAAACCCCTCCAAGTTGATCACTTATATCCTTCAATATAATGAAAACAAGGGAAAGTTGCACACACCTGCTAGTTGCAAGCTTAGCTTTCTCTTGGAGTTAAGAAGGTTATTAAAGTATGTCTCGATAAAAACTGAGCACTACGATGCACTAATCTCAGCTGGCATGACAATTTTGATGTTCTGAGGAAGGGTCGATATACATCTCATTGTTCTCAGAAAAATATATTTGATGAGTCACAATGAAATAGAAAATAATTTGAAGAATCTGTTAAAGTGTAGATGAGGCATAATATGATAATCATACAAATGTGTTCTGCACAGACTATGGAGGAGAGTATTGTTGAGGTGTAGTTGAGACAGGAATTTTTAATTTGTCCTTTTTCTACATGTACTTAGAACAGGGTCAAGAAAAGGAAAAAGTATTTTCCAATCTTTTTGTTGTTGTTGTTCCAGTGCCCCCATATGAAACTAATGGCGCTGTTTACTGGTGAGTTCTATTTACAATACAAAATTGGGCAAATGTGAAATAGAGGACTCGATTCCTAAGCGTGTAGAACATTCTCTTTTTACCTGAAGAATCAAAGCACAAAACTGATAAATGTAAAACTGTGCTTTCTATATTTATGCTGCATAAAAAGAAACTTTTTTCTCAGTTAAATTTTTAAAGACAGTGTAGTTACATGCTTCATAAAGAGAAAATATAATATTGTGAAGGCAATATTAAATATGCAGGTTCCCAGAGACTGTTTCTGGGATAAGTGAAAAATTTAATTCCCCAAGGTAATAACTAGTGCCACTTGATGACATACCTAGTAAAAGATGTAAAATTCCAGTTTGTTATATTGTCCAAAGTACTTTTTCCCCCTCACCCAATGGAGAATTAGTTTTAACTTTTATTTGACGCAAAAGCATTTGGGAGTCGTTTTTTTTTTTTCCTACTCTTAAATCTCGCAGTTTTTTTTTCTTTCTTCTTAACTCTTTTATCATACACTGCATTTCATGATTTATCTGTAACTAATAATCAATAATCAGAAACAACACTATTACACAATACTAACATGGATGGTATTTTATTAATATTTCTTGGCAGGCAGAAGATAAGGTAACTGATAGCTATAATATATAAAAGTAGTTTCAGAATGTGTGTATTGTTTTTAATTTTAAAATATTGTTGCAGTTACCTTCATATTTCACAAACTTTTTGATGACAAGTCCTCTAAATATTCAGAAGTCAATACAAAAACAAGTTCCTCCAGCATTTTGCAGAAAATGTGGCTAGGAAGCTCTATTGTCAACACTCAAATCAAAGTCCTAATCTATAACACCACTAACTGTTGTCTTATGTTAGGATAGGATAAATTTGTAGATAAGAATATTTAATTTTCAATCAAGTACTGAGTACAGACTTCTCTGCACTGATCTAACATAAGGAAGTCCTATTACATATAAGGAAACACAGTTTTATTTATATAATTAGATAGTATTGATAGTGAGATGTACTAGCAAGCTATGAGTTAGCATTTGAACTTATCATCATGCATACTATTTTAAACCAGCACTTAAATACAAAAACATAGACCAAAACAAGACAATTTACATGGGGCTCCCTTTTCACTGTATAATACTGTGAGTACACATTTATAAGTTATCATTTTTTACATAAAGTAAGATTAAGTTGTTAAGCTTTGAAAAAGAAATAAGATATTTCATGGGGAAAAAAATGACCAGGTACCAAGACATTAAAAAATACAAGGCATTTCAAATTGTTCATGACAGTTGCTTTCAGTTGCAATGTAAGTCTTAATATTTATGTTGGATTCAGTGGAAGAGTACCATTGACTTTAACAGAAGCAAACTTGGCTTCACATTTGTAAAGGAGATGCAAGTTAATTAGAGCAAATCAAACAATATAATAAGAGATCCGCCTTTGGAGTCATGTCTTACCAAGCAGAAAAACTTTTCCTATTAAAAAAATCAAGGTTTTTATAATGTAAATTCAGAGAGGTAACCTGTGAAACCAGAGGATGGAATATGCTCAGAAAATAAAAACAACATAAAAAGAAAGTTTCAGCACCTTTCAAACAAGGAGAAAGGTGTACTTTATAGCTCTAGTTTTAATAAGTTCCTTTAAAAACAGCTGTGGCAAATCATAGTAGTGCTCTCTCACAGGTGTATGTTAAGAAACTTAATTTTTCCCTTCAAACAATCTGAATTGTGAAGCGTTAGATTAATATTGAAAACTGCAATAAGTATTTTGACCCATCCATTCTTTACGAGTGACTACACAACATATATTTAAGGATGGTGGCAACTGCCAGTCACTATTAAACAATTTGGCATTACCTGTAAGTTACATCTGTAGTTACTATTGCAGATAGACAGTGTGGTAGTCACCAGTTACTTAACAGGTAGAGAGTATTGTTGTACATCTGTCAAGCAGGAGTATTGTAGTCTGTAATTAAACGTGTATTATAACAGTGTATGAAGTTCATTATACCACCACAGTTTGAGCTTCTCCTTCTGCTCCCTAATAAGGGTTAAAACTGATACAGCTATAGATGCAGGCATACTAAAGAATAAATGTAAGAAGTACTGTTAAATACTGATTTTTAACTGTCTTAACTGACTTATTTAGCTAGCTTAATTAACCTAACAAAAAACATTAGAATTATTTATAGTGAAGCTTATAGCAGATGAGTGAAGGCAAAATATTCTCAATTTTTATGTCTATCTAAATATAGTTTCATGTAAGTCTCAAGAGGATTTGTTTATGTTTCCATTGGATTAGCACACAGTAACTGGCATCTGCCTTAAAATTATTTCTCTGGAAGGACTGATTTTTTAGCATTTTTCCCATGTGTCTTAATTTCCTTTCAGCACTTCCATTTATACAATTTATCCTATATTGTCAAAACAGTGAGTACATCCTTCAGGACCAAAATATAAACATGTCAATACGGTGCTATTTATTGCCGCAAATGTGTTTGCGTTATGGTATTGTCTCTTTTCTTTTTTATGATCTACTGAATAAATGAATAAATAGATCTTTGGCCTTCATTGTTTCTTTCTATACTCTTAGATGTCGAGCCAGCTAGGCACCTCTGTGCCTAGGAAATGTCAACAGTTTACCACTGTTAGAACTTTCTGTGCTTCTGAGAATATACAGGTTTGCATGTAAACACTTACGAACTGAAAGAAGAGCATATGTGGGTTTCTCCCAGCTGCCAGTTCTTTGCATTTGTAGTGCAAATTTACTCACATTAAATTTTGACATTTGTAATGCTGTATTCTTACAATGCCAGTATAACTAAATACATGAACAGTCACCTAATTTCTGGAAAAGAGGAGCATCTCAGAAGATAAGCGTTCTTATTTCTGTGTAGCTCTAACTGCAAGTCTCTACTTTTCTGCTAAGCTTTATATCAGGATCAACACATTTAATTTACAGGGAGAAACAAATGAAAAGAAAAATATTGCCTAACTTTGAGATTTGTTATGGAACTGATCGTCGAAATGACAACACAAATATTATTTTTTCTCTATAGTCACTGAGACAAAATTTAATAGTTAGACAGTAACTGGTGATCCAGCAGGATTCCCAGACCAGGAAGGTTTGGGAACATTGAGGATGCTTTGGGAACTCCCTAAACTGTAGAAGGTTCCCAAAAATATTCTTGTAGTTGTACTTCAGGAGATATTCTTGTTTGTCTTGTAATGAGTAGAAGTTGCATCTGTTTGCATGTATGTTGAGAACGCTCATACAGGAGAATTTAGAATGTCCCAGGATGCACAGGCTCCCAAACTGTAGTGAAATAACTTATGAATTCATAACTTTCAAAAGTAGTGTATATTCAAGCTGGGCAATATGTGTTTCTTTTGAAATGTATTTTAAGTGAAGTAAAATGAATAGTCACCCATTAGCTTCCTTGTTGATAGGATTTATTGCATTTTTTAAATTGAAACCTGAGTGTATTTAGGGGCATTTTTTCCTACCATTCCTTCCTTCCTGCTTGTTTATCTAACTCCTCCTGCCAATAAAAGAATTTGCAGTAAATATGCAGTAAATAAACTTTATTATAATGCATGTAAGTGCCTGAAGGGGATTATTTTGAAAAATTATGTAATTTTATTTTAAAAAACATTTAAATACTCATTTTATACACTGTTATCTTAGACTTTCTAAATATTTTTGAAAATTAAGTTCTAACCAGTATTAGCCTGTACTTTCTTGCATTTCTATTGTTGGCATAAATGCTTTGATATGAATCTTTGCACTTTGTGCATCTCTGCAGAGATGTAGGTCCTCACAGATGTAAGTTTATAGTTTAAGACTCTGATTCTAGCAAAATGACTAATCTTTTGTCTGCAGGCTTGTGAGGATTATCTGTCCAATAATTTGAAATCATACAGATCTTCTACTGTATAGCAAATACCATCCTTTATGTAGATAATATGTGAAAACTTCTTTCCAAGTACTATGCACTCTTCTTTTGTTTTCAAGGACAGTGAGATACACAAAAACAATAAAATAATTTTCAACATCAAAACAAGTTTCTGAATATTTAGAAGAGATGTAACTTGGGGAGAGGCGAACCCAGCAGACTGTCACTTTAACAGACAGTTCATATTAGATGTAAAAAAGTTGAAAAAGAATTTAAAGTGGTCAGATCTTCTTATTATTTAAATATGTTACTTAGACTGAATTAATGACTGATCCCACATGAATATACAAACTGCCGGCTGTTTTCTGAAAGAAAAAGGGAAACAGAGCACTAGAAGTCAGAAAGGCAGCTATTCTAAAGTGTCATAAGAAGCAAAATGCGTATGGTAAATATTTGTGCAGAAGAGGTTTCATAAAGTTATAGATCTTGAAAACTGGTAAGAGAAAAAGATTTCCAGTCTGATGAGTCATGCCAATCATCGCATCTGCAGTCTGTTCTACAGAACTGAACAGAAGAGACAGACCAGAAAACTGTCTTTCTGTTTGCAGTAAATATTACTCAGTAAAAAAAAGTCAGCATCTTAATTTATTTTGTGAGTGACGCATCCTAGGTAAATTTGTTCCCTGAAGGCACCTACAACAACATAATACACTCAGCATGTAAATCTTTGCATCTTGATAAGACACCATCCTTACCGTGGTTTGACAATGAAAACTTCTGTCTTCATTTTAATTTCCTAGAGGTATAAGATTATGATCATGAAAAACATTTTTAGCTTGCAGCAGTATTTAAGTGTATTATTTTAAAATACTGTGTGATGAACTGCAGTGTTTCTGCCCACAGGTTTTGTGAAGCCCTAGTTTGCTTAGCTTTAGTTTAGCAGCTGAGCTGCTTGTTTTGTTTTTTTTCCGAGTTTTTGTCTAAAACTGAGATTTGATTAATATTTTTAAAATTTCAGCCTGCTGCCCTTAGATAATTTATAATTTAAAATACTGATCGTCCTTGAATTTGGCCCATGCAGTATATTTCGGTGAGACCAAATAGTCAGTTCTGAAGACTGAAGATACGTATGTAGGACCATATGAATAAGGAAGACTGTGTATATGAAGATCTTATATGTAGTGTGTGTCTAAAGTTGTATGTGTTTGGTTTTTTTGTTGTGGTACACCGGCACATAGCAATATAGTTGTAAGTGCAGCTTTAAGGCAGAAACATCAGTCAGTAAAGTAAAAAGATATGAATGAGATTGTGTAAATGAATTCCAGAAGTCTGGAATGCTACAGATTTCATCTAGAAAAAATAGCACCACATTTTTTACTTTTCAATGTTTCAAAAAAAGACTAAACTTCGTATGAAGACATATCTGTTAGCTCTTCTTCAATGATTTCACTCTCTCTTCTTTTTCACACTCCATATGCTTGATTTGTCACCCGTATGCAGTTATATGGACTCCTTGCTGTTATCCTCTTTTGGATGGGTTGTGGCATGAAAAAATATGCTAATTAATATAACCTTCTCAAAGTTACTGGAGAAACAAGGGCTCCATAAAAAAATATCGAGGTATTGCATTCACAGTAGAGCTATATAACATCAGGCAAAATCTCGAAAGCAGAACAGAATGACCAGCTGCAGTGTGTGTGTGTTACAGAGTGGACCTTCAGAAAGAACGGCAGCCAATTCCTGGAGATCAGCAACTGTAAAGCTTCCTCTAGATCCAAACCATTCAGTCAGACATTGGATCTTGCTTTCTTAAGAACCATTTCTGAATTGGGAAGGTATAGAAGACCTGGAGGTGTTTTCTGCTTGCAAGCGTGGTTTGACCAGAAAACTGCTAACAAAAGGGACGGATTTGTAGCCCCAAATCATGTGGCATAGTCAAGCCCATACCCACATTACTCTACCTCTGCTGGAGCAGAAGCTGCCTACCTGATCCCACACTTCACATTCCTCAACATTCATTCTCCTGTGGTCCCAAATAGGGTAATGCTGTGGCATTACTGGTGCATTTATCCAGGTGGCATTAGTGGTGCATTTATTCAGTTTCAGTTCAAAGTATCTGAAATAATGTGAGGTCTTGTTCTGCCTAAAGAATTAGTGTGATTCGCTTTTATATTCTACTTTAGTTGAGAGCTTATGAAAATTAAAATACCAATGACGTGGTTCTTTCTGGACAAATGTTGCATTATTTATACCCTCAATTATTAATATTCTTTGCTGTCTCTTTTCGTTTCTCTTTTTTCTGTCCCCTTTCTCATATTTCATAAGCATTAGGCCTTTGTTTTGCAATTTAATTACACTATCTAAAATCAAACTGTGATTATTTAAGGGTTGCAGTCCAATCCTAGGTCACAGTTGAGCCTCATAGTTACACAAACTTATGCATTCAATAAGCAGGCAAGTAAGACAAATATGACAAGTTTGACTGAATTTTCTTTTTGAGGTTTGTGGGTTCATTCAAACTCAAAAAAGATCAACTTAGGCAGATCAAAACTGAAGATCATATTAGCTTGACTCTGTGAAATGAAATAGGTGAACTTTGTTCAGTTCTGAGCAGCAGAATTAAAGTGTAGAAATGATTGTGCAATTCTATGAGAACATTATGTAAAGATGTAGCCACTCAGAGACAATGAGATTCCATTGTATTTCTTTGATCAATCACACTTTCACCTGTGTGGACATCGCTTACTGTATTCCACCTTTCATCTAATTAATCTGTTCTGATGATACAGCCCCTTGTAAAGGAAATTCTGCAACATTCAGAAATCTGATTTGTTCATAAAATAACTGACACCATTTCAGTTTGATCATTTTGTACTTTGAATCTGTCTTGCCAAGCAAGCCTTAGATGATGTCTTGACTCTGAATGATGCATCAAATTAGCATTAAATCACTGCTTGCTGATTCTCTTTTCAAAGTCTGTACTCACAGATCTGCAGCTTAACATGAAGTATTCAGTATCTGGCTTTAAAAATACAGGGAGCTCAGTTCATATCTTTATTCTAGAATTCATTCATGAAGGGGACAGTTTGACTGAAGCTTTGAATCTCTTTTTTAACTCTACTTATTTCATCTTCGTAGCTCTAGTAAATGGCAAATTAACTTAGAGTTATTGTCATGGGACCTTACAAGATTCTAGTACACGTGCCTAAGTCTTATTATTATATGATTAACATTTTTTAAACTTCTTAACAGAATTCTATGTTAATTGTAACAGTAGTTTCAGACTATTATAGAAACTTAAACACTTTATTGCACAGTATTTGCAGTTTCTTGCACTGGAAGCTTCCCTCAAGTATCACGGGAAAGAAGAGGACAGTGTAGGTGCTTAATTTGATGTTTTCTTTGATATCTTAGGTATCAGTCCATTAAGGTTGTCTCAGCTGAATTTATCACCAGATTATGTATAAGTAGTAATTTAAGTATGACCACACATTAATAGATTATAATAAGGAAAGGTTGAAGCAAGGACACTGATAATGTGATACATCAATCATTCTAGATAACTGTATCCCAAATAGAAGTTTACCTAAGAGCCAGTAGGTTTGATTAATTTTAGATCCTGCTTGGCCAACCCAAAGAGTGTCTTGGATTCTTGCATGGAGCTCACGATCATCCCCAGAGCTTCCTATATTTTAGAGAAGCTATTAAAAGAAAAAAAAAAAAAAGGAAAATCAATAATAATTCAATTATAAATTTAAAACCCAGAGATCAATAAAAGTTATGTACTCCAACAGCTTGTGCTGCTGCATTTTATTTCTGGCAGTATTTATGGATGAGTAACTTCAGGTGTGTAAGTCATTCTATAGACCAGGGGTGTCAAACTCTTTATTAGCGGGGCCACATCAGCCTCGTGGTTTTCTTCAAAGGGCAGAGTGTAATTTTAGGACTGTATAACTTTAACTACTCCCAGATTTGGAGTTTGGCACCCCTGCTATAGACCTTAGTGGAACCTTAAGGTGCAGAAATTATTGCAGAATTATTAATAGTATTATCGTCATCATCATCATCATCATCATCATTATTTCAGAAGTTGTTTTTTAACATTGCAGGTAGCTTTTTATATTTTAGGAAGTAATGTTAATCTGAGACAGTTACTTCACGAGTTGTCAGGTAATAGTGAATTATTAAATGATAGCAAGGAGTAGCTTAGATGGCTGGTTTATGACTTGTTTTTAATAGCTTTTATATAAAGTTTTAGAACTTTCTCATGAGACTGTGTAGTATTAATTTTGGATGATAACTCCCTTTAAGCTTTAGACACTTTGTAACCATATCTCGAGAAGACTAAACCTACTCAACCATGCTATGTTGTTTCTAAAAAGCATTCTGTCCAAGTGGAAGGAGATTGAGAGTATTCCTGAAGTGATCTTAAAAGAATGCAAGTAGTAATCTGATTCTCCCTGTAGGACATTAATCTTTTAACAGTAGTATCAGCTAATATTGGCATTGATAATTCAATCACTCAAAAAGTGAATTTGCATTTGGCAGAAAACAGTTGGAAATATCTGCAACAAGTACTCAAAACTGCTGTTGTGCTGAATGGATGTGGAAAATAGCCATAAAGTTTCAGGGAATATTCATTAAACACAATACTCATTAAGCAATTTGTGAACTCCACCAGATTACTTAGAGTCACCTTGACATATAGACATTTTTCTTAGAAAACAGTACATGAGGAAAAACTGTAACGAAATGCTTCTGTATTTTCTCTTTAATGGAAAATGTACAGGATTTGCTTTTCCTTTTTTTTATGCACAGCTTTTAGTGAAGTTAATAGCACCTGCACTATAATGTTCCTCATTATAAACCTATAAATCTCTTTCAAAACCATAAAATGCTCTGAGAGCTATTAACCAGTAGTATATTGTATTTATTAGGATCATGAATCCCTAATTTGTAATTTAGAAAAGCGCCAACTCAGTGAAGAGGTTATTTACAGGCAGGTATGTATATTTTTGTATGTCTTTTTCATAAACCACTCTGACTTCTTTTTTTGATGACTGAGTCTTAGCTTTTAGAGAACATGATTTGTTGCCTTATCTCATAAATGCATTATAAGCAGACAAATCTTGGCATTTTTTTCATCACAGAAGCAGCCAAACTTGACTCTGTATTTTCTCAGAAGGACTTTCAACAATTTGACAAGAAGTCTATTTTTTCATGCGGAGCATTTAATTAACAGTTAATTGTTAATGGTTGGACTGGATAATCTTAAGGGTCTTTTCCAATCTAAATGAGTCTATGATTCCATATGTAGTTTCTGCAAGTGTTCATCATTTGTAAACACTATTTATAGCCTGATTGTTTAAATCACCATCCCAGACCGAAGTTCCATCTGCTGGTATCTCCTTATTGCCCATAAATCAAACTAGGAAAGAGACACTGCACAGACCGATGTTCAAGAAATGGGACATGGTTGTTTAACTTAAAGTCATATAGAAACAGAAGAGCCATTCCTGTGGCAGTCAGTGGAGACCTTCCTTTAGGTACTTTACACAGTTTGCCAGATAACTTCATCTTTTTTTCCTTTTATTTTTCTTTTTTTTTTAGCCTTTAGCCTTACTTACCAAGGAGACATATACTATGGAAAGGCTGGAAAAGACAATTTAATGTTGTTCACATATATAGTTTACTAGATGTATTCCTTAACTGAAACTTGCCAGTCATCTTTTATAACTCTGTGATATACAAGGAAAATACGGTACGTATGACCTCCATTTCATAGTCAATAAAGACAGTGATAAGGAAAAGCATAATGTGAGTTTTATTAGGACATTTTTCTATTAAAAATAATTATAATGAGAATAAAAATCAATACTGTGGACTGAAGATATCAACATTACTGGAGTTCAGCAATTACTAATAATTCATATTTAAAGAAAAACTTCAGGGGTATTTCCTAGTACTATTTTTTCCTCTTTACAAGCTTCTTGCCAAGGTGACAAAAGAAAAATATTCCAGGCAAAAGATTTTAGGCACACATTAGTTCAACACAGCACCAGAAAGTAATGTAATATATTTACTACTGCTGCTATTGGGCCCAGAGTAGAACTATATAATTATTTCAGAAAAAAAAAAGCCCAAAATATTACTTTCCTAAATATATATGATTCATATTGGAATTATGTGCATGTTGACCTAGATCTTATTTTACAGATTTATTCTTGCTGTTTGCAGAGAAATCTATAGGTAACCATAGTCATTCCCAGTTATGGGTGTACAGGATCACCGCTTTAGCTCAGAAATCGCTTCCAGTTTGGGAAAGGGATGGCAGCACACTGCACAGTGCCCCCTTAGTACTGAGGGCCACAGGGCTCCCTCTGAGGACAGCCTTGCAGGAGGACGGGAGAGGGAGATCAGGAAAGGAGGGCAAATTCACACTGTTTAACCCCAGGCACATAGGGAAGATAATAGACACTTCCACACGGAAGGAGAAATCCTTAGATTTAGACCTTCAGAGAGAATAATAAAACCTTGAAGCATTATAGCTGCATCTGCAATGCAGACTTGCACATTTTTAGGAGTTTTACAGTTTTTTCCTTTTTTTTTTTTTTTTTGCACAAGGTGAGCAAAGTCATTTGAGGTTTGCACAGACATGCCCAGAGATTTCTGAAATTCCCACCTGTCATTGATGTGATACATGTTACTGTGGCTCTATCCATGCAGCAGAGGCCAGGGAATGCCTTATTCTGAGCAGTTTCTGAGAGAAGAACCAAGAGAGAAATGAATTCAAAGGACTCTGAATTTAGACAGATGCCTTAGAGTCTTCCTTGTACTAAAGAGAATAACCAGAAACAACTATGACATAGTCTTTGCCTACTTTCTTCCTGGCTCTATCTGCTATAGATCTGCAAGGAGTTTCCTCTGGGAGACAAGTATTCTCTTTGGATGGTACCTGTCCATATTATGTCATCTGAAGTGCACAAAGTAAAGAGGACGAAAGAGTTCCTTGTCTTCTTCATAGGAAATAGCCCATTTAGCGATAATGAAGGATTATCAAGCTTCTTCAAGGCAAATACACTGCCTATCAGATTCAGAATATAATTTTCTTTTAATAAATAACTAAAGGAAAAGGGCTTTTTGTGGTTGTTGTTTTGTTTTCTTTTGTTGTTGTTTTGTTTTGTTTTTCCCAAAAGTCTGGGCTGCAAGGTAATCGCAAGTTAACCAGAGATCACTGTGGCAAGCAGCTGATCAAAAGCTGTGGTTGTACTGGACAAATGTGCCAAAAAGGCATATTAATAATGTAATGGTAATTCTCTAAAGAACTGATAAAACCTGTCTAGTTTATTACTGTATCCTTCCATATTTAAATGCTATGATTAATTCTGTAAAAGTGAACAGCCTTTTATTTTTACAGTCAAAAATGTCTGTTCAAAAATATGGTTACATGAGAGAAGACTTCAGACATAGATAGGGATTTCTTTTCAAGCTGATCTTTAATCATAAAGGTCAAACCTTTAACATTAAAACACTTGAAGGGCAGGAAACTGCTACATTCAGTTATTGATTTTGAAGACCCTGACCCTTGCCACGTATCACAGTCCATAGAGGACATTGACAAAAGTATAGTAATAAAAAGAGCTAAAAAACTTCTTCAGTCTTTTTTGTGTCTAAATCCAATGGGAAAAAAAAAAAAGGAAAAAGAAAAAAGAAAAAAAAAAGGACACACAAACAAAAAAAACCCACTGTGTGGTACTAACAATAGATTCAGATCTCAAGTACTATTGGGAATAGTGGAAATCTGCAATTGTTGCAGCTAAGCTACTATTCTCTTATCTAAAAAGCTTTCATTTTCCTTTTGGCAGCGATTACTGTGGCTGGCTGATATCATGGAAGCATAGTTTCTGTTGATTAGAGTAAGCTAAAAGTTTTCAGAGCAAACAGTGTTCTGTTGGAAAATATTGACCTAAAGAAATGCCATTATACTGTAAGCAGGTTTTGTTGTTGTGGTGGGACTGCAGGATTGCCTATGCTCCCAAGCCTGCTCCATCAGCAGTGCGGGTAACACCTGCCCTGTGTCTTCCTTCAGGCCAGGAGACAGCTGAAAGTCAAGGGCAATGTCATGCCTGCTCCGCCGGAGTCCTTTGACCTCTGAAGGACCCCACTCTGATTGTTAGAATCATAGAAACATTTCGTTTTGAAAAGACCCTTAAGATGATCAAGACCAACCATTAACCTCACACTGCCAAGTCCACCTTGAAACCATGTCCTGAAGTGCCACATCTACGTGGCTTTTAAACACCTCCAGGGATGGTGACTCATCTACTTCCCTGGGCAGCCTGTTCCCATGCCTGGCAACCCTTTCCATTAGGAAATTTTTCCTAATATCCAATCTAAACCTCCCCTGGTGCAACTTGAGGCTGTTTCCTCTTGTCCTATCACTTGTTACTTGGGAGAAGAGACCAACCCCCTCCATGCTACACCCTCCTTTCAGGTAGTTGTAGACAGTGATAAGGTCTCCCCTCAGCCTCCTTTTCTCCAGGCTAAACAGCCCCAGTTCCTTCATCTGCTCCTCATCACACTTGTGTTCCAGACCCCTCACCAGCTTTGTTGCCCTTCTCTGAACTCGCTCCAGCACCTCAATGTCATTCTTGTGATGAGGGGCATAAAACTGAACACAGTATTTGATGTGGGGCCTCACCAGCACCGAGTACAGTGGCACAATCACTTCCTCAGTCCTGCTGGCTGCACTATTGCCGATATAAGCCAGGATGTTGTTGGCCTTTTTGGCCACCTGGGCACACTGCCGGCTCATGTTCAGCAGGCTGGTGACCAACACCCTCAGGTCCTTTTCCGCCAGGCAGCTTTCCAGCCACTCTTCCCCGAGCCTGTAGCGCTGCCTGGGGTTGTTGCGACCCAAGTGCCAGAACCGGGCACTTGGCCTTGTTGAACCTCATACAATTGGCCTCAGCCCAATGATCTAGTTGATCCAGATCCCTTTGTAGAGCCTTCCTACCCTCAAGAGATCAACAATCCTGCCTGTCAGGACCTCTGTTTGAAACACCTGTCTGGAGTGAGCTCAAGCACTGGACCCAAAATGTTTAGGTCCAACCCTGGTTCTTCAACTGCTTTGTTCTCAGATTCATTTGTGTACGGAGGGAATATGCCCTAAGAAGCATGGGTGCAAACTCCTTTGACCACATGGATCAATTGCTGACCCCTTTTTGTCTAGGTGTATAACTATAGCCTTTGGATGCACAGTGAAGGGTACAAAAACCTGACAACTTGATCTGAACCAGAAGCTGACAGGATTTCTCTCTCCTAACATAGAAAATGTGGAAACCTCAGAGGTTTTTAAAACGGGCAAGCTCTGAGAGAGCCTTGGGACTACAACAGGAAAGAAATCACTTAGTCCAGACTCAGGAAGCCTTCAAGACTTCCCGACTTCTGCTGAAGAGTGATAGCACTGTTGTCTGAACCACCTTCACAGAATCACAGAATCACAGAATGTTAGGGATTGGAAGGGACCTCAAAAGATCATCTAGTCCAATCCCCCCGCCAGAGCAGGAACACCTAGATGAGGTTACACAGGAATGTGTCCAGGTGGGTTTTGAATGTCTCCAAAGAAGGAGACTCCACAACCTCCCTGGGCAGCCTGTTCCAGTGTTCCGTCACCCTGACTGAGAAGAAGTTTCTTCTCAAATATAAGTGGAACCTCTTGTATTGCAGCTTTGAACCTATTACCCCTTGTCTTACCATTGGATGTCACTGAGAAGAGCCTGGCTCCATCCTCGTGATACTTACCCTTTATATATTTATAAACATTAATGAGGTCACCCCTCAGTCTCCTCTTCTCAAAGCTAAAGAGCCCCGGCTCCCTCAGCCTTTCCTCATAAGGGAGATGCTCCACTCCCTTCACCGTCTTCGTGGCCCTGCACTGGACTCTCTTCAGCAGTTCTCTGTCCTTCTTGAACTGAGGGGCCCAGAACTGGACACAATATTCCAGATGAGGTCTCACCAGGGCAGAGTAGAGGGGAAGGAGAACCTCTCTCGACCTACTAACCACCCCGCTTCTAATACACCCCAGGATGCCATTGGCCTTCTTGGCCACAAGGGCACAGTGCTGGCTCATGGTCATCCTGCTGTCCACCAGGACCCCCAGGTCCCTTTCCCTTACACTGCTCTCTAACAGGTCATTCCCCAACCTATACTGGAACCTGGGGTTGTTCCTGCCCAGATGTAAGACTCTACATTTTCCCTTGTTATATTTCATTAAATTTTTCCCTGCCCAACTCTCTAGCCTGTCCAGATCTCGCTGGATGGCAGCACAGCCTTCTGGCATGTCAGCCACTCCTCCCAGCTTGGTGTCATCAGCAAACTTGCTGACAGTACACTCAATTCCCTCATCCAAGTCGTTGATGAATATATTGAATAATACTGGCCCCATTACTGACCCTTGAGGCACTCCACTAGATACAGGCCTCCAACCAGACTCCGCCCCATTGACAATGACTCTCTGGCTTCTCTCCTTCAGCCAATCCACAGTCCACCTCACTACCCGATCGTCCAGTCCACACTTCCTCAGTTTTGCCGTGAGGATGCTGTGGGAGACGGTGTCAAATGCTTTACTGAAGTCGAGGTAGACCACATCCACCGCTCTGCCATCAGCTATCCACCTTGTTACGTCTTCATAAAAGGCTATGAACTTGGTCAAGCATGACTTCCCCTTGGTGAAGCCATGTTGCCTGCCCCTGATGACCCTCCTATCCTTGATATGTCTTAAGATGGCACCAAGGATAAGGTGTTCCATCACTTTCCCAGGGATGGAGGTGAGGCTGACCGGTCTATAGTTGCCTGGATCCTCCTTCTTGCCCTTTGTGAAGACCGGAGTGACATTCGCTTTCCTCCAGTCCTCAGGCACCTCTCCCGTTTCCCAAGAAACCTTCAGTCCAAACACCTCCAGTCTTGTAGACACACAGCCCAGCTGTCTCCTTCAGAGGAAGGCCTGTGAGTCCAGCTTGCCTGAAACATGGGGACACGTGGACACCCCAGCCCAGGCTACGGGACATCTGACAGATGATTATTGAAACTGAGAATCTGATAGCAGCAATGAACAAAGGATTTCAATAATGTCAGTTTGCATTACTGAATCCTGAGATTCCAATGAAAATATGATTTATTGAAAATGTTTCAGAATTTCCTGCTTATTCATCAAAGTTTCCCTATCTGTGGTGTTAATAATAGTCTAGTCTCTTGCAACAGTTGACAATATCCACAAAGAAGCTTTAAATTCATATTGATAATTAGAAGCTTTGTTATTCAGAATATTTTTATTCATACTTTATTGCACGTGGTTTTTCAGTTCAATGAAGCTATATTTGTCACATAAGTGAATCAAAACAGTCTAAAAATAGTCAAATAAAGTCAATAGAAAAAATCTTGCATAAGAGAACTTTCCATTGGTACAATCGCTTTGGAAATCTGTACCTGTACTTTTTCCTCCTCTGTCAGTTGGTGCTCCCTGTCATTGAAGAAAAGTCTTTTCAGCAGTGTGAATTTTGGTAGAAGTGGGCAGAAAAAGATCTGAGTTCCTAAACTGCCTAAGAGTTACTGTGGGAAGTCACAGAACATTCTGTTGTGCACCTTTAGAAAATAACTAAATGCTTGTTTCTGTTGTTCTGAGGCCCTCCGACCTGAAGGAGGTGCCAGTAGCAATGAACAACTTTCAGAAAAAAGGCATTCCCTCAACTGCAGTGTCACCTCATACTTGGCCTATCAGGAGGAGCAGCTGGGGAAGTTTTCCCCCTGACCCCTGGGAGTGAACTCTCTGCAAGTCACCCCAGAACATGCACAACTACAGAATATGTGCAAGAGTACAGAGCAATCCTTTTTTGGTTACTCCACATGATAGATAACTAGGACTAACAAGCTATGAGCCTAAACAGTAGTATGATTGCCATGAATAGTAAGATATCCAGTAGTTCTCTGGTGGCCACGCAGTCATCAGTGAAGTTGGGAATGGGCTGATCTTCCTTGTTGGTGGGTTGCTGACCCCCAGTTCATCATCTATGGGGTTTTATACCTTCCCATGTCCGTAGTTTTTCTCTTGAATCCTTTAACTCACATAATCCTGTCAGTGGTTTTGCTTCCAGTACCTCGATTGGCTTCAGCATGATCTTTCTCACACTATAACAACAATTGGATCTGTAAAACCAAGCCAAGGACAAACAAATTTGCATCAAACTTGACTCACAGACTGCGGAACTCCTGCATGGGGGTAATCAGACATTACTTTTTGCACGTTTTGGATTTTTTGCATTGAGTGATTTCTCTGTTTATTTTACTTGTGGGTTTTTTCTCTTCTATAAAGTCAAAGACACACAAACTTGGACAAAGTGCTTTGCTTTTTGCCTTACGACTTGTGTCACGGTCAGGTTAATACTTAGAAGCCCGTAGAGGCAGTTTGTTCTTTACAGTGGTTGGTTCCAAACAGAAATGAAAGGACAAGTGCCACAGTTTCTGGCCCTGAAATTTCATGGGTAGGCCTTGAGCTAGTATGATAACAGGACTCCAAAGTCTTTATAAATTGTATCCTGCCTTTTTGTACCTTCTCAAGTGACTAGGAAAGAGATTAGGCTGAAGAGTATCTCAATAAAAAGCTTATGGCAGAAGCACTAATGTACCCATTACAGCCTCTGACTGAAGACCATCACGACCTATGTTGTGGTTGTCATTGTGAACTGTTTCTATGACTGGCATAGCAGGAAAACATGTCATTTTCAATCAGAAGACAAGAAGGTAGCTTCCTCTGTATAATGTCAACATGAAAAGCTTTCCTTGAACTGACTGAAGCCATACGAATAAGAGAAGAGCACTGTGATTAAGGACTTGTAAACAGTAGTTGCTACGTTTAGTATTTTAGAAACATAGATTTTGTACCTGACAATACAGTGATCAGCAAGGGATCTGTGCATTTTTAAAGTATACTTAACAGTGCAAACAAATGGCATGACTGTAGCTAATGCAGCTTTAAGTTTTGCTGCATGTACATTAGTTATGGTGTAACTATGATAAGGACTTGTTTTGGGAGGACAGCATACCCAGTTGTCCCTGGGCAACTAACTCCACTCTGTCATACTGTGATTGTATTTCTGTGCATACATGAGCTAAGTGGTGTAAATCTGCCTCTGATATAACATGTGCTGCAATCACATCTTTGGATTTCAGTTTTATGTGACGAATATTGATTAAAATCTTTGTAAATGCATGAATGTATACAATCTCATCCTGCTACCTTAATAATAAAATTGTTCTGAGAGCAGCTGAAATACAAAACCTGCTTGCACTGTGTTTTATGGTCATGGTAAAGTGATGTGCTCCTTGTATTCTACTTCTTGCTATAATGCTGTATAAGATATTTCTGCTATTATAGTAGGGGACATAATAAATAGCAAAAATCAATCGGGGTGGAGGGGAAGTTGGCTGCCATTCCCAGGTGGAAACATGCTTTGAAATCAGAAAATTGCAGCCATGTAGCCAGCAAGATGATGAAACTATACAGTGCTGAATCATGGCCTTACCATTTGCTTTTCACAAGGCACTGAGCACAATGCCAGTAATACACCCCCCAAGAGGTAACTAAAGATTCTTCTCACAAACTGTGCTATCAAAAAACAATTGTCTGACTGTGTATGCTTGGAAAATAAAATGAACCTGAGTGTTGGAGTAGTGGTACTGCTTCTATTAGTTTAGTTAGGAAGGCTCTAGGGACTTCAGCTCTTTCTTTAGCATCTGTATAGTCCTAGTCTGAACAGGTTTGCCTTGGCCTCTGCTTCTGTAACTTATTACTGAGGGCTTCCCAAGGACAACAGGGTCACAGCTTCTTGTAAATGAATGTTCCCTGTGGGATCTGTAATGAAGAGACTGTTAACTAATCATCAGTCTGTTTGGAAGGCATTCATTTTTTAATTGACCTCAAAGCGCTCAAGGAACAAAAAGAACCTGAGCAAAGATGATTTGGGTCCAAGGCAAACAAATGAGTCATGTTCCTTCATGAGGTAGTTGCATGGGTTTATTGGAGTCCACTGGACACACAAGTTCTGCAAGTTCAATATGCCACTAATTAAAATTAGGAGAGATGTGTCTGAAGACATGATCTGTGTGTTACAGACAGCCTTCCCTTCTCTCCTTCAGCTATTGTTTTCTGTACAAATATTGCTTCTGTCATCACTTGTCAGGCCAATATTATAATGGAATTAATTTAAATCATAATCTGTTTCCTTTTAGTTTGAGTAGGAAAGTTCAATTCTGCGACTTGAATGTCAGGTGCAGTTTTACAGAGGCTGCTTGCAGGGCTGTTATACCCCACAGAGAAGATAATTACAAAGTCAGAAGGAGCCTTAGGACTTTTTGGCTAGGGAACAGCTTTCGTCCAACAAAATGATATTTTAATTTCCACTATTGGCTGAAATAATGAAACTCATGTTTCTAATTTAGTTTTAACTGCTAAATAAGTTAATGCAGCAAACATGATACTGCTGTTTGTTTGTTTTAAGGTAAAGATGATTGTGAGTCAAATTCTTCCACTGCACTGTTGTCTCGCACTGTTGTCTCTTTACATATATGAGTGACAGAAGGGTATAAGTGTATTGGAGGAAAATAGTTTTCAATAACAGAAAATTAATAATGTGGTCATGAAGAGTCCTCCCATGCTCCTGATTTCACTAGTAGAGCATTTAAATTGAAAACGTCAAAAAGCAGGTGTTCAGAAACATCGTCAATACAGAAAAAGATCCAAATCTCGAAACAGTGTGAAAAGATTAAGCTGAATGAGGTTTTTGTTTTAACTCCATTCATCATATTTTTTAAATAATTTTAAATGTTTTTTTTTAAATACAAGAAACAAGGTGGAAAATGTTATTTTAGAAACAAAACTCCATCTGTTCCAGTCCTTTATAATTCTGAGAGGTAGGAATCTCTGTGGTGCCTAATTGCAGAACCATGGAACAGCCTAGGTTGGAAGGGACCCTGACAGGTCATCTGGTCCAAGGCATTGTGGGAAAGGGAGCCTAGATTGGATTAACTGGCACCCTGTCCAATTCCACCTTGAAAACCTCCAGCAATGGGGACTCCACCACATTCCTGGGGGGATTGTTCCAGTGGTTGATTGTTCTCACTGTAAAAAAAAGTATTTCATTTGTTGAGATGAAACTTCTTCTGGTGCAACACATACCTGTTGCCCTTGTCTTCTTTATGGGGCTCCTGGAGAAGAGAGAGCCTCTATCCTCTTTGTAGCTGCCCTTTAACTACTGGAGAACTGCAATGAATTTCCCCCTGACCCTTCTCCATGGAGAAAAGACCTAAATCCTTCAGTCTTTCCTTGCAGGGCAGGTTCTCCAGCCCTTTGATCATCTTCATGGCCCTCCTTTGGACCCTCTCCAGTCTGCCCACATCTTCCTTGCATTGTGGGGACTAGAACAGGACACAGTACTCCAGGAGCAGACGGAAAAACACTGAGTAGGGTGGGATGATCACGTCTCTATCTCTGCTAGTAATGCCCCTGTGGATGCAGCTCAGTATCAGAGTTACCTTTGTTGCTGCAGTGGTGCACTTCTGACTTGTGTTCAGCTCGTTGTCCACCAGGAACCCAGGTCCTTTTGAGCAAGGCTGCTCTCCAACCACGTAGATCCTAGCCTGTCCTAGGCTCTTTGGTTATTCTGTTCCAGGTGCAGGACTTTGCACTTGTCTTTGTTAAACATCATACTATTGATAAATTACACTGCTGTCTCCACAAATGGCTGAATATGCTCAGGTCTGAAGCAAGTATTTCAACTTTTAAAGAATATGGTTAATGACAAAGCCCAATCATATTAATCTAATCTGCATGATGAAGGACCCAGAGCCGTCTTCTCTTTAGGCACTGTTGATGCATACAGGGTGACCAAGTTTGAAAGCACACCTTGAATTTACCCCTTTCATTTATTAACATTTATTCATTGCTGAGTTTATGAAGCAGTGTGGTGACCATATGTTTCTATTTGTACCAGTAATATGGTTTGCCCTACCATTCTGTCTACAGAACAGTATCAGTTTTTGAAATTTAAAAATAGAATAGAAACTATAAAATGTTGACTGCCTCAGGAGGAATTGCTTCTGAAATCGTTCAACTTGCAACATGACTCATAAAAAATTCTGGCTGATGTAAAATATTTTATGTGATCATGCTTCCAGTTCTAATAAAGTAATCAGTGCTTGCATCACATGTTCAGATAATCCAGCAGTGAAATTGTTAAGAGTAATGTTATATTCCATAGGGTTTACTGTTCCTTCAGATTGTATCTTCTGCCAGTAGTTACCAGGCTCAAATCAATTCTGGCATTTTGATACACAGTAGAAGCATTTTTTCAGCTTTAGAGTCATAAGCTGCAATTTTTAAAGACTCTTGTGAGGTTTGTAGCATATTATGGGGACACTAAACTGTGATATACCTGAATATAAAACAAGTGCTTTATAAATTGTTTTATCACGCTTCAAAGCAACATGCTAGCAGGATTACCAAATTCAACCACAGAATTTGCCAGTTTGGATCATGCGAAGGCAGGTGTGAGATTACAGCAGTAATAAAACTGAAACTGAATACTGGTAGCTGAATTTGTAACAAGCAATTGGTTTGATTTATATAACGTAAGCCACGTGAGGAGGGATATGCAGGTCAGCATCTTCAGATGGCAACAGTGGTTAGAAGGGTTGTGGTAGGTAGCTGGGAACCGCTGAGTTAATACCTGTTTAGTCTGGCAAAATGCTGGTGCAGCATAACTAGATTTGGTCAGATTTGTCTAGAGAGACACTATTTGCAACAAGGAGAAACTAGTCAGTTGTATCCAGTGCCATTCGTGCCATAAAAGATCTTAGCTAAAATTAGCATAAGAACATAGACAATATGGAGTTTCCCAGGGCAAGAATTGGTACATTAGCTGTGAGCACATATTCAGCCTGCAAAATACTTAAGGTTTGTAAATGCACAAATCAGTGATTAAACTTCTTTTAGAGTAATAGAACAATATATTACAAAATGCAAATGGTAAATGATCCTTGTTCAGGGAAATAGAGGAAGCACAACTGAATATAGCCTGCAGTGTTATTTTCTAATCCAAGGAGTCTGTTATATAGCAGATTTGCAGAAAAGAAACAAAATATACGAAATAAAGCACACACGTCTTAATTAAAACAAACAAACCAACCAAAACAAAACAAACCCCACAAGCAAAAAACCAAAACCAAATGCAAACAACAACAAAAAACAAAAAGCCACAAAAAGCTCACAAACAAACAAACACCTTACTTCTGTTTTGAGAAAATCATGTCCTCATTTTTTGTCCAAGGAGTGAACTAATGACCTGGTGGTAGTAACATGAGTTGGAGATTTAATAAGAACAAACACAAAATGATAAACACTGTTTTTAAAAAAGAAAATAAGATTAAGCATACAGAAAGGACTGTTTGTCAGAGATTTGCTGTTCACCATTCCCAGGAAAGGGCCCAAGTTTATTTCCAAGTTCTGAGCCTTTGGAGACTGCCGCCAGTCGTGGTCAGTACAAACACACTGGGGCTTTTAAGCCCCAATTTCTACAGACTTCATCTTTGCCAAGTATACTTGAACCTCCAGGCCTACAAACACTCCATTGGCACAGAGCAATGGAAAATGCTTTTGCCTTATCTATTATCTGACTTGAGCCTCCAATGCAGGAAAGAGGAAGAGGTAAAAAATCTTGAAGCAGAATATGAAGAGTAGCACAATATTTACATTACTATTTCTTTCTACTAAAATGCAGGGAGTATATGGCAGAGGAGGAGAGAAGTCTTTGAAAAAGAGCTGATTATAGTGTAGCAAAGTTTTTGTGATGAAGGCAGGTGGTTAGTATAGGTGATTTAAGAAGATACATAGTTAGGAGAGGAAAACAATGAGGTGGTGTAGAAGTTGTGAACATTTCTGTTACATGTGAGTTTCATATTTTATCAGTCAAGAGCCTCATAAATGAGTGAAGATCCAGTGAACTTTAAAAAAGTAACTTAATGAAAATACAGGTATAAGAAATAAGTGCAGTAGGAATCTGAATGAGTTTGTAGCAGCCAAGGTAGGAAGTAATTTTTGTAGTAAAGAGGATGCAGGAGCATAAATGAATAAGCAAAGTAAAAATTAATATTGCTACAAAAGTGGCTGCTCTACTGAGTTCAACATGCTTTAATTTGTCATAATACTCAGCATAACATGTCTTAAAAATCTAGGCCCAAGGCTGTTATTCACTAAGCACAGTGCCTTGATGATTCACATTAGGTCAGTTGATGGTCTGGCAATTCTGAAAAACAAACTGAGTCAGACAGATGATAAAAAACACTTGAAATGGACAGAGGAAATAAACTAGAATTTTATTTTAAAAATTGACTGCAACAGCACTAAAGGGCATTATCATTATAGAAAGCATAAACCACCACTGTGGCTGGAACTGGCTGGAATAATAGGTCTATCCAGTGCTTTCCAAGTAGCAAAAACCTCTGGGTTTATCGAGTAAGGGGGTTACAGACATTATGGATGGAGTATATTTTTTAATTTAATCAAGCACACAGCACTGCTTTTAATGACACGATATTTCACCTTTCCTTGTCTTTCTGACATCTAATAAAAACTCAGAATATTACTGTTACTAAAGGAATTCAAATTGTGTCATCTTATGGTACCTCCACAGTCACATATTAGCTATTGAATAATTTCTAAAGCGATGCAGAGGATAAGGCAACTATTATTTTACCACTATCATTTATGTTCGACAGCAGCTGGCTCACCAGTCCCTGTATGTGTTGTTTGTGGCTTAGATGCACAATTTTGGGAATGGAACAGAATTAATTTATTGTGTTGGGAGAGTGTAGTAGACATGGGAAACAATCCTTACAATATTTTGATGGTCATGGGGGGTATCTCTTTTTCCAGGTTTATAGTGTTTTATGTTATGGTGCTTTTGGACATGACTGGGACTTGTAGGTAGTACTGCAGAACAGTAACTGATAATAATGAAATGCTCCTTCCTGAAGATGTGTAGCTGTGAGTTTTTAAAAAGTCTTGAGACTGCTAAACGAAATCTCATGGCATTATAGTTCATGTCTTATGAACTATTGCAGGAAAAAACAAATTAAGATGGGGGTGATGGTTCAGGGTTGAGGAATGATTAAATTTCAAATCAAAAGACTTCCTTCAAAAACTGAAACGAAAATTGGAATAAGGTGAGAGGGTGAACTCAAGACAATGTTTATTCTAAGTATGCACAAACCTCTTTTTGATGCTGTTTTCAAAATGATGCAGCAGTTAAATTTATTATACCCCTGGGAAGCATAAACCTTAGGGCCTGATTCCTCTCTCTACATAATAAGAATGGTGAAAAGTAGCCTTAAAGTAGATATAAATCGCATTTAAATCTTCTTTACAGCTCAGCAATGGTAGAAAGGAGCCTCAATATAAATGAGAATCAGGCCCCCAGTATCTATTTAACCCTTGGGCTTTGTATATAATTTTATTTGCACCTTTAAGAGATTTGCAGCGGGATTTTTAATCAGGATTCGGTGTACAGAAAGCTAAATGTTTTCATTGCCTTACAAGTAACTTTAATCATAGAGGCAGATCATTCTTTTTATTTCTCGAGAGGGAATGGTAGAATTTCCTGCCTTTGTGAAAACCAAGCTGAATGTTTCTGACACCCATAGTACAGTGTCAATTGGAAATTCACATTTCATGTAATAACAGACCATTTTAATTTCATGAGCTAAAGAATTGGTTTCCACTTGCAAATTGTAGCGAAGAAAGCAATATTGTCAGAAGAACCGGCACAGTGCTTCAAAAGATAAATCTATTGAATTAAATAAGAGGCTTTCATTACCTTTTACATTACATTTCCGTATAACATAAGCATTAATTAAACTCTTCATTGCTTTCTCCTATTCAGCAGAGTACTTGCTCAGTCTGACAAGAAATGCTGCCCAAGAAAACATGTGGTACGCAAACAGCCATTAAAATACACTTACTCAAGCAGAAGGGAAGAGTAGAAGGGGAGAAAGTTTTGGTGCATTTGGGCAAGTGGGACCTATCTACAGAAATACGTAATTTGTTTTTTCATGTTCTCACAGCACGACAGCTCCAGTGACTTGTAACAGGTCATCTCACTAGGTATTTCTCCAGGCATTTCGAATACAAACAGAAAGGAAGTAATTGTGTTTGGATTTTTCAGCATATGTTTATGAGGAAGGCTTCTTCAATGTGAGGAATCATTTTTGGCGTAAGACAGTTCTACCTTTCCAAGTATCAAAACGACTCTGTAAAGTGTGTCTCCCCTCCTGTGTGAGGAATGCCCAACTATGGCAAAGTTGTTGATACCAATTCAAAGTCTTCCCCATCAAGCAGTCAAGGCTGAAAGAGCTCTTTGGGTAGCCCATCTCCCTTAACTGAAAAAATATCATGTATATTTGGTTCTGACACATTTCTGTCTGTACTCAAATATTTCTAATTCCTTTTTTCTTATGATTCTAGGGGAACATTTGAGAATCTGCCCTCAGGAATATACATGTTGCACCTCAGAAATGGAGGACAAGTTAAGCCAACAGAGCAAGTTGGAGTTTGAAAACTTGGTGGAGGAGACAAGTCACTTTGTACGCACCACTTTTGTATCCCGCCACAAGAAGTTTGACGGTAGGCTGGATATAATTTACTTATTTTCAAGGTTATGGGATTTAGAAGTCAGTTATCCAGAATGAATTCCAATGTTCTTTTCTTTACAATTAGATATCACATTTGCAGTTGTCAGTTTGGCTAAGATAAGGGTTAACTTGCAGCTGGTGTGCTTATCAGCCTTGTGAGTATTGCCTTTAATTACAATAACATCAAGAATCAGACTGTTAAGCGCCTGCAGGCTTGGCTAATGTTGAAAAAAGAGATTAGATATGCATAGAGAGGTTTATAATTTTTGTCTCCTAGTTTCAAATGCAAAATTTAGGTTTGCAATTATGTTCACTGTTGCAAGATGAACTGTGGTTATCCCATGATTTTTGTTATTGCAAAGCAGTTTATTTTTTGTAGTCTGCCTTTTTGTAGCCTTAAGGCTATAGTTTTTTCCTGAATGATTTTCTTGTGATGTACAGAATCTCTTAGAGGGCTTCTGGCTTCCAAAAACTCAGGCGTCAGCTGCATTTAAGAGAGATTGTCATGCAAACCACTTAAGCAGTATCAAGCACATCTTCTATACCTAGAAAGAATTGACAAGGACAGTTTGAGGTTTTTATTTGTTTCTAATCAGTACTCCAATCTCTTCTGGTCCTCGGCTTTTGTATGATCTTTGTAAGATCAGGGGTTCAGTCTCACAATTTGCTAAATGCTTGTCTTTAATAAGGAGGTTTTATGGCTGTGTCTGTATTTGCAAGTCACTCTTTATTTTCAAGTCACACTGCATTGAGTCGTTTTATAAAGTGCAGATTAGCAAAGAGCTAAAGAGCTTCAGAATATTCAGTCATGGCTCTATCTAAATATGAAATCTGTATGTCTGTTGAATGTGTCCCCCTGAGCACTTGTGTATATGCATAAATTGGAAAGGGTCTGGCACTAAGAGGTGTAAATCATCATTTGAAAGAGGATTACAGAACTGCATCTTTGCATGTAGGCAGAAAGCCTGCAGACAAGTTCAGTAAAGCTGGCTAACCCCAAGTAGTGGTAGGAGAATGGTGGAAAGGTTATCTCTGAAGTTGGAAGCTGAATTAGAAGATCTGAGGTTGCATTCAGAGAAAAAGTGAAGATGTCCCTGACTCCGTAGGGTAATTCTGTATTATTCTCTTTATCCAATTAAAGATTTTTTTTTTTCATAATATTGATTCTTTCAATATGACACAGAAGGGAAGAAGAATTATAAAAGGAGGGAATGGGAAATGTATAATATGAGGATGAGCTGGAGAAAAGTCTCCAGCGGCAGATCAGATGTTATAATTTAGAAAGTGTCCTTAGTCCTTGGAAGGACTGTGATGTGGATGATTGTGCAGTGCTCTGCATTGCGATGGCTTCCCTTTTTAATATGAAGTTGGAACGTTTTGGGTAGTGGATGTTCAAAATTTTACTTGGCTCCAAAGGACCTAATAAAAAACCCCGAAGTTATGTGCGGTATTGCAAAATGAGTATGCAAGCAGAACAGACATTTCAAACCAACTATGGTACATACACTCATTTACCACAGAGCTCAGATGGTACCTTACTAATTTTTTGGCCTTTTTATATTGCAATGAACTTAAGCATATTATGGCTTTTTCAGTGACGTGAAATTCTGAATCTTAATAGTGATGGTAAAGTAAATAGCTGAAAGTTACTGACCCGTTGTAAATATTGAATTCTCGGGTTCTTATGGATCTGCTCTACAGAAAGCTGGATTAGAAGACTAAGTGGTTTCTTCTGGCTTATCATTGATGTTTTAAAGGGAATTTGCAATGTGAAATATTTTCAAAGAACAATTGAAATATTTGTATACTTTCAGTATTTTAATGCTATTCGAAAACTATTAAAAAGTTGTTCACTTATGTGGAAAAACTGCTTAATCTTTCTGGAACAGCAAATGCATTAATGGAAAAAATATATTCATCTAACAGGCTGTCTTTCAGTCTAAAACCAGCTAGGTTTGTTGCAGGTTAAAAAAGGATGATGCTTTTCAGTGTAAAGCAAATACTGGATTGTTAGATAATGTCTCTGTTTTAACTCTTCAAGAATCATCTTTTTGATTGTTTGTTTGTTTTAATTTGGTACTTTGGTTGCACAAGGGAGTTCAGGTACATGACTGCCATTTGACGCTAGTACACCAGAAATAACAAAACAAATACAGCCAACTGTGGTGATTTTATGGAAGTTTATCAAGAGCAGCATATCTAAGCAATAACAGAATATATGAACATTTAAGTAATGTTGAGATAGAGAGTATGTTAGCACTGGTCCCGTGAGGAGTTAATTTGAACTAGTATTGCTGCCGGCCTCTTTGTTTGCGCAGAGATTTATATAATTTTGCAAACTTTTAAAAGAGACATGGAAAGTCTTGTAGATTTTTGTGATTTTTTTTCCTGCCATAGCAGGCATGTCTTAGGATAATGCTAATCTTCACAACATAAGACTTACTAGGGTTGTGGGAATTCTTTGTTGAATTATGATCTGACCTTCATATGCCTTGCCTTTCTTATTTGCTTTGTCTCCCACAACCATAAATTTCAGCATAGATTGAATGATTTTTCATTCTGAAAGGTAATTTGAGATCTGTTTTCCTTTTCAGGATTTTGCCCCAGATTCCTAATCATGATCTAATCTACAAGAAACCTCAATCTGCTCTAATTTAAACATTGTCTCTTAAACCTCTGGTCAGACACAAATTCTTACACATAATCACAGAATCAGAGCATGGCTGAGATGTGAAGACACCTCTGGGCATGACCTGGTCAACCTCTGCTGCTCAAAGCAGGGTCAGCTACCACTGGTCACCCAGGACCAGGTGCAGACAGGTTTTGAATATATCCAAGGATGGAGACTCCACAGCCTCTTTGGGCAACTTGTGCCAGTGTTTGACCATCCTCACAGTAAAAGTGTTTTATTGTGTTTAGACAGAATTTTCTGTTTGTGCCCACTGCTTCTTGTCCTGTCACTGGGTTCTATTGTGAAGAGCCTCCCTCCATTTTCTTTACTACTTCCACCAGACATTTATAGACATCGATCAGATCCTCCTGAGCCGCCTCTTCTCCAGGCTGGACACTCCCAGCTCTCTCAGCCTCTGCTCATGTAAGAGATGGTCCAGTCCCTTCATTAATTCACTGCCCTTTGCTGGACTTGCATGTCCGTATCTCTCTTGTACTGGGGAGCCAGACCTGGACTTGCACTCCACATGTGGCCTTGCCAGTGCTGAGCCGAAAGTTCCCCTCCCTCAGCCTGCTGGCAATGTTCCTACATCATATCTGTGTCAGTTTTATATTTCATTTTACCTGAAGTGCAGTACTTTACAAAATTAACGTCTCTAAAAACAAGCAGCAGGAGAAGCTAAATATGACATTCATAACAGAGGACTTGAGAAACTATTAAGTGTTTTGGAACCAGCTATGATGAGAAGGAATTATGTCTGCCTTTTAACTGGCAATCAGTTGTTGCATCCTAAAGCCCTATACAATCTTAGTCATTTCTTATTCATTTGCCCTTCTTATTTCTAAGGGGCTGTCACTGTGTTGGAACTTTTAACTGCTCGACCCTTCTAGATTCTTTTTCTCCTAAGTGTTTTATTCCTCATAGCATGTGAGGTTCAAAGATGTGTCAGAGAGAAAGGTCTGACAACAGTATTTTTCATTCGGTTTCCATGTTCTAGACAATCAGTGTGAATGAGCATGAGTCACTACACAATGTAGTACCAGCTGCCAATTGTTTCTTGGCTGAGCCTTATTTGCAGATGTTTACATCTGTATTGTCTAGATCTGTATATTTGCCATTGCACTGCTATACTCAATGGCCATTTCAAATTAATATCTATTATACAATTTCACTAATGGGTGCATGAAGATCCAGGGAATCTTCTCCTGAGAATCTTGCCAAAGAAAGAAAGTCTTGAAATGAGAAAAATTCCGTTGAAACAGTAGGTGCTCAATTTTCCTAGTAAAGAATGCAATATCTGTTTCAGCAGTGGGACTCTCAAACCCTTCTAAAAACAGGAAAAGGAACAAAACACCCTTCCAGTAGACAGGAAACACACAGGAAGTTAAGAGATCCAGCAGAAGCAGTTTTTTCTTTTACGCCAAGGCTTTGGGTAGGACTAATCCGAATAAGCAGACTTGTAATGATCAGCTGTTTCCTGTTCCTAGCAATAGACATGCAATCTTGCTCCAGTTCTTGGACCTCCACTGCATACCTCAAAGCAGCTTAAAATATATTACGCTAGCAGTGTAGCTGTAATAGTATCATCTTATTATCACCAATTCCCTTGCATAGTGGCATTGCTGAGCAGCTGTTTCACAGACAAGCCAATTTCTTTTAAGTATTGCTCCATCAGCAGCTGGAACCAGCCTTACTGGAAGGTTTTGTCGTGAATGTTAACGAGGAGACAAGTAGCCGTTCAGTGACATTTTCTCACTAATCCTTTGAATAACTACAGGAAAATTGTAACAAATAATTTTAATTTAGGCTAAATAGATCTTAACCTGATAAAAGAGACTCTATCTCCTCATTCCCATTAAAAAAAAGTACAGTAGTAGTCCTGCTAATGGTGTTTAAAATGAAAGAATATCTAAGAATAGCTGTCATGAACTCGAACGGATGTGGGTAGCCTTCAGCAGAATGTGTGAGGCATGATGCCATTTAAGGAAAATAATCTGAATTAAGGAAAATAATCTGAATATCATAAGAACCAATCTGCAGCTGCATTGATCTGTCTTACAGGGTCATCGTTCTCCATGCTCCTTTTTTTTTTTACAGTCCAGGAGAACAGTGGTCTATACCCATTAGTGCTGCTTATATTTCTTACAGTCATTACCATCAGTAGCCATGTAAATTACAGGGCAGAAAAGAAAGGTTTGAAGGTAAACCCCCAAAATAATACCTGCAAGAACAGCTAGCATCCTAGAGACCCTGTATCCCCTTTTCTTTCCTTGCACAATTTATGAAAGAACTTGGAGAGAAAATAGTGTTTATGAATCTTTCCTTGATATTAGAGCTGGCAAAAATGTGTTTTGTGAAGCTGCTTTCCAACAAAGTAAGAACTTTTCAATGAGATGAACTCTCTATAGCCAGGTATAACTGCCTCAATAAACCTGGCAAAAAAGTGTGGAGAGTAAAATAAAGGAGATGCTGGAAGTCAGGATATGCTGAGGTCCAGTTGCATGGCCAATACAAGTCTTCTGTCCTCTGCTGCTCCTTCCTCCCACGCTTGCTGCCCAGCTTGAGCCCCAGCTCACACCTGGAGCTGCACTGACCTCTGTGGACTTCTGCAGAGGAGGGGGTGCAGCGACACAGGACCCCACTTGCACACTCTTGCTGTCATGGTCAGCAGGTAAAGGACGGACTTCCAGCAAGATTTTTTTTTTTTCACGCTTGATATTTTTGGGTTTAGTTCTGAGCAAAGTGGTGGTATTTTGTTTTGGGGTTTTTTTGTTTGTTTTACAAGATCTCAGTGTCGCTTTGCAATGTGTTTCCCATCAAATGCAAAATCCATTGCAGAACAGGTGGATTTTTAAAACTCTACAACTGTTTGGCTGTAACAGTGCTTGCAGGGCCGTGGTTTATGTATAATTCATCTACTGTTTTAACACACTACATAACTTCTGCACTTGCCAACATACAGGCCTTAGAGCAGATAGAAGCCTTAACAAAAGGTAACATCTGCTGGCTTGTAGTATGTAACTGCTTGCAAACCTTTGCTGGACATCTGGTGCAAGTTTCTAAACTTTAAAGAGATTCTCGATAAAAGATTTCTTACCTTATTTTTGACTGGAAACATTAATTTGAAAATAAAAGATTCTATACATGATCCAAATCCTATCAGAGGTGATAATAGCCAATTCAATTTCAGGGTCTAATCCTCTAAGATTTGCACTGAGATTACTGTTGATGATTGTTTCATATATTATGTCAAAATTTGTTTGTAAATTACATTAGATCTTTGGGTTTTTTGCTTTTTTTAATCACCAAAAGAGCAGAATGGCAAGCCTACAAAACTTGGAAAGGAAGGGTTGGCCCTGTAGTAAGAACAGTTTCCAGCCAGGAGTGCAAATTCCCATAACCCAGTCAAGGAACTTCTGCAGGAACTTGTGTCTTCTGGTGCTCCCTGCAGCTGAAAATGCACTTCATGCAGTTGGATGGCTTGTCCTCTCTGTTGTTCCACAGCTTCATTTGCTGAGTGCAGCTGGTCAGTGGAGCATGTAGTCTTCTAACCAGCTGCATCAGGTTTATGAAGCTGCAAAGCGAAGGACAAGCTGCTACCCTGTACTGGAAGAGACGGACGTGACCCACGCTCAAATGAATCTCTTTAGAAAGGATGTTGTCCGAGTACAGCCAAATCCAAACAGGGCTTGAAAGGGCAGAGATCCAGTGCTTTTCCTGTTAAATAGAAAGCAAAATTTGCCTTGCTGAATATTAGATGTCCACGGTGTAGGGAACTCCTGTAGGTTCCCTCGATAGTCAGTAGGGAATGGTAGGTGCAAGTCATGGTCGTCTAAAGTTTACACCTCAAGTAGGTCAGGAAAAATCTCTCCCTGAAGTGCTTATCTCTCTGTATTGATTAGAGAGAGCATTTAGTTCAGACATAGAGACTATGGACTTACAGTTTTGTTCAGATAAATTCTGCTCCAAGGAACAGAATAATGGAGTGAAACATCTAAAACTCTTTTGATGCCCTCCTTGTGCTTTATTTGCCTCTTTTAGAAAAGTAATCCTTTTTTTTTTTTTCCCTGTAGTATTTTGTTGGTAAAAGGACATTAAAAATATTGAGGCAAGTAAGCACTATGGCAGTCAGTTATTATCTTATGCCTGTTGAAAAAAACTGTGCTGTTGAATTCAAATGACATTTAATCTTCTCTGAAGTTCTGCATAGTGTATATTTTTAATATTTTATGATAGAAATTGTTTTCTGAACTTAGTGTTCAAAACTTAAAGATACTAACCCATAAGTAAAATTACTGATTTACAAATACTAAAAATCCTGTGATTAAAGATGCTTCATATGCATATGGACAAGAATAGGATTCAGAAAGGACTCAGCCTCAAGTCCATAACACTGATGAAAGACATCGGTCTCCTGACAATCAACCATCAGAGGCTCTGTTACCTATACCTAATTCTTACTCTGATGGTAGGTGCTCACCTAACACACAGCAAGGACAAAACCGTGCTATAAGAATCAAAAATAAGGACTGTATATAAAAAACAAGCTACAAAACAAGAGTATTCACCCATGGTTTCAGCACCCCGGATAATAGGAGCTATACGCTTATAATTTCTCATTTGTTGTCCTCAACACTCATTAAATGCAGAAATACTATTTTTTAGATTAATCTCTTGACTGTAACGCATAGGCATTGTTGTCTTTTTGCTGCCCTTCTTTTCTTAATTCTTTTGCCTGTGTGTCCAAACAACTGGGAAATTAAAAGCAAACTTAAAATAATGTATCAGGAAAGGATCTTGGAATCTTTGAAAAATGATTTAGTGAATCTCTGTCCCTATATCTCTGCTTATCTAAAAGACTTTTTAGAGCTTATTTTAAATTAAAGTTTCCTTTATTCCTTTTACCTCTGCTCTGCCTTTTACCAGAAAAATTTGGAAATGGCTCTTTTTCTGTGAGGAGTGTCATAGGAATGTCACTTTTAGCAGTAAGAGAGATCCTTTAGAAAGAGAAGGGAACAATATGTTTATGTGCGATAAGAATACTTTTAGAGATAGTTTAAAAGCAGGCACATTAAGGTCCACTGTGCTATACTTAATGGTAACTACAAAAATCGCATATATAAATCAGAGCTAACAGATCTTCAGCAAGAAGACAGGAAGGAAGTAGCACAGGGGTATTGCTTCTGAAGTCTTCCCTGCTTGCTATACATTCGCTCTCATTCTATATCGATAGCTGAGAGGTAAAAAATAAACACGTGCTGCCTACATTGCCATAGTGCTTGTAGAAAGGAGTAGCAGTCGGTGTCTGTGTGGGCAGCCCTGCTCGGTGCTGGTGAGGGCTGACAAATGCTGGTGAGCCTAACACTGTGCTTGCAACCCAACTGCTAGGTGTGATGCCACCACAAGTAGCGCAGTTGCTGCTGGCCGAACTGCTACAGACAAAATAAAAGGAGATCACCAAGATATAAACTCTACTAGATTATCCATACTGCACTATTTCTTGCTTGTTGGTACTTCGTATGGACATTCAGGTGTTGTTTCTGAAATCTTGGGACTTAAAAAAATGCAGGACTCAATAGATAGAGACACTTAGATCACTGAAGTGTTCCAATTTTCCGAAATATATTGGAAAACTAACTTTCACTGATTCTCCATAAATTTTTTTATGGATTCCTTTTCTAAATATTACTGATACAGTTCTCACTCTTTCTCTTCTTGAGATGCTTACATAAATTAGGATCTTCATTTTCAGCTTTGCTGTGTTTTCCAAATTATACTGAAAAGGTTTTGCTTTGTGTATTTATTGGATATGCATCACATGCTGAGTTTACTCTGGGGTATGTATAGATTCATTTGCAAGTTTTATCAGAGATAAACCCCTACAGTTTCTTCTGTTTGTAATCTGTGTGCTTTATGCATTCAGAACTATATATCACTGAAACATCAGCTGAATGTTTCAGCAATGTGCAGGTCAGTTACCTGTCATTAACAGCAGTGATATTGCATAGAGCAGGGGATTAGCTGGGAAAGGGGGAAAGAGAGAGACAGAAGTAGGACCCAAGATACTGTGTCATGTACTATGACTATAATAATGTAAAGGACAGTATATGACTTACAGGAGCAATCTTAGATGGGTAACGATGCAGCTTTTGTGGAAGACAGACTTCATATTAGTGGAGAGACCGATGGCAGACACTGTTGCTACTTGAACTGTTCTTTGAAGCTACACCAGAAATTTTAATCAAATGAACAACAAACCTTAAGGCCTTAAATATATCTTCTTTAATATATGGCAGGTTATGAATTTAGCATTCTTAGGTGAAATTATTTCCTGTGAATAGATATTTTCTCGTGGTATCTTGGGAGCATCTAGAAGCCATTCCCTATATCTGAATTAGGAAATTCATCAACACGCAGCTAAAAGGCTGTCCTTGCTCTTGAATAGCTACGCTTGAAGTGAAAACATATGTGAAGCATCAAGGAGGTGAAAACAGCTCATTTCAGTAACATAGGACATTTTCTGTCAAGCAAATCTCAGCAACATCATGGCCAAAAAAAGGCAACAGGAGATAGTTGTTGAGTACTAACTTCAGTGAGTGGGTACAACCTATGTGATTTACTTTTTACTGTGGCAAGAGCAACTTTACTATGCAGGTACTAAAACTGCACTGAGGAAATAAATTCTGTTGTTTTCTGCTTTTTCATTCCTCTGACTTTGAAGCATTTTCATATGGGTGTGCAGCTTAAGAAAGGAATAAATTTAGGAATACTTGTATAAAAGTTGAACCAAAATTTGGTAGTATCATCAAGTAGCTGCTGGAAGACCAGGTGATCTCTGCTTGATGTGAACTAGTTTTTGCAGCATGTAAAATCTCTAGAGGGGAAAAATATGACAAGCTTTCAAAGAACAACAAGAAAGGGATGTATATGAAAGAATGTAGACTAGGAAATTCCCTATTTTCTCAGAGCAATTAACTATTAAGACTAAGGAAATAATGACTGCATTTTTTAATTTTCAAAAGCTGGAAACAATTGCTTAAAGAAAACACTTTGTTTCAATCACCACACAAATCAAGAAGCAAGATTTGAAGTTGAAATATGTATTTCTTGTTAACAAAGTGCTATACACATTTTGGGTTGAATTTCAGTAAATTCAAATATTTTTAAGGATTTCAAATGGATACTAAAGGTTATTTTCAACTGAAAAATCCAACATTTGTATTTAAAAATGAGGAAACAAATTATTATAAACTGTCTTCCAATAGTATGTTTTATGGCACAGTGAATTTGTGAAATGCATCAGCACTGCATTTTTAATTTTTACAAGTTTCTAATATTAACACTTTGATCAACTTTAAAAAAAAAAATCTCAAAGACTCCCAGGAAATTAGTGGGTTTTTTTGGTGTCTAATGTTGTATTTGTCTTAGTAACATTCCTGACACTCCTACAAGTAAATAACATATTAATTTAAGCTTTCATTAAATAACCTGCAAGGGGAACCTGCCTAACCTTCTCTAGTGCCTAATCAAGTTTCGGTACTGGCCATGAGCCGAAGATGCTTCTAGGCTATGTGGAATGGATCCCAGAGTCTCAGATATCTCAGGATCATTTTTGGACTCTACTCAAACCCAGCTAGCTGGGATCTGCTGCCTAGAGCAAAGAGCTACAGCTAGTGGAAAGCTACAGTTGTCTGCTTTACAGCGAGTTGCCCAGAAGCCATCCTTTTCCTGTATATATTCTATCTTTGAGATTCAGCTTCCTGTTTTGATACCAAAACATACATGATCTGATATTTTAAAAGGCCGCTGTACACTTGTAAGCATGTTGGTATTCAGCTTCTAACAGTTATGATTTATTTATTCACGCATCGGATTTTAAGTCTAAGTAAAGGTGCACAGGCTTGATCATTCTCATCTAATTGTATATCAATAGAAGATTCTTTTTTGTTTGTTTCTATTAGCTGAATGCTTGAACCAGTGAAAATTCCACGTTTAGTGAGGTTCATTACAATACCACATCCTACTTGGTCCAGTTTTGCCAAATGAACGCAGAATCTGATAATTCTTGGAGTTTACTTTTTAGACTTTTCTTGTAACAATGCAGTCAATTGGAATGGCAACATTTCAGATGGAGGCAAGATGCTGTTAAATCAAACAACCTTCTTAACTACTCCTCAGCTGTATTGTGCACCCTGTACCACAGATGTCGATCCTGAAGTGCCTTGTCTGAAAAATCACAGTGGCATGAGAACAGTTTGGAGATGAGGACGAGAAATGGAGAGCTGAGTGCTGCTAGTAACAGTTTTCCAAATAGGCTCATGAGGAATTCCTGCTGTCACACGTTCCTGTCTCTAGGCTGCTTCCTGGGATTTGTTCTCAAAATGTCATTAATAAACAGAAGTCCTCCAACACATTCCTGCTTAACTGCTCTTCTGATGTTTTGGCATAGCCATCATTTTATCAACAATAATTATCAAGACATTATAAAGATTCAATTTTGTTGTGTTCATTCTATTGACTTAAAGATATTATTTAGTAGATACACAGTTGTACTATTTAAATATCAATCAACCCTTGTCTATGTCACACTCTTTACACTGGGCATAGATATAATTCCAAATGCCAATAAGTAGATTGAAACAAATAAATTAGTATTCTGTGGAAGCTTATGTCCAAGCTGAAGTTATTTTAATGTGTTATATTTTTTTCAGCAGTTCACTGACAGTGACTAGCTTCTCAAGCAGCCTGAATGGTCATATAATTAAAGATAGGGATAAAATAAAATGCCTTGCAGGACAGGGATCCCTATGTGACAGCTTCTCTGTTAAATAAAAATGAGATGTTAAATATCAAGTGATCATTAAGGAAATTTAAATTAAGAAGTCATACAGCTATTTTACTGGAAATTACCCTACAACAGACTTTTTTTTTTTGCCCAACATTTTATTGTCATATCACACTCCTTGGATAAATATGGGCATATCTTTATTATTTTTAGCAGTTACAGTGTCATGCTATCTCTGTATAGATGTAATCACTGAATCTGGATCTGTCTTATTAAATCTGCATGCCCTTGTATAAGTCCTTCTTTTTATTCCAACACAAAATATCATTGAAGTAGAAAAGCCTTTGGAAAGTGAAAGAGAAACAGGAAGAAGTTTTCAAATGGCTCCTCATGGAAGGAAGGCACTGTTTGCTGGTCTGAGGAATCTGAGTGTACCCAAATTCTACTTTTCTCTGATTTTGCACAGTTCTTGGAAAAAAAAAAAAAAAAAAAATTGTCAGTTCAAAGTAATAATTGACCAGTTCTAACATCAGAGACAGAGAGACAATACTATTCTTGCCAGGATAATATCATGCTTAACTGTTCACCGAGAAGCCCAAAAGCATAGGGATTTATTTGGATTTTCTGATACCTTACATTTCTACGTTCTCTTCCTTAATATGGCTGTTTTTTTGAATTGGGTTCTTTCAAATGCGCTGAAACTCATGACGGTACATAAAACTAGAAATATCCCTCTTCAGTTCTTAGCCCAGGGATAAGTCTGTGCTGGACCTAAACATATGCAGGTGTAATGCCAGGCGTTTGCACGGGGATCTATTGCATTTTCAGCTAATGTATAAAATAAAATGCAGCAAGCCAAAGCAATGTTGCGCCCACCAGTTTTAGAAAAGCACTTTGAAATAAAACTCGTTATCCTCACCTTCACCAGTGCTATGCTCGTGATTTATGCAGTTCCATTGCTGAGAGGTGTGTTTCTCTAGCGTGAGCTGGTTTTCTACTTACGCATCAGTAGGTCGCTCACTAAAACTTTATCACTGTTGCAGCGGTGTGCCCGGGAGGAAATGGTTTTATTCATCTGTTTCTAAAGAGGCGCATGGCAGAAGAGTGATGCAGAAGAGGAAGGGAGGATTAGAGATGAGAGAAGGAGAGATGAGAACTGACTATACTGTTACGGTGGCCTTAGTCACATGGATAAGTGTTGAAACCTGGTGGCCAGAGGAAGGTCACCTCAGCAAGGATACCTCACTGGGCAACCTGCAGGGCTTTATTGCTGTTGCAGCCAATGGATTTATTTGTCAAAGGTTGCAGGTTCTGGTGAATCATCTAAAAGTGTGAGCAGGAGAAGGCGGCTGTTTATGTGAGGATTGTTTACCAGCAGGAATTTTTTGTTGTTGAGGATTATGTAGCATGTCAGTCTGCTCCTCCTGGCACCTGTTTTTCCTCTTCAACGCCAAAGAGGCTTCAGAATGCAAGGAGTATCTGTAATTAGGCCTTCAAATGCACAGCAGGAAAGGAAACAATCTTAGCACAGCATAAAAACAATAGCAGTTTCCTGGTTTGACTAAAATTTCTAAATGTCCTGATCTCTTTGATTTGCTTCTCTAACACTGCTCTTTACAGATTCCCCAACTAGAAAACGTGTTACCATGCAGAATGGCAATGCCCCTATCTATAATCTATGTTGTATTTATTTAATTTTACTATTTCAAGCATATCCAGGAAAGCTATAATCCATATTTATGTTAGAACTAGCAGTGAAGTGAGAGGCTTTTTACATAAGTTCTGGAATAAAAACAAAACAGCATTATTGGGGAAAAAGCACACACACTGACCATTTAAGGGCATGTTTTGTGCATCCCTAATGCAACACTGTAGGTATGCAAAAGGTATCCCTGGCCGTTCTATTGAAAGGTCTCAAACTGAAACTCAAGTGATAATATTGCTTATGAGTTTGTATGGTACTGTTCATGCCCATGGGAACTTAAAAAGTTTGTGCTGTGGCCATGTGTTGCTTGTTTGTTGCTTGCTCAGTATTTTTACTTGTAGCTTTTTTGTGGCTTTTTTAAAATTATTTTTTACATAAGGAGATGAATATCATTCTTGACCTTGCATTTTAAGTGTTGTACCGTTACTGGACATAGTGGTAGCAAGATAATTTTCTGATGTCTATGCACATATAAAAGGGCAAAGCAAGGAATCTTTATCACGAACGCATTTTTTTGTATTAAAATATTAAAAGTCATGTAAAAGAATACTTCTGCTTGCAAAGATTTAAAAGGTACTGCCTGAAGTTACTCTTGTTTGAATGAGTGACCTTTGTTTTCATTGCATCCAACTTATATACAGGACCTCAACTTTCCTAAGTGTGAGTTCTTTCCTTCTGTCTTTTTTAAAATCTTATTTTGCTACTCAGACCTTACATATCCTCTCACTTGAAATTTCCTTCATTAATATGAAGCCTGGTTATAATCAAACTCATATTGTTCAAGAATTCTAGGTGTCAAGGATCTACCACAAGGTCACCTTACTATGATGGTCTTGCATACATGGTCTTGCTGACTTTAAACCAGCTAAACTGGTTTAGCATGTTAAATCAGCAAAAATGTGCTGTGGTTTCTCCAGATGAAAGAAAGGAGTGGAAGGGACAGATAGAGAGAGAGGTGAAACAGTGTGGACATGTAGTATGGCAAGTAACTCTTGGAGATAAGAACAAAAAAAACTGTCAAAAGACCAACAAAATTAGGAGGTGGAAATTTTGAGAAGGAGAAAATTGATAACCTATTGCTTGGCTCTCTGCTTCTGCTCAGCTGTGACATAAAAACACCAAAGTAGCAATGCAGATTTCAGACTCCTAGGAAAGGAATAGACCCTGCGCTCCCACCAGTGCCTCATGACTTAGTCTATTTAAAAGACTTTATTGGACTACCCAGTGAAACAGCACACTATCAAATTCACTAATAGACCATCTACGAACAAGTGCAGCAAGTTCTGCAGCAGCTAAAAGGCTTCTTCTCAGCTTCTGTTTGCAAAACATGTGTGAGTTAATGGAGTATCACATTTATATAGTGCTGGGGCATTGACCTGAAGTCTTGTCAGGAAATAGATCCAGGTTTTACCAAGATATTCTGTGCTTTACAATAGAAACAGCCCACATATTCTAATAGCACCATTGTGTTATTTGTTTATTAAATAAAAAATGTGGATGACAACTTTACTATCCATGAATCTTTACCATCTATACATTACTCTGCTGTTCTTTCTTGGAGTGAAGCTATCTTCCAAATAAGTCTAATTTATTTGTGTTTACCAACTTAATTACTGAGTAAACCAGGGCAGAGATATTTTACAGTAACAATCACAGTTTGTATGTCTAGGGTAAAGAGAATAATCTGGTTTTGTTTCCAAAGAGTTCAGTGCCATTTGGTAAGGAATTTGGGGAATCATTTAGAAATGCCTAGAGAGCAGGGCACTTGTAAGGCCACATTCCCTGTCAAAGCATGATTCTGAGATTAGTCACACAGATAATGAATATATAGCACTTTTCTGATGCTAGTAGCAATCTGTCATATTTTAACTCTTGAACATAGAACATGCTTCTTGATTATCAGGCTGTTAAAGTTGTTATCTCTTCTTCAGTAAGATATGAAAAAAGGCTGAAAACAGATTCAGCAATTAGAATTCAGCAGATAAATTAACATGGTCTGAAAAATACAATCTTCTACCCCATGGACTACCAAAAAAGACAATTATGAGTTGCATATTCATCCTCCAAATGACAAGGCTTGTTTTCAGATCTATATCTGCTTCAAACATTTCTGAAATTAGACTGAAGACACTTTGCTGAAAATTTGTAGTCAGATTTTGCAGAGTTGTTCTGCATTGTTATACTTTAATCAAATACATAATTCTCTCTAACCACAAAGACATATTATTCACGAGGGGATGAATATGCAAAGGATTGTTGTCCTAGAATGACAGAGATGGAAATCGTAGGTGTTAAATGAGAATGTAAACCACATAATCCTAAACCTTTGAACTGCAAGGATACTAACTCATTTTTTCAAGCAGTTTAACCTGTCCAGATCTTGAAAATTCTTCTGTATGTGAAGGAGTCTCAGACATCTTTTGTTTTTCACTCCATGTATTTTCATTCTACTATTTATATATTCTCTTGAATATTTTAATAATTTAAATCAAGATTGTTAATTAAAGTCTGGCAAATTCTCTGTATAAGTAAATATTCTTATAATACTCAAATAACTATAAAGATGATGAAGAAACTGAGGTACATAAAAGCAGTTTGACTTTTTCGAGGTCACACAATTTGGTAGCAATGACATTGCAAATGCAACAACATTGTTTTGGACCCTTAGATATAACCTCACCTTTCTTGATATTAATGCCATAAAGTTTTTAGAGACATTCATAGTTTTTCTTGATCTTCATTGATCCAAGCTTTTTCTGTAAGCAAGAATTCTTTTCTCTCCTAGTTTAATTTTCTCTCACAGTCACTTTTTACTATTTTTTTGTAAATTCTTTTCAGTTTGGGTAGAACTGTATAGAACTGTTCGGATTCGCACACACGACATTCAGTAAGTGCACCATGTTGCTCTAGAAGGGGCTTCTGTTTTACAATGTCACGTTCCTTTGCCTTATGAAAGGAAACTGATTTTTTTTCTTTGCTGCAACACTGTGTCACACATTAACATTATTTTTATTACCCTCAGGTCATTTTTCCCCAGGTATTCCTGTTGAAATTTTTCTTATTTGTCTTAAACACATTCACTTGTAATTTTCTAGATAGAACCTGTTCACTACTGACTGCCAATTTTTACTTTCAGCGCTACAGGCTCTTTTGTCTTACCTCTGTATTAGTTGCTGCAACACCTCCCATTTTGGAATAAACCACAAATTTAATTAATGTGCTGTTTACTCCTTCTTCCAGGTGATTAATAGATAATTCGTTCGAAAATAACACCCATTAGTTATCTGACACAAGCTCTTTGGGATATACTACTAACATAACTAATTAAATTGCTGAAATTCTGCCATAACTTCTTCTCATCATTGATCTTTCAAAACAACAGTGCTCTTGTATTGAATTTCTGCTGTCCTACTTCATGCCAGTTTCCCACAGTTAGAGTGGATTGTTGAACCCCAGTTATTTATCAAAGTGAGCCTTTTTCTTTAGATCTGTTAACCAAATTGCAGTAGACTTGCAGCCTTCTTAGATTCAGTGTTCATAAAAACATTTACGGTTGGCAGACACTAAAACTGGTTCCGTGAGTACCATTACTGCATTCACCACTCCGTTTTCTGTTATCTCACTGGGTATTACTGTGCCTAGTATATCTCTGAAATGTTAAATAACTACTCATCTTTGTTTTTCTCAAATTTTCTCCAAAGTGAACAAATAAATATATTTTTTCACTAGGCCTGGCTAGGTTTTTGTTTTAGCTAGTAAATTCTGTCCAAGACACCAAGGCATCATTCTGTAGTGAGCTAAAAATAAATCATGAATATCAAACTTCAGCACATCTTGCAGCACTTCTTAGCAGAACTTCCTGACTATAGGCTCTGTAGGTAAGAACTTCAAGTACAGTTTCTCTATCAGGAATTTTGTTTCAGTTGCCGAATACTTTCTATCTGCCATATTTCTATACAGAACTGGAAAACCAATGTTATCCTCATGTCACACCTAACAACAGTGAACAATAGTTCAGCTCAGTGATACCTACTTATTCCTCCTCTTAAGACTATGTCTTCTTCATAAAGACAGGACGACACTGTCATTAAGGCTGGAGAGAGATTTTATGCTGCTTTCTTCTGGCGTGTACTTGATGTCCACGAGCCAGCTTTGCTCATAACTTTCAGAAGAGGAAGAAGGGTATTGCTTAGCAACATATGCACTTAGTAAAGTGCAAATTCATTTTGCTGCAGCTTCTGGCTTTTATTCTTTCAACCTCCTGTCCAGCTATGCCACATTATTTGTCCTCCAAGAATGTGTTCTTATGTCATTGGTACTGGAAAGTGGCAGCTGTTGCTAAATAATGGTGTTTGAATGATAAGGATACTCTCTGGTAGAATTAACTATTACAATCAACTATATAAATAGTAGTGACTGCATACCCAGAATGTCAGCATATCTATATAAAACAGACAAACAAGCAAACAAAAATATGTACAGGTAAAAACAAACAAACAAAGGAAATAACAAACATTAAAAAATCAAACAAAAACATCAAACAAACAAACAAACAAAAACCCCAAACATCAACAAAAAAAACCCCTAACCATTGTGTCTCTGCAGGACCAAAAGTGAGTCCAGAGGCTAAAGCACAGGTGTACTCAGCAGAGCCCTATGGTCAGAAATGTGTAGGAAGAAAAAATAGAAACAACCAGAAAACTGGAAAAAGTTACGTGTTCTATGTCTTCGACAGATGACAAGATGATAGGATTCTTGTTTGCAAATACTACAAATAAAATTAAATGCCTGTTCCTTCAACTGACAACGTACAATACATGTAATTAGTTTGCTGGCTGACCTAGCACCTGCCTGTTACAGCACTTAGCTCTGAGCTATCCAGCACCTTAAAGCTCTGTTCTCAGAGGACTGATGGGAATCAGGATGTCATCTTGAGCCTTTCTCTTGAAATATTTGTGCAGAGAATGCCAAGTTAAAGTTCTTCTATTCCTTATACAGCTATTGCTTGAAGATAGCTTATTAGTGAAATGATTGATTTATGCTTTGACCTTTACTTTCAGTAAGTGATCTGTTTGTCTTTGCCTCAGAAAGACAGAAATGCATGTCTTATGAGGTAGCCCTGCCATGATTTCAAAACATGCTATTTTAAATGGAAACAATTAAGCCTGGTATTTGAAAATGCTGCATGTGGAATATTTCAGTAGAGAGGATGGTATTGACAAAAATGTTAAGAGTAATTACTGTGAATATACCTTTATGTGACCTGGAAACCTGTCTAAGATGTACCTGCTTTGTGTATAGCTGTATACCCTTGGAAACATGAATAGATGTTAGTGTTTATTCACAGAAGGTTGCAGAAAGGAATTCTTTTAGTCAGATGTCTCGTAACTAATGTTTAGAACATCTGAATGACTCTGAAAACACTTTATCTGTTTATTGCTCAGTAGTTTCAAGTTAATGTGGTTTAGTTTTAAGGCTTGATATGGGAAATAATAGACACCTCCAAAGAATAAGAAGTGGAGATATTTAGGAATTTAATATGTCTATTATTGATTCTTAATCTGCAAGTATGATTTTACAGAGTCTATTGCCATCCCTAGAAACAGCGCTCTGAAAAAATGAATACAAATCTATGATGTCCTGAAGTGTGGCAGGTGCTGGCTGTGTCATTTCAACATCAGTTTGGGGTTCAACAGCCTTGCAGGACTGAGATTGTCAGTTTGCAGGTGTTAAAATTAAAAGACTGTGAGGCCAGCTGCATTCAGGCACTGCGAGTGCTCACGGCAGGCATTCAAGGGCAAATCATGCTTGAACAACCTGATTGCCTCTCCGACAAAGTAACTGGCTCTGCAGATGAGGGAAGAGCCGTGGAGGTAATATACCTTGACTTTGGTAAGGCTTTTGACACTGTCTCCCACAGTGTTCTCATTTGGTAGCTGAGGACACCCTGGCTGCCTAATCTGACTGCTACGTGGGTAGAAAATTGTCCAGGCTGTCAGGCTCAAAGGGCAGTGATCAGTGGCTAGATGCCCAGCGGGCAGCTGCTGAAGAGAGGCTACCCAGTACACTAGGAGACTAGTGCTGGGGCTCATAGTGTTCAGCATCGTTGTCTGTGACCTCAATGGTGACACAGAATAAGCTTCTTACTTGGCACAAAGTTAGAGGAAATAGCTGATGTGAGGCATCTGAACTTTGGTCCAGGCCCTGATGAAGGCAAACCTGGACTAATTTCATAGAATCATAGAATCATTTTGGTTGGAAGAGACCCTCAGGACTGTCAAGTCCAACCATAACCTAACCTAACTCTAGCACTAAACTATGTCCTTAACAACCTTGTCTGAACACCTTTTAAACACCTCCAGGGACAGTGACAGGGATGGTGACTCCACCACTTCCCTGGGCAGCCTGTTCCAATGCCTGACAACGCTTTCTGTGAAGAATTTTTTCCTAATATCCAATCTAAATCTCCCCTGGTTCAACTTGAGGTCATTTCCTCTTGTCCTGTCACTTGCTACTTGGGAGGAGACCAACCCCCTCCATGCTACAACCTCCTTTCAGGTGGTTGCAGACAGCGATAAGGTCTCCCCTCGGCCTCCTTTTCTCCAGGCCAAACAGCCCCAGCTCCCTCAACCTCTCCTCATAAGACTTGTGCTCCAGGCCCCTCACCAGCTTCATCACCCTCCTCTGTCCTCTTTCTAATACTTCAATGTCCTTCTTATGATGAGGGGCCCAAACCTGAACACAGTATTCAAGATGCGGCCTCACCAACCCCGAGTACAGTGGCACAATCACTTCTCTAGTCTAGGATGCTGTTGGGCTTTTTGGCCACCTGGGCACACTGCTGGCTCAATTCAGCCAATTTGAGGACTGAGTCAACAGGAACCTCATGAAGTTCAATGAGGAGAAGGCAAAAGCTCTGCACCTAAGGATGACAAGCCTTCTCAGAAGACTGGTAGCGACCTAGGGGTCAATGTGGATGTCAGGCTGAATATTCAACAGTTTTCTTTTTGTCTTATTGCAACAAACACATATACTGGGATATTCAAGAAGCGTAGCCAGTGGAGAGAAATTATAACCCCCCTTTACTTAGTACTGCTGAGGCCACATCTAGAATACTTCATCCATTTTAGGCTCCTACTTCAAAAGAGGTGTGAAGAAATGGGAGAGGGTCCAGTAGAAGGTTATAGAGTGGTCAGGGACCTATAGCAACGTGTTATACAAAGAAAATCAGAGAGAATTTGGTTTGTTTAGTCTGACAAAGAGGAAGAAAAAGGAAACTGAAGTAGCTCCTCATAATTACTTAAAGGACATCTAGTGCCAGAACCATACTCTCTTCAGAAGTGCCAGATGATATAACAAAGGACAATGGCCACAAATTGCAGCTTGAAGGCTTCAAGTTAAAAAGAAAAATCTCTAGGAAGCAGCATAGCCCTGGTGCAGGCTGCCCGGACAGGCTGTGGGATCTCCATCCATTAAGATTTTCTTGGTCTGGATGGATAAAGCCGCAGTTGGCCATGCGTTTAGTGAGAGGCTGGGTTAAAAGACCTGTAAAGGTCCCTTCCAACAGGTATTTCTGAGATTCTCTGGTTTTGTCTGGTTGCAATATCTGGAGTAGCCAGAACAACAAAAACTTCAGATATTTTAGAGTTTTAAAAATCTTAGCTAGGAGTTACAAGCAAATGGTGTATATATTGAAAAGGAAGCAGGATATTCTTAACCAAATATGTAGTAGAGCTGTGTAGGCCCAGGAAAGTTAGCCTTATGTAGAAAGCTGCAGAAGTTTCCCTTCTTGTGTTCCAGTTTCATTGCCCTGTGAACATTTATACTTCTCTTTTCTTGCTTTCCTCAGGCTTGGTAATATAGTTGTACAGAGTTTTTGCCTGTGGAAATCAAATGTATTCATCACCTTGTTCTGATCTGAATTATGTCCCAATTTCAATCTGCCTGTACTTTTTCCACTAGCATTCCAAACACTGGCCTTTCATTTTCTATTAATTGAGGTATTTATGTTGCTCGCTGTTGTTCCCAGTTCCTGTTGATTCTCCTTCTTTACTCAGGACTTTAATATTAAAGGTTAGTCATCTGCTTGATACTTGATCATTTCCATTTAGCTTAGTTCCTTGTGCTCTGCATATTTGGCACCTCTCCCTCTGCCTCCCTCTCTCCCTTCCTTTCTGTCTCCTTCTCTCTCTTTTTTGAAAGGGGATGTCAGCCAGTGTGTGGATGTCTTCATCTGAGCAAATTGTCTCAACTCCCTTGATAGTCAGTGGAAGGAAATAAGAACTCTCAGGACACAATGTATTTCCTACTTTAGAATAGATTAGATGAATACATCTTATATGTGGCTCCTTTTCTCTATTGACTACACGAGAAATGAAGATTAACCCTCTCAGATGCATGTCATGGGTATCTAAAGTTAGGTAAGTTGATATCACAATAAATCAAAGTGGTCAGAGCCAGAAAGAACGATGCTGCCACTATCCCACAGTAATAGGAGCTATTCTTTCTTTATGTCTTAAGGGCTTGTCATTCCTTCCATTTTCAGTTTCTTCTGCCTAAATTTCTGTGTTGGGTCTTGTGTTTCCCCCTATTTTTAAGCTTTTTGATGACAGACACAGAGTATGGAGACATACTCCCCTCCTTTTTGTGCAGCATCTTCTGTGTGCATATATCGGAAGGTTTCAAGCACTGAAATCACTTTTCACACTCACAAAAATGACCGAAGGGTCACAGTACTAGGTACCTCACTGTTGGATCTGTAGATACAAATTTCACCCAACAGAAACAGAATAGATTTTTTTTTTTTTCTGGCTATTTCCTTTTCATCTTTTACATGCCAGTTAACTTATTGGCCTCTGTTATGTTGAATACCATCAATGTTCCCCAATCTGAGAAATATTATAATGTTACTGGCTGGTACAAAATGGTTCTGCTGTGTTTTAAGTATAGCAATATACAGCCAATGAGATTTTAATGGCTCTTTATCACAGCTGGACTATAGTAATAAATGCATCAAAACTTCAAACACTTATGTTCTCCTTATATGTGATTGAGGACATTGAGGAATTCAAATACATGGGAAATCTAATTAGAATTTTTTGATTTACAATAAAGCAGCCAATGCTGCAGCGCTGTTTTCAGTCTCCTCTGGTTTAAACTTTGCTCACTTCAGATTTTACTGCAGCAGAAAATCAATATTAAGCTAATTTTATAGACATAGCAGCAAACCTTCAATTTTTTTTTTTTTTTATTTCCAGATATTCATAAAATCCCTGGTGACTCTTGCAAGATGAGTTTTTCCAATCACGTGCCATAATGAAGCCATCTGCTTTACAGGTGTAAGATCATCAGGGATCAGCTTTTTTATTCTTCAGATCTCTTTAAAACTTTGATTTGAAAGAGGAAAGGTTGACCTAAAATGTGTTTATTAATTTGATGACTGACTTTTTTTTTCTTCTTTCTATTACAGTCTTGTTTTCATCCTTTGATAATGATTCTTGTAGCACAAAATACAGCCCCAGCGATTTGCCTGCATATGTGAGCATAAACATATGTATATTATTAAGTAATATTGAACAAATACGGACACATTTGTCTTTTATTTGTATTGAAAATTAAGGAATTGAAAAAGTAAACTTGGAGCAATTCTTGGCCTGCAAGTTATTGGATGGTTGAGATGACTGAAATTGAAGTCACTTTCACTGACGGTGTAAACGAAGGTAAATATGAAGTTAAATGTGAAAGAGTAATTTTTAGCTCTCTTCACACTGCATTTTACAAAACAGTCTGATAAATGCAGTTTTTTTCTACCTTTTATGAATTTCATGTGAGCAGAACACTCAGAGACAATTGCAAGTCACAGAAAATACAAGACAATCTCCCATAATGGAAAACTTTTCACCTTTTTTAGTAAATGGTAATTACTTTACCTCTGAGGCGACATCATTCTCAGTGTCCCATTCCTGTTTATCTCACTGAGACCTTAGGGCTAAAGGCTCTGAAGTTGCTTATCATGCCACAAGCCTTCCTGGTTTGATTTGGTTACTTAATCAAAAAGTTTGAGTGATACAGTAGAAAGTATATAATGCTGTTCTAGCATAATGCTGGATGAGCCATACTGGAGATATTTGATCTGTATCTTTCTCAGGAACAAAGATTCAGTGGCATCTTTGGGTTAGCCGCATATTTTGGTTTTAGATACATTCATATTGTCTTTGATTTTTACTGCAGAGAAAAATCCTTCTATACTGGGTCCCTATCTGCAGCATGCATACATGAATACATGTCCACCTCTCTCCTGCATGGTAGTGTTGCCTAGATTAATAGATTTGTAATTTTTTTCATGTACAACTGGTTCTGTAAAATGCACAGAATAAGCCTGTTCCATGCTATTTTAACATTTCTGCTTTCATTTAAATGTGATACCCCTAAGCAGTGGTAGTGGCAAGTGTTGCAGAGTTTAAAAGTTATCTTTTGTGGTTTCTCCAGCCCATTCTGTCTAGGCTTCCTTGTTCATTATAAGGGTGATCTACATTGTGGAAAAGCAGGACGATGTTGCACAAACTTTGTGCTCCAAAACAGACACTGAATATTTCAAAGTTCACACTATAATAGACAAAGTGGTTGAGTATTTTATAATAGACAAAGTGATAAGTCAGTATTTATAACAAAGATATTATAAAGAGAGTTAACTGAGATGCTGTTTCCTACCACTTCTTAAATAGCTGGGGTGCTACATATGACTAACACCCCAGTTTGAAGGCCATTTTCCCTTCCCTTTCTGACTCTTACATGCTGTTGTAGGTAGTTTTACTATAAGTTATTGCTTCACAGTTTGCAGCACATACGAGTGGGGGTTTTAATATATTTAACATATTTTTAAATGGTACTTTTGTCTCTTTCCCCTTGAAAAGGAGAATGAAAGCTTTCTTGACCCTGGTCTCTTAGCCCTCAGTTTTTTTCTTTCCAATGTATAAAAATGTAATTAAATGCAAATCACTCTATTATTTCTGCCTTCAGCCAAAATGCCTTTCCAGCATATTCACCATGGGTAAAGACGAGTCTGGTCTTTCAAAAATGTGTACTTGCATGACAAATATCAGCTATTAGATAGATTAGACTTTGTTGGGAAAATATCCCAGTAACATCTCTCTATGGCCAGTCTTAGTCTTCTTTACATGGCTCATGGCATCACATGTAAATGCTTTCCTTCAAGGAGAATTATATGCCAGTGAAGAATGACTTAAATTTATAAGGAAGTAAAATTTGCTCAAGGGCAGAGAAGATATGTTTACCTATGATTATATTCAGCATTCATTCATTTGTAATTATGTGGTTAGAGAAGTTTATTGATTACCTCTCTTCTCCAAAATTAACATAACAGGTTTTTGCCATAATAAAACTGAAAACAAGAGTATGCTATTTTAAGTCATTTGAGCCTCAAAAATCCTTCTTTTATTTCCAAAAATTGTTATGAATACATTAGAAATTTAAGTTATTTGGCCTTAAACCCAAATTATTGAATTTTTTAAAGAAAATGTGGATTTAGGAACAATACATTGTAATTACATTGTCTTGTTATCTGCTGTTTTCTGTTATTCTAAATTATTATCACATTTAATCAAATAATGTTTAAGCTATTCTCTTGATAAGAATGTGCCTGTGCTTAGCTTTTGTTCTTTCAGACTCTCAGGGTGGCATTTCACCTCCAGACTGCACACACTGAATTACAAGGGGGGAGATTCACTAACCTAAAAACACGTGTTTGCCATTTGAGCTGTTTCAGGGTCCCCAAGATACATGCAGAGGTTTGGCAAATATGATACAGTATTTGTCAGAGACCTGGAGGGGCAGCTGGACACCAGAAAGACCCATCTCCCAGTGTTCAAAATAATACCATACCCTTGTATTTCAGCAACTGATTCACATGCTGAATGTCTGCTTATAAACAATGTTTCCTCCTAAATGCACTTAATGCCCTATGAAATGCCCGCAGGTGTCCTACCTGGCCTTCAGCTACCCCTTCAAAAGGGCATGGTTGACCCAGGGGTTGCATGCCGGCCAGGTTAGCTCTGTGAGAATGTCTTGCATAACCTAAAATACTTCAAATGACACCAGACACCTCTACATGGATAACTGAAGTGAGCTGTCAGCTTTTTCAAGTGCAGAATAAGGCTAAGGCAAGGCAGTACGGCCTGGAAACCTGGGAACGATGGTTTTCTTTAAGAGAAATGGAAAAGGGAGTTTCTGTGATCAAATGACAAAAGAAAAGACACAGCAGCTCAAAACAGAGTAGGAAGAGTTTGTGAGTCATCCGTGGAGCAATCAGGTGTGTCAGGTCGCTTTACCAGTGCATGGCAGACACAGCACAGTAGAAGCTGATTGACATTTATATTTTAAATTGGTGAGGGCAAAAGATGTGATAGTTGCAGCTGACGTCTGCGGAATAATTATGTGAATACCAAGGAGTCCCTTGATGAGGGTGTTAGAGTGAATCAAAGCTGGAGCTCTCTGGCTGCGGTCAAGAACTAGAGCAGCCAGGGACAATTTGTTTCCTGCTATATTGTGGAGGATGGGGAAGGGGAAATTAGATACCACTTTTAAATATAGAGTTAATAAAGCATGATCTCAAAGTCACAAGCCTTAGAGGTCAGGAAGATACGTGGCTTAGAGCAATAAGCAATAGTTACAAGGCAGAGGGAAAGTAATGAGAAGAAAACAATTTGGCTATTTTGAGTCCTTTTGCCTGTCACTAAAAAAAATAGCAATAAAAAAATTCTCTTGGGAAGCTGGGATTGCTCGTCAGCAGGAAGCTAATTCATGCTTGATTAGAGCTGACATTTTTTCCTTCTGAGATTTTTTTAGAAGCAATGTTTATTTTACTGCTCTTATTTCAAGGAATGCATTTTCACTGAGGTAAAAGTCAGAATCTGCATATAAATGGAAATCCTTCAACACCATCATAGGAAAATTTCATTTTCTTGTGCAAGGATAATATTATTACATACACTTCCCAATACTGAATGAAGTGTAAAACAGAATATTTTATTTAAATAAATTTTTTGAAAAATGAATGCAAGGGTAACTTAAGTTCATTCAGCATCAAAATTCTGTTATTGGGTAAAATGAATAAACTACGCTTCATCTTCATTATGTATATCCTTTAATATCATTTTTTTTAATTACTCTAAAAGGAATACTACTCAAGACATTTTCATTTACGAAAAGTGATTTTTGACAGGTAGGACGTAAGTCTGTAACTCTTTAATTTGCTTCTGGTTTCTGTTTGAGAAAAAAAGGAAAGAACTTTCAGTGTCCCTCTCAGGTAAGATATTTATCAAGGAAATTACTATGGGTGTGGCGGCCAGTATGGTACAAGGACTCTGCTTGTCTCAATCCTAATTGCTCTCCAATTAAGTATTACTATATACTTTCCATGGTTTAGACATCTGCTATTGTATACTTGCTGTTGGAGACAATAAGTTGAACTAGACAAACTTTTTTCCTTGGTTGGTTTGGTTTATGTTGATTTTCTTTTGTTTACTTGTTTGGCTGGTTTTGTACTTTTATGGGGTTTTGGGTTTTTTGTGTTTGTTTGTTTTTGTGGGGTTTTTTTGTTTGCCCATTTGGGGTTTGTTTTGTTTTCTTTTGTTTTGTGGGCTTTTGGGGGTTTTTTGTTTGGTTCGGTTTTTGTTTGGTTTGGTTTTTGGTTTTGTACTGTTTTCTGAACTCCCTCTTCTTGCATCCAAAGAAGGGCAACGAAGCTGGTGAGGGGCCTGGAGCACAAGTCTGATGAGGAGCGGCTGAGGGAACTGGGGCTGTTCGGCCTGGAGAAAAGGAGGCTGAGGGGAGACCTGATCGCTGTCTGCAACCACCTGAAAGGAGGCTGTAGCATGGAGGGGGTTGGGCTCTTCTCCCAAGTAACAAGTGACAGGACAAGAAGAAATTGCCTTAAGTTGCGCCAGGAGCGGTTCATATTGAATGTTAGGAAAAAAACTTTTCACCAAAAGGGTTGTCAGGCATTGGAACAGGCTGCCCAGGGAAGTGGTTGAGTCACCATCCCTGGAGGTGTTTAAAATGTGGTGCTTAGGGACATGGTTTAGTGGTGGGTTTGGCTATGTTATGTCAATGGTTGGACTTGATGATCTTAAAGGTCTTTTCCAAATTAAACTTAGGACTACACCTTGGCTGAAAGAGAATGCTAAGAATTGCTGATACCTTTTTCCTAGTTTTAACAACTCAAAACCCACACTTTTTGGTCAACACTGAGAACCAAGTTGCTAAAGTGTTGTTTTACATCTGTGAACAGTAATTAAACATCTGTGAATAATTGTACATTAACAGACTAGCATTAAAATTTTTTAAAAAATGGAAAAGTGTCACTAAAACACAAACCGTAGCAACACGCAATTATAAAATTCATCACTGTTGTAAAATAACCATATCAAAAACCAGCAGCCTTTCAGAGGGATTAGTGCTGATGACATTTCAGCTTTCTCACTTTATCTGTTTTGCAGTGACTTGTGATGGTCTACTCTCACTAACTCTTCATCTATAAGCTGCAGTACTGGAATCTATCATATACCAAACCTGACTGATTCAAGTCCTTTTAATGTCAAATCAATAAGTCACCAGATCAACCACTCATCCCTGCAAGTAGAGCCATCTTATTTAGGAAACAGAGCCTTAAATAGATGGCTTTGAGGGCCTTAGAGTCTGATACTGTCTTCTGGTTCTTCTGTACTTTTCAGGAATGGATGGATCAGCATCTGCCTTCATTGGTTATCTGAAAAGGTCCATTCCCTAGGGAGTCTTTATGCAAGAAAGATAAAGAAATGTCTCTTTGGACCATGGAGGGAGGTTTTGCAAAACTAAAAAAATAAATTTAGACAAACACAATGATGAATGTTGTATGAGAAATATTTGTCTTCCTACTAGCAATCTTGTGGAGAATTGCAGTATCTGGTTCTCTGTCTTTTTTTTTGTCTTTTTTTTTTTCTCCTTTTAAATATCTAAAGCAATGTTTGGACCAAGTAAAAAATGAATATATTTGAATAGCAGTATTTGCCTGACTACAATTTTCAAGTATCAGCTAGTCTTGACATATTACATTTCTTAGAAGCATAACACAAGAAGTGACCAGAAGTTAACACAAATAAGAAATATGCAGTGAAAAATCATATAAATTGGCATTAATGGATCTCTTTGCATTTAAGTAGTGTTTTTGTTGAGAACTCCAGTCAAATCTTTTTACAGCCAACAGAGCCTTTCCACAGTCTGCAGTGAGCTTTGTTTTATTTCTTGCCATACAGGTATGAAGAGACAACATTAAGGATACCTGTGCTTAGAAAGGACCTTTCAAATCCACAGGCTTTGCTTTCAGGTTGTTGGAATAACACAGACTAATATTTTACCAGTTGTAAGCTGCTAACAGCATCTGTGTCACAAAAAGTTCTGCAACTTATTCTTGAAAATCTCGAGGCTTCATGAGCTCTACTTGGTGAGCTCCAGTTCTCCTGTTATAAATTACCAACTCCAGTATTATTGCAAATCCAAATAAGCTCCCCGATCATTACAGATTACAGTCACAAATCCAAAAGGTACAACAAAATATACTTTTCTTAGCTAAATTAATTATTTCAGTTCTGGGCAACTCAATAGTAAGAATTGAACCACCAGCTGGCTAATATGTACAGTCAAGACATTTAGCAGCAGGTTTTTACATTAGTAACAGCAAGAATCCATTTCACGGAAGACAACAGAGAATAAATGATTCTCATTTTAAGAGTCCTTAAGGCTAAAGTGCTTTATCCTCCTTAAATGTTCTGACTAACTGGCTCCACATGATGTCATCAAGATTAATTTTATGTAGGCAGTTTCTACAGCAGAAATACAGTAGAAACATATACAAGTCTATGGGAAGCAGGGGAAACAGAGCAGAACAATTCATGTAAAACAAAACTGTCCAGTTTTGTAACCAAGCCTTACAAGTCTTGCTTTAGAGTGTGAGGGAATCTCCTTTTTCCAGTTGCTGGTATTGTGATTGTAAGTTCAAAGACAGAATGTACGAACTTCCTCCCTATTCTCAGAAGTTTTCTTTTCCATGAGTCAGCATGTAGGCTAGAGTTCTTTTAGAGGCTAATTCACAAATAAGTGGTGCCAACTTTCTTCTGGAAAGCATGCAAAAGACAGTGTATCTAGGAATGTGCAATGCTAGTTTGCTCTTTACCTGAGCTGGCAAAGATATAGTGGGTTGGGTTTTGGTGGGGCTTTTTGTTTGTTTCCTGCTCCTCCACTAGAAAGCACCTTTCACCCTGTACTTTGAGGAAATTACATTAGTTGTTAAAAAACATCTTATTCAACAACACAGCCAGTAGTACTTTAGCTATCTGAACTTCTATTAAAGTCAAAAGGGGCACAAATAAGTTATGTAAGCATCAGTGTCTAGTTTCATTGGAGAAAACCCAGAATGCCTCAAATTTGTCTACTGGAGTAGCAGGTATAACACACTTGTTACAGACATTGGTGAGTCTGCTTCGGTTTATGTTGGTCTTTTTCATAAGAACTCTGATCCAGGCTTGTTACAATCAACAGGATATGACAGGACGTTTTGGAGACCCACATTCTTCTGGTATGCCAGTTTGAGGCCAGGGAGATTACAGTAATGCATTTCAAATGATACTAGATGCCCATGATAAAGAAGTTGAACTGAATGATTGCTATCTACCCAAAGTCACCAGTGGATGCTGGCATTTATTCAGCTATCCAGTAGGAAAAACTGAGTAGCCCTCCAGATCCACTGATTCGTTTGCCTGAACAGAGTTATCTAAACACACATACAAACGTTAGACACGTATCTAGTTGCTTGTGTCAAATTCTATGTGAGATGTCCTGTATTATCCAAGATACATCCTCCTTTATCTCAATAGCATTAGTTTTTAGCAACTGGTTTTCAGCAATTACATTGAGACCCATCGGGTTCCCAGATCTTCCGTCAATATAACAGGAGACTTTCCCGTTCATAGAAGACGCCTCAGATGTTTTGAATTAGGCACTATATTAGACATTTGCTGTGGAGGCACCTACACTTAGTTTTTTCCTGTCTGAAGTTAGTGCTTAGTGTGGGCAGCAAGAGATGCATTTGGTGACCTAATCTGGGAATTTAATGCAGGACTTAATGTTCTGTAAAATTCAAGAATGTTTTCGAGGAAAGGAGGATCTTCCAAAGGGAATTTCAAAGTAGGAGCAGTAAATGGGTATTTTCTGCCTCCATGTTATGCAGGTAAAGGACAGCTAGGATGGGCAGAATTCACTTGTCCATTTGGGCCAGCCATTTGAGATTCCCTAGATTACCTGCTGCATCATCATGGGACTGGCAGATAAATCCCAGATACACTGAAGATCCATAGCATGCTGACATGGCAGCTGGAAGCCAGATCTAATATTCTGAGGCATCTCAACGTACTCTAGACACTATGTCCAGATATTGTTTCTTCTTGTATGGGCAAATTCTATTGTGCATAGAGAGACTCAGTGAAAGATTATATACGCAACTTATGAGTGCAAAGTAATTATTTGCTGGCTAATACATACAACAGATAACTGAGACTAACTAGCTGCTAGGCTAAGCATTAATATGATCCTGCAATAAAATACCCAAAATATCTCAGCTGGACATCCACTCAACCATCAGGAGAGGAACAGGCTGATGCTCAATATAGCTGGGTTTCCATTTCTTCTTTTTTTCCTTTGGGTTTTATACCTTCAGTGTTCTTCTTCCTGAATTCTTGATCTGCTAAGCAATTGCTCAGCTGTCTCTGATTTTTCTTTTGTTATATTGCGTGATGTAGCTAATGGACTTTCTCACACAGTTGTAAACAGTTTTCTGTTTTGGGCCGAGCCATACTGACTTGGCTCACACAGAGCAGACTGCCTGGACTGAGGGTTACAGAACTGAGCACAAGGTCTCCAGAAGACTTGCATTCTTCTGGGGAGGTAGCTGGAGGCCAAGAAGGATACTACACTGCCTGAAATGATGCTGAGTTTGGGCAACTAAGCCCTTCACTGGTCAATGTTCTTCCATATGCTAGCTGCTTGATAAGTACAGGCCTAGTGAAGTCACTGGAATTTTGTCCAGCCTAAAACTGAAACCCTGACAAATTGTGTCTAGAAACCCTAATTTTACAAGACATTGATAAATTAATTGTGCAATCGCACTTAGTGAAAATAGTTGCTGGAATGAACACAAGAAGATTGTTTTTTTATTATTTTGCTGAAGAATACTATGTGTGTTTTGAAACCAAGGTGTGTCACAGTGAGAAAAAGCGACAGAGAAGAAAATGGAAATACTTCTGTGGCACATAAATGCACAGACATCTGGAAGAATATGTTAGAAGCACTATTTTCAACATGTAACTCATGTTTCACATAGCCCACATTACTCTAACTATCCTCGAAATATCTATACAGATATTTTTTTCCAGGCAGGGGAGAGCACTGCTTTGTCTGTTGAAAGAAAAGGCTGGGAAAGCTGCACCAAATGCCAGCACACAGGTTTACATTCTTATTAAGAATAGCAAGAACCGATAGATTATATGTTCATTTTTATAAACTTGCCTGTGTATTACCTGCATAAAAGCATAATCAAATATTGCCAAATTAAATGTTTTCCCCTGAGTAACCCACTGGCTATGAAATTGTTATAAATAGGTGCATTAAATAACTTTCTCGCAGAAAATTAGAAGACTGTTTCAGAATTTGATGGAAGTAATTTTTAAAAATATTTCTCTCGCCTACTTCTTTAACATTTTGATGGCCTTTTTTTTTTTTTTTTTTCATCACTAGGAGAGGACGTTCTTCTACTCCATGAAGAGTAGAATGGGAATGAAAAGAAATCTTATACGTTACCATGGTGGAAATTATTTTTAATATTGTCATAAAGATGGTCATGATATTATGATCTTTCCTTTTTTAAATCTATTTAAAATCCATAGATTTAGAACACTTTATATCAACATCCACAGATAGCTTTCAGAGTTGGGAAAAATGAGAATGCTTAAAGATAGTTTGGTCTGCTCAGAGACAAAATGATCTAGGACAGAATGCATCTGTGTTTGTTTCTTGAATGCACTTTTAGCTCATCGGAATTAGTGGAATATAGAAAAGTAATTAAAGTATTGCTTGCATGCATTCCTTGAAGATGGAAGATACAATTCTGATCCTGTCCTGTCCTATTCTAATCAAGTTTTTGGTTTTCCTTTTATTTGAAAGTTGATTAGACAAATCAAAACGGGTGAGGGAAGGATGTAGCAGTTGAATACACAGTATGTTTTCTGCAAATTTTTAATGAATCTGAGAACTTATAGCTTTAGAATAAAAATTTCAACTAAAATAAAACATTTTGGAAGAATTTGGGTATTTTAAAATGTTGTGGGTTTTTTTGTTTGGTTGGGTTTTTTCTTTCAGTTTTTTTTTTGGTGAACCCTTTTTCTTTTTAATAAAGAAAAACTGAATCCAGTGTTTATATTTTGCCACTTTTAGACAGGGATATCAAATAAGCACATGTTAAACTAGTTTGCTGACTCGATAGGTCAATGTTTCAAATATCTCAGGTATTGAATCCCAAAGTCAATTTTCCAGATATTTGAGCAATAAGACATTGTGAAGTAAATTCCGAGTTTCACTGGAAAAGAAAAAAAAGTTAAAATTAGTGTTTTCAGTGCATGTAAAATATTTCCAAAAGTTGAAGCAGAAAACAGATGAGCACCAGAACAAGTTGGTGCAGAAAATCATAGTAGAAAGAAGTTTAAAGCAAGAGAATAACAGTAATTGTATAGGCAACTTGTCCAGTCATATATGGTTTATTTGAGATGATTTCTCATTTGCAGATAAATGAGCCATCAGAAAGACTGGCTGGAAAGAAAGACGTTAAAAAGTACAATTCTAACAGCAAAAATTGTTGTACCCAATATACAGATATCACAGAATCACAGAATCACAGAATGTTAGGGATTAGAAGGGACCTCGAAAGATCATCTAGTCCAATCCCCCCACTGGAGCAGGAACACCTAGATGAGGCTACACAGGAATGTGTCCAGGCAGGTTTTGAATGTTTCCAGAGAAGGAGACTCCACAACCCCCCTGGGCAGCCTGTTCCAGTGTTCTGTTACCCTCACTGTGAAGAAGTTTCTTCTCAAATTTAAGTGGAACCTCTTGTGTTCCAGCTTGAACCCATTACCCCTTGTCTTACCGTTGGATGTCACTGAGAAGAGCCTGGCTCCATCCTCATGACACTCACCCTTTACATATTTATAAACATTAATGAGGTCACCCCTCAGTCTCCTCTTCTCCAAGCTAAAGAGACCCAGCTCCCTCAGCCTTTCCTCATAAGGGAGATGCTCCACTCCCTTCATCATCTTTGTTGCCCTGCGCTGGACTCTCTCCAGCAGTTCCCTGTCCTTCTTGAACTGAGGGGCCCAGAACTGGACACAATATTCCAGATGAGGTCTCACCAGGGCAGAGTAGAGGGGAAGGAGAACCTCTCTCAACCTACTAACCACACCCCTTCTAATAAACCCCAGGATGCCATTGGCCTTCTTGGCCACAAGGGCACAGTGCTGGCTCATGGTCATCCTGCTGTCCACCAGGACCCCCAGGTCCCTTTCCCCTACACTGTTCTCTAACAGGTCATTCCCCAACTTATACTGGAACCTGAGGTTGTTCCTGGACTCTACAATTGCCTTTGTTATATTTCATTAAATTTTTCTCTGCCCAACTCTCCAGCCTGTCCAGATCTCGCTGGATGGCAGCACAGCCCTCTGGCGTGTCAGCCACTCCTCCCAGCTTGGTGTCATCAGCAAACTTGCTGACAGTACACTCAATTCCCTCATCCAAGTTGTTGATGAATATATTGAATAATACTGGCCCCATTACTGACCCTTGAGGCACTCCACTAGATACAGGCCTCCAACTAGACTCTGCCTCATTGACCACGACTCTCTGGCTTCTTTCCTTCAGCCAGTTCACAGTCCACCTCACTACCCGATCGTCCAGACCACACTTCCTCAGTTTAGCTGTGAGGATGCTGTGGGAGACGGTGTCAAATGCTTTACTGAAGTCAAGGTAGACCACATCCACCGCTCTGCCATCATCTATTCACCTTGTTATGTCTTCATAAAAGGCTATGAGCTTGGTCAAGCATGACTTCCCCCTGGTGAAGCCATGTTGACTGCCCCTAATGACCCTCTTATCCTTGATATGCCTTGATATAGCATCAAGGATAAGTTGTTCCATCACTTTCCCAGGGATGGAGGTGAGGCTGACCGGTCTATAGTTGCCCGGGTCCTCCTTCTTGCCCTTTTTGAAGACTGGAGTGACATTTGCTTTCTTCCAGTCCTCAGGCACCTCTCCTGTTTCCCAAGACTTGGCAAAGATGATGGAGAGCGGTCCAGCAATGACTTCAGCCAGCTCCCTCAGCATCCGCGGGTGCATCCCATCTGGACCCATGGATTTATGGATGTCCAGATTGCTTAATTGCTCCCTAACCCAGTCCTCATCAACTGAGGCAAACTCCTCCATTGCCCTGCCTTCCTCTGGGGCCTCAGGGGTACGGGGCTCCTCAGGACAGCCTCCGGCAGAGTAGACAGAGACAAAGAAGGCATTCAGTAACTCTGCCTTCTCTGTATCTTTTGTCACCAGGACACCCACCCCATTCATCAGTGGGCCTCCATTGCCTCTGGTGTTAGTTTTATCTGCCATGTATTTGAAGAAGCTCTTTCTGTTGTCCTTGACTCCTCTCGCCAGGTTTAATTCTAAGGAGGCCTTAGCTTTCCTAGTTGCCTCCCTACATCCTCTGACAACAGCCTTATATTCTTCCCAAGTGGCCAGCCCCTCCTTCCATGATTTGTAAACCCTCCTCTTCCACTTGAGCTTACGCAGCAGTTCCCTGTTTAACCACACAGGTCTCCTGGCTCCCTTCCTTGACTTCCTATGTGTCGGGATGCACTGATCTTGAGCTTGGTAGAAGCAGTCCCTGAAAGTTAACCAACTATCTTGGGCCCCTTTACCTTCAAGCAGCCTTGCCCATGGGATTTCCCTCAGCAATTGTTTGAAAAGGCCAAAGCTTGCCCTGCTGAAGTCCGGGGTTGCAATTCTGCTTCCTATTCTGCTCCTGCCACACGAGATCCTGAATTCCACCATTTCATGGTCGCTGCAACCAAGGCAGCCCTCAATCTTTACTGCTTCAACCAGACCCCCCTTGTTAGTGAGGATGACATCCAGCATGGAAATTAATATGGGTGTTGAAATAATATAATATTAATTCATCTTTGGAATATACCATTAGGAATACATTGCAATTATAAAAATAATTAAAGGTAATCACCTCTTCCAAAAAGGACCATAGTTAAGCAGGATGACCATGAGCCAGCACTGTGCCCTTGTGGCCAGGAAGGCCAATGGCATCCTGGGATGTATTAGAAGGGGTGTGGTTAGTAGGTCGAGAGAGGTTCTCCTTCCCCTCTACTCTGCCCTGGTGAGACCTCATCTGGAATATTGTGTCCAGTTCTGGGCCCCTCAGTTCAAGAAGGACAGGGAACTGCTGGAGAGAGTCCAGCGCAGGGCCACAGAGATGATGAAGGGAGTGGAGCATCTCCCTTATGAGGAAAGGCTGAGGGAGCTGGGTCTCTTTAGCTTGGAGAAGAGGAGACTGAGGGGTGACCTCATTGATGTTTATAAATATATAAAGGGTGGGTGTCACGAGGATGGAGCCAGGCTCTTCTCAGTGACAACCAACAGTAAGACAAGGGGTAATGGGTTCAAGCTGGAACACAAGAGGTTCCACTTAAATTTGAGAAGAAACTTCTTCTCAGTGAGGGTGACGGAACACTGGAACAGGCTGCCCAGGGAGGTTGTGGATTCTCCTTCTCTGGAGACATTCAAAACCCGCCTGGACGCCTTCCTGTGTAACCTCACCTAGGTGTTCCTGCTCCGGCAGGGGGATTGGACTAGATGATCTTTCGAGGTCCCTTCCAATCCCTGACATTCTGTGATTCTGTGATTCTGTGATTAAGGATTTATTTCAGTTTGCTTTGGTAGGAAAACATCTTAGTGGGGTTTGAAAAAAAACCTTGTGGAAGGATACCCTGTCTATCCTAACCCTATGTGAACAACATTATTCATAAAAGTGAACTTACAGCCTTTCACAGAGTGACAGCTCAGGGCTATTATTACCTTTAAACACATGCAGAGTTAAATGCAAAATTTTGCTATGGTCAAAAAAGGAACACACCTGTTATACAGAGCCAACAATATGTTGTCAGTCTAGTACAAATCTTACCAGTCTAACCAAATAATTATTGCTAGTTCAGCTCTAATTACAAAAAATAACATAATCATTGAAACAATTGCCACAATAGTAATACAATTTAAAATGTTACACTCAGAATCGCAGTATGCCTACGCATGTAACTGTGCCTCTTTTCCATGGGGTTATGGTCACTCCTCCTCTGCTCCTCTGGGTCTTATGGCCATCAGCACTCACCTTCCTCAAGAAGGAGGTGGTGGAGGGGGTGCTGTGGTGAGGTCTTAGCATCCCAGCTCTGTAGTAGCATACGGCTGCTGATGCTGGGCAATTCTTCCTCTCTGCTCCTAGGTTTGCTTGGGAGGATTTGCTTTCAATTTTTTCTAAATCTTCTATTGAGTCTTCTTGCTTGGTCTTCCTTCATTAGTTTCCAAAGCACAGCTGTATATGAGGTTCTACATAGGTATGCTTGATCTTTGCACTTGGTTGACCTTGAATTAAACCCAGCTTTACCCAGCTCCCAAGACTACATTGCTGTAGTGACCGGGAATTGAGCATTGGTGATTTATTTGTAGTGTTGGTGCCTCTTTTTCTCCTATGTCAGCACCTCCACGGTCTCTGCCACCATCCAGCCCTTGCGCTGCTCTACATGACATTTTTGTTCTACCACCAGAGATACTTCCTTCTGTGCCATTTTTGTTTTAAAGCCATGGATGATGTTCATTTAATACAAAATTACTGCTTATCGGTACTATCCACATTTGTGTGTGTGTGTGTACGTACAGATCAAAATTACTATAACTATTTCTGTGCCACCACAGAGATGCATAGAGCTAAAGCTAAAACAAGTTAAGTTACAGCAACCTGGTTGTTAGACCACTGCAGCTGGAGATAAACCAAAACAAGGTCCAGGCCAGAATGGCAATGCTGCATCAAATGGAATACAGAGCACAATCGCTTTACTAAAAGAAGGAACTTAATTTGTAATTGTAGTCTAATCCTTGGCTTCCAGATAAATAAGTTAACAGGCTGTTTTCCAGTTTTGACTCCTCTGAAGAAGAATTTATTTTATTTTTCTATTTTTGGTGTCATTACAGACAGAGCAAAAAAATAAGTAAAATTTCCACTAACAAATGCCAAATTAGCAGATGCTCAAAAGACCACTCAGAGCAGGTGTTGGAAGAAATGCTTTTAGAGGTAGAGAAAGGTCTGTTTTCGGAGTGGATCTTTACTAGTTCAAGGTGGTAAAGTCAGAGCATGGAGTTAGATTATTTTAAGGAACATTGGAAAGAATATGACAATTCTGCCCACTACTTATCTTACATAAATACTGAAGATTTGTAGTATGGCTTCTCTCTCCTTCATATGATTGGACACAAATCTGTTACATGATGAATATGCCTTTGTTGATTGCTGTCATGTGGCACTACATGACACAATAACATGATCACATGGCTTCATACAGAAAGTAAAAAAGAAAACTGAAAATTTTGAGGTAAGGAAAACAAAATAGAAAATGTATTGAGTAACTTTTAAAAATATCACATGGGCATGTAAAGAAAAGATTTTTTCTTAAAAAATATGGTTTAAGACAAAATGAAAAGGCAAAGATTTTGTGCTATTTCATATATTGGATATGGGCTCTTTTTCCATTACTTAACTCAAGTTTTTCATTATTTAGGCTCACATTTAAACAGTATTACTTTTGGATAAGAGTAGGAGGAAGGCAAGGTTTTAATCTTGAAGGAAGCAGTTTCACAAACATACAAAGTTTACAAAGTAAAACCCCTTAAGGTCTTTCAAGGGGCCAAAGTACTTTAAACTCCAAGAAGTTTAAGCTTTCTCATAGTTTTGACCTTTCGATGGTATTTCTCCAGAGTGTTATCCCAATGTAATTTGTTTTAGGAAAAATAAAAGAAAAACAGGAACCTGATGCTGTTCAACAAATGGAAGTGCGAAGTCCTGCACCTGGGGAGGAACAGCCCCAGGCACCAGTACAGGCTGCCAGCTGCCCAGCTGGAAAGCAGCTTGGCAGAAACACACCTGGAGCTATAAGACATGGGCACACTGGAGCAAGTCTGGTGAAGAATCCGTAAGATCGTTAAAGGACTGGAGCACTGGACATACAGGGAGAAGCCGAGGGAACCAGGACTGTTTGTCCTGGAGTAGAGAAGGCTCAGGGCTGGCGGACAGGGGGTCTTATCAGTGTGTACAAATACCTGAAGGGAGGGTGCAAAGAGGATGCATCCAGACTCTTATTAGGGACAAGACCAGAGGCAATGGGCACAAACTGGAATGTGGGAGGATCCCTCTGAACATCTGGAAAGACTTTTTCACTGTGAGAGTAACCGAGCACTGGCACAGGTTGCCCAGAGAGGTTATGGGGTCTCCATCTTTGGAGATACTCAAAAGCTGTCTGGACGTGGTCCTGGGAAACCTGCTCTAGGTGGCCCTGCTCGAGCAGGGAGGCTGGAACAATTGACCTCCAGAAGCCTTTTCCAACCAAAACCATTCTCTGATCTTGTGAAAAAATCCTGAGATTTAATGAAGTTCATGGTGCTTTAATGTTGGTTATTTGTGCAACCGTCTAAGAATTTAAGAACAGTTATGTCATAGGTAAGTCAGTATTTAATATCAACCAGGGCTTTATGACAACCTGCAAAACATCTATGTATTTTAATTAGTGATATCTCTGTTTTTTTTTCATAATTTGAGAAGAGTAAGGCTCATGAGTTGTATTTCAAAATAGTAATGAAGCAAAAAATAGTATAAAGGAGAACCCATGCCTTCCACAAATAAAACACTCTTGTAAGCACAGAACAGTAAGTATAAAAGTAGGTTCACTTTAAATATTTTTGAAATTGTTTTCAGAATATTATTGTAAATAATGTAAAATAAATAAATGTGTGATTTATTTTTTATTGCAGCAATAAATCTGTGTGAAAATCTCCTGTGTGACATTACTGAGGCTGCCCCATGTCATTCGAGAAAAAACAGTAAAATTTCTGAAGAGTTTTTAAACTCTTTGTAAGAAGTCTTTGCCAACTGTAGATACTTGTTTTAGAATAAAATTCCCACAACCCAACAGGAAATGGGAAGGTATTTTATGAGATAACTTCAAATGTAAAATACTATTATCTACACAAGTAAATGTTTCTGCCACTTGTTTACAAAAATGTTCTGTGATTGTGAAAGTAAGGAAAAAAAAATTCTGTAAGAGAGCTGAAGTTCCAAGTATAGCTCTACATAGATGGGAATTTGTAATCATTTAATGGTCATTCAGTATTTAGAAGACCAAGTTTGAGTTTCATCAGCATTTTCAATTTAGACAAGCAACTTAGGGAAATGCAGTTGTATGGATAGCACTGAAAATTGCTTGGCACTACTTTGTAATACAATTGTAATTTTGTACTATTGGTTTTTACATAGCTGAGATTTTTGTCCATTTAATTTGAATGAAATAGCTGCTGCTGGGCCAGAACACGGAAAATCAGAAACTGAACCAGGTCCCTTCCATCACATTGCAGAATACAAGTATTGTCTTTCATCTAATAATTTAAATTCTTGTGAGAAAAGTTCCAGGGAAGTACAAAATAGGTGTACTATAGACAAAACAGGTACATTTAACTTTGAATGACATGCAGCAAAAATGCTTTTCAGTGTGTCTTTCAATTCGTGCCAATTTGCATCAGAAAAGTGTCTAAGTAGTTTAACATATTTAAATAAGAGCTTTGAAGAGAGGCTTTGTATTCTGCATAAAAGATAGGTATTCAGCAATGTTTACTGAATTTTTTAAAGCTTTTACTGTTAAAGAGAGTATCTTTCAAGAAGAAAAGCTATTTCTTCACATACATGCATGAAGGTTTTTTATGGAGACACTATGCTAAATGCTGGAATTTCAGTTGATAATTTACAGAGACAATCAAGCAGTATAAAAGTAATTTTTTAAAAAAGCCTGTGTAATTAAGCTTGACAAATGCAACATCAGTAGTCTTTGGGATTATATTTGTAGCTGTGTTTATTTGTGGAAATATCACTGAGAAACTACAAGTATTATAGATTTGAAAATTAAATTATTATTAGTTTGAACAGTTGGTGATAGAATCTCTCTGAGACAACAACTTGAATTTAAAAAAAATAATAAGCAACACCCAACCAATGTATACCGAATATCAGTGTCGCAGCATCCACTTTAAATACTATTTTGAAGGAAAGCTTACACACCATGGCTAGATGATATACACATGTTTGGTTGTATCCTGTTGACCCTATTTTGATGGGACATTAACTTCCATTATGCAGTTCACTTGTATTTCACCTGATATGTCAACTACAGTCTATAGTAAAGACTCAAGGCTTCACAGAGTGTTCGGATAATATAGCCAAGATTTGCTGGGAGATCAAGACCAAGTATTTGCTCTGAAGCACATAGCAGAATGGTTTTAGTGTAAATAAAGTTGTGCAAGGAAGCATGAAATTGAGAGAGTTCTTGAAGCCTCTGGGAACGGAGGGAGCTAGTGCTTCTGCTTCATTTGACACTCTTGGTTGGGTGATTTGTCTTCAAAATAGGGTGGAATGGGATAAGAAATCAAGCAGTGCCCATTATGCCAACCCTTTAACTTCTTAGAAGGTTATAATGTTGAGAGCCAGTAAAACACATGGCCAAGGGAGAAACTATTCTATCAGAAGGCTATGGTGATATGAAGTGAGTGTATCCAAAACTTTACTGCAATTTACTTTTAGCTGGTGTTATTGTTTTTTTAATAGATTAACTTTTATTACTAGCAAAATTCTTCCCTATCATTAGTGCTGCCTTGCTTTAATTCTTTAAGGCAGTTCAAAAATCGTACTTATAAATTGTTTCACAGAGCTTTGAATGGGTTCCTTGCCTACTACGCATATCACTGCAGCTCAGCTAGAGCATGCAATAAAATTAATTAACCTGTGTTTTCTGAAGAAGCAATTTTAGAGTGCCTGAACAAAATGCATCTGTGTGAAGTGATACAAGGTAGGAATTGGGCAGGGTGATACTTGGAGAGAGCTCATCCAACTGTAGATTTAATCTCAATAAATGTTTTCATTGAGGTCCTAACATTTTATTCAGAATGGATAACTGATGATTGTAGATCAATTAATTTATACAAAATGGGAAATTTTGAGGCAGTTTCTTGTATTTTGATTAACCGAGATGATATTCTTAAAGTAGTTTTGGTTTGAAAGTACAAGACAGAGAAGATATTAATTTCTTTGCTGGTCTTCTGTATGGACTTTCTTTTGTTTGGAACTTTTGGCTTCTCAGCACATAGCCATGCATGGTTTGTTGGTTTGTTTTTTTTTTTTTAAACCGTGATCAGGCTGAAAAATAAATTGTAGATAGCTTAATAAATTGGCTATATTTAGTCATCCAGTGCCATTTGAAATAGGATACTGCTTTTGACCTTCAGCTGTCACTTCAGGATAGCACAGGCCTTGATATATCCCATGGCATAAGGCCTCATGTCTTGAGCATCCTGGAACATCCCCAGTAATGCTAGACATCTTTGTTTAGGCACCTGAACTGACACAAAAGTTTTATTACAGTCTTGGAGAAGGATACAGTTGCTGAAACAAAGGTGCTTAATGTCACTTAAGGTGCATAGTACAGTACATACAAGGTCACTAGAAACTTATGTTTAGGGAACACTGTTCTTTGGATGGGACTCAGTTTCAGACTAGAATGCTTAAATTTAGTTGTATACTATACAGATGCTTACAAGTGAGCTGTGTGATTAAATTCCTATCATAGTCGATGGAAGTCTAGCAAATACAGACAACAGAGTCTAACAACATATTAATTAGCCTCAATCCAATGTCCATGCTTGACATCTCAGAAGGAAGTAGACACTGTTTCGGTAATTGAACCAAGATCGGGGATTAGCTCTCAAGGCCCTGATTGAATTGGCCAAGGACAGCACCTGTTTTCTGCACACAGATGCTTACTGCTACCTGAGCCACTGTGGGCTTTCTGGGACATTTTTCCAGGGCTGGCAGATAGGAGACAGCACTTGCACCTCTTCTGGAGTAGCAGCTGAAGGGCAGGCAGGATATCTTAGAGAATATCAAATGGTGCTAGATACTTATGTTCAGGCAAATTAATTAAAATTTGCATCCCTGCTGCTGACAGTGAGAGCTGGGGCATGTAAATAAATGTAGGTATCTTTACCTGAGACCTGAATCTCATCCTTCATGTCTTTTTTTTTTTTTTTTTCCTGTCCTAAAGTAGTTGTCTGTGCCATTTGAGATGCCTGTGGTATTCTGTCTGTCCTCTAGCTGCGAGCCCAGAAGGGCATGAATCTCTCATAGATCTTACATTGTATTGACCAGGATCATGCCAATATCTCAGACAAAATAGGGCATCGCATAGGGTCCTGGACAATTTAGGTTAGGCAATTGTGGGAAATCCTTAATATATATGTCAATGAAGTGATAACACTTCAAGATCTTCAGAATCTGAAAGTGACCCTGAATTGAAGTACAATGCAAAGTAGTTTCTAAGTGTAAGTTTGCAAGACCCCAGAGCATTTGTATATGAGAGGAAAAAAATAAAATCAGTCTTACATATCTGTACATTAAAAATAATAACTACAATTTTTTAAAGTGTTTTCCTTCCAATAAATTAGTTAAGTATCCCTGAAGTAAGATTTACTGGAGATTTTCACAATGAAAACAGGCATACAATTTAATATATGTGCAATACACATAGTTGTTTACTATATACCCAAGAGTTTATGTGATCTGGGAAACAATCAAATTGAAACACTAAGTACCCAAAAGAAAAGAAACTGCTATTCATTGCAGAAATATTACTATTTTAAAAGTTGAGTGATAATCTAGACTACTTAAAGAGGGTACTTCCTCCCTCAAGGTGAGGAGTGGAAGGACAGGTAATTGTTTTCCCACCAGCTGAGCTCCCAAATGCTGCCAGCTTCGTTCTCGGCTGTATTTTCTGTAGCATTCTCTGTCAAATTACTTAAACAGACTTGCATCTCCTCTGGGAACATATGAGAAATGAACTGTGACTTTCTTAGTAGGTATTGAAACTAAAGAACATTGATACTAGTAGGTTTTCTGGACAAAATAAAAGAATTTGTATTTTTACCAAACATTGACAACCATGCATACTTTCCAGTGCACGTGGTGTTTATTCATGCATTTCCTGGGATATAGCGTAGCCTGTGTAGTAGCATTATCAGTGTTATAGTGTTAACTAACTGAGAATAGCTCTTTTTTGCTAATTAGATAGGGCAAACAAACTGGCAGAGTGGGCTTTAAATGTAAAAGTATAGATAGAGCCTTTGTGAAAGGAGAAAAAAAAAAATCAGAGGATGATATGCATAAAAGTAGAGCATAAGGACAGTGCTCTGTTATGGTTCAGAGGTCTACGCCTTTTACTTCGTGAATACTTGCTGCCATGAAGAACTGCCAAGCTGCCAAGTCTCTGGCAGCATCAATTTTAACCTTAGATGCTCCCTTCTTTTTTTTGCTTCGGGAAGTTTTTGAGTACAACCTATTACCCCCAGTAAGCCAGACAAGTTCTGTCCTATCTCTAGTCCTTGCTGCTGTTGAAAGAGTCTACAGTTTCATTACATTCTAGTGTAAGGCTACTGGAATGCTTTTATAATCCATCCATTACTCATCATTTCAAACTGCTGCCTATTTCACTGCAATTAACCTGGCACTAAGTGCCTTCGGTTCTCGACAGTCTCTTACCTTTGCCATACTTTTTGGCTTTGATTGATTTGCTAAGTGTTTTCCATAATCCCTTGTCTCTGTAGATTTTGTCTCTTTGAGTCTGCCATGCTCTTAGGGACTGATTCTGCAGTAACGATTTGGACTTTTTATCTTTACAATCTGTCCTTGGGTTTCTGGCACTCAGGATTCACCTTGGTGAAAAATCTTGGTTACTAACTGCAACTCCCTCCGTTACGTGGCTAGGATGCAGTTATACATAGCTGCTTATCTGTAGGTGACTTTAGGCTCTGACTGACTAACATTCATTATCAATCATAAACTGGAACAGAAAATTGCTCGCCTTACAAACTGTATTTCTGTCTTTAGACAGAAGTATTATTTTTATAATTAGACCACAAGTCATGTTCTTTACTAATAGCAAAGTTTTGGTTCTACAAATGAGGAAAAATAAATGCTTTATTTGACTACAGAGAGACTAGAATAAATCCACTGTGTTTAGCTCTCATCTGATAATTTTCTGGGGTTTTCATTTTGTTTTGTTTTCATTCACCTAAATTTGCTCCGTTTAATATTGAATTAATGTGCCGTCTCTCCCTTGGTCCTAATTTCTGCATCAGAAATTCTGCTTCTAATGCCACACATTATTGTATTTCCAAACTGCTGCTGTTCCGGGTGATGTCATTTGACACATGTGTGAAGGACTTGGGTCAAAGTAGACTTTTATTTATAAAAGGCAGGAAGACTATATCCAGTGAGACTCAGAGCCTTATTCTTATTAATTTATTTTTAGCTAAATAATTGCGCTTTGATACACATTCTTTGAGACCCTCTATTCTTAAGTGGGAATTTAGAAAACTATGCCTAGGCAACTCTACGGTATGTACATTTTCTGCTTTTTCATTTCCTATACTGCTTAGGAGCAGCCTGTAGCCCAGTTACCTGTGGCTGTAGTCTCATTGTTTGGAGACTTCTGCTACATTGCTATGGAAGGACTGATTCCTCTGTCTGCTAGCTTTCCATTATGTGGATTCTCAGGGAGTATAAGTGTTGATTATACTTAACCCTCTCAGTCTCTTTCATAGTAGGGAATGGCTAAAGAAAAGTGTACGTGAGTACCATGAGATGTTAAAAACTTGTAACCCCTTCCAATAGGTTTAACTCTGTGGTAATACAGTAGAGCTGCTGCTGAAGAGGGACGGGTAGTCCTCTGCAAGCTCTGCATCATTTTGTAACTCATCTACACTTAAACACATGGGTCTTACAAATGTAAGTACATGGGGATACCTATTGCAAGCTGTAATGAACTTCAAAATGTCTTCTCCAATCTTTTGCAATTGTTTTGCTTTGCTTTGTTTTGCCTTGCTTTGAATGGTATTTTTTAAAGTGACGCAACCTGACCTGCTCTCAAAGTAGCGAGACACAGATGGCTGTGAACTGATCTTGTTAGAGTTTGTTAAAATAAAATGACAGATGTACCTTAGAAATTGAATACAGGTGCTGCAGAGAGAAAGTTATTACTTTGTACCTTACTTTGTCTGAAGACAGCTGGTGCTGTAATGTTTTTTCATTTTTTTGATAATGGGGATTCGGGCATATTATTTGTTCTCATCTGATATGTCACTTTCAAAACATAGTTAAATGGCTCTAAAGATGACTACCAACTGTAATAAATAAAAAAGGACTTGATTCTCAGAGTTGCCAAATATCCACAACTCCCAGTGATTTCAGTATTTTTTTTTTCGTGTCGAGGCTTTCAATCAAAAAAATAAAATGGAAGCATTTTGTTTCAAGTATCTTTCTGTATTTGCACCTGAGTCCAGGCTAATTGACATAAACATAGTTGTGTGTCCATATATCACCACAATTTACAAATCAGAAAAAAAAAAGAAAAAGAAAAAGAAAAAAGTGTCTTTTGTTAGATTGACTGACTGAGCTGAAGAGATACAGGACACTAAAACAAGTTCCTTAGATGTGGACCAGAAAGAGAAAAATCTGATACCATTTAGAATCAGTTGTGTTTAGAATCATTCTGCTAATCAGTAAAGCAATTTGAGAGCAAAGGGTGGTTAGCAGTTGGTGAAAGAAGGGGATGCAGATAATAAAGCAGAGATGGGGAGATGATGATTCTACATGGAGCTGACAGAAGTAGGCAGTGAATGCCTATGAAACATTCAAGGGTAGTTGGCAGGGTGTCACTGGGAAAAATGGGATGTGCAATATCTTTATTCAGTCCATAACTTTTACTGTCCAGTATAATAATGGGTTTTAGTTTCCAGGCTCATATGTTGAAGGTATTTTATAGGTCTCACTTGCGGCTTGGGATAGAGAGAGAACAGTGATAGAGAGACTGTTCTGTGAAAAATGGTTTCCTTCAACGACTGGATGTTTCTGTCCTCTGCCAATTGGCTTTTTGTTTTGAGATGTGGCATTCATTTGGTTTCAACTCTAGGCTTCTACAAGGACATTCTGTGCAGTGACTGGAATGTATTACAGCCTGGGATGAATGGCTATATGGCATGTAGCTTTTGAAGATTCAGTTGTCCATCTAATTAGCCACGGTAGCTTAGGAGTTAGATGGAAAAGTATTACTCTTTTATGGTCTCATGTCACTGATGTTTGTTAATTTGGGGGAATTTTCCCTCTAATAGCGCTAGGTGAAATCAGACGATGCTTTCTAGGTGAGGAAAAAGCAGAGTGACAGGAAATTTTCTTCCGATATATGATCTTCTTTTCTGTATAGATTGCAATATGTTAATTACATTGTTTGTTCGTTTGTTTGTTTGCATTATAGATTTCAGAGTAGAGTGATATGTAACACCAAAAATGCTCAGTTAAGCAAGGTTGGAAGGTCTTTTTCAAGGCAGGAGTTAGTAATGTAATAAGGATACGTAGAATTCATGTATAATTCAGGTCTGTTCTAAGATGTGACCCTGTTTTGCCAGAGGAGTACCGAGTGGAGGTCATCTTTCAATTATTAAGGTAGCATTCTCCTCAAATCAAATGCTTTTGTGTTTGAGAACCTGACTGTATTTCACTTTGTCTTGTCTGGGTGATTGCTGGTGCCAAACATGCATAATACTTGGAGAGGGGCTTACAGGCATTCGGCTGGGCATTGAATTTAAGAAACTTTCAAACACTCCACCAATGCTGAAGAAAGACCTCATGACACTTGCTTAATTTGGAGCACCTTAAAGTGAAGGTATATAAAATGATCAGACTTCTTTGAAACATAACAGCTTGGTCATCTTTAATTTACCAGTTTTTACAAATTAATATAGAGAAAGGCAGTGTGAAATTCTTCTTTCACAGTCTAAATTTGCTTATATTTTATCCTTTGGTAGAAATCAACATCACTTACAGTAAAAAATAAAATACCTTTAATGTGAAACACTAACATTTTTTTAATGAGTAGAAAACATATATTCTGGTCTACTCATAGATCTCTGATAATGATGCTGGCAGCTCTGGGCAAAATCATACTTGGTAGATAGTACTTTGAATCGCTGGGTATTTTGATTAATCACTGGGATAAGCAGAGCTCTTTGAAGCACCAGTAATGCAATGCCTATATTAATAGAGCCCAATAGGTATAAGGGCACCAGAAATTATCTTCAATTTTCTACCTAGATTTTGTGTAAGCATGACAGAGAAAGAAATATTAGGATGGGAGAGGGCTTATCAGATGCTTAATGTTTTAAAAATTCACAATGATGCATTGGTAGTATCCAAAATCTGTAATTGTTAGGCATAAATACATGGCTTGTGACTTATTATTTAACTGTATTTTTCTGTCCAGGTTAATATTTTTTATGCTGGGAATAATATTTCTGACTAGAACTGCAGACAAAAGTTTGCTTTTAAGTCTGTTACATTAGTCCCTCTGAATATCGTTAAGTAGTTCTGCCTTTTGAAGTGATAACATAAAATCTGTTTCCTGTCAGGATTATAAGTAAAAAGAGTGAAACTGAATTTTCAGTAGCCTCACACTGTATTTAGTCTGAATTATACGGTATTAGCAGCTGAAGAGTTTCTCTGCTTCGCACTTGCTGTTGTGTTCCATTGGCCACAGTTGTTTTAAAGGATTTAAGGAAATGAATAAGTGTATTAGTACCAAAAGCATGAAAACCAGTTTAATTATTGAAAAAAAAGAAAAACACCACAGCCATTAAAGTGGTGACAAAGGCGTGACATAGGCCTTTGAAATGTGATATCCTTTAAATGTGACAGATAAATGGCTAGGGACAATGCAGGACTGCGTAAAAAAGTACATTGCATTTTTCAGTTTTTTCACATTCTTATATAAGTCTATGATGGATGGGTAACATTTTCAGCAGTTGAACCGAAGGTCAACAGCACCAATTTAGTCATTCTTGTCCCTGGAAAGCTTAGCTAATTGGACAGGTATCACACCTTCCCTTCCTCCTTATATATTCTAGTACAAGGAAGGGTTTAACATTGCACTCTTGCCTCATGAACTGAATTTAAAAAAAAAAAAAAAGAGATTCCTATACTGGAATAGAGTTGTCCATAGCATTCAGATTATGCCAGTATCATTGTAACAGTTTCTATCCATATGTTGTTCTATATGCATGCAGCTGTCCTGGCTGGAAAAGTCCAGTAAGTTCCTTAATAAATGATGCACTCCTGAGATTGTGGCTTCAGGACTCCTGAGGATGCTTGTTCATACACCTTAATCCAAAGTCCTCTGGAGTTACTGGAAGCCCACTGACTTCAGTGTAATTTCCATCTGACTCGTATGCAGTTATGAGCCCCTGTGTAACAAAATTAGTTACCTGTTATTTTCGCAAGTGTAATGACTGTTGGCATACTCAGCTTCATTATAAGGGAAGACTGCTTTGGTAGAGAGATTTCAGAAAGCCAGATGGACTTACTCAGGTATTGGCAAGGAGAAGTGGTCTTGAACATTATTCTTTTCCTTCTTTAACTCAGCAAGAATCATTTATCATCTATTGATCTGCCTTTCTAGAATAGTATACCATGACCATAATGCTGAAACACTGTTTGCATACTGTTCCAGACCATGACTGTTGGCAAATCTGTCTTGCTTCTGTGGAATTTGAAGATTACTTTGGAAGCAAATATGTCTTCACTCGTACTTTTCAAAGTGTTTTGGGTTTTTTTTCTTTTATTTTTTTCGTTTTACCTTTTTCTTCTTCTACTCTGTTATGCAGAGCCAGGAAATTTCTTTTTGGTCCCTTCATATTTCATTCCATGTGACAGAGTGTGCCTCGGGAGACTCTGCATCACTCCAGGTAATTTCATCAGTGTCGAAATGGATGTTAGCCAGTGGCCTTGACACAGCAAGTTAGTCTTTTATGAAAGATTTAAACAGACAACAATAAGGCATAGGATGGTATCTTTAGACTAGACCATGGAGAACTCAGATGTCAAAAGCATACAGCATTCTCTTTAGTGTTTTTCAAATTTTCTTGAAGGTTTTACATTTGCAACAAGACACATACTTTGAAAAATCAAAGCAGTAGTTGTAATTTCCAGCAGGTTGCCAAATTTCCATTTCAGAATATCTCTTTCTCTCCTCTTGCTTGGATGTAATAAAATGCCTTAAAGACTGTCACCCACACATACTAATACATTAAGTCTCTGTGAAATAAACACACAAACTTTAATGTGCTGAGTTTTAGCTCTTGCAAGTGCTGTGTAGTAATCACACAAACACCATATTTTATTTGTACAGTAGAAAAGTAAACTTAGTATATGGAGTGTGGTAAAAGTGTAACAAATTTTTAGCCTTTAAAATACATAAACTGAAATGTTAAATTTTACTCAGCTTCTGTGATTAATACTCAAGATAGAGACTTGTACAACTGAGAAGCTTGTGAGGTGTGTTGTTGGAATTTTGTGTATTGTATTTCCTATTTTGTAATAAAAATGAGTCCAAAATGTGGCTTATTATGTAACATTTCAGAACATATTCAGTAATTATCTGATTTTTTGCATGTACTGATAATTCTTTGGATAAACAAACAAACAAGTGATCTTAAGGTGTATAAAAATATCAGAGAATTTCTTCTACACTTGACTGACTTTGTTCCATTTATAAAGTGTTTTTTCCATCATAGCTTCCACAATGTCCATTAATGATAATTTATCTGGGTGTGTGAATAAGGAGTTACGCAAATTGATCTGGTTACAGGCTGAAACTTCAGTATTTTTTTTTAAAGAAACTCACTGTAATAGGTTAGTTTGCCTCTTATGAGGGATCAGTAAGTAAAGGTGATGCTGATTAGGGCTGCAGATGTGGTAAAAATGTGTTCAGGTAGGTTCAGGATATTTTGTTTAAGGAACAGATGCAGATTTTTTGTCTCCAGACTAGGTTCTATTTGCATAACTTAACATTATATCAAGGACTGTGTGCAATTTAAAAGAATAATTATAAACCAATAAATTATAGAAAAGCAGTCCAGACAGAATCTATGATGTTACTTACACAATTGGGTTCTAGGGAGATCTCAGAAGATGGGACAGGATGGTGGCTGAATGGCACTTCTTCCAAAGTATCACCTTTTGCATTTGCTCCCTCACTTTATGTTTTGCCAACCCGATTTACTTACTGAAAAAGAATTTTCTTTTTATCAGTTTTGATTATGAGACTAATTTAGGGTCCCTATTTTTGACAAGTTAATAATCCTCCATCTGTTAGAACTATTAATGTTACATTAGTTGGTTACCATGGAAAAATTGTCTGCAGTCTGTCTAGGCTTAAGGAGTAGTATATACCCATTCTTTATCTGAGCAGATCCCTTGTTTGTATTCATTACCCATAGCACTCCTTAGCACTTTCGGAAGAATGCTGAGATCTTGTATTTGAATATTGGGTTTTGCTTATTTATCCAGTAATTCTGTAGTCTCCTGTTTCACATTCATGCACAGTTATGCTCTACTTAATACTATTCTTACTGTAACATAATCTTTAGATAATTACATCAGTGTTAAGTGCACCCGTGTCCAGTGATGATCACCTCTTGTAAAAATAAAGGTTTTTTTGGTTCTGATGGTCACAGAAGCAGCAAGAGAGCTTTAAAATGTGCCATATCTGTCGAAGAGGAAAAGTTACTTGTAGTTAGTCCTTCCAACAACGTGACTCGTACCAGAAGTGTGCAAGGATGCAGAACACGACAAGTCACACTAAAAACCATATTAAACTCATCCACAGAGCAATGGAGCCTGTTTACTGGCAGACGAGTGACAGCAGTGAGCAGAGAGGTTTCGAAAAATCAAGCCACTTCTGGATCAGTCTTTTCCTTTGTGAGTCTGCTTCATTATTAGATTTGCAAAAAACTGGAACAAACAAGATGCTGTCGCAAATCTTTCTTCCTTGGAATTATTTCATTTCTAATGTAGGCAGAGGCATATTGCTTGTTAATATGCAATATGTATGCATTTGCAGGCTGTTTGGTGGTTTTCTGGATGAAAGACATCTCAGATAAATCTATTGCTGTGTGAGTTAGTATAGCAATATCAAATATATATTAAAAATAATTAACAAATAATTAAAAAAAAAAAAGGAGAAGAAGAAAAATCAATAATTTCAACCTGTATGGAGGTACATGGAGATTTCCCTCAATACGAAATTTCCTATTCAGGTATTGCTGACACCATGTAAAACACAAATGTTTCTACCTCACCATTAAGAGTTCTGGGCTCACCAAGAGATGGCTGTCAAGGAAGGTTTCTCTCTCAAACTCTCTTTTTTTTTTTGCATTTATTATATTGAGCTCTTTTCATTGTTGTGGTTTGTCCGTTTTGGCATATTTATGTGTGGCAATAGTACTCTCCTCTCTCGGCTTCTAGAATTATAGATTTACAATTTATATATGTTGTAGTGATGGAAAGATACAGCAAAACAGTGTATTTGGAAATAACAGGAAATATAAATGTGCCTTTCACTAATTTTTAACTTCTCTAAGCATATATAGGGTTCAGTAGCAAAACCACTTCCTTATATTAAAAAACAAAATAAAACAAAACAAACAAACAAACCCCAAACTAACAACAAAACAAAACAAACAAAAAAACCACAAAAAACCACAACTCAGGCAAAAACAAACACCCAAATCACATCAAACTTGAAAACAGAGATTAATCTGCCCAGCCTTGATGCATCCAAAACATAGATGTGTAAATCTCAGGCAGTTCCCCAGGCTTCTTTTAAAGTCAGCAGAGATAAGCATTCCAGAGAGTAATTCATCTCACTCTTCTTAGATGCCTTTCTTAATATGAGATTAATGTTGCTTTGTGGATTGTAAAAAGAGAGGCTAGAATGACTAGTTGAGACTTAAATGCCCAATCTGGAGATGCCTAAACTAGGGCTAACTAATCTGTCCCATCATTTAAAGAAGGCGGCACTGTTAGAACATTTAGTCTGTGTTTCTATATATCACATGTCACTTGGCAGCTGAATCCAACACCTTCAGCTAAAGCTGACATGAAGCTGAGCTGATATTAAGGTCAGCTTTAGCTCATCTGTTGCAAAGGGTCTTGTCATCACATGCTAATCTGAATCACAAAACCTGTATTGGAACATGTGCCTCTTCAAGAAAGTGGATGCATGAACTCTTAGCCTTCTATTTTTCCATCTCTGATGCTGAGCTACAACAAAATCTGTCTCCTATACAAGTGAGCCAAGTTTTCTGATTGTAAATGATGAATACAGAGAATTATTCTATTCCAGCCACTAAGACCCTGTTTCGTTCTCGCTTATTGTCTTGCTTACCTGCGGCCTGCTTCCAGACATGAAATAATTGCTACAAATCATTGCTCTGCTTCAAACAGCTTTTTGTTCATTTCACATGCAGCAACTTTGTTCTCTCCCAGACAAAAACTTACAATATCCTCTCAAAACACCGTTTCCATGTATTAGGTGAAAAAGTCCCTCTGAGTGCCATGGTTTCAAATCTATTTTTGAGGATCTGGTGCTTGCTGTATCTTAAGTTTCATTTTCCCACCTTCAAAATATTGCCATATTGAGACGCAGTTAATATCAAATGCAGCAGCTTAAATCCTTTTTGATTCCAGTCTGTCTCATTACATTACACCTGTTCGACAAGTCTCTTTACTAGCTTTTTAAAACATGTCTTACAGACTTTAAAGTGGTGCGCTTTTTTTCCCCTTAAAAGCTGCCACAATAGTGGTCCAGTAGGCTGTGGCTCTCTGACCATCTTTTATCACGTGTCAGTAGTTCTAGGCATGTAAGCATCAGACTGTTATTTGAAATGTCCTCATTATCAGCTGGATTTAGTCTTTAGCAGCTGTAGCTCTGACTGTAGAGTTACTCCGTGATCCAAATTCAGCAAACTGATACCATCCTATTTTTCAAGTCCACATTTAAGGAACACAGGTATGCTGGAGATTTTTAATGAGTTTTTAGCCTGTCAAGCACATGATGTCTACTGTGAAGAAAGCCCTTGATGTCTGTGATTTTAGTACTGAGAACATCTAGGATTTAATTTATGATGTAATAGCATTCACCAGAGGAAATCACATGCCATGTTTTCGGTTGGTTCTTAAAATATGTTCAATTTCAGTAAATCACTGACTTTACCTGGTTTCTGGTAGGAGGGAAATTTAAGAGATTGACTGGTTATCTATTATCATTGACTTAAAATACAGGATAACTTCAAATATGTAACAGTTGCAATACATCTGGAAGTATTTCTCAGCTTGACAGTTGACAGGCTTCCTATGCCTGAAGATTATCTTTTTTTTTTCCCCCATCATTTTTTGCCATGTTTCCATACTGATCTGCAAGTATGGCAACAAGCTTTTTTTCCTATCAGACTAATTTAAGTTAACTTCTGACTCCTCAAACCAGAGTTTCATCTCCAGATTGCCTAAGGGACACAAGCTGCTTGCAGACATCTATGGAAATCTCGAACAATATACTCTTGCTGTGCATAACTGGAATTGATGTGCTCTGGTTTAGCCTCCTCCTCCTCCTCTGGCTTGCTCACCTTTCACAGAGCAGCTTAATATTTCCCAGCCTCATCAACCATCGTTATCACATGTATACACAGTAACACAGTGGTGTTTGCAGCCCTTTCACCCCTGGATGCTATGCCACTTGATAAATATCAGCAACTAAACACACTTGGAGTCACAGGGTTCATCAGGGCTCAGATTTCTGCCAAACTTGAGCACTGCAGATGATATTTATGCAAGTATTGCAGGACGCAAGAGGGAAACATTTAATGAAGAAAATCCCCTCCTTTGCCATATCTTAATGTCATTGTTTTTTCCTCTTTCCCTTTTTACTCAACCTCTGGTCTGTTTATTCTGACATAAAATAAGAATTTCATCAGTCGATCAGCAGTCACATTACCAACCTGTGCTGCAGTGGGAAAGAGGATTTCCCAGGGCACCTGGGAGCAGAAGGTTGGGGCACTGGTGGGAAAAGTAGATGCACATTGATGGAGAAGAAACAAGAATCTGCGTATGATTAAATGAGAAATGTAGAAGTTTGAATCTACCAGGCCTATGTACACTTAGAAGTCTAAGAAGTCCAAACAGCTACATATACAGCAGAATCACATCTCGGGGTCGGGGGGGGGTGTCTGGGGAAGAGAGCAAATAACAGGTAAATTCAGGTGGGGGTTAACAGAAGGTTGGCTGCCAACTGGTCTAGTTAGTGATTATTTAGCAGGAATGCAAGTGCCTGGTGCAAGTGGGAAGTTTGGCTGTTTTCTTTGACAAAACAGTTTCTTCTTTCTACCAATCAGTGTATTTTGACTTTCTTTCTAGCTTCATTCATTTGCTATTTATGTACTAAATTTCATTCAAAAGACAATGTGCTTTGTGCTAACCAACGGGAATAACAATACTAAAATATCTTTTAAAATATCCTTCCAGATGATTCAGTGAGATTTGCTTGTGTTGATAGCTAGCCAACATAAACATAAAAATGAAAGTATAGGTGTATGTATACTTTGTGATATATATGTTTTTTACAGGTAAATATGCAAACACTTAAAAAAAATAGTAGAGGACATTACTAAATTTACTTAGAATTAGAACTTGGAACACCTAACATTAGAGAATGCTAAAATTAGGGTCTGCACACATGAATGATAATACAGTCTCTGCTTTTATGATCACATACATTTTTAACACATGCCCTAACCCAATTTGATGTTCTCTCAGGCTGCACTGAAAGAAAATTCTGTCTGTAGGATGCCTGATTGATTTGTTTCTGGCTTGAAGATAAGTAGCACCAGAGATGGGACTGATGGCTGTGAAACAGGATGATACCATCATTAATGCAGCCATGTTGAAGTAATATCTTTATAAGTGGAAAAATGAGGCAAACTTTCAGGAGCCTACACCCTTATTCCATTCTAAAACTGAAGCAGCAGATTTCGAAGTGGAATAACCATGTTGAGAACAATTGCTCAGATATCTGTCAGTTAGGCCATGTTTGGTAGGACAAGGTAGCCTACGGAGCAGAGAGAGACAAGAGAAGAAAGTGAGAGTTGCTAGACTGGTTGTCTCCTAGGGGAAAGAGAGAGACAAAGCTATAAAGCATGGTAGAGTCTGGAGGAAAGGAAAAGGAAATTCCTCAAAACTACACCAGAATTTCAAATATATATGATTCATCTAGTGCATAAAATACTCTTGTAACTATGTTTCTTACTTTCTGGATACACCATGAAAAATGTGGAGTCAGATTTGCAACACTGTTGTGTTTCTAATTGTAAATAAAATCAGTTATGGCTGCTCTGAATGAGGACAATGTTATGAATTAATATATGAAGAAGTCAGGTCTCAAGTGATGAAAACTGCATACCCAGAACCACTGGGCATCTTAGTACAACTGTGATTAATTTTCAAACTGAAAAATGGCTGTAATAAATTGAATCTTAGGAATTTGTATTTCTGGAGCATTCATTTGCTATAGCAAAAATACCACAGAAACTGTGATGACAAAAATAATTTTACTTTCAATGAAGTGTTTGAATACTGTGTGCTAAATAAGGTGGAAGGTCAAACACTGAATAAGGAAAAAAAAACAAAAAAATGCCACCTTGAATAACAATAAATGCAACTAGGAGCTTTGGGGAGGAAATATAGAGAGTCATGTAACTAAAATATTATGATGGATGTGTCAAAGAGGCTATAAAGTTGCATATGCATAGGCAATTCTTCTGACAAATGTCTGAGTGCTTGAATGTGTAACCATGACATTCTGCTCACAAAGGGCTGTGCATACTCCAGATTAATAGAATTCTGCATATTTCTAACTTCTTAGAAAATGATCTGCCATCTGATCAGATATAACTGTGTTGGTAATGAATTAAGACCATCAGTATTTTTCCAGTCAGTGCCACAAATGGCTTCAGCTTCAGGCAGTGGAGTAACAAGTAGCAGTTGTAGACTATGCCTCATCTGTGTACCAGCTGCTATGGATAATGCCACATAAGGAATACAAAGAATAAAAATAATAAGGACCTTTGAAGTTCATTTACAATTTCTTTAAGGAAAAGTACCTTACTGATTAGAGACACTTCTGCCCATATAATGTTGGCTACTCTGGTCCTCTATTTCTGTATACCCTCATATACTTTTTTCTGTATTGCATCTCCTATTTCTTATGTTTCTGCAGAGTAATGAGGCAGTTGCCTCTACTCTCATTTTACATTTATGCCAGAGAGTTATAATAAATAATTTTAGATTAACAACTGAGTTCCTAGCCATAGCCAGTCCTCTCATCATGGAACACAGTCAGGTTGGTGAGACACAACTCAGCCTTAGTGATGTCAGGCTGTCTGCTCCCAGACCCCTTCTTGTCCTTCATATACTTGGAAATGTCTTCCAGGAGGATTTGATCCATAACCTTCCCAAATACTGAATGATGATGGCCAGCCTGTAGTTTCCCTGATCCTCATTGCTCTTTTGGAAACTAGGTGTGACACTTTCTGCTCTGTGGGTGCTGCTTCACTCCCACAGACTTGGACACGTGAGAGCAAACCTGGCCAATGAAAACTGAGAAAAATAAGTCATAGAGTACTTTGGCTTTTCCATGTCTTTTGTCACTAGATTTCCTGCTCCACTGAGATGTGGACCTCTACTTCCCTTAGCCTTCCTTTTGCTTCCAATATACCTACAGAAAATCTTATTGCCTGTCACCTCTCTAGTTTGTTTCAACTGCTTGGGCAGTGCCTTTGTATTCTTCATGGGTAGCCTGTCCTCACTTCCACCTTGTCTTTATTTTAGTTTTGCTTTTGAACTTCTCCAGATGTTCCCTGTCCATCCATGCTGGCCTTCTGCCCTGGTTGATTGACTTTCTGTACATTGGAATGGACCACTCTTGTGTTCTGAGGACGCTGTCCTCAAGGATGAACCAGATGTCCTCAGCCCTTGGTCAAATCCCTGAGCAAAACAAATTCTTTTGAAGTGCACTATTGTAATTATTTGTCTTGGTCACTCCTGTGAGCCTTTTAAGCTTCACAATCTCATGGTTACTGCAATCAAGGCTACCCTTGACTGCCTCATAACGAAACATGTCTTGCTTGCTTTTGAGTAGCGATGCCAATAGACCATCTTCCCTGGTCAGGTTGCCCATCACCTGTGTCAGGAAATTGTCATCAGCGCATTTCAGGAGTCTCAAGGGTTACTTAATGTTCTATTCTATTTTATGCTATGCTATGCTATGCTGTGCTATGCTATGCTATGCTATGCTATGCTATGCTATGCTATGCTATTCCTTCCTTCCAGAAAATATGAGAGTTGTTATGTACCATAAGTAAGAGGGTCTGCTATCATGAGGCTTCCTCCAGCTTTCTAAAGAAAGCTTCATCTGTTTCCTCAGTCAGGCGGTCTGTGGCAGAAGCATACCATGGTGTCAACTGTGTCAATCTGTCTTCTGAAACTTACCCGTAACCTCTGGACTGGCTCATCACCAGTCCCAAGGCCCGGCTCTGGGCATTCGGTGCATGCCTTTGCTTGGAGCTCACCTTTCCTCCTCACTTCCCCAGCTGGTGTTTCCTGGACAGCCTGTGTCCACCCCTTGCAGCTCCCACCTGCTCTGCAACATCACCTGCCGCACCTCTTCGCCACTCGTGGGATCATTTAAATGGTAATTCCAATTAATAACACAGCCTTTTTAGATTACTTTTGCAACGCAGTGGCTGTTGGAGTAGCCACCAGATGCAATCATTCCTTTTTATGAAATCCTGTAATGAAAAAGCTATAGTACTCTAGGGAGTCGACAGCCATTTTGGAAAGCCACAGAGCAATGAGGATGTCAGTCAGTCTCTTATTTTTTCAATTGGTTGGCAGTATAGGCTTAAAGATTTGAGCTTTCTTAAAAGTGAGAATGCACTTAATGGTAATTGAAAGCCTCTTTCTAAATAAATAAAAATTCAATCTTCACATTTAATTAAAAAAATCTCTAATGACTTAACATATCACTAATGGGGCAGAAGACTAGCTATAAATATTGGATGTCTGAGGTGTCATAAACCCCCCCAACAAGGAAATTAACAGATATGATTTAAACTGTCAGATTATTACTATTATAAATTATGTTGAGTAGTAGCTACTTTGTATGCAGCTTGAATGTATATATTCATTCATTTTACTTCAAAATAGAGGATCAGTGAGTTAAATCACACACTATATTGTAACATGTTGTGAAGGCTGATAATATACATAATATGAGAAGCTTGCTATTAAAACTTTCTTAATATTACCACATAATGCTCTGCAAATATGTGGAGAGAGGAAAATCAAAGGAGATAAGATCAAGGATAAATTTGTCTCATCTGATAACTTAGGTGTATTCTGGGGATACACCATAAAGATTGGGCATATTATGTATGAATATTTAATCATTATGAAAAACAGGGATGTAAGGTTTGTAAGGTTGCCAGACACCATCCTAGTAGACAGAGGAAGTATGGGTGGTACAGAAAAAAAAGTAAAATAATTTAATATCTTTGTGTAATCACAAATTCTGAGATAAAGAGATAGTAACAATGTCAACACTTTCATGACTATTCTGTTACCTTAGGCTTAACAATATGTTGTTTGATTAAAGCATGTAAGACAGTGTGGGGAGAGAAAAGACAGGGTGAAGGCTCTGTTCTGAATTCCTTGTCATTGTGGCAATGTCATCCTCTTTTGGTTACATGAATAGTGTGTATCTGAGACAGGAGGTGAAAGTATTCCTAAGACTGTGAGGATATCTAAGGGCATGCAGCTGCCCTGCTGTGATGTATGGCAGTGTTCTTTTATCACCATCAAAATTAAAGTCCGTTCATCATGGACAGCCAATGAAGATACATTGAATTAGAATCCAGTTTAGATCTCTGAAGCACCATCTTCTTTATCATAGTTTTATCATTGCTCTGAATGTCATCATTTGTCTGATGCAGTACAGTATGAACATAAAGACTGGCTCACTGCCAGTATATGGTCCATTATACCATATAGAAAAAAAACATTGTGCCTTTACCTTGATGTGATGCTGTCAAAAGAAACAGTTGAAAGGTGATACATTGTTCAGAAATCATCTTTTACTTTTGTTGCTTTCGTACTTCCCCTTTTAATACTTTATAAGTACTGAAAGCAGTAGTATAAGTTCTTAAATAATTTTAAAACTACTAGTGATCCTATAGGTCCTGTATTTCACACCTCTTGTCAATGAATATCAGATATTTCATTGTGTTAATCCTGCTCAAACACCTGGTAGACTAAATTCTCCCTGTGAAGCCCTGATCTTTGACTCCTGATTATGGGTTATATTCGAATGTGTCTGTTACTATTTATATAAAGTCTTAGAACACTTCATATTTTATTTTACATAACATTTGGTACTATCCAGTCATTCTGGGATTTTTTTTCCCTTTTAATCATAGAAACTGTCTCTCTTTCTCCCCCTAATGCAGGAGATAAATATAGATTCGTAAGCATTTTGTTTGGGTTGTTTTATGAGAGGAGGAAGTTGTACTCCATTAAGTCTCTCCCCACTCCCTTTAAATCCAATTTATATTTGTTTTATTATATGTAAGCAGAGAATTTGTTAATGCATTTATTTTTTTTACTCTGTGTGCTGAGCTATATCCCCTATATGTTCAAATGTAAGTCACAATATGATCAGATAAAGAATTTAATTCAGAGAATTATTAAAAATACCAAGTCCTCTAAAGTTTTCAAATCTTTGTCATATTTGAGTTATATCTTCTGCAGTGATACTCTTGAATCAAGAAATACTATAAAGAGAAAAACTAACCAATAGAATTAAGACACCTGAGGAAATATTACACCAAAATTAAAAAAAATAGAATAATCCACTTTTAAGTCGACTATTATGTCTTTCATTAACAAGGCAACATATGAACGCTATTTAAGGGCTGCTTAACTGATTCCTACAATACGTTTGTTTCCATCGGCTTAGCAAAGTGCCACAAGTCCCAAGAGTCATTGCAGCTGCAAGGCAAGAGACTTGTCTCTAGTATGGAGTAGAGGTGTGCTACTAAGAGCAGACATGTAAATTTGAGTAAGAGAGGTGATAACTATTACTAGTTGCAGCACAGTTTATCTGCTGAAGTATCACAGACCTTAAGCCCAGACATCACAATGACAATCCAATCTGGCCTTTAGGTCTTTGTCTTGGCAATATCTGAGCCTTGAGTAGATCTCAAAACCTCAAATGCAATGCAGATATTCATCTATAAAGCTATATGTAGCAATATAATACCTATGCAAGACACTGGTTAGGTAAAACCACTCAAAGCTTTAGGAGAATAGGCAGCATGCCAAAGGAAGAAAACAGTGTGCAATCAGAAGTGCAGCAAAGGAAGATCATTTAGACGAGATATGCAATATCTGACTATGGCAAATTTTGTCTTCTGGAAGGTTAAAAAAAAAAAAATATATATATATATATATACACACTTGGTTAAAGAGGGAAAGAAATTCCTTCCAGACTCCAAATGAACAATCAGAATTATCTTGATTTTTTAGGGCATTTATATGAAGTGCCAAGCATCCTAATTACAATAAGCCAGTTATATGGAATTGAAAAACTATTCTTTTGGCAATTGTTGGTAACAGCCACCCAATATTTCCAAAAAGAACCCGAGGCAGCTTCATGGTTCCCTCTGTGTATCTACAAGGAGTAGGCGGTAGTAAGATGTTCCTGAGTGCGGTTCTGGAATGTAATTTGCAGACATGCGTTAAATCTTCAGGCCTGTTCCTGACCTCCCATGCTGCACTCATTTTAGTGTACCATTATGTTCTACTGGATGAAATTAGTCACGTAGGGGACCATAGGTACTCAATAAGAGAGGGAATTTTAAAAATGGATTGCTGCCCCAAATTTGAAAGTAACTGTTCAGGGAACTTGGGTGTAGTGGAGAATTAGACAAAGAAGGTTACAAATGTGATTTAACACAGCACTTCGGTACCTTTATGAACCTTTCATGTTTTCATTTCATTTCAGTACTGTAAAGTTGGGTAAGTCTGATGAGGTTTCAGGAAGTTTTCCAAACCCCTGACATTTATTGCTATGGTCTCTGAATCCAGGTGTAAATGTGCTAGTGTACCTTGGCTCATCTGGACTTTTGGCAATGTCTGGGATGAATTCAGTGACTCCTCCTATGTGTGTTCTGGCAGCGCTGTGGGGCTAGGCAGCCATATGCTTCTATATTAATTTTGGCAAGGCTAGCATTGCTTCAGTGCACATTCCACAACACATTCATAATGTAGAACCTGCTCTCGTCCCAGTGGTGCTGCTGGTGACATTACTTTGAAATCCTAGAGGTAAGGCAATAGGGTTTTTTGTTGTTGGAAGAAGGAGTATGATTTTTTTTTTTTTTTTTTTTAGTTTTAAATGTTGCAAGCAAGAAAATATGTCATGTGTAAAATACTCCATATTTCTATAGGATATGAGAACTCCAAGATCAGTTTTGCCTTTGGATGTGAAACACAGGATGAGTCAGTGCAGCTGAAGCTAGACCTTGACTGTCTGAGCCACTTTAGAATAACACTACTAAATTTCCTGGCTTAAAGTTTTAGCATTTGGTTTTGTTCCTAATAAGGCTAAAACTCTTATTTTGCTTAAACACACTTCAACACAAAATAGGCTTCTGTCCATGTACTTCTGGTAACAGAACTGTGTCAACTATTGTTCACATAAAATAATACTAATAAAATTTTAAAAATGTATTTTTAATTTTACAACTAAAAAAGGTGTCTGAACAGGTAAGGTAGATCAAAATAAAATTTTTGATTGATGAAAAGCTGCTATATCTGCTTCAAAAATACATCTTGTCAAAGAATAATTTTGATTCTTTTGGTAAAATACTAATAATTTATGAAAACAAACTATATAGCAGAGAGGGGCGAAACATAATGGACTTGAAAGTTCTTGCAGATTTCTACTTTAACTGAACAATGCATCATAAAAACAAATTCGGATTGGCTGTGGGAACCGTGGTTTATGGCTTCTTCATCTCTAGGTATTCATAAAAAGTGTTTTAAGAGAGTACTTTCTTTTAAAGGCATTTCATTCTTAGCGTGTCTCCTTGCAAGGTAGTTTTTATTTAAATGAGAACTGTGCATTTTATTTTATTGTACGTACAGTTAAGAAAAAGGTAGCATTTTAAAGCTGTATGGCAAATAATGCTACTGAGAAGCTGAACATATACTTGAAAAAACTATAAAAATCTAGTTACTGAAATATAATCATTTTACCTGTTGTCTTTGCTTTTACTGGTATGTGAAGAAACCAGCAGTGCATCTTAAACCACTGTGGAGCAGTTAGGGACATTTTAGAAGTTACTCTTCTCTACAAGTTCCTACTCTTTGCCAGTAATTATATAACATAAATGTAAACGTTTTTATGGCTACCCTAGTCCCTTCCTTCTCACTGATTCAAGTTACCAACTGTAGCAATCAACTTGGTCAGCCGTATGACCACTGTGGTAAAAAGCAGACCACAGAGAAGACAAAACATATTATTTCTATTGAAGAAAGATATTCAATTACATGGTTTAGTATCCATAGCAGTGAATATTTAAAGAGTCTTTCTGAAGTATCAGAAAAAAAATCCATGCACTGTATTTTTTCAATATTCTTTGTTTATTTCTTCAACACAAAGTGTTTGCTTTTAATTTATGCATAATACTGTGGAAGGAAATTCACTCATCAGTCCTCTATTGAAGTTGATCCAAATTGTTTGATTCATAGAACGGCTTGGAGAGGAAAATCTACCTGACATTCGTCTCTGCAAATTATTGCAAATTTTAGTGTAGTCAGATAAAATCCAGTTTCCATATATGCCTCATTAAAGCAAGAGAAACTGTAGAACTGTATTTGCATAAGTGTAAAAATGTCATAGCAAAAGTGTGAAATTGTTCAGAGGAGAATATCATCCATGAGAAATAGCTGGGGTAAGAATATTGTATTAATTTTCCTTCTCCTTCAGAATTTTGCACCACAGACTTGCAGCTGACATTTGCTTGTATTTCTTGTATTTGAAGTTCTTGCTGTTAAATGTATATTGGCTCAAGAACTCTAAGGAGTGAGCTTGAGCGGATCATTGGATCTTCCATTTTGGGCACAACAGTTAGAGGTGTGTGGTTAGTCTGGCTGTATTTCTTCCATTGCATGAGTCCATGTCTTTTGTAGATCATTTTTGTATTTCGACAAGTAGCAATGACAAGAACTAATGGGAAATTCATTCAGAGATATGTGCTAAGCTGGGTTAATATTTGCAAGAAAGGCTTTGGAACCACAGCTGAACCATTACTTTCCTATTATACTTGATTTTTGATTTTTATTATAGAGTAAATCTTGCCACTGAGCACTGAAAATCAGGTTGCACAGAAAAAATATTTGCTGAGATATGTCTATTTTCTCTGTAGTACTGAGAGCAAAATCAAAGTAAAACCTCTTCTCCATGGCTGGGTAGCACTGACCAATCTAAATGGGTTTGCAGTTTACAAAGACAATCATATGTCACGAGGGAATGAGGAAATATAAAAAGTATTATCACAAACCAAATGGAGTTCATCAAAGGAAAGACAGACTCCATATAATTCTGTGGCTTTACAGGGTGAAAAGGCAATGTCTAGGTGACAGTTGCTTGTCTGCAACGTTACAGATATTATTCAGTATGCTAAATCAGACCAGTACTCTCTAAATTTTGCTGAATGTGTATCTAGTGTGTAGCTTATGAAGAGCAAAATGCCCCACAGTCAGTTTTCTTGCAAATATAATTTAATGTTATTGTTGAATTGCCTAATTTCTAGACGTGAAGCTATTTAAAAAGGAGTATATTAGGTACAACATTCCCTTGACATTTTATTTCTCCTTGATTCTGTCCTTATAATGCCACTGTTGACATTCCTACATTGACATTTATTTTACTCCCTTAAGTAGTTTTGTAATCTGTGAGAAATTAACAGATTGAACAGATTCCCCCTCTTAGTTTAATTCAGTGTTATGTTTTTATTGGCAATTCTGCTTATTATTTGGATGAAAGAAGTTTATCTTGTTTCCTGCCCAGAAATAAGTGTTAGTTAAAAGATCGAAACCCAGGGGGATGAGCTGGTCTAATTCTCAAATGTTTATAATAATTCAAACAGGTAAATTTGCATCCAAAGCCTTAAATTAGGAAGAGTTTGGACCTTTCTCTAATTAACAATGACCTTAAAAGTCTTCATGTTCAAAACTGGATTAAAGATAATGCATCACTATACTCAGTAAGACAGATCCTGTTCATGACAATTCAGAAAAAAAAATGGGGTTGATATATAATACATTTTTCTTTAGTTGGTTTAACAATATTAAACATACAGCTTTCACAACTTAATTGGGAGATCTGGAGTAGCACAAGACCATTTTTATTTCAAGAAGTTTGACTGAACTGGATTACCGCTTTTTTTTACTTTAAATTATGTATATTATTATATATGGACTGCCCTGTGGGCTTTAAATTTTTTTATTATTATTATTATTTGTTTTGCTCTATTTGATTTTGCTATGGCTTCATCTTCACACTGATTTTTTGAAGTGGTAGTTTTGACTTCCAAACCTCAGCAGGCATCATTGTCTGTTCAACTGTTGTATTTTTCTATGAATCATATGTAGTTTGATTTTTCAAAGTTTTTTTAGTCCTATGAGTTTTTGGCCTTGTAAGGGCAGTGAAATACCTGTTTTCTTATGGAGACAAGGAAGGAAGGGAAAGGAAGGGAAGGATATGTATTTGAAATGAGCTTCTGCAATGAACTACTGCTCTTATGGACTGTAACATCAAGATATTCTATTTGTAACAATCTGCGATAAACTATTTTTTATTTATGTTCGGTTTTCTCTATTTCTTAAAAATAAATACATCAATGAAAAAGAGATTTTTCTCCAGTCACCCCAAAAATATAGAAAATAGTGCTCCTCTAGCACAATTTCAAAGGAAGCTGAGTTATTTAAAGATTTATTGATTATCTGTGTGAGATATACCTTGCTGAGAGGTCCTGATGCTTTTGGTATCATAGACACATGGGAGGGCTACAGACCAAATACAGCAAGTTGAAGGAAACTCAGTGTCAATGGCAAGAAAGCCTTCTTTCAACTGCCTCCCTATTCTGAAATTGTCTTATCTCCTTAAGTTTCTTACAGACTGTTTAGAGGTGGAAATTTGTAGGCCCAGGTCTCCATATCTACCTACATCTGCTCCATAAATTCTGTCCACCTCTATGTGTGATAGAGAAACAAAATGTTTTCCAGAAACTCTATACTACTTCTGTCCCTAGAAATTCTCAGAATGTGTTTCAAACATGGATAGGTCTGATTGGTGATGTATGACATGTCGCAACACCTTTTATCTAATATAGTGAAGCTACCCAGGAATGAGGGTGTCAGAGGGTGTGCATTACTCGGGAGAGAACAAAAGCTGACTGGGATGTAGGCTGGGCATGGAAACCTTCCACTCCTTCTCTCAAAGTACTTCCATTGTTTAAAAGATGTCTTCAAGTGTTTTTAAGCTAAAGAAAGATTATAAAAAGAAACACGAACCTGTCACCCAGTAATTAAGGAATGCATCTGTGAGAAGGAACATTTAGTGGTGCCTGATGCAAGGATTAACTTTTGTACTTTACATTAAATAGTAGTCACAGGAGAAAATGTAAAAAGGAGTAAACCTTTCTGACTCACCTAAAAGAAAAATAAGTTGTCTGAAAGATTTGCCAAAGATGTATTTGTAGACTGGTGGTTGCAAATGTGAAACAGTTTTGCCTGAAACCTGGAGCATGGTATCCGAGACCGATATAGGAAAGGATGCTAAAGGATTGCAAAGATGCCCACTGCACAGTGTTTCCTACAGGCTGGCTTAGGCTGAGTTTCAGCATGCTGGTTGTTTTGGATCTGCTTGGCTCTTAATATCCTAGTGACAGGAATTAAAGTTCCTCAAATTCTCCTTTGGACATAAGACATAATGGCAGCTAATATATAGGCACCAAAATCTTCTATTAGACTGTAATCTTTTTTTGATACCTAACAAGTGGAGATTACAGAAGGATTACTTCTTTAATTTCCCTTTGTTTAAAAGGGTCTCCAAAACTCTGGAGATCAGAGGCTTAAAAAAAAACCTTAACTTGGACCACAATCCTGCAGTCGGACTTTTGTGGCTACATAGATCCCCCTCTACAGATGCTGCTGTACAAACAAACAGTGGTTTGACATGGTAAAACTGTCAAAAAGTTTCGTCATATTTTTTAAAGATAAAAGGTTCCTCTTTAATTAGACAAAGTGATTGAATATGGGTCCTCTTTAGAAGGAAATGGGAGACCTGGTTACCCAGGATATGGAGAAGGCTGAGGTACTCAATGATGCTTTTGCCTCAGTCTTTGGTGGCAAGTGCTCCAGCCACACTGCCCAAGTCACAGCAAGCAAAGGCAGGGACTGGGAGAAAGAAGAACTGCCCAGTGTAGGAGAAGATCAGGCTTGAGACCATCTAAGGTCCCTGAAGGTGCACAAGTCTGTGGGACCTGATGAGATGAATCTGCAGGTCCTGCAGGAGCTGGTGGATGAAGTTGCTAAGCCATTTTCCATCATATTTGAGAAGTTGTGGCTGTCCAGTGAAGTTGCCACTGACTGGAAAAGGGGAAATAAAATGCCCATTTTTAAAAGGGGGAAAAAAGGAAGACCTGAGGAACTACAGGTCGGTCTCATCTCTGTGCCCAGCAAGATCATGGAGCAGATCCTCCTGGACACTATACGAAGGCACAGGGAATACAAGGAGGTGATTGGTGACAGCCAACATGGCTTCACTGAGGGCAAATCACACCTGACCTCAGGGGCTGGTAGTGGTACTAGTACTGTTTAACATCTTTCATTAGCAACATGGACGGTGGGACTGAGCACATCCTCAGCAAGTTTGCTGACAACACCAAGCTGTGTGGTATGGTGGACATGCTGGAGGGAAGGGATGCCATCCAGAGGGACCTTGGCAGGCAAAGAAATGTGCCCATGTGAACCTCATGAAGTTCAGCAAGACCAAGTGCAAGGTCCCGCACATGGGTTGGGGAAATCCCAAGCACAAATACAGGCTAAGTGGAAAATGGATTGAGAGCAGCTCTGAGGAGAAGGACTTAAGGGTGTTGGTTGATGAGAAGCTCAATATAAGCCAGCAATGTGTACTTGCAGCCCAGAAAAACCAACCCTATCCTGGGCTGCACCAAAAGGAGTGTAACCAGAAAGTTGAAGAAGGTGATTCTGCCCATCTACTCTGCTCTTGTGAGACCCCACCTGGAGTACTGTGCTCAACACTGGGTCCACAGCATAAGAAAGACATGCATTTGTTGGAAGAAGTCCAGAGGAGGGCCACGAAGATGATCAGGGAGCTGGAGCACCACTCCTATGAAGGCAGGCTGAGAGAGTTGGAGTTGTTCAGCTTGGAGAAGAGAAGGCTCCAGGGAGACCTTATAGAAAACTGGAAAGGAACTTTTTAGAAGAACATGTAGCGATAGGAGAAGGGGTAATGGTTTTAAACTGAGAGAATGTAGATTTAGGTTAGATATAAGGAAGAAATTCTTCACCATGAGGGTGGTGAGGTGCTGGAACAGGCTGCCCAGAGAAGCTGTGGATGCCCCATCCCTTGGGAGTGTTCAAGACCAGGCTGGACAGGGCTTTGAGCAACCTGGTCTAGTGGAAGCTGTCCCTGCCCATGGCAGGGGGTTGGAACTACATGATCTTTAAGGTCCCTTCCAATCCAAACCATTCTATCATGCTATGATTCTATGTAACAAAATAGATCTTAGTGCCTTTGAAAATGATCAATATAAAGATCAAACAAAAGTAATAAATGAAGATAGGTATAAAGAGCCTCAATTGTTGCCTAGTTCTTTAAAAAACAGAAGTCAGACAGACTGTCTATGGGGCATAGGCTGGGTTCCCATAAGAAAAAATTAGTGCTATTTCAACCAGATTAATTGCAGACTAATATATTTAACTGTTTATATTCATTTTGAATCTGATTGTCTCTCAAGCAGCTTGCAGTCCACCAGGTAGGAAAAATACCTGCTTTCCTTGAATTTGGGGTGGGGGTTGTGCTTCTAAACTTTTCTTGCTCTGAGGGGTTTCATATGTGGAATGGGACAGGACAAAGGATGCTTCAAGGGCTTTCTGCTGTTGAAGTGCCGCTCGCACATTTATGAGCGATTGAGGTCATTGTGGCTTGTGGCATCCTCCATGGGAGGAGAAGGCGTTGCAGTAGCAGGAGGGTTTCAGGGTGAAAATTGCTTTGACAAAGGAAAAGCATGGGTGGAGTCCTGTCAAATCACTGCAGTTCTTTAGCACTTCTCCTAAAAAGGCAGTTTATTTTTAAAAACAATGCAAAATTTTTGTATTAATAATTTTTTATTAGAAGTTGGATGACTGACAGTTTACAATAGTGGTGTGTTATAAAACAAGATGTGTGACTCTACGTTATTCAATGTCTTTTACTAACCTGAAAGAAAATGAAACAAACAAACACCAAAACCAAAAGAAAACCAAAAAAAAAAAAAAAAAAAAAAAAAGAGAAAATACAAAGAAAAGAGAAAAAATAACCATGGAATGGTCAGTTATCTTCAATCACTTGAAACTACAATTTCATGTGAGGAGTATCTGCTGTAGTACAGTTAATTATAAAAATTATTTAGAATCAGTCATCACAGAAGGCCACATTGGAAGGGACCTTGAAGATCATCTGGTCCAACCTTTCTTGGCAAAAGCACAGTTTAGACAAGATGGCCAGCACTCTGTGCAGCTGAATCTTGAAAGCGTCCAATGTTGGGGAATCCACCACTTCTCTGTGAAGGTTATTTCAATGGTTGATTTTTCTCAGTTTCTTGAAATTAACACTGAATGTTGTACCTGCTAGATGTATCCTCAAGTGCAATGACACTGAAAGGGGTCTTGAGGTTAGAGGTGAAGATGAGTTACCAGTGCAGGGCTGCAGATAACAAATGGACTGTAACTACTGGGAGTGATTTCCACTAACCAGAACAATGAATGGAACTAGTGAAGAAGTATTACTTAGTACACAGCATCAGTGATACTCTTACTGACTACATTCAGTTCTGGTGATGATGCTTTAAAAGCTGTTGATGGAGATGTATTACTAGAGGATTAAAATAATGTTTAAATTCAGATTTATCTCTCATATTATGAATTTCAAGTAGTTCTCTAGTTTAACAAGCAGAACACAAAGGGTTGCTCATCCTAAGCCTCCAAATAAATAAATATTTTCTGGCAATAAGCAGCTCTATAATATAGCAGAAGTAAAAATAACCTGTATATGGAAACTGAAACTAGATAAAAGTTCAGCCTAGATGAAGGCACTATACTTTCATATGTAGTCATTGGGAAAATGTGTTCAGTGATGTGGTAGTTGCTCCATGACTTTAAATTCAAGCCACTGCATTTCTCTAAGGCACATACGATAGCCCTAAAAGAAATGATGGACTTAATTCCTGAGTTATTGCATGATTTTTTTATAGCCTGTGTTATGAAAAGACCAGATGACTGTAGGAGTTCTTTTTGGCCTTTAAATCTAGACCTCTGAGAAGAGGCTACTGAAAAAAAGAGCTCACTAAAATTGAAGCTGACACTGGAATCTAATCCCTATAAAATAAAGTGAATGAAATATTCATCCACTGGAGAAGATGAACATTCCTTTGTATTCTCTAATTTCATCCCACATGCCTAAATTTTTAAATTATCATCCAAATACATAAAAAGACTGATTTGTGATGATTGTCAGAGTGTAGCACTATGTAATATTTTCATCTATTAAATCAGTTTCTAGATAAGCCTTTATTACTTGTGTTCATTACAAAAAATATTGGATTCATACTTGTCAGAAAATACTATAACCAAAATTATCAGATGTTAGTTGTGTTTTGTTAAATAGATTTAAATAATTTTCTGTTGAAAATTTCATAGGAAAATGAGCTGGGATATTTGAAGGTTTCGTCACAAAACCATAGCTCTTTGGTCAAACTTGCACTTTTCAGATGGTTTTGCTACCATGATTTGTCTAGGGACAATAATTAGATGTTTTAGAATTAAGTTGCTCATATTCCATCCAAGCTGAAGTTAGATGCTGTGAATTAATAATAGTAGTTCTTATGTAAAAACCGGCAAGTGCTGTAATATTTATTTTGCTAATTTTTATATATGACTGAGCTACATAAATACTTAAAACATTAAGTAAGCCTTGTGAAGATGAGCTATAGCTCCTCTAGTAGCATCACAACTCCTGGTAGAAACCAGGAAAGAGATTCTCATTTTATGTTCATTAAAAATCACTGTGACAACTGAAGAAATACCTTTATAGACTTCTTAGAATTCATTTACATGTAATTAATCAAAATGTTATTTGAGAAGACTTAAATTCATTTCAAGGAAACATACAAGTGTTATTTCCTGTTTTAAAAGTATGTTTGAAGCATTGTATGAAATGCAAATTTTTTTGCTAGTGACGCAGGTTTCCAAAACTTCTTTGGTATGAACAAATGAAAAAAAAAAAAAAAAACACCAACAAAAAAAAAACGGTGGGATGTTTTTGTCAATGATCTTTTAGAACTCTTGTTAATTAATAATTATTTTCTCTTTTATGTGACACTTTTAACATATTGAAGGACAGAACCAAATACACAGGACCATACTAAAAATCATCCTATTTGAATGACCGCACTTTAAAAGAACAATTAAAACTATTATTTGTTTCCTACAACAGGAATTATATTCTGTGGCACTTGTTCACTTTCCACAAGCCCACAATCCACAAGACTGAAAAATCTATTAAAAGTCACCTGTGAGTGACCCCACTAGCCTTTAATGTGCAAACATAGTTATCAGTCATTTCTCTGTCACTTCTTTGTTTTGGTTTTACTCACCAACTAGGAATGCAGCATGAGTATTATTATACATCGGATTACCTGTTTCAGTGGCTGAGCCCCCTAAAGTTACTACTGATATGGGAAAGCCATGCAATGCAAAACCTTTTGCAGTTTTGCAGCTTTGCACATTCGAAGTAGTGTGTCCATCCCAGCTTAATTATTTGTGTGATAATCCAAGAAATTTTCTTAAAGCATAATTAATTTTATGGTTGGATATAGAATTAGCCTTTTATTGTTCTGTAAATGCAGTGCACATCTCTCTTTATAAGCAAGGCAGGCTTCACTGTCATAAACAGTTTACAAGTCTAAATCATAAAGGTGTAATATAAACAATACGAGTCAAGAAAGCGGAACTAAAGTTTCTTGGAAATAATACAATTTCACGTTCCCTTTAACGTGTCAAAAGCTTTAGTGTGTCAAAATCTTTAGTATGTCAAAACGAGGATCTACCTAGCAGTGGCCAATTGGCTGTTCAGGGAAGAATATAAGTAGTCTTAAACTCTTTTAGATCAAGTTTTAGCAATACTTCCCATTGCTTTCCAATAATCCTATGATCCATAATCAGGTACTTCATGAGCCAGGGTTATTGTCTTTACATTAAGTCATTCGATGGATTTTCATCTCCATCAGTAGTTCCTTTTTTTGGCCCTATGCATATGTCATTCACAGCTTTCAGATGATAGAAAGTTAAAATTATTAAAATAGATTTTAAAAGCGCTAATGAACATCAGTTAGTGTAAATGAAGGAGAAGAATCTCCCAAATGTAGAAAGCAGAATTTTGGAAAAAATATATTAACATTGGTTTGTATGTGTGGCCCTTCTGTTTTTAGACAACACTAACGAGCTTTCAAAATAAGCTAAACATATAAATATGAAAATTAGAAATAACTGTCTTATCATACCTTTACTGAAATGTGGCTATTCCAGCAGCTCATGTCATCAGTACAAAAGGACTGGCAGGAGCTCAGCTGGCTTAACACATTGAGCTGCAACCGAGTGTATTTTCAGTGTATTTCTCTACAATACAAGACTCGATGCCTTTAAATGAAAACATGCGATGTAGTTTTACTAAGCAAGCTTGGCCAGGACTGGGATTGTATTTCACACCTGAAATATGACGTCCCCCACATCACCAGCCTGTTGCCGCTTTCTGCATCTGACAGGTGTTTTATCAAAACAGAGGAGCAGCCACAGCGGCTGAGCGTAGAGGTCCGTCTGGCCCGGAATTTGTCTCTGACAGTTGCCAGTAATGGATGATTATGAGAACGGGGCAAATAGTGATCAGTCACTACCTTGTTTAGGTTTTAGCATACCATAGGAAATAGCAGCGCTGCAGATGAACGTGCTGCATTTTGACATACTTTAAAGCTAGCGCTTTCTGATATTAGAAACCCACAGGTATCACTTCGGCTGTTTTCTTGAGCAGTAGAAATGCTGACAGCAGCTGTACGATGAAATCTGATATAACCATTGTGTATTTGTTGATGTGCTAGCTGCTGGTATTTAGGGACTCCTCATTTATATTTATTTTTCATTCAAACTGCTTTTGTAAGTGGGCTAGGCTGTACAGAGAGTAATTTTTCCCCCACAGCTTCTGGTGATAAACACCAGCTGTCAACAGTGAATGCAGTGACATGAGAAGCACACAATGATTTTCAAGACAAGGTCAAATGACAGGTAGTTAAATAAAGTAGAAACGATAATCTTCTGAACAAGCAAAAATCTGAGGTTGGTACAATGTTTTTCACAAAATTTACAATCAGCAGAGGGCAATGCAGAGGTCAAGCTCCCAGACAGAATATATCATGTTCCTGAATAAATAATTTGTGTATAAATGATATCTATGAAAACTGATTTTTGCTATTGAGATACCTACCTGACCTTGTGATGTTCCTGTTAACACTCTTTAAACTGTTGTCTGAATTGCATTATGAGGTAGTACTTGAAATCATATGTTGCTATTACAGTCACATTTGTGTTGTTATACAAATAAATTTAAAGGTCCAATTATTTTGAAAGCATGAAGGTTGGGTTTTCTGTACTTCATAAGCTGCTGTGCATCCTTAAAGGTGTCTTACAACAGGAACATGACAGAAATCCTGTTCTGCAGAATTTAAGATAAACTTAGCTGGTACTGGGATTTTGTCTAGTTGGTCTAGTGCCTTTCCTTGCTTTTTTTTTTTTCACTTACATCTGGCTTCCTGTGTTTCATAGTGTCTCTTTTGAGATGTTTCTTTACCATGTCAAAAAGCCTACATTTAACTGACATCAAATTACTACTACCTCTAGAGTTTAATTTCAATTCTACCTTAAGTAGGAGGTGCTTTAGATTTCTTTATATTAAAGGCATTGCATACGTTTATGCAAAATTTTAATTGAACTCATTAAATATCTTACTACCCTTTTAGAGCAAAAACAAATAAATGTTTTTCTAAAGTGGACCTCTCATGTATGTTAAAAAAAATGCAGTAAAGTGATAATCTGAAATCAGTATGTAGCCATAGAACCCACAGTGAGCTGTCACAGACATAACACTAGTAGAACAGTTTTTAATGGAAATGTCAAATACAATTGTATTAATAGGAAGTTAGCTCCCTATGACAATGTAAGTAGTATTTCATTGTCAGTTGGGAGCTTAAAAGATTCGTTTCCTTTTATATGTTATATTTTAATAAAGGAAATTAAAATATCAATCAAAATCTATGCTAAAATCATGTTAAAGGTTTTAAGGAACTAGGCAGTGTAGGAAAATTCACAGATAAGTCTGCCACAATATCCAGAGATTAAAAGCAGTGAAACAACCCCCAGGAATTGCTTGCCTTCCATGAATTGTCAGTTGATGATGAGCTGATAGCAAAGTGAAATATTTCTTCCCAGTCAGCCAAAGGTGTGATATTGACTTTTGAAGGTGCAAGATAACTCAATTAGACTGAATTTATTCTGAATTTGCTTTCTAGTTTTAAAGAGACAATATCCCTTTGTGTTAATGGAATACAAGTAAGCAGAACCTCATACATTATATTGTTTTCAACACCCAGGACATTCTCCAAAAGTAAGGAAGCATTTAGGAATTAGTGCAACTACACTGATTTTAGAGATCACAAAATCTTATTTGACCAGCATGACAGAGAAGACAGTTTTGAGGATGCATTTACAGCTACCCTACTTACTGTTCTGAAAATAATCTTACGACCTTGGTTTTGAAAAGGAAGTTAATACAGAACATGAAGAAGTGGGGGAAGTTTTCTCAGTAACCAAAAAATAAAGGATGCTGAATTCTTTCTATCTGCAGTCACGTTGTGCTAGTCACATTCCTTCACTGAGCCAAAAAAAGTGTAAATAAACTGTAGGGTTCATATCCAGCAGAACAAGAAAAGATGATATTGACAGCTTGAAGATTATAAAAATTACTTGCTATGAAAGTCAAGTGCTTATGTAACTCAAAGGAAACCTGTTGTTAAAATGTGATGATACTCCAGTTCTACAAAACTTTTTTACAATAACACTGTCAGTAGCTACAACGTTCAAATACTATTAATTATTATTATTTTCCTTTTTGTAGCATTAAAACAAGATGAACAAGATCCATCTCACTGAAGTAATAAGGATGAATTACATTATAATATTACATACACCAAGAGAAGCATAGAGTATATCATCATGTTCTAATATTGCTGTTTCTGGCATTTGAAGATGACCTCCGATGGTTTAGCATATGATATTTTTATGAGCACTTCTAGCTGAAAGCAGAGAAAATTTTTTAATATGTGTCTCTCTCTGGCTTAGCTGAGAAGGTTTGGGAGTTAGATTTGGGGTTTGCTTTTTAATCCACGCTTTTATTGTCTTTGAACTTGTTGCACAATACTTACAAGCTGACATTTCAAATAACCTAACAGCACTATAATAACCATTTGGTACTGGACTTGCATTTCCATTGCTACCATCAATGCTTTTGAAGGATCTCTTTGTTAGCATCGGTTGGAAATCATTGAAAAGATTGAAAATAATAGCTGTTGTAGTGAGAAGAGGGTCTGTTTGCAAGCAAGAAGGTTCCATATAAATGTTATTTCTCTTGGCATATATTACTTTTCATGACGCAAAGTTGCTAGATGACACAACGTGTGTGTCACTGAAAAACCTGAACTAGTAAAGCGCAATTGAGAAGTGAATAAAGTAGTTCACATTGTGTATTCTGTATCTTGACAGTTTTTAACCACTGTATTTCATCCACTATTACATAAAATATGTGCACATCACATGTTAAGCTCTAACAGAAGTAAGGAATTTTTCTTTTTTTTCTTCCTGAATCCTGTGTCTTCATATCTATTCTCCAGCAGAATTTAGCAATGATTATTGAAACAAAAGACTGGAGATCAGAATGCAGCTGTAGCTACATCAGAAGTGAAATTCACAATGAATTCAATTACTGTGTGAGTATTTCCCCCCACCCCATTTACACATTTTCATGAACCCGGTGCTTCTGAGACCTTAAGTGATAGTCTTAATGAAGTCTCCTATTTAACTGCAAAATAGAAGCACACAGAAGCAACAAAACATGTGACGCATAATGATTGAAAATGTCTTTAAGTAATGGAAGCAGAAATGTCTCTTCATCGCAGTACCTGCTAAGAGCAGCGGGAGAAAGCAGTGAAAGGAATGTTTAACACAACAGCATATCATGCTTAGTGTTGCTGAGTATAATTAGAGTCTGATGTAATGCATGCTTTTAAGAGTTGTTAGCTTCTATAAACCTTTCTTGTATAGAAAAGTGACTATGGGGATACTTAACAGCAATTTTTCAGGTTATGTTTTATATGAGGAACATTTCAGCATCGGATTGTCATAGACGTTTAATCAAGGAAGTCAGTGGGGAAAGATCAAGAAAAGATTTTGATCTGAGATGTCAGGGAACTGTTCCAATCCCACTGTCTTAAAAATAAACACTAAATGTTGTTGAAGCCTTTCTGTTGCTCCAAAGCAGATTCTCTAATGCTGCCAATAGTGTCAAATGTAGTGCAGGTGGGGTGCCTCTACAGGGAACCATGGTTCTCTTGTCATCCAACTTATCTTTCATTTATTCCACCAGAATTATGCCTTGGCTGATAGTAATTTTAAATTATTCCACACCACATTTTTATAGTATTTTCTGATCATAATTTTTATCTGTATGCAATATAATTTATATTTTCAACTGACTTCTCTTCTAATTAGTTGTAATGTAATGTAAAAATAGTAATGTATATGTTTTATATGAAAGTACTCCAGAGGTGTCAGTCTTTCTCTATTGACTGAAAACGGAGCCTACATGATCAGTTTTCGTTGACTACCACCAGTTGTAGAACAAGTATAATTAGCAAAGGTTAATCCAAACCTATGATGTTAATCTATGTGCAAGAATATGTCTCTTTTGAAACCTGGATCTCATATAGAAATGAAGTTTTGAGAGGAGTGATTAATACTGGTATAAACATATCCATATATGAGATCTTTAGTTAGTGTTCTATGAGAATATTTTACAGCTTTGGTTTTAATGGTAATTTAAGTACAGAGAAGATTTATCTGCTACCATTGATGATAATAATTTATGATAATGTTCATATTTGAGTTTCACTGAGATTCTTTTAGGGTATTTTTTCTAGGGATTTTTTTTTTGCTTTCATAGAGCTACACATTTATTTTGATCATAATGGTTCAGTATCGTGCCATATACTGAAGAAGTAGCCTTCTACTACTGTTTAATCATTCTGAGGTTTTACATCTTGAAAAAAGAGATGCATACAAGAAAAATATTTTGCTATTGCATGATGACTTTAACAGATGTGCGGCTTCCTGGATGTTTAAAGAACAAAAAAATGTAAGTTCCAACCTGCTACACACAAGATGAATGTACAAAGAGATAGGTAGTATCCTATTTCAGAAACAGAAGATGACAAACAGCTGTGAAATCAGATTGATTTACAAGGCTAAGAGTAACCAAAATAAAAATAGTAGTTTCAAATCAGAAATGTCACATGAATCATGAGTAGGGAGGCAAAAATGATCCATATATAGATGTGCTTATTGGAAAAAAAAACATTTTGCAAAATGGAATTAAAAAAGGAAAAATATTCGTATGTTTTATTTTGTTTTTTCTTGTTATTACCACATTTTCAAATGAAAATTAATATAAATTAACTTGAAAAGTGAAAAATATCAGTAAAAAAACCACACAAAAAAAGAACAAACCCTAGAATCAAACCGTTTGGAAACAAAATCACAGCACTGTTCTGTAATCCAGCAATGCAGCAACGGTGAGTGAACTCAGTGGCATCATACTGAAGTTTTGGGCAAATGCTCAGTTCAAACTAGAATACAGTGAACTATATGCTGGAGATTATGCCATTCACCCTCAGAGAAGTGTTCATTTCTTTTAGCATTTTCAGAATATGGCTCATGTATGCTCAGTTTATGCTGATTTAAAGGGCAAGGTTTTTCAGGAATAGCAGTCCTGCCACAGTGATGATTCAGCTGTCAGAAATGTTTGCATTACATGGTGGATGGGATGTGGTCAAGGCATAGAAAAGCAGTGATTAGGATCACACTTTCTGTATTTTCCACAGAAGGACAAACTGTACAGTCAAGCTTCAGTTTCCATCTTTGTGTTCTTCTAAGGCAAAATCTTGCAGAAAACGCAGCTAGTATTTTAATTCATCTTTCAGTCTAGGATTGCTATCTGGGATATAGGAGATAGCACAGGAGGAGATGTACATAATTCATGCTGGATGTGATTCTGTATTTCAAGAAAGTCTGTAAGGAGGCACAAAGGATGCAAGGAGGAAGTCTCAACTCATTTCATACACAAAGCTCTGTCTTTGCATTTCTTCTTCAGAATAAAAAAGTTTTTATCTGCTTATCTACCTTTAGCACTGAGTAGTGGTTAAACATGCCAAAAGTACATAACATATGCATGAGCTCGCCTCTGGCTGAATACATTCTGTTCGGCAAGCTGCCTTCACATACTTTGCAGTTACATTTTTTCTATTATTTAAGTGTTTTTAGTTGCGCATGGAGAACATTTATACACAAAGACATCCTTGTAAAATTGATAGTGCTCTCTTCTATTTTTATTCCTTTAAAACACTCTAAATATAAATATGTAAAAAAATAGAAGTAAAAAGGCACAAAGAGAAGGGAAAGCAAGTTAAAAATACTTCAGCAGCAAACAAGATATTCAGTCAGCAAAGTGGAAGTTATACTTAATGTCATACGTCACTTTGAATCTTTGGAGAATACTCAGATATCATCATGATAGGCATTAGTGTAAGAATACAAATATAATTGCTGTTAAAATGCATCAATGTGGGCAAGACCCCATTCCACTTACGTAAGGAACTATGGAATAACCTATGGGCAGTTTCTGTCATGATAAGGAGGTAAAAAAGGAGAAAACCCTGTTTCTGTCAGTCAGGATTGTAGTTGTTCTAGGGAACTGGGCAAAGATGCTCATTTTGTTCTCATTGCCATTTGTAAATACATAATTACACATTCTTTATATTGCAGTTGTTGTTGATATCCAAGTAATTAAATAGTGCAAGTACCTGAGAAGATCAGAACATCCAAGAGCATATTGGTTAAACAGTTGGAAGAAACTCTTAGGGCACAGATCTAGGACGTGGTACAGGTAAAATGTATAATCAAAGCACATAACTATATGCGATGAATCCAAAACAAAGTAATTAGCATCACATATGTAAATCATAGGCTTCTTCATGTGATTTTTCTGTGTTCATATGGATTACATGCAATAAGTGAAAGCCATATACTTTACATTTTGGTTTGAAATAATGTATTAGTCTGAAATTGAGTCACTGCATCTGGTGCATTTATACTTCACAAAGCAGCATTTACAGGAAAAACTACAAACTTTATCTAGGGCACTGTCAGGAAGTGATGAATGAGGTCAGTGATGGTGTAACCCCATTCTTTTCCCATGGGTGCTATTGGCTCCCTTGGAAACATTTGCTGGCTGGTTTCAGAATATGCAAGGTTTTCTACCAAATAACTGTGGACTCACAGCTTTTACGTGGCTTCTGAAATGTTTTCTTGTCAATCAAGAGGGAACAATGTATGCAGTGGAGTACTGTTTTCAACAAGCTATGTAGCACTATATGTCATTAATAAAGGTTGAGTAGAGTTGTTTGTTGATGTATGAACATGTACAGATTCACAGTCTCACCTATCAATTTTAAAAACTAACATTTGCATTGCAGTAAATCAGAAAGCGAACACCTGAATAATTTTTAAGCAATCTGCTATACTAACTTCTCATGACTTTTTGAAATACCTATTTTATGCTGGAATTAATGGAGATATGGTAAAAATCACAGAGAGTAATTGATACAGCAGGTTTGCTGTAACGTTACCCAATGTACTTTTTTCTCAGCTATGAAAAGTAGCAATCAACTATCCTCTTTTCTATTTGATTTGTGAGTTCCCTTTTGATACCAAATGCCTATATTTATGCAGTGGTATAAATGGACTACAGAGCAACGTCAAATTGAAGTTTAGTTTACGATTTACCAATAGTCAGATCAGAGTTTAAAAGAACTAATAGGTAAGACCTTAGGACCTTTGATGCAATGGTCTTTTTTTGTGTTGATTTAAGATCAATGTAATTCTCTCAGTGAAATGGGCATCTATCTCCAGAACAGAGAAGATAAAGGACTGACAAATCCTATGCTGGACTAGTGTATTTCATGTTCATACAGATTACTCCCACATAATGTCTTTAAAAGGCATCACTAGTGTACATAAACATAAGGAAAATATTTGATGTAGATCTGTGTTTGCATACAGCAAATAAATCTAAATTCTTGTGATACTCAAATTTATATTTACCAATGAATACCAATGCTCACTAACTGCGTTCTTCTGCTAGGAATGTTTTTATCACTGCCAAAACCATAGCTTTACAAGAAGAAAACAAATCAGATGATAAAAAATTAGTGCATTCATTATAGTGGCCTTTTTTTGTACCTACTGGAGAAATCCAGCACCTGTTAATAGTATTTAGACAAAGAGGAAGAGGGAGAGAAAATGTAATTTCACTGCACTATCCATTAGCAGCCATTTTAAATTCATCAGCAGAAAGATGATGGTATCTTTGATTACATCCATGCCTATGAAGGAAGAATAAGAAGTTTATAGTGACGTCAATATCTCTGATTATATGGTGATAATCTAGTTTGAAAAAAAGGTGCTATCCTTATCTTCTTCATTCCCATTAAGAAAAAAAATACCCAACAATACAAACAAAACACAATGAAACAAAATATGGAAGTCAAAAGTGATAACAGGACTGTCTTTAACAAGCTGGTAAAAGGCAAATGTAGATCAGTCTAAAGTTATACCAGAAGGCACATAGCATTTTAGCTTCCACCTCTTTATTTTGTAAAAATTTTGCCCTGTAGAAAAGAATGAAGCAGTAAGAAAGAGGAGAAAGAATGTAGAATCCTGGGCTAAGTACTGTGTTTCTGAAGCCCTTCTGGTTTACTCTGCCCGTTAATGACAAACACTCTCTATCCAGATCAGAGCTGATCTTCAGCAGCTAACCACATCTCACACTCTGCTGGTCTCACACTCTGCAAGGCGTGAGGCAATGTGCGATCACGCTGTTATCAGTATCAGCAGATTTAGACATCAACTGCAAGTAGTACACTGAAGTCTGTTACTTTCCGTGGCGGAGTAACAAGAGGTAGCAGCGTCCTTTAGTGATGCTCAAAACCACATCTTCCCACCCATCTCCAGTAAATTCTGCTCTGCTAAGAAGGGCATATTCAAAATCATTAACAGCATTTTTTCTCAACTCCCCTTCCGTCAGTCTTATTTTCTTTTGTGAAAATATAATAATGTGCCCTACAGTTTTTACAGGAAGTTTTTACGTCTTGGCAATGTCAAGTCACTTTTTATTGTTTCCCTCCAAAATGGCATAGGGCTTTGCTTCATCATCCAGTCTCTTCAAAATTCTGTCGTAGGGAAGCATTTCCATTCTGTTTCAGCCTCTTCACTTTTTACTCAGTTCTGAGGACACTAAGTAATGCTAAATATTGATGGAAAATAAATTTCCTTTTCCGTCTATCAAAAAAAAGCTTATGTTCTCAGCTCATGTGCTCTTCTTCTTAAGAGTGTGCCCACATATTTATGCTGTCTCTGTATAGGCATGTGCGTATATGCAGTGTACAGTCAAACAGAAAGCACAGAACTAAAAGATATTGTTCAATCAAATCAGTGCTGAAGATGAATGAAGCAAACGTTCACATTGATTTGTATTGTGAGAGATCTTAAAATGAAATATTCTGACAGATTTTTACTTCAATTTTTTATTGCAGATGTGGCCCGACCATTTGAAATCCCACTTACCTTTTCTTTCTTCTATTTTAACTTTCTCTTTTGAACGCATCTCTCTCTTTCTTCCTGTACTCAGCCCTTTCGTACCAATAGTCCCCTGAGTCAGAAACAACCAACATGACCTTGAACACAGATCAACGCAGATGTAGTAAATTTACATAGTATCATGCAGTTTTCCTTGAAAATATATCACCTAGTGGAAAATGGGGACATGCAAATGCCTAGACGTCATAAAATGAAGGATAGCTTTGACCAAAGGCTTTTGACATCTTAAACTGTTCTTGATGAGAAATTACAAACATGTGCAACTTTTTTTCCCCTCTGAAGCTCTGAAATTAAAGGCAATGGGGTTGCTATACTGAAAAAGTGGTGCTGAATGAGACTTTTTCACCCAAGAAGGAACCACGGTATTTTGCGCATCTATGTGCTATTTGGCCTTGTGAATTTAAATATCAAGTGACATAAAGCAGTCCATTCTTAGAGTTCTCGCCCTTTGCCCTTAGTCCAACATACACATACAACAGCATCTAAAGTGTTTTTTACATTTATTTTCATGTTCTCTTTAATGAGATGCAACTGCGAGCCTAGATTTTTTTCATGCTAACCAAGAACTGCATCAGCAGGCTAACAGCGTGAAGTGTGACGATGCATACCAGCTGGGTGACAAAAGTCCTTGCGAAACGAGTTGGGAAAAACCCTGCCTATTTTGTGTGTGTGTTAACCCTACTAACAGTATTTGCCTTATACTGTAGTCAGTAGCAGGAATCTTTCTGATGGCAGAGAAATAGGAAGAAAGCAAATCTTTTGTGGCTACACACGGTATCCCAGAATTACCTCTGAAATCCACTTATGTTTTGAAGGTTCAGACTGCTCAAGCTGGCTGAAGTCTACCTGTTGTTAATATTATTATTAGCAAGTGTTGGGCAATGGAGATTGCCTGTGTGGTCTGGTCCCCATAGTTCATCAGATCTTTGGAGAGAAGAAGAAAACCTGAAGAAAAGCCTGGAAAATCTCATAGGAGGACAAACAGGGTTAGGTGCAGGTGAGTCAATTAAATGAGGAATCCTAGTATTGACACAATGCAGTTGTGTCTTGCATCAGTGCAATGAATCAGTCTGTTGAAAGTATAGTTTGCAGAAGATAACAAAAATCAAGTGTCTAGACTATTTTTTTAATTCGTGTGCTCTGACTATAATTACAAGGAAACAGGAATAGGCAATTATTCAGTAGCTGAACTGCTTGCATGCCAAATGACAGACTTAAGCACTGACCTTTGTTTTGGATAACTGTCATTTACCCCTCTGCGAGCTGACTAGAGTCTATCATTTTGCAAAATGGAAACTGCTCTTTACACTTCAAGCGTTAAAATGTGAAAAGCTAATATGTTAATGCTATAGGTCAGTGGATGCTGTCAAGATTTGTAAATGCCAGTACTATTTACAGATGTCTTGCTTCTATATTTGCATTGATCTTTGCTGTTGTTTTGTGCTACATACCTGAAATACTAGGCAGCCAAGCATAGTAGAGAGCTCAGACTTTTGGAGTTACATTTGCCTAGCAAGCACATTGAGCTCTAGGATGGTATTCCTGCAGGATGCAAGGGAGATAAAAAGTAATGTCCTTCTTGAAATAAAGTGGTACAGATGTTTCTATATTATAGTTCCCTTCGAACACCAAATGCCAAACTCCTTTGATACCAAGAAAAGACACTGAAAATTTAAATATAATATAATATATAATAATATATAATAGAATAATAGAATAATATATAATATATAATAATATATAATGGAATACATTAGATTGCTAAATGTTTCCTTAAACTTTTACAGTGCTTGTTGTTGAAATTATACAAGCAAATTGTGTACTGATGGAAGTAACATGACAAGACTGGGAAATATTAGCATACACACATGAACAAATCATCTCATGTTCCAACATATTTGACTATGATATGGCATTGTGCTGGGTTATTTCTGAAGTAGATGTTGTGTTTCTTGAAAGTATCCTCCAAAATTACGTTTACCGTTAGGAAACACAGATGGGAACTGGAAAAATGCATTTAAAATTTTATGTAGGTTAACATTGAAAGGCTGTTTATTTGAAACAGTGAATCGGTTGGTGCTGACTAATCACGTATGGCCTATATATCTGGCATATGTTTATTTTAAACATGCAAACCTTTCTTATTTTATAATCTGGTACTTTAAAATGTTTTATTCTGGTGACTGTATTGGATTAGTCTTTATTCTTTAAGGATCTGATCCAGTGCCCATTGAACAGTAGAATCAGGTACTAACAGAAAACTGGTTAACTCCCCGAGGACTCAATTTGTGTGAATAGCATCTGAAAAAAATGAACCTGGATTTATGTTCAGTGTTTTGTGGGGAAAAAGGAAAAAAAGTGCCTGGAAATTTAAAAAGAAGGAAAAGGAAGATTTAATTTGTCTCTTAGTTGAACTCTGTTACAGAAGGAACTTAAAACAAAGATCCCTACCAATTTAAAGATTTCTTAACTTCATAGAGCTATTAGAAATTGCTTCTCTAGCAGTTTCATGAATTTTTCATGTTAATTAATCCCTGTGATAGGGTCCTTTTCTGATGAGCTTTACCCATCTTCGCATAACTATTACTCTTTACATAACTATTTTTCTAGTTTGTTTATCTGCCATCTGTTCTTTTTATTATGGTCACAGGCTTCTGAGGAGCTGAACTCCCATGGTAAACTAAACTGTCATAGAGGCAATATACTTTTATATTTGTCTTTTTTTTTCTTCCTGTCTAACGCAACTCTGCCCCCAGCATAAGGATTCTGCACACTTGAGTAGAGAAACCTTTAAAATAGATTGTGTTGGCCAGAGTTGTTGGAGTTTTTTTGACTTGAGTGGTCATTTAGACAAAAATTATCCTTAAGAAAGGTGTGAAGACAGAGCCCATAGGTTTCTTATTGCAGGGAATGATTGTGTGACTATCTCTGAGCTTCATTGCTCCCAGTAACAGAGGAGTGTAGGAGGAAGAGCAATTCCAGCAGCTTTATTCATTGGTTTCCAACAGTGGATCATACGTTCCCTCACAAGCTGTTTGGAAACATAAGTAATCCCGTACTGATGTGTTCTTAAAGCCGTAAAGTTAAAACCAAATGAGAAGTTGGACAACTTGCAGTCAAAGTCACTCTGAGACACTTCTTCATCAGGTTTATGGCCATAACAACGTTCCTCAGACCCAGAGCACGATGAGTAGTATACTAGTGAGAAATGACAGGTATGGCCCATCCTGTAGCTCCCTTTCCTAGGGAAGAGCTAGGTTAGGCCTTACAGGCAGGCCAATACTGCTAAATCAAAGAGGACCACTTCTTGTCCCTGAAAGCAAGTGACATGGACTGCCTCACAGCTATACTGCCTACGACTTCACTACCTCCCACATCATTACTCTCTTGAAAAAATCTGTTTGGAACAGTTCAGAATGGAATCAGAAAGTAGACTAATGACAAGATAATCTGGTGTCTGATTGTATGACTTGCTTGACCCTTTATTTATGCCCTTAAACCTAGCCTCAGAGGGCCACTGTTGTCCACATCAGTAGCCGCAGCTGGTTCATCTTTACAGGCCTACCCAAAACATCCTCTTCCTTCCAGATAGTCTCTTTACCAGTCACGTCATTCCCCAGTGCACATTCCTACCTCAAGTACTTGGACATCTTTCAACACATGAAGTTGTTCTGTTTCTACCACAATGGCTTGATTCCACCCCAACTGCAACTTCAGATTGTAAGGCTCCATAGTATGTATTTGATTGTGTGTGTTTTCTATACATACATGTGTTTGTGTGCATTTCCACATTTTGTGGCTGTGATGTCTTAAGGACCAATAATATAGACCTCTTTAAAAAACCTAGAAGAGACTTAATCGAATTAGAAAAACTTAGCTGGATTTGGTAACCTATTAAGCCTTTCCCATCTCAAAGCTTGTAGTTACAGGTCCTGGTAAATAGTGTTTGTTTTCAGCACACTCATATGTGTTAAAACAATCCATAGAGCAGATAGTATAAATTCTTCTTTTATTGAACAATTTGGAAATATTAGCTCTTAATTTTCCAAAGTTGTACTTAGATAAGACATAATATCTTGGAATGAAAAGATGGAGACCGCTCAATGAAAAAAAGTGAATCAGCAAAGCAGACCTGCTAATTTTAAGAGAAGGAGAAAATAAATCTGGTCATTAAAAGGCAAAGTGAAATCTTCGCCATTTCCTGCAGCTACAAGTTTATGTTCTCCTTTTTTGAGAATAGGGACCTGTATGAGTACCCTGCTTTACTTCACAAAAGTTTCTCAATAATCAAAGACAAAAATATTACAAGAAAGGGTCAGGGCAGAATCAAGTGTTTCCATCTGGAAGAAATCTCATTATGTAGGTCGGTCTGCAAAAGGACTTTCTATAATTTCAGCAGCAGAACTAACCTTATTTAATTATAATACCCGCAGCTACATGCGTGTAAAGAAAAATTCTCTCCTCTCCTACATCTGTTCCTTTGCCACAGCAGATGAACTCTTAAACTTTAAACACCGACATTGCCCTTTACTCTTCTGTGTTGCTAACGTGTACTCATCATAGCAATGAATGCACTGTGCTTGGAACAGCATGTGCTCTAGGAAATTTTCTTGCGGGTATTATAGCATCGCTGTTCCTGATGTCTCCTTTGTAACCTGAGACACAAAAGTTCTGGTGCAATTGATTCATCTGCAGGGCTTAGGGCCTCTCTTACATACAGCTTTGTAGCCTCGAATGTTGCAAAAAGCTGCTAGATCTGGCCAAGGTAGACCTTTTTGGGGAAATCACAGCTGTGCACTCAGAAAACTGGCCAGCACTCTTCCTGCCTATGGGGTAGTGGTGACATGTAGAGTACTTTGTATGACCAAAGACAGCCAAGTTTCAGTCTTCATCTAGAGGGTCTTCAGTTTCATGAGGATTTCTGCAACTCAAGGGTTTAGGGAACACTCTATATTTCTTTTATGGTTACTGTAGCCAATTAGTGTTGGCCAGTAAATAAAAAAATTTCCAACAGTTCTCTCTTATTCCCACCTGTTTTATTTTCCAGCACTGAGCTCATGTATCAGTAAAACCTCTTGCCCACCAAATCTGAACAAGTAAATTGTTTGCCTTTTGTTTGTTTGTTTGTTATTGTGAGAGAACCCAATGAAAATATACTATTTTTAGACACACATACTAATAAGTATATGTAGAAATTAATTACATGATCTATATGAATAAGATACTAGCAGATTAAAACATAATTATGAAGTAAAATATTATTTTTGGTATATAGATTGAGTTTTAATTGCTAGACTAATTACAGAAAGACAAAAGACCTTTGAAATTATATGACTGAATGATTTATCAAATGTTGGGTTTGTGTTTTTTCCTCTCCTCTCCCTGTTCCTTTGCAAGTAATACCAGTCTTCACATAGTCACGTAATAAAAGCTTTTTATTTAGTCATTTAGAAGTTTGACTTCTTGGATAAGACCAATGAACCATTGCATTAATATGCTAATTGGTATTTTAAGGGGTCTGGAAATGACTGAAGTCTTAAAATATTTATTGCTGTTTTGCTTTCAGCCAATGTAGGAAATGAGCACACAGTCTCCGTTTCAAGATTTGTTTGTGAAAACATTCTAAAATTGAAAGAACTTTTAATAGTATTAAGGAAAATATTTCTGATTTGGATATTTCAGCCCTTTGAATATTTTTGACTGAAATAAGACATTCCCTGTTGGGTAAAATTTCACTCTTTTGGGGCATTTTTTGCTAATTAAGCCAGCTGAAATGTGAGACTGTCATTCAGCAGCTCAGACTTTTTCTCAGACTATGAAAAATAATACAGAATCTTAAGGAATGACAAGATTTACTCTAATGACAGACTTTTCCATCAGTCCAGGAATGAAGGTCTGTGTGGGCTCATGAACATCGTAGAGTATCAACATGAAATATCATACAGAAAGCTTTATAATTAAATTACAGAGATAAGTTTGAACATAAAATATTTTACAGCTATGGGAAAAGTAGCTGCCTTATGAAAATCAGGATTAAATTGAGTTCTGAATTTCTTAAAAAAGTGAAAATCAGATTTTATTTTCTGATATATTTTCAATAACTTAATGTTATGCTCTCTAACATAGGAAATAAGTATTTAAAATAGGCACTGTATAATTCATCTTTATTAAAAGGTACAGTATAAGGTCCACTAATCTGGTTACATAAAACCATCCCTACAGAACCGTGTGCTTTCTGAACCTGTTTGAAATAGTACACATAGTATACAAGGAGCATACTGCAGCTGTTTGTGAAGGTGGTTTGCAGGAGGAGGTGTCTTTTTGGTTTTGGAGGGAGAAACAGGTGTGCTTTTCACATTACAAAGAGAGAAATACAAGAGACAGATGTTGACTATGATAAGGAGATGATGATGTATATATGATTAATATATCACTAAGTATGTTTTGGGACAGTTCTCTATGACCTCTTTATTCAGATTAAAAGCATGTGCTCTAAATAACAGTAGGCTTTTAATTTAATCAGCATTTGCCTTTATACTGCCAAGACTCAAATAGAAATGTCATGGACATTTAGGTTGATGAGACCTTGCAGCTACTACATCATTCTTCTTAAGGACAGTAGATGACTACATATTTGACCTTTCCTGTTATATTCAGTTATGCTGTAGATTGAAAAATTATAGGAGCTGTAAATGTTGTCAAATCCTATTTTGTGAATATTTACTTCATTGTTATTCTTGAGTACTATCATTTGTTCTTCACAGGGGATCATAGCCCACTCTGCTTTCATGAGACTAAATTTAAACACGTATGAAATATATTGTTTAATGTAAATGCTGCATACCAATTCTGAATGCAACCATATATTAGAAGTTTGATATCACAATACCAGATTGTTCATAAACCCAGCAGAAATTCCATGCTTTGGAAATTAAATTCCACGCCTGCAAATTAAAGCCTTGAATTTTATTGAAACACAACATAAAAAGAAATCCAAAGTAAACGTTTTCCATCAGACTTCACCTTACCTCAAAATACATATAAAAGCATGTTATACATGACTACATTTGGGGACTTTTTTTTCTTATTCAAGAATCATTCAAAATCTGTCTTGATAAACAGGAAAAGTCCAGTCAACCTTGTTATATGTTCTCTGAGTTTTATCATGTGATATTGATACATAAGGCAAGCAAGAAAATTACTTTTTACAGGCAAAACATACTGATAAAGCTCTGGTGCTCTAGTGGAAGACAGCTATGTATGCACCTCCATGGCAATGTGTCCTGTTTTTAAAAAAACCTTCTGCAGTCTTGGAATGAATCACTACCCTGGGCTGGATGGAGATGTCTAAAGGTAAATGCAAACATTTGAATTAAGTGTCTAAATTATCTCATAGTTGATCAAAATCTAAAGTCAATTCAGTGGCCTGACGACCAGATTCAATGCCACATGATCTGCCCTCTGATACACGTTCTCTACACCAGACATCTTTCTGTGGTGTTTTTACAGATCTTGCATCATATCTACTAGTCCCATGGCACTATTCTGGGTATGGCAGGACTTCTCAAACGACATTAGAAGCCTGTGTGCTGCCTTTGTAATCAAGAGAGTGACTCATCTACTTGATAGTAGGAGAAATGGTCCATGGAAATACTTCTGAAATACTCCTGAAATCTACGGAAAGAGATGGATAACATACATGACAAACCTACACATGGGCCTACAGCCTGGACAGATAATATTCGAGGAGGTGTAGCCTATCCCCTTTGCTTTTTTTCTCTGCCTCAAACATTTTTGTAGCAGTAAACAACATGCCACCGACCTAATAATTTGTTTTCCACCTCATGTTATATAAAACTTTATAATTCTTGAAAGAATCGAGTTCACATCAGGTGACATTTTTGTACAATGGAATTTATTTTTAATCACTGTCAAATTCAAATTGATTCAATTTGATTAAAAAAAATCCTTATGCAAATTGCTTTCACTTTATACCTGCTTTCATTTGTGTGGCTTTCATTTGAAACTCTTAATACCAATAAATAAATTAATTAATTAATTAATTAATATTCCAATCATGATGCACTGTTGTGAAATTCCAACAAGAGAAAAAAAAGTCAAATGGAATTTAAAGTTGGACCACTGATCATAAGACATTTAGCTACGGAGAATACAAACAGAACGATCACAAAAATAGAGAAGGGGACAAATCACTTTTCTTATCTAAGAGTTTCCTTTTTTCTGATCTAAGAGTTCTCAGAGGTAAGAACAGAGGGGAGTTTTTCCCCAGCCTTTCTGCAAATAAATATATTACTTTATTTGATAAACACGCAATTTTAGAACTCAGTCTATTTTTCAAAAAGAGAGTCTCCTGGAAGTCTTCTGGGCTTCTTTTTCTCTTGAGATGATGTACAAATCACTGTGGGTAAAAGGACTGTCAAGTGGTAAAGTATAAGAAAGTAGACTTACTTTTGAAATATCTGAATAAATTTAATAAATTTTTCAAAAGAGACCAGAAAATATACTAGAAGTAATTGAAGTCTTTAAATGGTTTTATAATGAATTTCATGCAGGCCTTAATTATAAAATTCTTCTCTCAGTATTTCCAGGCTAAATGCCCACTACAGTAGAGGATATAATGACATTTGGAAGAAAAATCTTTTTAATAAAATATAAAAGCATGAGTTTATGAATTTCAATTCATTTCTACTTGTCAAAATTATTTTATGTTATTTATTCTGAGAAAGTAGTCTTCCTAATTGCTCTGATGTATAGACTTTACAGTAGGTTTTAAGAGCACAGACCTCTCTGTAAATCTGCTTATACAGATGGTTCAGTTGAAATTAAATTTGAAATCGTGTAATACAGAGAAAACTTCAGTGGTTTTGTCAAAAAATAGAACAGATGCAAGTTAGATACAGACCTACTGTAAAGCATGAAAATATTTAAGAGACAAAGAATACTATGTAAGTCTGTATCAGCAGTTTGAACTGAAGATATTCCTTTTAAAAGGTCTCATTATAACAACACATTTCATTTCATACCTGTTTGCAAAGTTTAGCTTTTCATTTATTGAGGGGAAGGTCGTAGTTTCTTTCTTCCCATGCTTTTGAGTTGTGATACACATGAGCATGACTATGTGTCCTAGTGAGAAAAAGTGATTATCTGCATGAATAAGAGATAGGTCAAGCTTAGCATAGTAATGGCTGGCTTGTGCATGTTGTATCCATATAGATGCAGAGTGCATTTATAATAATAATGAAGAGCAAAGCAGAGTAGCTACTCCCTTTCCACTTACCCAAACCATGCACTTTCCCCTTCTGTGGCACCATCCTATCTGACCCTTTATTCTCCATCTACCCACAGCTAAGCTTTCTAGAGCTACACCAGAATTATACCAATTCATTGCTTCATAATAACCATGGGGAACCATTCTAGCTTTCTAAAGCTCTACTAGAATTGCACCAATTCATGGGTTTGTAATAACCCTTTTGGTCAGCTTCGGGCAGATCTTGACTCACAGCAATATGAATTTTCGATCTGAAGAACTTCCAGTTGAAAATGTGTTCTCTGAGTCATTTCTAAGGTGAAATAAATATGGGAGAAATAAAAATATAGGACTACAATGAGCAAGTTTTTAGTTTAAGACCATAGAAAGATTTTATGAACGTGGACTGTGTCATCTGAAAGATTCACCTGTTGCCAGGTTTCGGCGCAGTGGGCTCTTCTGCAGTGCTTCTCACTAAGCTTTCTTCTGCCATACCGTTAAGTATGGAGCAGGGAACTGCAAAGTAGCACTGACTTAACTCATTCCACAATTGGAAGCAAAATATAGTCATGCTGGTATAGAACTGAACCCAAACTCATCAAAACTCCTTCTGGGCAGCAAAGTTAATTAGGAGCACGCTAATAATTTAGACTGCTTTTGGGACCTCAGGTGTTTTTTTGGCCTAGTGCTGCACCAACTTTATATAATCTGTCTCCTTTAGGGATATTTTTCATATGTCTATGGCATGCTCCATTGAAAAATACAGATACGCTAAAGAAAACTATGAATTTACTGCTCATAAATACGTTTGTCATAGATTAGAATAACAAGGCATGAGGAAATACTGCTTTAAGAAAACTAACAAGGGATCCCTCTGTTCGTTATATAAGACATGAAATGGTTTTGGCTGATTTATGCAGTTTTCTAGAATAATATCCAGATATGTAAATGTGTGTGTATACAACTTGCGGGTGAATTCATGTGACTGAACACGGATATCTAAAATATAGATGTCTTCATCTGAGTTAATCATACTTCCACTTATAATCAGTGGAGAACAACAGAACTTCTAGAATATGATTCATTGCATCCTAAAATAGATTTCTAAATTTGACTATAGGATTACAGTGCTTGTTTCTCCCCATTGACTACACAAGGATCCTACAGTGACTAGCACAGATATAAACTACATTGCAGATATCTTAAGTCAGAAGTCCCATGCTAAATGACCAAAATAAATTCTCTCTTAGGACATATTATAAGGATCTGAGTTTCCATGGAAATACTATGATAATTAGTAATCAGTGTAAGCATTAGAATACCTAATTAAATCTGTAATGATAGTGTCCCTACTGTATGTTTGTCAAATGTTCATGAAAATGATAAATACTTTCTAACTTTTTCTTAAAGTATATGGTACGTTCCACATTGTATCAACATGGTATTGCGTTCAAACAACTCCAGTGGGTCAGCTCAGGTGAATCTGAGTGCCTATAATGATAATAGTAGTAGTAATACAAAAAGTAATAATAGGTAAGAAAAACAGAGGACTTGTTATACAAATGTGTGGTAATGGACTCTGCATTTTTTCTATTCATCTACTACATGTCCAGACCAAAGGATGGCTTTTCTGTTACTAGGAGAGATTTCTGGGTATACCAAAGCAACCTAGCACTATTATTTTTTACATTTTTCGTCTCTCGCATACATTTCTAGTGTTGAAATACTTGATTCAGAGGAACATCTTTATGAATAACAGCACATTTTTATCAGAAGAGACCAAGGAACACTCTTCCCAAAATACCTAGTACTGTTTATGAATGTAGTGATCAATTTTTGAGTATGCAGAATTGTCTGACTTCAAGGTAAAGAATGAGGTTTTGGAAGAACACCTGAGATCTACAGTCTCAATGCCAAACACCTGTTTCTGGTCCTAAATATCGTGGGACAGTATCTATAAATACGTAAGTACACATAAATATAAACTGTCCTGTAAAAAATGTGCTGCATAAGGGTGGTAGAGGGCAAGGCAGCCATTGTGTGGGGAGTGTTTAAGGGTATTGCTCAGACCTAATAGTAGCAGTCAGCAAACCTAACAGATGCCTGAAAACTTGATGTCCAAACTTCAGCTAATTATTGGAAGTTTTAAGGTAGACATCTCTAAAAGTTTTCCACCTTTTGGTCCCCAATTTTAGAACAAATTAATTGCCTTTTTGATCGATCTGTTTTGTCTTCAGACTACGAGGAGAGTTTAGGTTACTAGATCAGTTTTAAGTGATTAGCTTGCATGTCCCCATATGTTGGAAACAGCATGCCCAGAAAGGATTTCAGCTGCCTGAAAACCACTCAAATCAGTAGGAGTCAGATCCAGACTCATTTTCAGATGTGTTTTCCTCTGCAAAACTGAGTTGGCCTCCTGCAAAAGTTGTGCCAAGAGCAAAGTGATCAGACCCATAGCAGTCAGGGTTATAAATTAACCAGAATAGAGCATGGGCTACCCCTTGAAGCTATTGTTGATATTAGAGAGTTTCTTCTGCTCGTCCATCATAAGATAGAGGCCTTATTCTTACCTTTTCCTGTTCTGTGCCCTTTTCAAGCTTTGAATTATCTACCTACAACTTGCTTTGAGCTACTTTTCTTTTGTTGTGCTGAGTGTAGTTACCATAATTTCCTCAGATCCTTTTCTATGAGGGAAAACTACATTGCTATTCAATATACAGTCTAGTAGTGATTTTATGCCCTTGAATTTAAATATCTCGATATCTTATATTACTTTCTGTCATAATAATTTTTTGGTAGATAAAGCATAAATTGGAATTTTAAACATTGCTCAAGATGCTGGTGAAATCATTAACACTCAAAATATAAACAAGCTGTCTTTGTGGTGAATATAAATCTCAGGGGGTTGTATTAACACTACGACATGTTATCATAATCATTGCATAAAAGAGAAAGATGATAATAATGATGATAAAATAAGTCTCTGGAATAAATGATAGCTGAAATGATTTTTATCTCTGATGCTAAGTATTGTCTCAACCCCCCTTTTTTAACACTTTTTTCATAAATCCTATACACCAGCTTGGTGCAGTGAGGGAAGAGCATTTTAAAAAAGAAAAAAAACCCTCTTCTTTTGTAACTGGTAATGTAATAAACAGTGACAGAGATTGTCTCTTATTCTTGTCCAGTCTCAAGATACAATATTTATATTGCTTAGTGCCCAAGCAATGGGCATGTCTGTTCAGTGAATCTTCAGCAGAAATCAATAGTTGCTTATGTACACAAAGATAAATAGAAAGAGGTTACATATAAATAAACTGAGTACTAGGAATTACATGTTTGCTGGCTGCTTTTGTTGTGGACAGAGCTGACACTGATGCTAAAGCTTCCTGTTACAATCAGTGTTTTCAGTAGGTTGAGGAGCTGTGAGACATCAACCATTGGTTTCCGCTAAAGGCAGATATTAGTATTTTAGAAGTTTTATTTGGCTTTATTTATGGCACTTTCTAAGCCTTACATTCTTGAATTTGAAGTATTAATCTCCTTACAAGAAGGCTGGAGGTTTTCTCATTTTATATAGCAGCATAATTCAATAAATGGGAAAATAACTTGTTAGAGATAGCTATCAAAATATGTGCAGTGTTTACTATGCACTTTCCTACTGCAATACCTGGAAGACTTGCATACTTGATTTCAAAATATAATAAAGGTAAAAATATTGCTATAAAGAAATTTGTGGTGTCAGACTATTTTGCTGTATCTTTTGGATTCCTTAATGTGGACCTGTGTAGTAGCATTATTAAGAAATTGAATCAAATGGAAAATTTTCTCTTTTCTTACTAAACCCACTTACTCTAATAGCCGTTCTCTTGCACTCTCTTTAAATGCTTATCTTCAGTATGTGTATTCTCTAGACTTATTTAAATTTTCATCCATTTGTCAGGATCTATCCTTGCAGCTCGAAAGGATGACTTTTTGAGTGCCATGCTACATTGCTTCTACCACTCACAGTTTTGGAAACCTTCTTCTCTAATATAGGGTTTTCATTATTTATTGTACCTGATCTATCACTGCATAATGATACAGTAACAGAAATGCATAAACAGGAAGATCTTTTTACCTGGCAAGAGATGGAAATATTGAAAGAAGTAAGGCTTGCCTTTTGTGTTGGAATAAAATACCTTACTGCTTCACAAAAACTCCTGTAATTGTCATATGTGGTAGCATTTGAGAGGTGAAAAGACATTTCATCTGGATATGTTATGAAAGGGACTTTGCCCATACTGTAAATGAAAAAGAAGGAAAAATTACAGTGAAATATCAGAAATGCTAAATTTCTTCTGAGAAATATAAAATCAGCTGACTCATCTAATGATACTTGCAGTTAACCTTGGAAAGAGAAATAAATTAACAAATACCAAATTTTTCTGTAAACTGAAATGTCCCAGAAATAAATACATTCTTGTGGATAGATCTCACTCTTTAAATAGGAAGAAGGAAACGGCTAATTCTGTGGTATAGGGATGCCTTTTCTGCCTAAGTGGCCAGAGTATCATGTTCCTCTCATTAACTCTTACCACTGCTCAGACATACTGCCTGCACAAGGCACAGAACATCAGGTAACTTATTTTCCAGATTTTATTTGTTCTTTTCTTGTTGTTGTGGCATCCTGCCTGATTTCAACCATCATAGTAAATACTGATTTTTTTAGGGAATGAAGGAGAAATCCAACAAACAGTTTATGTTCTTATACCAACACAGGCAAGCCAGAATAAAACATGAAGTGGTTTATGGAGCACTAAATTGAAACCGTCTTGGCTAAAATACGATTGAATGGCAGTGCATAGGCATGCGTTATTTTATTTCATTTCCAACCTGTCAGAAAAAAATTGAGATATCAGTCCTCCTCTCTGTTTGATTATTCTGTTCTTGAAAGAATGGGGAGTGCCAGGAACATACATGTTGATTTAGTGTTGCGCCGATGAAACCATTCTGTTTGGGTGATGTGTCATTTTTCAATGGTTTCTTATCAAGGTGTTTCAGCTGCACCCAACCCAGGTCTCATAATTGCTTTGGTTGCTTGTGGCGAAGTTATGTCAATGTCAATTGCTAAATAACTTTTGACTGCTTCATGTTGGATCAGTTAGAGAAGACAGACAGTGCAGAATGGGCTTTCACATACTGATGGTGTGTTGCTCTGGATTGTAAAGGGAGGCTTTCTACCAAAGAATGTGGCTTTTAGTAAATATGTTAAATATAAAGTATTAAACATGAAACCCTGATATAGGGTTTAGAGGAGTGAAAAAATACATTTATATTAAAAAGAACTATAAAGCCATGAGGAGCTCAGATGACATAGTCATAAAATATCAAGTAGAAATCTAAAGACAAACCCTGTTATCCATACTAGGTAAAGCTCCTGAATTTCAGCAGAAGATATGTCCCCAGCTGAGACTCAGTGGACATGCTGTAGTCATCCAAAGGCAGAGATAACACCCATTTGGGTACTATCCACAGCCATTGCCACATTTCCTTGGAATGAAGTGGTGGTGCAGTAGGGATGGTCTGTGCATCAGTGGTAATTAGCAGTTACTGAGATGTGGAAGCTTGTTCCTCCTACTGAGCAGACAGCTGCTGAAGCAGATTCAGGAAGACACCATGATTTTTCCTGATGCCCATTAGGTACAGTGCGTGAGAATTTGAGATTCTTGCATCAGCCCTACAATATTTTAATATATATACATATATATAAATGAAAATGGAGTAAGTCTGAAAACCAAATGTGCCATGTGTCAGACAAATCAATGCAATTTCTCTCTTGAGATAGTCATGTTAACTATTTAACTTACTACAACACAAGGTCATATGTGTACATGTAAAATATAAAAGAGAGACAGGCACAACTAGCCGTTTTGCTGTGTTACAAGTTTGAAACAAAAAGTTGACCATCAGTTCTCAAATTACATTTTCCAGTGGTTCTATGTCAGAAAACCAACTGGAACATATTTCTAAAAATAATACCACTTTTTTTACTACTCTGAATTTTTCATACCTATGAGATTCACAAAATGCTGTGGCTCAGGTAAGAACAGGCTCAGCTTAAATTTATTATGCTTAGGAACCAAGAAGTTCTGATGTGCGAAGAACTGGGATCTCAGGCTGTTGTAAAGACATGCAGTAGAAGCAGATATGGGAAAACTGGGGGAAAAATACAGGAAAAAAAAAAGGAAGAGGCAAAGACAGACTGGCTTTTAATATCTGTCTTTGTTTTGAAGATATATTTTGGCAGTACCTTTCATGGTCTGAAGTCAGAATAGGGTCTAAGCCAGAAAGTGAAACAGATTTATTGACATGACCACCATTGGTAGGAGCAATCACTGACCTTTGCATGTGGCCATCCAGATTTTCTCTGTGTCCTGCTTTTGACATGCCTTAAGAATGAAAGCCACTCAGTCATTGTTTCAGGGAACCTGAGGACCATGAAAGGTGAATCACTGAGTTTCCAGGCAGATCACAAAATAAAAATAATAACCAGATATTACCATAGGATTTCTTGGTGGCTTTACACTCTTGCTTGAACAAGAGTGAGCTCCTATGTGATGGAACCTCCAGGGCTTTCTGAATGGTTCAACACAGACTCATCTGTGTTTTCCTCACATACACTGGGAGATGCTACATTTACAAAATAGCTCTTGTGTCTTTATACTTACTGTAAACTTTGGAGCTAATTAAAGTGATATGACTCATGAATATGTGCAAGTGAGATCACAGCTAATATTTGAAGGGGAATAGAAAATGGACACAGACTGGACAACACATCCTGGTAGAAGCAGTATTTCTTGGGTCTGTTGCATTCTCTGGGGCTGAAATCACTACAGACATTTAGTTTTGCAGAATCTGTTCTTTAACTTAAAAATAATGTCTTTGTTACACACACACACAGAGCACTAGAACAGAGTTGACCTCCTACTTCTTGCCTGTCTTCTGAGGGAGGTAGTTATGAATGTATTGTACCTAACTGAGCAGGCTCTGTGACCCATGCTTTGATGGCAGGTCCAAGAGCTACCTGTATGCCTGCAGGGCAATATTCCCCATTACACAGACTTTCAGGAAGGGAACACTAAAGGTGCAGAAGATAAATTCTTCAAGATATGGTACCTATGTGAATATGTCAGTGCTCCCAGGCCATCCAGGTCCTCTGTCAATATGGCAGCATTACCTTATGTTTATCTGCTTAGCAGCCCAGTTCTGCTGCGTAGAGCAGGTCAAACGATCTGATTTCAGTTTCCTGAGGCCACCAGACACATATTCTTCTTGGTTTCCTGAAATCAAGTGAAGCATCTTCTAGAATCCATTAGCTTTTCTGTAACCCCACCCACACATCTGAGCTTTTGTTGCTGTTGTTGGATGTTATTATTGCTTATATATTATGCCATCCCCTAAAGTAATATCAGTAGAGCAGCTGAAGATACTAACATAAATATTTTGATGCTGTTTAAGATCCTTGGGTAAGGATCCATGTTTGTGCTCTTTTGAAACAAAAAAGGAACCATTCCAACTTCCCCACATTGGAATAGCATTAGAGATCCAGTTGCTAAACGAAATAGTGACATTTACTACTTACATTGTTTATATTTGCCAGATTAACATGAAAAGGGCCCAGACTTTCTATTGCCAACTCGCTGGAAAGTTGATTGAAACTTTAATCACAGAAAGACATTTCAAAATTCTTTAAAATCTTTTTTTAAATTTTTCTGAATGATATTTTTTTAAATTTTATTCCAGCAATGTAGTTTTAGAAAGGATATTCTTCAGGTTTTAACTGAATGGAAAATAAGTATTTCACGCTGCCTTCTTTGGCCGGATTTCATTTCTCTTTGTTCATTTAGCATTTCTTCGTAAGTCTTCAAAAGTTTGTCAATTCTGATCTGTGAGATGAGTATAGAAACAAAGCAAGCTATGTCTAAGTTGGATCAAAGCAATACAATATTTCTTTCTTGGTTTTCAAAGTTTTTGTTAAATAACTATGTTCTTTTAGCCCCATAGTTTCATGATAACCCCACTTTTCAGATTTTAGAGTGTTTAACTTACCATGCATTGATAACCTTTGTATGTTTCAGTGACTTCCAGACTATTTTTGTATGCTCTGTTTTCTTATTATTACATTTGATACTTTTATATTCACACAAGTCCAGTTAATGGCATTGATTTTTTTGAATCAATAATTGTAGAAGAACACATTTTCAGTTCTTTGCCTGAATAAACTCTTTTTTTTTTTTTCTGGTGATTTTTAAATGCTACCTTTACTTTGATATGCAAAAGTTTGTGTGTGCTTTATGAAGCTGTTGGAGACCAGGAGAAAACGGGAGGTGTAAACATCTCTTTCTAATCTATATTTGCTTCTAAGATAAAGAAACTGTCAGGACAATTTAATTAAGCTTACATTTTGTTTCTTAGACACATTTCACCGTGCGGTATCAATAGTTTACACACAGGCAGTGAAAGCACTTCAGTATTTCAAAAATGTTGAAAATATTTAATTTTAGTTGCCTTTTACTTAATATGCACTGCTCAGCTGCTTGGAGTGATCGCTGTGTATTTCTACAGCCGATGCCTGAATTCCTCTTTCCTTTCCATGGTTACTCCGCAGTCCCAGTTCTTCATTATCCTGTTTCTGAGAAGGAAGTGTTTAGAAAGGTATAAAATGCTGACTGCTCTGGACATTGATGTACCTTGAATAACGATAACTGAAAAAATAATACTTTGTTAGAAATTAAATATTAACCTTCATTTATAAGGTAGATTAATGTGAAATATTGTAACTATAACACCATATTTTTAAAGAAGGCTAGCTATTTTTCAGATATTGTGTCTATCACTATAGATTTCATAGGAGAAAATCATCTAATTGTTGCAAACAGCAAGACAATGATAGCTAAATATATATGTAATACATATTCTAATGAAGTCTGGAGGAGAACTTTACACTATTTTAATTCTGATTGGAGTCAGGCATTATAGCCTTCAAGCTTGGACAGGAGTGATGTGTGATGAGTCTGTAATGCCAATGCAGATTTATGCTGCATTTGCAAAGGCTGCGCCTCCTCTGTCAGTTTGAATCATTCAATTTTTCAGTCCAGGAACCTGTTCTTCCTGATTGTTCACACTTCATGCATGCAGAATCACTCCTGGAATCCCTTTTGGAGTGGACCAACTGTGCTCGTCTGCAGATAAGAGTCAGGAGGGGCTCTCTATAGACTGGTCCAAGGACTGCTCTAACAGGCGGGAAGGTTGCCATGCCTTTCGACACACAGCACTTGCCTTCAGCTCCCTGCCATCGAATTTAAAACTCGACAGGCGCCAAGGAAGCCATTTAACTTGTGCATTTCATATAGAAATATTAATTTTTAAAGAATTGTAAAAATACTGCTACAAAGTTTCATACCCTAAAATTAAAGTGACCTGGTTAGTCCTTGATGAGAGCTGGTGTTCCCATGGCGAGAGAAATGCTATGTATGGTGTGGTGAGTTTGTTGAAAAGGCTTGTGAAATTCCTATTACATCCAAATTATATATAGCCTGAAGATGCACCCAGACTAATTCAGAAAGAGCAGAATGGGTTTGAATCATTTAGGACTCATTTAGTTAAGGGAAGGGTCACTCCCTGAAGCATATCCCAAAAACCACATAAACCACATGTGTACAAACATCTATAAATATGTATATGCACAAAGAAAGGCAAAGTTTGGGTTTGAAAATCTAAAAATGTGGCCTAGGTGCAGGCATGAAGGAGCACATGGTTATTTTTCTTTCAGTAGGACTGAGGTGTCTGTTTTACAGACACCTATAAAGCCATACTAATGCAAATGTGAATTACCTTCTTAGTGTACTTTTAGATATCTTCCTTTTTGCCAGTGATTTTGCTGTTAATGGTGTTCATTTGCTTATCAAAGGTAACAGTGGAAGTTACACCAGATTTATTAACTTATGATGAAATACTCATTTTATCTGTGTAATCTTGACCAGAACCAGCCTCCACGCATCTCGAGACAAAATAGTCTCTCTGGGACTGAGAACATTGGACTCATCATTGGATGCAGAATGGTGGGGTTTTTGACAAAAACTTCAAAATTTCTATAAAAATATACACTATAACTATGTAAAATGAAGATTAGAGCTCCAATGAGGCTTAGCAGACTATTAGTATTGCTCTTTGAAGCACACTGCTAAGCAACAACACTATATATCACTTCTGAAACCATAAAACTGTTTTAACATTCAGAACTAACAATTAAAAACCATGATATAGAAAAAAAAGTTTGAAATTAGGAGGAAAACAATGAGAGGAAGACTGCATAGACTTTCCTTAAAAAACACCTGTGACAGTAGCTGCCTATTTCCGCTGAGGCAATATTATTTTCAGGTATCACTCTTTTGCTTTACATCCTGCCCTGGTTTCAGCTGGGTTAGAGTTAATTTTCTTCACAGTAGCTGGTATAGTGCTATGTTTTGGATTTAGTATGAGAACAGTGTTGATAGTATTAAAGTAGAACAGTGTTGACAGTATTCAAGAAGCGATTGGACAATGGGGTTGTCCTATGCAAGGTCAGGAGTTGGACATGATGATACTTGTGGATACCTTCCAACTCAGGACATTCTATGATAGTACACTAGTATTTTAGTTATTTGGGGCTCCTCACACCATCCCGACAGGCAGTAGGCTGGGGGTGGCCAAAAACTTGGGAGGAGATACAGCCAGGACAGCTGACCCCAACTGACCAAAGAGATATCCTATACCATATGATGTCATGCTCAGTATATAAAACTGGGGGAAGAAGAAGGAAGGGGGCATGTTTGGAGTGATGGTGTTTGTCTTCTCAAGTAACTGTTACGTGTGATGGAGCCCAGCTTTCCTGGTGATGGCTGAACACCTGCCTGGCAATGGGAAGTAGTGAATGAATTCCTTGTTTTGCTTTGCTTGTTTGTGTGTATTTTGCTTTCCCCATTAAACTGTCTCTATCTCAACCCACAAGTTTTCTTACTTTTACTCCTCCAGTTCTCTCCCCCATCCCACCAAGGGGGAGTGAGTGAGCAGGTGTGTGGTGCTGAGTTGCTGGCTGGGCTTAAACCGTGACATATCCTTATGTTACTCCATATGTATGTATGCTCTGCTTAGTGCCCTGAGTGAAATGACTCATTTATTGCCATTCTTTGTATTTCATTAGACAAAGCATGAGCTCACAAAATAAACAACTTCCTGAGCAGACTAACCGTAACATATTATATTATTTTTCCTATTTCATATGTATGTAAGTCTTCCCTTTTTTATGTCAAAAAAGATTTCTTTCATAAAATTTTATGTATGGATCTCATTTTTTTTTTCTGGGAATAGATTAGTGAATCTTCATTAAGCATCAGACAAATAATTGAAATGCTAATGGAGAGTGAAATTATGAAAAAGATAATCTTTATACTACGGATAGCTATCAGCAGTGTCTGGAGAAAAACAAAACCAAACATTCTCTCATTTCATGTTTAAAGACCTTTAATAGATTAAAGTGGCGGATGAAGAGAAACTTGATGGCATAGTCCATTTTCACTTTGAAAGAGATTCCAATGAAGTCTTTCACAAGTGATTGTTAGGAGTAGGGTGTCAAGGACAAGATTCAGAAGTAAGTGCAGTGATCTCTGACTAGTAATTTAGAAGAAAAATCTCCATATTCGAAGGTGATACACCATTATTCAGGTTACTCAAGAAAAAAAGAGAAATGGATAGAACCTCAAAGAAAGCTAGACAGATTAAGAAAATGGGATCCTGGTTTCAGATAAGTTAGCTGTTGAGAAATGCTAGGAAATCTACTTAAAGAATACGTGAGGTGTTTAACTGGCTCAAACTTAATTGCATAGATTCAGGAGAAAGAGAAGACCAAAAAGGCCTAATAACTCTGTGAAGAAATCAGAGAGAATAATGGTATGGGCAAGAGCTGATAAAGCTAAAAAAAAAAAAACAACAAAAAAAAAGGCACTTGAAGCATATGAATGAAAGGATTAAAACATTGCAACACTGCAAAGGGAAAGGGAAAAGTGATACAGACAGGTAGAATACAGAAAGATGATCTGACACTGCGGACAAGGTACAATGACCTGTCCTATACTTCAGAAGTTGCAAGCAACAAAACTGTAACATTTGGTACAAGAAAAAGCAAAGACTATATTAACCTATAAGCTATATAGTTACATTTTCTTTCAAGTTGTCCCAAGCAAGTTAAATTTCCAACTGCAAAAAATGTGAGCAAATGCTTGCAGAAATCATCACACCAGAAGTGGTTTACCTAAATTCTTCTCTCTTCTGCTAGCCAGCCTGGGAACTGTAGCAATCTCTTGTGATTTTTCATGACCAAACAAGTAGAAAGAACAGCTGACTTTTGTTACATGCCATAGTGAAAAGCTCAGAATCTGGCAGACAGAGATTTTTTTTTTCCATAAATATCCAATAACATGATGCATATACATATGTCAGCTTAAAAAGATGAACTCTATTTCCAGATAAATCCAAAGTGAAAGAGAAGTAACATTTATTAAATAACTTGGTCATTTTAAATGAGTAGAATGCTTTAATAGCGAATAACCTTCCTAGTATGTATTCACTGAAATTGCACATGAACTGAAAATGTTTTTATATGTGGGAAATTGATAAAATTTCCTGCTTCACAATTATACATTTTATGTGTATGCATTTACTGTATTATCTTCCCCTTCTGTTTCTTTCTTCTCATGTCCACATAGGAAGAAAGGCTTGGGCACATCATCGGTAGATGTGGAATGTGGTGATATTTTCCCTTCTTATTTTAATAACTCTCAAGAAAAAAATGTAACAAATGATGGTTGTTGGTTCTTTAAAAATCCCTGTCTTTTTGCTGTTACTTCAAAGAAGACCTTAAAGTACACGCAAGAGCACAAGTAGATGTACAAATAACTAAAAATCATATAAAAGAAGTTTGCATGAATCTGTATATCAGTTTATACTCATTTATTTCTTCTTACGTTTCCATGGGGACTTAACAATAGTAAGAATAATAGAGACAGATAGTTGAATCCTCAGCTTTGATTTTACCCCCTACTTCAGTCATGCCCGAGTTGAATTGCTTTACTACTTCTATTTTAGGAAGATGTTGCCAGCCTCTGCGTGATTGGTAAAGGACAAAATACCTTATTTTTTGAGGTTTAAATAAGGAGTTAGTACAAAGTAAGTTTATTCTGCCTACAAACAGAAAAAATATTCATAGCTATAAATATCTTCATCAGGTTATGTTTTAAGTTATTCACTCACAGAATCATGGAATGTCCTGAGTTGGAAGGGACCCACAAGGATCATCGAGTCCAGCTGCTGTCCCTGCACAGGACAACCCCACAGGTCACACCATGTGTCTGAGGGCTTGTCCAGTCTCTTCTTGAACACTGTCAGGCTTGGGGCCGTGACACCTCCCTGGGGAGCCTGTTCCAGTGCTCCACCACCCTCTGGGGGAAGAACCTTTTCCTGATGTCCAACCTGAACCTCTCCTGGCACATCTTCCTGCCATTCCCTCGGGTTCTGTCATTGGTCACTCAAGAGAAGAGATCAGCACCTGCCCCTCCTCCTCCCCTGGTGGGGAGGCTGTGGACCATGATGAGGTCTCCCCTCAGTCTCCTCCAGGCTGAACAACCAAGTGACTTTAGCCACTCCTCATACAGCTTCCCCTCCAAACCCTTCACCAGCTTTGGTGTCATTCAGATGTTTTTTCAATACCTCCCAGAACAATCTTCTCCATGATTTTGCCAGGCAAACGGAAGTGAGGCTGACAGGCCTGTAGTTGCCGGGGTCATCCCTGTTGCCCCTCTTGTATATTGGGACCACATTTGCCAGCTTCCAGTCAACTGGGACCTCTCCAGATTCCGAGGAGCATTGAAAAATCACACAGAGAGGTCTCGCTATGACATCAGCCAACTCTTCTTTAAAAAAAATATCTCTGGGAAAGCTATGTTTGGCTGGAAAGGTACACTTTATTTGGGGACTATTTAGGAAAGAAATAGGCACTTTTAACTCCATAAACCCCTTTTTTCCAGGATTTTTTTTTCTTTTTCTAAAGGTACCACTCAGGGAAGGTACCAGGTAAACAAAAATAGATATTTAAGTCTTTCTCCTGTTCAAAAACCCAGCTTATATAGGACAGTCTTTGTTACTGCCTTTTATGCCAGCTCTAGAGTAAGAACAACCTGTACAGATAAGTCTTTGCATTCCCATTCAGTCTTTGGACTTGCTGGAGGTACTTTCATCAGCTAAACTCTTAAAACAAGGTGTTGGTGACAGACTCCTCCAGGTCTGAATTTATCATCTGCAGAAGGGGTGCAAGGTACAGAGCAATGCATTTGCTGTACTGCAGTGAAGGCAGATGAACTTGCTGGATTGCTCAACAAACACATACAGCTCTGGTAAAAGAACAACAAGTGCATGACTCTAATCCTGTGCTCTCTAGTTAGCGGGGAGGAAACCAGCAGTAGGTAGAAGGGTCTGTCTTTTTAGAGGTGATATTCACGGCACTGTTTTTTTCCTTTGGTGAACACCCTTCAGGGACAAACTTTTAAGAGGGGGAGTCTGCTTATACCCAAGTATAACTCAAATATAGGTAACTAAAGCCTTTATAGACAGGAGGAATGAAAATGGCTGTGATATCTGAAGATTTACATGTATTGTTCTCTACATTCATTTTGTAGAAATAACAAAAGATTTCATGTCTCATTGCTTTATATTCTGTAAATTTACCTAATACAGAGCCTCCGAGCCTTCGATTTGCTCTTCACTGTAAGGGATGAACTGGAGAAAGAGTCAGAAAAACTGATGCAAAGATCACTACAAACATTAAAAAGTTAGAGGTGTCGAAGACCAGGTCCACAGAAAGAGCAAAAATTGTTTACGGAGAGAGAAAGAGAGAAAAAAAATTAGAAAAAAAAGTGTAATATTTCTATCTTGGGAAAAATATGATTGAGAAGTTATAGTTATACTGTCATAAAATTGCTTTCGTTACCATGTGCTTGTCTGAACCAAACTTGCAAGAGGCCTAACTCAAAAGAATATTTTTTTGGTCTTTAGATATGGAACATTTGCGGGTAAATGTTAATTAGCAGAATAATTACTCACATAACCCCAGTAAAAATTCTTCAGTGTTACCTCCTCTTTTGATATCGGAAAAACTCAGTATAATCAGGGTGGTTCTCTGAATGTAGGACAATGAGCTTTCATTATTGTTGTCTATTATGTTTGTCTTCAAAACTGGACTATTTTTATTTTTTAAAAAAGACATGTTGTCTATACCTGGGAAACCCTATTTATTTTCGGTGTTTCTTTTACATACTCTGAGTTGTTCAGCATCTAACAATCTTTTTAATGTTAATTTTTTTTCATTCCTACGATATTTTCCAGGCTTTAAACGTGATACAGACTTATTTGTGAATGACACTACCAGACTTGTATCCCATCAACAATTAAAAAAAAACGAACACATATTTTTCAAGAGTTTGTCAGATAAATATGAATTTACTGAGTCTATCTGCTCTGTGCGCAATACCCCACAATTAAAAATATTTTTAGATTCATTACACAATTGGGTTTTCTAATGCTGTAGATATTAGTGATTTTATGAACTATTTTATTAAAGTAGGGCAAGTTTAGGAAAAAAAGTTTCTTGTTCTTAAAATTTATATTCAAAAATGTTAATCTTATGTTGTTAATATTCTAACAGCTGAGGCTGAGGTATTTTTGTCTGTGAAAATGTATTCAAAAGCATGCAGCAGTGTGCTGCTAAGCTTAAGGTAAAAGAGTTTTTGAACATTCTGTAATGAGAATGTAATCCAGGAAAATTATTCATTCTTAAGTATAGGTTCTTTAATACAATTTTGTAACCTTCTGAATTATGTGAGTGTACTTGAAAGGACAGAAATCATTATTTCCCAGAGATATAAATGTTTCTCTCCCTGAGACTGGGAAAACTTCGAGTAATTGGGGATTAATGGAATAGATGGGAAAGTCATAAACTCATATTTTATGCACAGCTTAACTTACGGAATACATTTATTAACTACCTGGAATAATTCTGTGGAAAGGACACATTTTAAGAAGTTAGAAGTTTATATGAGCAGTTGACCATTTAACATATGAGCTTGAAACACAGTATTTATAAATATCCCAATTAAGAAAAATATTTCCACTGAAGAAGGGATATGCAATGGTAAAGTTGACTCTGAAGTTCAGTTAGGAGTAATTTAAGTAGAAGCATGTCAGTAAATTCTTCTCTGTTTTAGGGAAACATGTACACCTCTGCTTTACACTCAAATATAAATTGATGTTCTTTCCCAAATAGGATATGTGAGCCATCATGTTTCTAAATCGGGAATTCTGTCCATACACACACCATTGTGTATAGTGTTATACACGTAAATTAACAAAATTTGTTTTGCTGCTGTTTTCAAGGACTGAAGCCATGCATGAAAATGAACCCTCTTTCTGAAAGCTGCAAAGCTTTCAGATGTGACTTTCAATAAGGTAGCACTAAGCCATGTTATGCCATCAGAGGCCATATCACGATTTAAGGAGCATTTTTCTTTTCCTTGATGAAGATTGTTCCATTTCCCTTTCTAGTCCTGACACTTGCCAAATGCTTCATGTTCAACTACCTAATCCTACAAAAAAGGAATTACTACCTTATGAATTCTGGAAGGTCATTTGACTTTCATAAATTTTTATACCTGCAAATATTACTCCCAAATATAATCTCAAATGAGTACCTGTCCTGATAGACAATGAAAAATTTTTTATAGAGATGATGGAACATTAAATCCTCAGTTAAATCAAAGACACTTTTTTCTGAGACCGGCTTTGAAGATTACTAAATAAACATTGTTGAAAGGTGAAAGGTGTACTTGTGTAGATGGCATGCTCAAAATGTGACATTTTCTGTAGCTGATATCATGTGCAGTACATTTGATTGTGCACATCCCACGGCTCACCTCTTTGCTGTTCTGTCAATATGAAGTGGCATTTGGGAGATCTATTTCCACTTTGTCATTTCAACCTTGATTTGAATTTAACTGTGCATTGTTTTGAAACTAGCAATCAAGACTTCAAGTATGAGGACATAGTAAAAGGTGATTGTTAACATTTAATAGAGTATTTGATGTCTCTGAAATACCACTACAAAGGCTTCTAAAAGGTGATGTACCCAGTATAGTATCAGCACTATAAAACTAATAAATAAAAACAAAATTTAAGGTATGATTGGAGAGAGTTGGGAAGATAATTTGTTTAGAGGTTCTGGGAATGTATAGATGATAGACAGACAGGTAGTGAGACGTATGTACGTATAGACATACACGCAAGCCCTTGAATTCTGTCAGCTGTCTATTTGCGTATTTCACTTTAGCAGTCTCATATCCTCTCTATGTGTCAGGATCTTTTGAAGAAATTGACTGCATGGAGATTACAGAAGCATCAGTTGTTCTTGTTAAAAAAATAAATAAAAGAAAAAAAAAGTTCTTAAGCTGTTCTTGTCTTGATCATTTGCACTTCATAATTTTTATTGGGATTTACATACAAAGGGGACTATAAGCCTGCTGTGTACAGGTCTATGATGGTAATAGAGAAGGGTACTGCTAAGAAAGCAAGTCAGAAATCCTTAGAGCTGAAAATAAAAATAATCCATATTTTTTTTATTTCTTTGCATATTTTGGTTTTTGTCTTGATTCTTCATATTTGAAAATGTGCAATCAGTTTTGTTCCACCTGCAAGATTCTCATTACTGTGTGAAAGAGGAAAAAAAATCAAAATAAACCAAAACCAGATCAATTTAAAAAAAAAAAAAAAAAGAAAGCATTTTATCTACTAGGATTTCCATTTAACCAAAAAGAGACAGTTGTCTGTAATCTCATATCTGTTTCCAAATTTTTCAGGAGTAGAGCAGGAAAAACATTGATATCAGACAGTTACTTAACTACCATCTTCAAAAAATAAACACTAAGGATAAGACAGACACAGTATGTACAAAAAATAATAAGGTCTGATCCAAACCATTGTCTGCATTTCAAAACATCACAATTGCTAGTGATGGTGCATGTGTGGACCTTGTGTCATTTTCAAGTAAATGGCTTAGTTGCACCCATCTTCATTATGTATTCCATGTGTGAGACTCTCATGGAAGAGATAAATTGATTTGGAGAGTCCAGTTAATGCTGCAAGTTGATTTATTGGCTTTGCATATGTTTTCCTAAAAATCTCTGCCTTTTTATTTCACTCTTTGTCTTCATGCATCCCATACCTCCTTCTCTCTTAGGGAAGTTCTAACTTCTTCCTGCTTCGCTTTTTCATTAAGCCATCAGATTTAGCCAAGTATCTGGTTAAATCACTGTCTATGTCTGTACTGCTTGATAAAGCCATAGCTTGGGTTTGAGAACTGAAGTGCTGCTCATCCTTACCGCATGTCCCTGGCATGGGTTTGAGCCATGCCACCGAGTCCTTTGTTGGCAAGACAGTGCCCAAGAGTTTTTTGTGGAGGACATCCGAGGGACCATTCCCAAAGCGGGCTATGAAAAGGACTGCACCCAGGCCTGGCTCTCTGTAGCCTACCCAGTTCCTGAGCCCCATGGCAGTGCCAATAGTGTCCCATCCAACCTCATGCTACATTCTGGCACTTGCGAAACAAGTCCTCAGTTTCATGTTATAAAAATGTTACTCTAGTGGGTTGCACCTCAGTGCTATATCATAGAATTTGAAACGAAAAACCCACACTATACAAATAGCAGTAATGTATAAGGACCAACAAGATAACTAAGGGATTCAAAGGAAACTGGTGGCTGGGACCATGCAGTGAACCAACCTATGCCATGTGGCCTGAAGGCCAGAGGACTCTCCATGGCCGCCTTTTATTCAGCCATGCACCTATACAATCACGGAATCGTTTTGGTTGGAAGAGACACTCAGGATCATGGAGTCCAACCATAACCAAACTCTAGCACTAAACCATGTCCCTGAGAACCTCATCTAAATGCCTTTTAAACACCTTCAGGGATGGTGACTCCACCACCTCCCTGGGCAGCCTGTTCCAATGCCTGACAATCCTTTCCATGAAAATTTTTTTCCTAATATCCGATCTGAACCTCCCCTGGCGCAACCTGAAGCCATTTCCTCTCATCCTATCACTTGCTACCTGGGAGAAGAGACCAACACCTTCCATGCTACTTTACACTCAGTGGGGAAAAACAGGCACTCCTTAGGTGGAATTAGTCTCATTCTACTCTAAAACTCCAATTTGGGTTAGCTGAATTCTGCTGTAGAGGAGGCTATTAGTTAGGTTTAGGTGAGATCAATCCCACCACAGGTGCTCCAGTTCTGTTGCTATACACTCTTTTGTGTGGGTGGGTTTTTTTGTTTGTTTGTTTTGGTGGGATTTTTAGGAACTTTTACACAGCCTTTTACAATGCTGCATCTCCCCTGTTGGAAGAATTGTGCTGTTTTGGGAGTGCTAATTCAGAAAGTACATTGTATACTGAATCCACAGGTAACTGTTGTATTTCTGTCTTTGTGCAGCAGAAGAGAGTTTGCCCTTGCTTGAGAAAGGGAAATTCAGAAAACAAATTTTAAATTGCACTGCCACAAGTGTTGAATCTTATCTTATTGGAACAAATGTACAGATAAACCCCTACAGTGTGATCTCAGGTTCAATAAACAGCTTAATTATTAAGGTTAAACCGTGCTCCTGAGAGATATGCTAATGTCCACCTTATTTTTAACAAACATAATCTGAACGATTTTGCAGTCTGAAGGGACACTGGGTTGGAACGGCTCACATAGGATGATTAAGGATTGGATCTAGCACCAGAAAGTAGTAGCATCTTTTGAGAAATTATTTTTTTTAAATAGTTTATGTAGCAAATATCTTTTAAGTAAGTTGATAAAAATCGACTGCATTTTACTTTGTAATTATTTTTTTTCCTAATACAAACAAATACTGAAAAAGGTACAGCTTCATTAGAAGTGATTCTTTTCAAGGACTACATTTCCGACCAAAGAAAATAGTAATTTTTCCTCTAGTGTTGAAAATGTTATACAGTTAGAAACTGGCATAAGTTCAAGGTATGAACTGAATTAACAGTTAATGTAGTTTAAATAAGGCATTTTTTTTAAATTGAAAAGATTTAAGTACTGAATCTGTTGTAAAAACTAAAAGGTTTCCTAACATTTCTGCTATGTCAGTGGTGGCATAAAAACCCAGAGCAAAGCTATTGCAGCAGATAAAAGACAAGTTTTTAAAGCTTTTAACATAATGTTATAGTGTACCTTATTATAGAACACATACCTACACTCTAGCAAATATTCATAACTTCAGTATTTAAGTAGCATTCTTTTGAGGAGTAAATCTTTCTTTAAAATATTTTTGGCTAAAGAGAATTATATGGCAAATTTTTAATGTCTAATGAAGCAGGTCATTCATCTGGCATGGAGAAATAACAGTATGAATCACTGAAGAGCAACCAAATCTTCAGCTGTGTAAAGACTGGATATAGACTGAAAAGTAGTTTCCAAAAACAGCATGAGAGTGTTCAGCATTCATCATGTCTTGCTGTTTTTCTAGACAGATTGGTCTTTTTGCATAAAAGAGAGGTGGTTTTGTAATTGTCAGAGCTGCAGAATAGTTCCAGACTCTGGACATTAAGGGGAATTGTCTTCGTGCCACGCACCTGTTGCCAGAAGGCTGCAAAGCGGTTGCACAAGTTTTGCCAGGGACGTAAATTGAAGACAAGTGTTGCTTAGTTGTAAGTTAGGCACCATATAGCTGAAGATTTCCTCCTACTGGAAAGGTAGATCAGGTAAAAAATATCAGGTTTGGTTCTCGGACCACATTGAACATACGTAACCAAGTAATACGCTGTATTTTCATTTTCAAACTGTGAAATTTTTGTGCAGAATGAGAAATCCAATGTCCAGAAAGGAAGTGAAAGTTCATTTTAAGGTTCGAAACTCTGTTTAAGATTTGTGTCCCCAGAAACTGTCTTAAAATCTCAGTTATCAGACCTGGGAAATACAGTGAAACTGGTTCTCACTTGATGTAAATCAAAATGACAATATAGAAACAGTAAAGACAGAAGCATAAGCATGAGATTATGCTGTCTTAATTCATGATCACCCTTAGGTGTTCACTCTTGTAAAGTGTATTTTGATCTAAACAATCAGGCTTTTAAGCAGAGACATTAATCTATTTGTTCTGATGATTGTATCATCAGATTGAGGATGTGAGTGAACTGCAGCAGCCCTGTTTCTGAATCTGTAAGTGATCTTAGCCTCACTCCTACGGGAGCAAGAATCCACCACGTTACACAAAATATCATGGCTTTGAAACTGTCACAGCAATATAGCCATAGATGCCATAAATCAGGGTTATTTAAAGCTGTAATAACACAGACACACACACACAAAAATACCTACCAAAAAATGGTCAGATAACTTCAATATCCTGATGTTGTTCTGTCTTTTTACATGTATATTCTCTTACTGTGTCCATTGGTATTGTATAAGGATGGGTATTTCATAGAGTTCAACATATTTAAGTTAATCATATAGATAATGTCACCATTTTGTTTGTTCTGTGAGGGTGTGCCACTGCAGTCGTCTAATATTTGCTAGCGGTAGAGTTTTACTATTCTGATTGTCAGTGTGCAATTTATAGCTTTTTGTTTCCAAAGCACTTGAATACTTTATGAATGTAACCAAGTGAAAGATATATTGAAGCAGCTTCTCTACAAATGAAGTTTAACACAAGTAATCAACACAAAGTAAAGTGAGAATAATCCCCATACAGATTTATACTTTGCTTATTAGAAGTTTCTTCATAAATCTATGAAGGTATTTTCTCCTCCCAGAGGAACAGGAACAGTAGATACATCTTTTCTCTTTATTTGCAAACAATTGTCATCTCAGAGCAGAGTTTTTATTCTTTCTTTTTTCAACAATTGAAAAAGGACAAAGCTTCGGGTGTAAGGATGTGTATTTATGCATATATGTGTAAGAACAGGGATTGTCTGGGTGAATACAGCTTTTTTTAATTAACATCAGAGTCACTGTGAATAGACAGAAAAGACATTAGACAGACATGCATTAGACAGAATGGGCAGTGTTATATAATGTATGTATAAGGGAAAAAGAAACTATTAATCCTTCCCTTGAATTTAAAAAAGTCAAAACTTCTTTTGTAAAATGCCATCATCATACCCAACTGTCGAGAATGCAAACTTCCTGCACCTGGTTGGAAAATCTTGGATTATTTCATAATGAAGTCAACTGCTTTAATTAAGATTTTTCACTAGAAAAATAGTAAATATTATTCTGTACCAATGTATATAGATTTCCAGTTAATGGCCACTAGAAGATACAGGAATCCTCATTAGTTAGACTTTGCACTAAGCAGAACATTGAAGAAATTGGGGAAGGGAGGAACAAAAATAGCTTTTTGATAAAATCTGAATAATCTCTTTTTCTTGCCCTGTAAACTTAATATAAACTGATATTTTATTTAATGAATTACATTTTTTTAAATTAAAAATATACGTATAACCCCGATGCATCAAGGTAAAAGAGTCTGATAACTAAACCAACTGCATACATGTTGCTTCTGATCATACCTTATGTCCTGATTGTGTTTGACTCTGAATTTGTATAATTATCATTGATAAATATATAGTTATTTCCTCAAGGGGGGTATGCGATAATCCTTAGATCCTCTTGCACTTCACTTCAGAGCCTGTCTAATCCTTGAGAAAGCCTTCTTAGCTTCCTAGATTATCCTTATGCTTGCCTCTGACAGTTCTAGAGGAAGCGAAGTTTGACTATAGACTTTGTCTAAGAGTTTTAAGTGATTTACTCAATATTACCCAGACCATTTGGTATTCAGGAGTCGGGAACTGAGGCTTTAAACTTTATTCCGCAGATGAAATGGGGAAGGTATGAGAGATCTGTTTTATTGTTCTTGAGTAAATGACTGTACTGGAGACATGACCTGCCACTTTTTTATTCTTGATGGATTTGCTTTAGTGACGGAGGCTTCCTGACTAGATAATTTGCGTTGCTGTAGTACAGTGAGGAGATAATTTCAGAACAATCAGATGATGGCAGGTCATCATCTGCCAAGAGTGGAATAGATTCTTCTCATCAAGGAAAACAACATTTTTCATTTATGAAACCTTCTTTCCAAAGAGTAGTCTAAGAATTTTCCTAACCTGTGGATCAAGCTGTCCAGTCATAAACATGTGCTTTAGAAGAAAGATAATGACTCTACCACTAATATTTTTCCTTACATCTTTCCTTGACATATTACAGCACGCATACCATTATTTCCCTTATAACATGATCTTTTCCTGGGATTTTTTGTTTACGTAATTCAGTCCCATAAGAAGGGAGGTATGGGGGTGTAGAGAAAGGCTTTAAACTTGAAGGTATATGACTCCTCACTCTTATAAATTATTTATTTATGGTGCTTAGCTATGCACTAGAACAAACCATCCATTTAATTGATGCACCTTGTAAGAATGCTTAAGAACAGCTACAAAACATTTGCAGGAGTATGCAGGTTTCAGAACAGTATCTTAGTATTGTATGCCTTGGGATGCTGAAAAGGACACCTGAGCAGGAAGACCTACTTCAGGGTAGTAGCCATATTTCCTCCAGGTTTCTTCTATCAAAGGAGAACACTCATGCAGGCAAAGCTTAGAAGAAACACTTGTAGGAGAGATTAATGAAATAAATCAGTTAATAGCACTAATTGGAATTTAAAAGAATGAACAGATGGTCTTTCTGTATGCGGAAGTATCAGGATAAAAATAAGCACATGTGTTTGCTAAAACAGCTCTGCTCCAAGAAAACACACCTGTTTACTTTTCTGATAATGAAAAATATTGTTAATAGAATTTTTATTTACAGATATTTTTGCAGTTAAACTACTCTGTAGTGTTCTAGTCCCTTTTGTAATCAGACAGATAATCAGCTTTAAACTACTTAATATTATTCATATAAGCGTTTTTCCCCATGGGTCCAATAACATTAACCATAACATCAAAATAGCAAGGTGATCTTTCTAGTTTCCTTAATCCTATTTACACCATATGGCAAACACGGTCTGACTTAGAAATAGAACAAGTGTTGTATCCTCACAACTGGAAGGTAGAGTTTCTTCCAAGCAATAATGAATGAAATTCCAGTTTTTGCTAGAATGTGTTGATAGTAGATCTCCATATTGCTTATCTTCCTAACTGCCATGGAATCACAATGTAGCTACAACAAACTTTTCCTAAAAAGGAAAAAAGGAATGGGCATTAAATATTTTTCCTTAACTTATTCAAGACACAAGTACTGCTGTGACAAAAGGGTTCACCCTGTTTTACCCTCTGACCGCCCCATCCTAAAAAGTGTCCGTCATCAAAAGATTCACTATGGCATGACCTCAAACCAATTTGTGGAGTTTAGTAGAAAACAAGACTTGATTCCAAGGATTTCCGACCTCACTTTGAGTTTCAGAAACTCGAGGTGTTTGGCTGCAATGGGGCTTTATTTGGAATCTGGGAAAACAGATTGCCTTCTGTGTTCAGATGGCCTTGTGTGCTTATTGAACCAGTCTACTGAAGTGAAAACAAACTTGAGTAGAAAACTAATAACTAAGTATTTAACTACTAAGTTTGGAATGCAATTGTAAAGAGGAAAATTAAATAACATCACTCTGTGTGTGTTCTCACTGAACTCACTGATGATCTTCCTTTTTGCTTTCACATTCCTGAGAACTTTCAGAGAACTGGCACCTAAAGAGTTTTCTGATACTGCATTTTCTTACTGAAATTGTTCAGGATATAAATCTCCTCTACTATCTTACTCATGCCTTTTAAGAAATTTCCTCTAGTTCATCTTTATTCTATAATTCAATCAGAATTTGACATTACTAGGCCTGTCCTCTCAAATAAGTATAATTCAAAGTTTTCCCCAACTCTGGGTTCTTTTGGCATTGGTCTTTAAAAGGGAAAGTGCAGATCCATCTTTATCCTCTGACTAGTGAACTTCCTTGAATTTACCTTTAATCATATTTCTTAATTAGCCTTTGCATGCTAAGGTGTGTTCATACTACTCAATAAATTTTTAAATGTAATAAAGAGCAAATAATAATGAATAATAAGCAATAATAGTCAATATAAATACATTTTATATTTTCATGAGTTACCTTTACGTATTTCATAATAAGATAAATTTCTCGTCACTAATGACTAGAATTAAATTAAGATGATATCTAATAGTCATAGAATTAATCAATTAAGCACGAAGTCAAGCTTTCCCTTTTTCTGCCTTCTTCCACCCCTTTTCACAGTATTAAAGCTCTTGATGCAATGAGAAGCACATATTGTCTGTTTTAGTCCAGCTCGCATAAATTCAAAGGCACTGTATCTACTTGCCAAATGGATATACATGATGGCATGCTTTCTTAAGATAGCTAGCTCTGCAACTCTACCCTTAGCTTCAATAGCGATGAAGAGTCATTAATCATTTTTTTATGGTATGTCATAATTAAAAAAAAAGAAACAATTAAGCATAATGTTGTTTAAAGAAAAAGATAGTGATGTACAGCTTCAGCTTTTAAATTTGCAACAGAGTGCTGCAGAAAAACAACTTGTACAAGTTCTGCATTCATACAGATTCCCTGATTTGGAACCAATGAATGACTTAATTCAGATCAAACGCAAAAATTATGTTATTTGATTCAAAATTCAGTAGATAGATCAAGTGATAGGGCTTGTTCTTACATTTTACATTGAAAAGGCACAGTAGCTGGCAGTGATGGAAGGGTATAGCACTGAAGGAAAACAATACCTGGTGGACCATAAATAGCTTGTGAATAAAAGGAATCATAGAATCATTTAATTTGGAAAAGACCTTTAAGATCATTGAGTCCATACATAAACCTAACACTGCCAAGTCCACCAAAACTTTGTGTAACATTGTTACTAGGCCTGACGTGCTGAAAGGTCTTAAAGAATCTCTGGGTCTATAAGGTGTTTTTATCAATATTGTATTGAAACTCAATAATTCAATTGATAAAATTCAATAAATAGTGATATTAAAACATTTGTCATGCAAACTAGCTTTTACTACAAAGGACTGATTGCATATGAACCATATAAAAATCAAAGCTAATGGTTATATGCAAAAGCCGTATGGAAATGGCATTTAATATATTTTTAATGGCAATTTAACACAGAGAAATGAAAAAACAAAACAACTGCTTACAGGATGCCCTGTAGAGTAGGATCTTGAGAATCTACAATCACCATAACTAAGACGGATTCTTGCTCTTATATACATTACATTGAATGGAAGAAACTTGAGTCCTAATACAAATATTTTTTCCAAGATGCTGTATATTTTTTAAAAAATTATGAAAACACAGTACTTTCAAAATAGTAGAAACTATTCAGTAAGAAAACAGTTAAAGCTAATTTAGATCAGTAGCAGTTAATGCAGCAAAACTTCATGGTTCCTTGAAGAGTTGATCCCATTTCAGGTAAACAGTTCAGAAATCAGGTCAGAAGCAAATCAAAAATACACGTCATGCCCTCAAGCCAAGAAACATGTTCACCATATCATTTACAAAACCTCATTAAGTTACTTACAAACCATGGGTAGCAAGTTATAGCAAAAAAACATAGAATAGAACAAAAGTAATTAGAAGATAATTTAGCCCCACATATGCCCCACAGAGCTTAGCAGTTGGAGATCAGCCCACACCGCGAGTGAATTTCATTTAAGCTTCCTTACCTTGCTTTGGAAATTAGAAAGTGACAAAAATATACCTTGTTAATAGACATCAGGCTGCATTTCACCCCACTGAAAATTTTCCTTAACGTGTGCTAAATCTTATTATCCATATGGTTGTCATTTAGGCCACAGCTACCCCATTTGTCTTTTATTGTTCTTTAATTTTATCCATAAATAAGAGAATTTCAGAAAAATTAATTCTTGTCATCTATCACTATATGTAACGAGCATAAAATTAACTAAAGAAAACCGGAGCTTTGCACAGATGGCTGGGTGCTGTCTGATAATGGTTCACATGATGTCTTTCATTACCACCTGGATATATATTGCTGCTTAAGTAAAATATACGTACATATACCCCTTCTCATTGAAATGCTCTCATCTGCCTGGCATGAAACTTGATTCTAACACTCCAATCAGCTTATTTTTATTCTCTACCATAGCCCCAGTTCTACAAGGCGTTTAAGCCAGGGATAAAATTAAGAATGTGAGCATCATTTGGCTCTATGGGATTACATACAGGCTGGAGGCAAAATATATTCCAAATTAGAAGCTTTCCTTTGAAAGGGTTTGGATCTTCATGTTAAAAATGCCCTAAGTGTTTTGCTGAATCAGAGCTGCTAGGGAAGAAGTTCAGAGGGTGTAGAAGTGATTACCTCCATTTTCTAAATTTGATACCATACCAGTCTCTTCTACATAGCAATCATTGTGATGGCTTGCAGGAATTCTTGATAGATAACCCATTCAATCAATTAAGTAGTTATCCCCTCATCACTCTTTGTTTCACTTATGGCTCATTTTAGAAAAGAAGTTTGTATTTTCATTCTCCTTAAATGCTTTTAGAAATGCTCAAAAGATGTTCTTTAGCAATTTCCCATAGGAGTAATTTGTACTTTATGTAGTATTTCCATGGTAACTTCAGAGAACAGGAACAGGGTTGTGCGCTATGTTACATCCATCCTGATTTAGTTTAGGACATGTTGTGGTTTTTTATCCAGGGTCAGTTTTCATTTAACAAAATATTAAATGGCCTGTAAAATGAAGAATGAAAAGGCAAATGTCCTGTAATATAATATTGTACTGAAGTCCTTTTTCATAGTATGTAAGTTTTCATCTTTAAATAAAATACCAGGGATCTTTTTATTATTATTTTTAGCAAAGCAACAACCAAAATCTGTTGTAAGTTTTCTGTGTCAACAATGTGGAATTTATCCTAAATCACTTGAAAAATTGCTCCCTAACATTTTTTGCTGTGCTGTTCCTAGACAATGAAAGTACTAGTCATGGACAGAAGCAACTTTTTCCAAGTGAATCCAAGCAGCTGATAGGTTTGGTATATCCTCAGGAGACATCCTCAGGTCCTTCTGTCTTTATCTCCTTTTAAATTGTGGTGTTGAAGCACTTTCCTCCATTCCTACCTGGCTCCCCAGCCCACGCATTCTCTCAGTATAATTAGAAATTTTTGTGCTTTGTATCTTCTTTAAATCATCCAAATGTGCTTTGATTGACTGCAATGCTTTTAAAACCATTTGGTTCCCAATTCTGTAAATAATTACTTAGAAATAGATATATAAAAATATATCTGTGTATCACTAAATGAGACTCCCTATTCAACTAGTGTTGTTCCTGAGTATTGTTGCATAGGTAATGTAATTGTCTCCAGAGTCAGACTTTTTATTGGTACATGTTTATATCCTTTGGTGAAATATGTACTAATTTCTAAGTAGGATACATAAGAAGTATTGAGATAATGAAGGATCTGTAATAAATGAAGTGATGAGAAATGAAAACAGCTAAGTACTACTGTTGTGGATAGTGGCATGCTAGCAAGAGATGTGTATTAAAAGATTAGGTTTCATTTCTCTGTTTGCGTGTGTGTCCTCCTAAACATTAAGGAATGCTATGTAAGACACCATACAACTTCATCATGAAGCTGTCAGGCTGCAAAAGCACGCTTTGTAGATCCTGAAATATACTGGATGGAAGGCATTTGTACAAAATATCAATAGAAAATATACTTCAGGGAACAGTTGTGCTGTGTAGAAACAGAATTATGTTATAGTCATCTCCATTAAGATGTCAGCAGTCACCGGTTGATCCTGTGAAGTCATTTCCTGGTTGCAGCAGGGGGAACAGCGATCACCTGTGTGATGGAAACAATAGCATTTAATTATACATGATGTTAACTCGTCAGCAGTTTAATGACAATCACCGTATCTCAAGTACAACTTGAAAATACTTGCATGTTTACTTCACAGTGGGGCCATTTTTTCACTGGAAGGCCTTAGGGTTTTTAATGTAAAATATCTTCATTTTGAAATTCTAAGTGATTTAGACTAGAAATTTTCAAGAAGAGTAAATAAGCAAAAATTGAAAAAATGGTTCAACAAAGCTTTTCAAAGCTGAATGTTTCTATTAGACTGCTCTTATTTTTCTAATTTCTGTAGGGAGACTGACTCAAATTTCCAGATTTGTTGGGGGTTTTTTTTCCATCTTTGAAATGTTCCTATATGTTTCTCACTCATTTTTGGTTTAGAATGCATTGATTTGGGCACATGGTTTCAGGTCTGTGAAAGAAATTGTGTTCAGTAAGTTTTGGCTGAAGCAGAGAAATGTGGAGATAGGATTTTGTAGGAAGTGTTTTCCATAGTGACACCTTCATCTATAAAGATACTTTTGGATCTCCTCAGCTCCCTTGTCCTACTCCTTACAACATTCTCTCACTTCTTACCGTTGTTCCCACTGTTTGCTCAACTTGGTGCCTGGAAGCTGGCAATGGAAATGCTTGAGCATATTTTTTCTCATTACATGACCTTTATTGCATGTTTCCTTCTCATACTGTATTTGGGATTTAAAAAAAAAAAGGCTAGAAAAATCACAACTGACATTAAGCTCACTCCCTATGGAAAAATTTTCCCTCTTGAGTAGCTTTGCGAGAAGGCACTGAAAGCAGGATCGTTGCATCTCTATAACCGTGATTTCAGAAAAGGAGAGGAAAGAATCAAGATAGTTGATTATCAGTGAAGGCACCAAGTTCATATATTCTGCACATATTGCAAATCCCACAGGACCCATGAGGTTTTGATATTGTGGTAAAACAAAATCATTAATAGCAAACACTGTAGCAGAATCTCAAGTTTTTTTATATCTTTTTCTGAGTCCTTGGGAATAATTTTACTGCCTATCTGGAAATAATGTCTTCATTAATTAAAAGGAAACCTCAACATAAGACTGAAATTAACAGAAAGGTAATATTTTGTCTTTTTAAGTATAATGTTTGATTTAGCTATTTCTTTGAAATTCATGTTTTGTTGTTCAAGTGCAGGCAGACTGAGAATCTAAGTTAACTTTCCTCAGTTTTGTGAAACACATTTTTTGTTTGTCTTGAGTTTTTTATGAAGTCATTGTTAGATAGTAATGATTAAATGTTAACCAAAGTGGCATTAAAGCAAAACATAGGATCATGTTTTGTTTGGAGTAAATGCACACTGACTACAGACATCTCCCCAAAATTACCTCCTGGAAATCATTTGATTTTACATAATCTGTGCGTTTCGAATTTACTGCCTCACTCTTTCTTTCAAAAAGCTGTTATATCAGAGGAGTCATCCGATCTCTTTCATCATGGAATCATAGAATCACATAGGTTGGAAAAGACCCTTAAGATCATTGAGTCTGACAATCTAGCATTTAGGATGTGTGCCATAAAGTAGCAGACCTGAGTTCTCTTACCTGTTTATTCTGTGAGGATCTAATTTCATATTTCCCAGATCTAGAGTAAATTCTTCTTGAAGCTGGGTCTTTGTATTGCCACAAATATAAGGCACATGGCTCTACAAAGTGAAGTCTCAGGAAGCCTGACTTGGTAGCAATATATTCAGGTACCAAGATTGCCTTTCAGTCTGTGAACCTTCACAGAAAAGAATAAGTGATGCCTGCAGTGTGGATCGTAACACAGCATGGTATTATTCCATGGGACCTTTTCATTCTTATAGCTTGTCCTTTTTGGTGCACATGTTCTGTGAAAAGTTGTGTGCTCGCACATTTAATGATAACACGTAAAGGGAGAAACCTTAACCAGCATGTTACTGCATTAGACAGAGGAGTCCTCCAAAGTCAACCTGACCTACCCAGAGTAACACTGAACTTTAGCTGAAGAAAAAGTCCTGAGGAACTCTGCATTGTACTGTGCCATTATAGATAAAATCTTCTGAGAATTTAGGAGTCAAAATCTAAGCATTTGTTGAATGGACGAGAAATGTAATTTTTCAAAACCCTGTAGTTTTGAACTGAATGTGGGCAGATCTGTGCTAGGTGTGGCAGAAATTACTCACCTGCACAGAGGCTACACAGATGACACTCACTATTCTGCTTGCACCCTGTTGTGGAAGTGGGGTCAGTGTCTGAAGATTCAACTTTTTCTTCTAACTTTTAAAATTATTTCTGTTCTTGAATATTTTGTGTTCTAAATCATCTTTTGGGATGATTCTTACCTTCAGTGCAGTGACTGTCTGCCAACTCTCATTAAGGTATATTTACAATCATTTGCAAAAGTAAAACTAGACCATTAATCCTCCCTTATAGTGTGACCTCATTGTATATTGAGATGGTGCTGCTGCTGTTGCCAGAATCAGTGTTTTCCTCCTGAAGGGGACAAAATGCGTTGAAGATGTGAATGGAGTCCCAGCACCCCTGCAAGATAATTAGGTAACTTTATTCTGCACAATAGATGGAAGAAATTCAGGTGCACAGGGGACTGATGATTTTCTCCACCGGCCATAAAATCTTGAGACAATAATTTATAGGGTCAGAGTTGAAAGCACTGCTCACTCCCGTCATAAAAAGATACTACAGTGGCATATTTTCAGTGTGAGAATGTTTGCTTTCTGCTTTTCAAATAATCCCCTGCAAATTCAAATGGATTTCAAGATGGGGTTTTGAATTGTCAAGGAATTAAACCTACTTCCATAATTCTTCTGGGGTCTAATTTAAACAAAATTAAATAAATCTAGGTAGTATTCCATCTGTGGAGATCTTCAGCACCAGACTGGATAAAGCCCAGGGTCCAGAACCTCATCTGACCTCATGGCTGACCCTGCTTTCAGCAGGAGATAAGATTAGAGACCTCCCGAATTTTCCTACATACCAATGTTTTTGTGGTGTTTACTGCTAGAAATCGCATGGCCCTGACTTTTACCTGCATGTATCATTAGCATACTATTGTGTGTAGGAACTGAATATTCAAAATAAGATTAATGGAGAATGCATTGTTTTTATTGTGATAGAATACTGTAACACTAGAGCTTGTTAGCGTTAAAGGAATGATGGCATCTTATAGAACCTCTCTTGCATTAAATAAGCAAACGGCTTTATTATAACTAAAATGGTTCCCAATAGACACAGATAATAGTCATGGAAGCTGGAACTAGAGGATGTAAAATGTAAATGGCTCAGAAATTATTCTGGATACCTATAGTACACATTTTCAAGTTGATTTAAAAGATATTAAAAATCTGAAATCAGTTGTGATTCATCTATTGCTTCCATAATAATTGTTAAGTTCGTTTTGTCTGTGAAGTTGTAAGAAGTTATGCATAACATTTATATAATGAGTGTAAATGAGTTTACATTGAGTACAAATTTATCATTAGCTTGCACCATCCAAACCCTAGAAGCCTAGGGACCACAGCCTAAATACCATACCCTTTCTGCAGATTAATGCATTAATTGGCACACAGTGTACGTAAGCTTGTTTATTTAATGAAGTTCATGATGGTCTCTGTGGGGGAAAGCACACATTAAAATATTACAAAGCACGCCTAACACTGTTTCTTCCTTTAATTCCTGGAACTTTTTTGTGTTAATTCTTGATTATTTTCTAGACTCTTCAAGCTTAAGGCAGAGGTAACCCATAATTAGGGAAATCTAGGGAACCCCTGAAATCAGGGTTGTGCTCTCTGTCTCTCAGCCTGACTTACACTGTGTCAATAGGAAACTGAGAAGAAACTATCGTAATGCTCAGTGGAGCTGCGGCAGATGAGAACACTGCCCTTTGTATTTTCAAAGATTATTTCACCTCCTGCCTGTGTAGGCAAGCTATCTTAAAAGTCGACTGTCTGAGGGTGAATAACTAGATCCAGGCTCTTTCGCAAGGTCTTTTCACAGGCAGAAAGACAAAGAAAAAGATCTAACGCTCCCATTTGAATGTGCAGTACACAGTGCAAAAACTACAGCCTGTCAGTCTAGAGAGAAAATTCTGCCAGTGAAGGTTGCTACAGAAATCAGTACAAAGAGACCACCAGAAAAGTAACTCCACAAAGTAAGAATAAAGGAAAAGTTAAAGAAAAAAAAAATATTGTACCAAGACAAGCATTTGTTGCCAGCTGCTATAGCATGTTACTTGTAAAACTTGATCCAGAGGTCGAACCTGTTTAGTGGTGGCTGCTTATAGGTAGTGTCAAGATCACCTCTTCAGTGAACGACTGCAAAGCACAGCGTCTGATAAGGTATTAAGGGAAAAATAAGTCTGCCTCTGAATTTTATCATCTCTCCTCAGTTGTCCAAGTAAAACCGAAGAACACAAACTGTTTCCACCAAAGACAAAATATTTGGAAGAGTTAAAAGAGCATAACAGAATGCAAAGCAATTGCCTCTTTTGATTTTACTTACATGAAATATTTATAACTCAAATTCACTTTCTGTTTTCCACTCATGCTGAAAGCATGAAACTTAATACTTGCATGGAGAGCATATATCTTAATATTTGTCACCTTGTGAATGGACCACAGTATCAATCTGAAACCTGACCTTCTGACTGTTGTATGACTACTTAATTGGAGCTGTTGTGCAACAACTCTGCACACGGAAACATGTTTCAAGTACTCTTTTTTTTGCATGTATTGTGTATATTTGATTATTGTAATATCGGCAAGATTGTAAATACCGTGGATAAGCACAGTCCAGATCATGACCATACAGCTACAGCCAACTAGAAGCTTTCATGTTTTTCACATTTGGGTGCTGCAGCGCCCTTGATCAGAGCACACTCTGTGACAGAAGGGACACCGCTCAGCAATATGTTGACTGCCCAGCTCAGGTATCCTATCCTGTTCATTAGCTATTCTCTGAGTACATCTGGACAATATGGATATTAGTCCTGCAAAGAGCACGTACATGTTTAACACTTAGCAGACTTTCAGGGTCAGGTTCAATTAACTTAGAACCATGGCAGCGGCAAGCAAGAAACCTGTGCTAGGGCATTGACTTCCAACACTAATAACATCAGTGGACCACAACCAGAATCAGCAAGGAAGATGAATTTTAAAGAAATGGTCCATGAACAGCAATTACTTTTTAATTTTATTTTATTTTCTCTTAAGGAAGAGCAAGATAACAGGAGGTGAATGCAATTAATGACAAAATCTGTAGTGCCGATTCTCTTTCGTATTTCTCCTGACACAGCTGCATCAACCCAAAAAAACTTTTCTCCTGCCACCACTACTCTTCCCCAGCTCCCAAGGACAGCTCTGGCCACTGTTCTTCTGTCTTCCCCAGTTTACCTCTTTCACCTTACCCTGCTCATGGAGAGCATGCATAGTGAGTTGGATCAGCCTGGCTGTCCTTTATTCTTAATTCCTCCAGAAGTGGCATCCTTGAGACAAATGGTATAGCATTTTTTTCTTTCCTCTAAGTGATAATGGGGAGCTCTCTGGGTTTGGAATATGCAGCCTGAGGAGCCTCCTGAGTCCTGGTTGTTTGCTGGGTCTTCAGAGAGCAGAACAACAGGCAGCAGAAAGCTCCAGTCCTCATAATCTCTTCTTGCGAGGTATTTGGTCACCACCTCAGTCTTGGGGATTAAAGGATTTTGTCAGGATAACCATGACTTAAAAGTCCCTTCACAGATCTGATGTGAAGGCTTTGCCAGCTACATGTAGGGATTCTATGGTAGTGTGTGAATCAATCTTTCTTTTTCTTTCTTTCTTTCTTTCTTTCTTAGCCAGCACTCTCAATATAGATCAATACATTTCAATTAGCTTCAGAGGCTTAAAATAACCAAGCTTAAAATCTGTAGAGCAGCTTTTAACACTTTCCTTTGTCATTTTCTTTATCTTTAAAGAAGTTAGTGAAAGTGAGGTAGAGAATATTAGTATCATGCAGTTAGTTCAAAAATTTCTCGATTTGAGTTCTTTCAGTCTTTTTAACTGGTATGCTTTCAATTATAGTCACAACTGATCTCCTGTAGAAAAACAGCATGCAGCAAGCAAGCTACTCTTTGCAAGCTGTTGGGCTTGGTGGGTGCTTTTCTCTTCTCTGTTGGGATTTAACTTGAGGTCAGACTGCATATGGGCTAAGCTGATGCTTCATATACAATACTGTTGGACTTCTTGCTATATCAAATAATGCTGATAGGAAAGGTTTAGCAGGAAAATCGTGCATGTGTTTCTACAAAAACAGATTTCTGCAGAAAGAGAAAACAAGAAATAACCGAAGTCCAATATTTAATGAGACAGTAGGTGACCTAAATTCAAATCTCTTACTTCTTGGCTGTTGGGAGTATGCGTTTATATTTACCTATATCCTGGTCATACCACCGACTTAATGGACATTCTTATAAAAGATGCTATAATTTCTTTTATGGAAATATATGTATTAATTACAAACTATTTCTTAAAGCACCAACTTTGTAGTGAGACCTCCTGCTTGTCATAAGATTTCCCTAACCCCATAGATATATCCATCTAGAAGCTTTAGAAGGATATAGGTTTCAGCACAATGGAGAAAAAAAGACTGGGAGTGGTGGGGGAAGGTGGTGTTGTGGTTTGAGGTTTGGTTTGGTTTGGTTGGTTGGTTGGTTTTGGTTGTTGTTGTTCTTGTGTTTTGTTTTGGTTGGGGGGGGGGGGTGTTTTGCTTTTTTTGGGTTTGTTTGTTTGTTTGTTTTTTCTATAGGATGGGAAACTTTACCTTCTCAGGAATTATCTTCAGTGGGATCTTTCTTCGTTGATGGATATCCCACTTGAAGTAGAAAGACAGAAGCTTAAATAACCTATAGTGGCAACACTATAGTACTTAATATTTTCATTCCTACTTTTTCATGTCTAAGTAAATTTTGGTATCTAGAACATTGATTGGATCAGATCCTGTCCTATCCAAGTTCTCATTATGATCATGTAAATGCAAAGAGACCCTTTGAGCTCAGTGTTTTCTGGAATACATAAAAAAAAATAGGGAATAATTTGTCAACATGGAAGGAGTGTGTTATACTGGTGAAACTTCCTATATTAGCTGGCATAATTGATGCCAACAAGTCACACACTCAAATGGATGGGGGAGTAAGGGTGACATGGTGTCCTTTCTTACCCCATCTGAAATACATACATCACATATTTTTCCATGGCTGTATCTATTAATATTTAGTGTTGTTGCACAGTTTCCATAACATTGATTTCAGTAAAATTGGTTTCAATTTTTAATAACCTGCAGTTAACTGAATGACCAGTCTGTCTTCCAGTGCTCTCTTGTCTTTGTTAAAAAAACATGCACACAGATATGTTATTTCTGGTATACACTAATATGTTGTTTCTGAGGTGCTTTGATTTGCCATGCTGGGCACCAATTGTTTAGAAAATAATCTCTGACTCCCATTGCAAAAAACTGCTCACATAAAGAACTTCCTGCAATGTGTGGATAGATGGGCAGTGACCAAGCCACACTACACATCAAATTTATGTCTCAAGAACTTTACTATTAATAATTTTTACTGTCAACTTTTCATATCAAAGAAGAAAGCACAGCACAGTGTTTTAACACACTTCAGAATGCTTTATTAAATAGCATAGCAGTATGCTATTGTAAATTGAGGTCAGGAGGAAGGGTAGCAGTACTTTACAGGCTTAGGAACTCGATACTCTGGTACACCACTGGGATAAGAGCCTCTCTTCCAAGACTGTTTGCAGCTGACAGTGCAATCAACAACTCCAGCTCATTAAGACAACAATAACAAGTACAGGGAGAGGGAGGGAAGTAAGTGTCACAGATATAGGTAAAGACAATGATTTTGTTTATCTCAAGCAAAAAAGGCAACAAAAATGGCACCCTGGGACACCTCAGGTAAGAAACACTGATGCTAATTGACCTGATTTAAAAAGATGACTCTGTTATTGCCAACAGTCTAATTTAGTCATTAGCTCCCCAATGCTGAGGCAATCAAACCAGTTGTTATAATTTTAGTAGATGGATAACAAGGTATGCCTCAGTGTACAGATGTATATACTAGAAGGTACGCTAAAAGAATGTGAAAAGAGCTTTCTAATAAATACATTTTGTATATCTTTTTATGAAACACCACTTCTTAATGTTGTCTGCTGAATGAGCTTCATTATATTTTGTGCAAATACGTTGTAGTAATTTGTCATGAGGCCACAGAAAAACAGCAAAACCAAACTATCTACATCTCCTTAATTTTGCTGTTTCTCAAATTAAAAGGTTTACATTTTTACATGAAAATAAATGTTTGTCAGAGGGAAAATATTTTGTGGGTTTTTTTCCTCCCTATAACATGTCCTTGCTTGGCAGGAAATGTCCCTGTATTAAAGAACTCTAGTGTTCGCCTGGAAATTGTCAAGGATGTAAGAATTAAAAAGCAGTTGTACTTACATTCATGTCAGGTTTAACTGGCTATCTTAGCTCAAAGGTTTGCTGCAATACTGTCCTCACATCTGTTCACTGTGTACGCTTCCTGCTCTGAAAGTGTCCTCTCAGTATCATGCATTTTTAATAAATCATTTGTGGTTCAAATAAGGAGTAGAGGGGAAAAAAGTGATGCTATAGATATATAGATATAAAAGTCTCTTTCCAGACCTCCCTGCTGCCCAGAAAAGTTCTCTTTGCCTCTCATACAAAGTTGTTGTTGTCCTCTCTTTTCTCTTTAAACTTGCTCTAATTTTTTACCTTTTTCGTTAAGTTTGCTGCAAGACAAATTACCTGCTGTCATAAAAATAAGTTTCCAAGAGAGGATGCTGATGCTTTGAAATGAAAACTCTGTCTCAGTAACAGGATTGGAATGTCTGAGTGAGAAGGGCAGCAGTCAAAATTTCCAAAGATAAGGTATTCTTATGCCACACGCAGATCAGAGATTCAGTCTTTACTTTGAGTCAAGCAAGGTATGAACAAACATATATACTAAGGTCCCTGTTTCCAATTCTTTAAATGTAAAACTCTGAAAGATCTCTTTCAAAAGTTTTAAGTGGTCGTTTTAAATTAAGGAAAAAAAAAAAACCAAAACAGTGCAACCCTCAAAAATGTTGAAATTAAAAGTTTAACACTAATAACAGGTTATTTTTCCTTACATTTTGTTTCAGGCAGAGCAATGTAAGAATACTAAAGATGAGCTTTTGAAAAAAAAAAAAAATCTCATGTTTGCCTAGCTGGTATCTGCCAAGAGTTCAAGCAAATTTGATAGAATTAATGCCTCTCTATGACATTACTACACTTTATCCCTGGATGGTATAAATGGGCCTTAGAAAATGACACTGCCAGGAATGGATTAAGAGAATTAACTTGCAGAAAGAGTCAAATCTCTGACCTCTGCTGTGATTCACCTCTCCTGAGCACCACAATCCACTGGGAGAAAGATGGAAGTGATAGCCTTTCCATGGCAGAGCAAATGAGAGCTCTTGTATGCAGAAGGGCTTTCGAGGAGTTGAGTTGCATGTGAGTCAATCCAGTCACAATTTACTGCTGCCTACTGCTAGGGCAATTTGCATGAGGGAGATTTTTATACAGCTTGTTAAAACAAGTGTAAGAGAGTCATTCTCAGACATGAGACTACACAATGGGAATACTAACAAGCCAGCAATGTGTCATTTGCTGTTCAATTGTTTGTTTGTTTGTTTGTTTCCTAATTATATCTTAAAGTATAAACTAGTCACAGCCTACAGTGTACAGAATTGGCAGGTGCCATACCATCCCTCCTTCCACACAAGTACTTCCCAGCTCTTTTTAGGAAAAGAGTAACCTCACAGCAAAGAGGAGCCAGTACAGCAGAAGCCATGCCCAGTAGCAGTTCTCCACTCCATGTAGTTCTCCACTTCACTAAAAAATTGCCAGTGTGCTTTGGTGGTGCCTCCAAAGGGAGGAGGAGAAGGAGTAAGGACAGGAGGAGAGTTCTGTAACTGTGAGCACAATCACGAGTCAGAGTTGAATTTCTGTGAGGTTCACAGTTGCAGAAGTGTAAAAACATGCACAGTGTGGATGAAATCACAGTCATTTTAGCATGAGTTAAAAACAAGCACAATTCACACCTGGATGTCAGCAAAGCATTTTTACCCCTGAGGTTAATGTATTTTCTATAGATGGATGATGCGTAACAGAGGGCTGCAAACAATTAAACATATGCTTTCTGACATTTGAACCATGCAACACTGTGCCTGATAAGGGAAAGGTGTCTGTACCTCAGGTAGAAGGAGATTTGTAAAGATTTCTCTGTTGGTTCTTCTGTAGGGTTGTAATGAATTACAGTTTTGTTCAGTATTGAGAAGGGTTTGAGCTATGACTTGGACTAACAATTGTGGTATTTGTAGTTGTATATCACAACCATAGATGAGTTTTGACTCCAGGAAACTGCTTTTCAATTTATTGAGAACAGACATCTGTGCTGCTGAGAGGAAACGTGCATTCCCTGGGCACGGGAAGCCCTTGGTGGTGCTGGAAGTCACCTGTCAAGTGGACCCTCGATGGCTCTAGATCAGGAGTGTCAAACTCATTTTCACTGGGGCCACATTAGCCTGGCAGTTGCCTTCAAAGGGCCGAATGTAATTTTAGGACTGTATAAGTGTAGGAGTAGTTATTTATACACACCTACCATGCTATAGCTTTGATTTTACAACTCCTATATAGGAAAATGTTGTTGCTTTGGTGAGCTTGCCTCTTTATTTCTCTACTCAGAGCGGAGCAATCCTTATGTGTTAGTGCTGCCACTGCTCACTTGCCCCATGACTGGCATTCCCAGTCCTAACCTCTGACTGATACAACATACACCTTGTACTATATAAGTAGCTGCACACATTTCTAAAGCTGTCAGTTAGCAGGTACTATGAATGGCCACCATACAGAAACAAAATACTTCCCACCACCAAAGAAATTTCTAAACTTGTCAGTCAAAGCTAAACCACATTTGCACATAAAATATGTCAACTAGTAGCTTTCTTTCGCGTATTTTGAGTCCCATAGATCAAAAAGCTTGGGCTTGCTGAGAAAGGAAGGATATGAGACCACATTAACTTGTAACCAAACTGTTCACTATAGGTTTCATCTTTCTGGTATGGGCTGCACCCTTCCTGTACACTGTGGAGTAACACACATCTTGCCAAGCTGCTAGATAATCAACACAGTTCTGCACCGCTGAGGAGCTTTGTCTTTTCATAAATGTACTTTGGGATTTAAATACGATGTGCAAACACAGAGAATGGGTCACTCAGTCACTTTCCAGAAGTGCTCTGATCTAATATAGCCACCTTAATGAAATGCCAGGTACACCAGTCCCATTATTGTTGTAGAGAGTTAGGTGATTGTATGAAAATATGACCTTCTATAAAAACCTGTCTAAATTATCTTCCTAGAGCTTGTATGCTATTATTGATGATGAAAAAGGCAAAGACGTGGTTTTGAGCCTTATTTTTTTCATAAAAGTGCTTGGTCGGGAAAGAATTAGAGCTTATGCTTATGTTATTCTTTACTTAGTAAAGCCTGTAGGAAGACGCTCTTATCCTAGATGATAATTTTGAAGGAGAAAACTTCTGCAAAATAGGACTTCAGAAAACAGTTTTTCTGGGACCACTGTTAAACATTAGAAATACATCTTGCCTGTTTTCTGATAAGAGGACATATATTAACCACTACTAAGAAGACATCAGTGTTTAATATAATTTAGTCTTCAAAGTCTCCAGTAATTTACATTTTAACATTAACTTTTGTATATTTATTTAATGCCTTCAAGGTAGGTGAGGGGCTATGTATCCATTTAGTACTGATTCTGCCTTGGCAAGTTAAAAAAGCCATCTGGGTGCCAATAATTAAGGGACTGAACAATACACTGAACTCAAGGATAGATGTATTTATATATATATATATTTACATTTTAATGTTAAAAAAATACCTATAAAATTATATTCTTTAGAGTACATAAGATAACACAATTTAATTTTTACTGTTAAAATGCAGGGCTCCTTCTGAAAGAAGTCTAGTTTTGACAATGACCTACCCCTTAAATCAGTTTTTTCTCAACTACTAATATTTCAACTGTCACCATTTGCACAGTATCTAGAACAGTCAGGGCTCCTGCTCTGTAGGTCTTTAAGCACCGCAAGAATTAACATAATTAATCATGATAATTATAGAAGGCATATGCTTCTTAAGCACAGTGCCACAATTGCACAACATATGACAAGGGGGCTGGCGGTGGTAAAGCAGTAAGCAAACAAATAGGGCAACAGCCTTGTTTTAATGTACTACATTACAAGATGAGAAAGATAAGCCTGAGTGCAAGTAGATAAACAATCCAATACTCCAGTGGGATGTTGTGCATCGGAGACAGAATACAGTGCAGATCCTTCGAGATAAGAGTTGTCTGATCATATTTCTTGACTCTCAGCAGAAAACAAAGAGCAGTACATTTAAGCATTCAGATTGATATGCTGAGTTTAGGAACTGGTTGAATGACAGCAAGAAATGGGTAAGGTAGAAATATGAAAGCAGGGAGAATGTGACACTGTCATGTTCTTCAACCCACGTGCATTAAGGTAGTAGAAAGTCTGACCCTATGGCTATATTCATCTGAGAAATAAACGTCTTAAGATAAAATGCAGTCTTCCGTATACATGAAAATCTGCAAATAATCACAGACCAACTGCAACATCTTAGTGTATGGGAGATTAAACCACATCTTTAATCATTAAAATTTTCAAATATTTTTTTAAACAATGAATGGCAATACCGGTTGTGAGATATGTAATTAAAAAAACCCCACAAACACCAGGTATACCTTGGTAGGCCTTTGAATTTTTAGCAGGAATTCATGCTAATCCAATACCACTACGGAATATTTTTATGGTTTGATGAAGTGCAGGGCAAAATGACAAAAGAAAGTAATGATATTTCTTCACATTTTCTCTGTCATTTCCTCTGTAAGAGGAAATTTGTGACCATTAGCTGTTAAAGTGACCTGCATATCTTTTTAGAACATCATCATATCCATAGGACCTGATACTTATTGCCAGTAGGACACTGCAGATTATTCTCACATAAAAGGTTAATCATGTGCATAAGTGTTTGCAGGAAGAAGTTATTAAAATGTGCACTGTACGTGCCTCAGTAGCAAGGCAAACCTTGAAGAAAAATGAGACAGAAAAATTCTGTTCTTTAGACCTTGCTGCTTATCTGGCAATTTTTAGCCTTCAGCTCACACAGCCACAGTCTGGAGGAATGTCAAACAAAGGGAGAGGAATCAGCATTACAATTATTTGGAATATTTCATCTGAAAGCTTATAAAACTACTAAGAAGCGATCAGAACCAACGTCCCACCACTAATACATGAATAAAGTTGGCTCTTCAAGGTTGAATACCCTTTACTCTCAGTGGTACCAGAAACATGGTACTGAATTACTTGCCTTTCGCCATCAGTTTGGAGAACAGTTGCTGTGCATCAGCTAATACACTGTTAACATTCTTGCATGCTGAAGCCTTCAGACACTTGTTTTCAACCCACTGCTCAACAGAGGGCATCACACAGTCCATTCGCACTTGCAGCTGGCAGGTTTCTCTCCTAAAATGTTTTTAGAATCCCCAAATCCACCAAGCAAAATATCTTTAATTTTCTATTTTGAAATGAAATAGAGAAATTCAAAACCAAATGTAGAAGCATGATCCACAGATTGCCTTTAATTATAGCAGATATGACAGGATTTTATGTAATAATAAATATTTTCATTGCTGCTTTCTTTAGAATCAGATCATAAGTGGAGGTTGGATCCTATGTCGTACATTTCTACCCTTAGAGTTCTCATCTGAGGAACACCACAATAGCAGAACACAATAGCGTATGTCAGGCTAAAATGTTTGATTTCTTAATTGCTATGAAAGATTTGTCTCTCTTGGTACATTGTATGCAAAGCATTCCAGCCTTCAAGTTTTTTCTGAATCTCTCTGTGTCCTAGTTTCATTGGTTTGTTTCGTCTGGTTTGGCTTTGAAACCAGTCTTTTCAAATATTTTTCCCAAATTAAGCTACGACTTCCTCTCTCCACATCCATGCTTGACGGAAGAAGTTGAGCACATTAGTTGATTTATATAATGAAATACGTAGGTAACACTATGCAAATCTTCCAAAACGCTTCTTGTGAATCTGCACGTGCCAAATAAGGTTTGCTTTCCCTTTGGGTGCACTGCCTGAGTGACCACAAATACAGGAGCATAACTCGACTGTGGAAGAAACTAGGTAGAAACTAGTCTGGGTGAGGCTGCAGGGTCTTAACATAAAAAGCCTGAGCCCAGTGCAGCCAGTGGGGATTTCCCTGAGGCATTTACAGCCCTCAACATGCTAAATTGCAGGACACTGAACAGCATTAGAGGCAGCACACTTGTCAAACAGAGTGCAGAAGACCCCAGTAAAAGAAAAGGTGCCATATAATTTCTGATAGTGGGAATGGGCTCAGCATCAAACTTTTTTTTACTCAGCTGTGCCCACACAACTGAACAGATACACGCATTTCAGATTCAAACACCACGACCCGAGTCTGTGTGATAAGCTGCCACCATGGAAACCACCTTTTCCCTCTCATTAAACATGCAAAAAGGGAAAGAAAAAAAATCTCAAGTGTGTGAAAACACACAATATTCAGTAAGTCGTGCAATTCTAATGACTTCAAGAGTTTCTAGGAAAAAAAAAATTGTTTCTGCTCTGCGGTTTTTAGATGGTGATGCTGATAGTCATTATTGAAAAAGGTATTAAGAAGGACTGCAACTTTCACTACTCCAGTTCTGTCTTGTTTCCCTGAAGACAAAATAAATCAAACACATGCAGAAGTGAGAGGAACAGATAGCCAGAGCAGCAAATACAGCGGCGATGAGGGTTGAATTGTGCATCATTGCTTTTGAAAAAAAAAGACAGGTATTACACACAATCCAGTCAGCTAGTCTGACACTCAGCAAACTTGTGGCAGTGTCAAGCTGTTAGAGGTATTATCATTAGCTGCCTTTCTAGTGATAAGCTTATTGCAATCGAACAAAAATAGAACATTTTGAGCAGCCAAGGCTAGCAGACTTGCAATGAAATGGATTAGAAGTCATAATCTGCTAAACACATCTGTTTTGACATTCCCTGTTAACAAAGTGTGACCATTCATCGTGTAGCTGTGGTAGCTGTAAAAGAGGTATTTCAGCTATTAGCAAGAACCAAAACCTAGTATGTTGAGTGGTTCTATCCTCCAAGTCCATGAAGTAGAGACCTGCTCTGGGGGTTGATGTGATTGTTCCTCACGTGATGTTCATCACATCAGTAAGTCACTGGGTTGGTGGATGCAGTTGTGCAAATACAGCTCTGGTCATCTCTCTCTGCCTTCCTGTTTTACTTGCACGTAATTTTAGGCCTGCTTTCCACTACAGTGTTTTTCATGGTGAAGAAAAACACACTCGGGGTTGTTGTTATAGCTCTGCAACTGGAAAGGTGTGAAGCGAAGGGGTATGAGGTGAGGCTGAACAGGATACATGAAAGCCAGTGGTGATAGGAACATTAATGTCACATTTCAAATAAAGCTTGATATCTGACTAAGGCCAGGAAAAGTGATTGCGTTTTGGTCAGGTTGGATGATTTCTGAAGGTCAGGATGAGGAAGAATGTTGTTAGGCTGGGAGAAGGAAAAAAGCAAAACCAAACCAGATAGTGGCATGCTCTCTGGATAATTCGCACTCTATTACTGCCAGACTATGGATCCTGATGACAGGGACACTCCCTCCTCCTCTTTCTTTTGTTCACTCATTAGGTCCCATATTTTACATTGATTTGAAGTAAATAACTTCTGATCCATAGTATGTGTATTCCCTAGTTATTAGGTGATAGATATAGAAAATTTAGCTTTGAAATGTTCTGGTTTCATATTGTAATTGCTGACTGACTTTATAAATGCCTTTATGCAAGTTGATGAGTTAGATTTTTTTGTTACCCTGGTCAGCTAAAATAATAATTTTACAAAATTATGGTGTCCGTTATTTCTTCACTGTGAATTTGTCTACAGCTTTATTGGAATCAAGTTAGATTAGACACCATTTCCTCTGTAGTCTCTCTGAAAAACTCTGGGAAATAATACAACCAAATCCTAGATATAACTGCTGAACAAAAAATAAGCTTCAGTTTAGCATTAGTTATGTTAATATAAAATTAACACGAGCTCAGCATAACGGCAGCCCCTAGAGTTGAAGATGGAGAAGTACACCAACATGACAATATTTGATAAAGCTGAGGGAAAGAGGAGAAAATACCTAGAATAATACTCAGGTTGAACTCCAAGGCACTTAGCCATCAAGTTCTGCAAGAAGTCTTGTTGCCTTGACAGGTAAAAAGGCCAGCAAAAAATATTGCTGTTATAATTCCCCTGATTAAAACAACAGATAATTCTCCTTAAGGAAGGCAAGAAAAGATACCATGTCAACTGGAGACACAGGTAGACTGATGAAAAAGGCTTTAGTTACTTTATATGATATACCTCACTGGACCCTGGAGTGATTATTTGCAATCAAGTCCAAACGAGGGACTTACTAAAATGTAGAGAAAGGATAGAGTACTATTTCCAGAGGTTAAAAAAAAAAAAAAAGCTAATAGAAGTCTGGAAGAGTTATGAAGAAACTATCAGATGGAGAATTGTAATTGTGTAGAATAAGCAGGTTAATTGCTGTTCTCCTCCGACTGATAGGGAACAAGAGAGACTGAAATTGAGCATCAACATGCTTAATTTATTTTTTTAAATTATTATGCAATTTGAATTCTTGTTTCTAATACTTGTAAACATTTTATGAAATAGATCGTTGGTATATATTATGCTCCTAGTCATTATGTTAGCACATTTAATATTGAAAAAAAGAAAATTAAAAAGTCTATTATTTCTGGACAGCATGTTTCATGACCTGTTTAAGAATCTCTGAAGACTAAGAGTCTGCTGGGATTAAATCTGGCTTTTACCTTTTCCCCAGACCCTAGGCCTGTTCTGTTTTAAACTCCAGTTGATCAAATTCCTCTCTAGGCAAGCCTGAGACTTGCTTAGGAATATACTTGATCTTTCTGCTCTTGATATTATTTCTCCAACTGCAAGCTGTATTAAATTCCCCTTTTATAAATCAGTAATGATAAAGGAAGCATGCAAAGCAGTATCATCCAAGATTCACTCCGCTGAAACACCTGTCCTATTTTGCTGTGCATCACTGCCTTAAATCTCAACAGTTTGAAGTGCCTTGTCCTAAAGGTATCTGAGTCCTTCCTTTTTCTGAAGACACGTAAGATGTGTGTACAAAGAGGTAAGATCTATAAGCAGAGATTTCTTCATGTCAAAGTCCAAGAAATCTTTTTGCTAACGATGATAAGTAGGGATTCCTGGTTTTTTAAAAAAAATGAATTTATGGGATTTTGAAGAGAAAATTATTAAAAAAAAAAAAAAGAGAGAATCCCTAAGGTTGAAAATTAAAGAGGCAGAAGTCAGGTCATGGAGAAAAAGGTTTAGCATGAAAGTAAATAGTCATTCCAAATATTCTGGTTACTGAAAAATTAATGAAATAATTGAATCCCTGGCTCACTACAAGTTTTATTACCCCAGTAAACAGACAAAAGCAGATATAGGGAATAAAAAGCGAAAATCAGTAATAGCTTATTCCTGTTTCTAGAAGAGCTACTGGAAAATCTGTCAATTCCGCATCCACTAGTGAATGGAATGTATAATTAATTTGCTCTTTGTGCTTGCAAGAGATCATCTCTTTCTGTGACAGTTTTGATCAGAACAAACCATCGGACCTCTAAACCACCTCCTGCTGTGAATGATTAACACTCAGAATTATAATAAAGCAAAAAAAAAGTATTCAGCATATGTTTTTCATAGCTTCAGCTTAGCATACTAGCCTCAGCTTACGTCTCCTGTCATATTAAGGGCTATATTTTTACACTTCTAAGTGTCTCACAATTTTGACAGAATCATAACAACCACAATGCATAATTTACTTTTCATTGTCAATTTTAAACACTTTGCAAAGATGTCGAAAGACTTATACTGAATGCTTTTTCAGTGTTATAAATAGATGGAAAATGAACCTCAATGTTTCTAATATTGTTGTCATTTCTTTGAAACAATTGTGTTGTACATGATTGGTGTAAAGAAATATCTTTCTACACATTTCAGTATAAATGCAAAGTTAGTTGTATAAATGCATAGCTACTCATAGGTAACATTATGGGTCTTTGCTGTTTGTTGGGTTTTTTTTGAAGGATAGTATCTTAGTGTTGACTTTATATCATGAATATCCCAGCATAGTCCCAGATGGAAGTAATGTAAAAAAAGTCCAGTACAAGAATAGTGTCTTTGTACAACCACATTAAAAAACAGAACAAAACAAAACAACCTTTCAATTCATACATATTTAATAGTACTGTATAGTTCATGTATTATGTGTCGGTAATTTATGAACACTCATGTATTTGTGAATTTGAAATTATTCTCAGCTGGGAATCAAAAACATCAGAAGTATGTTATTCTGCTTCACAGAATAGCAACTAGACCAGTATTATCTGCTTTAAAATTCAATTAAATGTTTTGGGGCATTAGAAATTACACACAGTTTGGCACTGATATAAACCAAGGCAAATAAATGTGTATTAATGGAAACTGAGTCCCAAGAGAATCTGTCCTTATTATTCCATTAACTGAATAAAATATTAACCATTACAAATTGTGATGAGTTTTAAAATAAAAGTATTATATCGAAAATAGTGACGTCCATCCTTCAGACTTTATATAATTTGTGTAATCTCTAATGCCCAAAACCATTTAATTGAATTCAGCTCAGCTACCCACACACACAAATTCTGTATTGGCTGAAGTGCGTGTTGGATCAGACTATTGTTTGGACTGAATTACATATCCAAATATTTGTCCTTTTGTTACCAATTTGTTTTCCCCAGTTCCTACCAAAATATACCAGTGAAATACTGACTTTATTTAAAGGCTTCTTGCTATTTTGTATATTTCACATAACATAAAGTGTTATTTACATAAGTTTAAAATATTTACACTCCTTGAAATTGAATTTTACCATATGATGTGACTTCCCAGAACCGCATGCAGTGAATAAAATTGTAATACTCAAAGCTAAGATGGCACACATGAGGGTACCCATAGCATCAGGTTTGGTGTTTGTTCTTGTAGATGAGTAACAGTAATTCTGTTTTCTAACTTGTGTTTGAGTCACTGCTGTGACTATCAATAGGGAACTTGTCTAATTATTCTCTGAATTGACATGAGGCTTCAGTTTCCATTATAGAGCTGACAGAAATTCACCATTGTGAAAATAGAGGTGCTATTTCTAGTAATTAGTTCTAATCAGATGTTTTTCCCTAAACCACATATACCTGCTGCTTCTAATACAGCATTCCAGTTGCTGACAGAATTCTGTTTGCTTTTTAACTTGTTTACCTGGTCTCATCATCCTGATTTTTGTAAATATTTGTAAATCAACTAATTCCTTGTTTACAGGCTCTCCTACGGAGCTTGAGTGGAAATCTTCTTATGAGATTCATATCTTCTGTAACTTATCACACATTATGATATGCATGAAGAATTGACTGATGTTCATTTATACTGTAGTCATCTTGCATTCTATTAGACATATTAAAAATCTCACTTGAGCACTCTTTGACAAAGTCAAGGCTGTAAGGTCACAGATTTCATGTTAAACAAGCCTCCTATTAGTTACAAAAGAGACAGCCTGTAGCTGTGCAAGATCTTGTGAGGGATTTTTTTTGAGGAAACCAACCACTAATGTATAGTATTTGCATCTTGAAACTTCATTCTAGCAGTAGTATCTTAAGGTTAATCTGTACCGAAACTGAGTTTTCATCAACTAATTGATATTCAGTGAATGATCTGACTTGCACTGCTGAAGAATTCTAAATGAAGTAGTTTTTTCATCCCAACTCTTGATGTTGTTAAAAAGAACCCATCGGTTTTGGAAAGGAATTTTATTTTATTTTCTCTCTCTTCTCAGGACCCAGAATAGAGAGACAGGTTATGCCCAGTCCCATCAAGGACCAGGACAGTTACTGGCTAGATACATACTTGTAGTGACGCAGTTATGGGGGTAATGTTACAGCATGACTGAGCAATGTACCTGTCAAATCTACTACTAAAGTTTGTGAATTAATGCTCAAATCAATTCAGCAAACTGCAATACATTAACTTGTATCTGGTTTTGATGTTAGAAATGGAATTGGTCCCGGAGTTGTTTTGCACATATTAGAAGTGGCCAAGAACTTGCTGACAATGTTTTGTTTGCTTATTTTAGTTAGAAAATCCAATTAATTGAAACAGAAGCTCACTATTGGTTTGTGACAGTATAAGAAGGCTTTTGCTGGCAAAGCCTTCTCAGGTCCCTAATGGAGTTCCTGGTCAAAACTAGTAGTGAGAGAGAAACTGGATTTTACATGAAGGATTGTGGTCTCCAGCAGGAGAGTGCCGTGATAAACAGTATATTCATTTGTCTGGATTAGTCTTTTTCAGGTTTTCTTGCTGGAGCTGTTCCACTTCATGTGACCAATTATGTTTTAATCGATTAATCAGTGTCAGCAATGTCCCAAGTAACTCCCCTGCCTACTAAATTTACCCTTAATAATTTTATCGAAGGTGGAAGTTCTTTAAAAAGGGACAGGCATAAAAAATAATACACAAATCCAGTAACTTCATCAAGTGGAGCATCTGTGAATGGGGAAACAAAAATGGATATGAGGCAGCCAGAGCCGACAGGAAACATTGATATAATTCAGAGCACGTTGAAGGACGGACATCACAGATTCTCCAGTCGTCAGAGCAGTGATGGCAGTAGGACTGAAGCATAGAAGTTAACTCGTGTGGAGATAATACTGTATGACACCTGAGACAGCAAAGAATTAAATTCAACTGGATTTGACAATATTCAAAATGAGTCCATTTAGTAAGGATCCCTAGGCACTGCCCTGTTAGCCTTCAGTGATGACTCCTCAACTGACTATTGCTGGTGCATATTACCCCCCCACACTTTATTTCTCTTCCTTCCTTTCTTGAATTTGTGGATGCTTTTGATGCCACTCACTGACCAAGATTATTCCTCTGCTCTTATGCAACCAAATACAAGAGAACTTGAATTTCTGGGAACTACAGCTTGAGGTAATCCACTAAGTGGGTTTAACAGAATGACTGCAGGATCCTGGCTGAGCTGCTTCCCCATATAATGACTGTAGATTAGATGTCATAATAACAGCTGTCAACAAGCAGCGTGCAAAAGAGGTTTTTGAAGTCACAATTATGTGACAACCTCTGTTCCCTTCATATACCAAAAGCATGTTTGATGTCCCTTCTGTTGCCCTCCCACTTAGCATTACTGCTGCTTTGGGCACCACAGATGCCTGCTGTTGCTTGCAAGATGAGTCATGCTGCTCAGCAAAGCATGTACCTTCAGCTGTGGAAAATGAATAAAAGTGACACCAGCATGCTGTCTACATAAGATATACTTAAACTAGTGCCTTTTCACTTCAGCAGGAGGCTGTTTTCCTTTGCATTTGGGACAGATGTTGGCAGGAGGTTGGAAGTGACCACTCCGTGATAGGTTTTGTCTGTAATTGGCCTTTGCTGTCCTGACATAGTTGATCTCAGTGGGAATAATTAATCTTTCACCCACTCAGGACATTGACTTGATAGTTGGAGCTTAGAGAGATCAGCTGGAATTGTTCTGAGTCACCAAAAAATTAGCACGGGGAGAGACGGGATGAGAAAGGATGGGGTCCTCTACAGTCATGAATGTAAGACCATGCAGGGGAAGAAAGTAGTGTGTCCTTTGCTTTCCTTAGAGAGTAGCTGAACAAAGTGTTTTCAAAATAATGATCTAAACTGTTGGACTGATTAAGATCAACTATATGGAGAAAAATGCTATTTGTTCTGTTTAGAAGGCAGATATCTAATGCTGAAAAGAGAAATATGAAATTCCTGCCTTAAAATTGATAAGACAGTTACCTAAAAATAGGTTCCCTGTAAGACAATTTTTAAAGGAAAATACACAAAACTTGTTAGAGCTCCAGTAACATATTTTCTTGCTGTTGCTTCTTTCCACATTTAAACTCCATCATTTCAGGTATTTTAAATGGTATATAAATCAGGCAATCCAGTGTTCTGAGAATGCCTATCATGTATGAGGATACACATTTGAACAGTGCAGTAAGCAATATTGATTCAGCCTATTCTTCACAAAAAAACAAGTGCAGGAGGAAAAGCCTCTCAAGTGTTGTTTCTTGTGCTCCCCATGTTTCAGTCTTACGAGGGGAAAGCTATTTGTGGATGTGGAATTACTCTTTTGGGCCCCTCTTACAGCTCCTCGCATGCTATAAGCAACCAGAGGTGACTAAGAAGAAGAGAAAAAAATGTTTTGTTTTGTTTTGTTTTAACCTTTAGCTATTGCTGTACCCCAAAGATGATGTATACCTACTCCTTCAAGTGTGCTCAAAGTGAGTGGCAGATCTTTCCTCCTGAAAGTCTTAGGGGGATTTGGCAAATCAGAGCCCTCTTCTTTTATCCTGAGTGGATTGTGACACACTGCATTGACCGTTCTCTTAAGTTCTTCATAAGCCCAGAAGGACTTCCATATGAATTTAAATGCAAGAGGGGAAATTGAGGAGGCCAAGTCAGAAAAGAGTTAATTACCTTCCTGTCTTCTAGAATTTGAATGCATCCAGAAGACCTCTTTGCGTCTATGTGAATTTGGACAGAAATTTAGGTAAATGCTTTCTAAACCAACCCTCCTGTCTGAGTAAATAGGATTTTCCATATACAGAGTTTCAGGATAAACTTAAAAAAAAAAAAAAAAGGCAAACATCGCTTAGGTTAGGTATACATGGTGGAAAAGGAATTGATTTAGTTTTCTTCATAGTAGATAATACACCATTTAGCTGACTTAGAAGTTGGGACTGGCCCTAAACTGAAGTTTCATTTTGAACTGTTTTCAAGTTTCTGTTCCAGATTATTTATTTAAAATTTATTTTATTTTTATTAACTGAAAAGTTGTGTTGGTTTTTTTTCAGATGCCATCTTGCTCTCAACATGAAATATCTTTTTTTCACTTGATAACAAAATAATAAATTATTCAGTCCAAACTGATTTTTCATTTTTTCCCTCTGATTTGCCAGCAAAGCACAAAAATATTGTTTGCCATGCTCCGGTCGCAATGCATTTAGTACATCATACAGAAATAGTACAACGTGATTTTTACTTTTTCATAAATTCAGTTCTGAATGCATTAATCTTTATATTTCCAGGCAAGTAGCTCCAACAGTGTAAGCGCGTGGAAAATACTGTTACGAGGAATAGATGTTTTTGTATTTTGTTTCCCTCATTCAAATTTCATTATCTTGCTAGCTGTACTAATGCTAACAAATTACTAGGCACTGATAGGTTTGGGTGGGTTGGGGAAGATGGGGGGAAGGAGAAAAGGTTTTATTCTCAGAGCTTAGACCTTTATATATTTTTTTAATTTATTTTAAACAATTTGAAAATTAATTTTATTGGATTGATCAAATGGTTAGATACTCTAGATTAACTCTTTCACCTATGCAGGTTTGGATCATATATATGGGTAGTTGCATAGTGGATTTATCTCTTTTCTATATGAAAGCCTTACGGTCTTCATAAAGGAATGGATAATTGTAAGATATCAGATAACAACAGATAATCATAAAAAAATCTACTAAAGTCATAACAATAAACAAAAATATAGTGGTATACAGAATTCAATAATTTCAATTTACAGCATCATCTTCTATTCTACTTTCCTAAGTAGATTAATAGAGCTTCTGAAAAAAGAATGTCCTTCAACTAAGAAAAGATATTTTGTTGATGACTCACAGTGTGTCCTGGTTATCAAGGGTTCAGATGAAGCTTGTGACAGTGAAGCTTTACCCCGGCTATTTTTTTAAGTTTTAGCAACATAATTTCTTTACCTTTTGTACCTAAGCTTCCTTAGAGATCTTGTTAAAGTTTCACAACTTGCTCTTTCATCCCTGCTGAGGTTTATTGTTTCTCTGTGCATTTAACAAACAAGATTTTGGAATTTTGAGGCCTAGGATTTCTCTAGGGTACGAATTAAAGAACTGGTGTTTCTTTCCAAAATCTTCTCCGTAGACTTCCAGCAACTTGTTGCTATTGCAGTTTCACATCTTCCTTTCCTTTAAAAAGCAAACATTTGGGTTTTATAGCAATACACTATTAAGGTAAATAGAAGAATTTTCTGGAACATGAAAGTTAGAAACTAGATATGTCCTACCACCATGTCAAAACTATTAAATCTCCATCATAAAAATATTCACCTTCTCCTATTTTTCCCCAGAAGCAATAGCCTGTGATCTCATTGTGCTTTATAAGCTAAGAAAGGTCAGGCCAGCCTCCTCAGTATTTGGATGAATGAAATCCTAAGAACTCATCTGTTCTTCAGATGATGCTGATTAAGTTAGCGCAGAGACAAACAGGATCTAGATAGAACAGTTTCAATTTATTTTTCACAGCTGTTTATTGTTGCTTCTCTAGGTAATCATTACAGCCCCCGCAGCTGGGGCCCAAGAACAGCTTGTGGGAGTCCTCCCACTCTGTTTCAGTGCAAACCAGCTGTATTAATTTCAGTCACCGTGGAAGACGGCCCAGGCCGACCCAAATGCTGACTTATTCGTGCAGCTCAATATGGGGATGATGAGGAACTACTGTTAATAATAGCACCTAAAGCTACTGTTGCTGCCTTTGAAGTGAGGATCTTATGGTTCTCTAAACTACGCTGCTACAGAAAGGTAATGGCAGGACAAAATTCTAGAGCGCTGCAGGTTGATTTGGGAGATATGATTCTCATTTTTGAGAGCTTTGACCCTTTAAAACACCACACTGAATACTTCCTGTGTAGTTAACAGTGTTAAGTGCCAAAGAGGTTCAAATAGTTTCATATTTGTGTTTTTGTTATAAAAATGGGTCCTCTCTCTCACCTTCAAGAAAGTTAAGTGAAAAAGAAAACATTTTTCAAGTGAAATTAAAATTTCTTAATTCATGTTACATTTGATTATTTTTTTCTCCATGAAATGCAAAGTAATGCTGTTTAATAAAGTGAATGGACAAAGCTAGTTTCTTTATAAATTATTCAAGTTTATCTTGCATATTGTTTTGTCCATGACTGATACTAATGCTAATTTTCTGATCAAATTTGGACCAGAACACAGTTTGTTTGGGGTCGTTTTTGTTTGGGAATTATCAACTTCATATAAATGAGAAATATTATTTAATATTTCTATTCTATAGTACTGCATACTGTTGATAGATGCTGTTAGACATAGCCCTCATGATCAAAGATAACTCTGTTGCTAAATAAGAGTCCCAGGAAATCAGCTTGAGTATTCAATCTGTGTTCATCCACAACATTTATTTTTTAGGTCACTCCTTCAATCTGTTTTGGACCTCTCTGACTAGCTGTCTCTGATAGCCCTAAGCATTGTGGACACAAGCTTTGTGACCAATATGAAAGTATTACTTATGGAGAACAAAAAGGAGGAGGTAAAGCTTTTGCTTAGGTCATCTGTGTGGAGTCAGGGACAGATAACAGCTCTTTTGACTCTCACCAGTGAAGAAGTACATGCAATCTTTTCAGTAATATCATTACTTACTATTTATTATCTGTGAGACACCACACCTCTGGAAAATGAGGGATTGAGTTGCTGCCAGTACCATCTTTCCACTGGCCAGTGCTGAGGGACACATATTTATTTCTCTCCAGGCTGTTTTTGTCACTGCTTCCTATGCAAGGAAACTAGAAAAAGGTATTTGATAATTTTCTCCTATATGATCTCAAAGAACTCTACAAGACCTTATGAGGGATCCTTAATTCTGTCTGTAATGACTGAGTTGCAATTTCTGAATTACTGAATGGTGTTTATACATACATATGTGTATGCATAGGCATATACATACACATATGTATATCCATGTATATATCTGAGAAGCTGCATTGATACCAAGGAAGCAAATGTTTTGTAATACACACTGTCCCTTTTTTCTTAAACAAGTTTTAAAATAACTGTCAACAGGAACATATTATTAATGTCGCTATTCAATTAATGCTGCAATTTAGAGATGGGTTTCAACTAAAGTTGCGTTAATTTGTTATTGTTTCTCTCAGACTGGGAAGAGAGTTTGCTATGTTCTGTGGATCATTTTGTTACTTTTAGTTTGGGGCACTGATAGCAGCTTCACAATCCACCTGCATGGAAAGGACCATACTGTGATTCATAAATATTATCTCCCCGTTGTGCTATTTTAGAGCAACACTCAATCCAGGTAATTATGGTCCGTTGCCTCTGCTGCAAGCAGACACTATATAAATCCTTCAGCCAAGGTGGGCTTGTCAGGCTGAGAATAATGTGCAAGTCCTCAGAAAGGATTTATATTCAAGGTCCATTTGGTTGGTGTTCTTTCCAGTTTTTCATTTCTCAGAACCGACAACAAACTGAACTAGTTGGTTATTCCTCATGAACACTTGTTCTAGTGATAGGATGATCGATAATCTGCGATTAATTTAGAGTCACTCATATGTTAGTACTGGGCAGTTTTGACAGCCTTACTTTAAGTATCGATTTCTTGTGTAATTTACAAAAGAGAGGCATCCCAGATATGATGAGGTGTTGGAAGTTGTTTGCGTCCTCCCTGTAGATGGTCCTCCACCCCCACCATCAGAAAAAGCCCCATGGTATAAGGTTCATTTGAATCAAATGGTCTTACCCCTGCTTGGGAACAGTCTTGTTTTGTCTTCTCTGTCTTGCATTGATGACAGATTTAAATTCAGTTTAAAAATAAATAAATAAATCTTTCAGCAGCATATTAACAAGAGCCTGTCCCAGCAACATAATGTACTAATCCCTTGCTGCTGCATGTATTCTGGTTTTACAACGCCTCGCCATCTCAAAGGCTGAGAGATCAATGCCTGTTTTGATTTGTTATCTGTTCAAACAAAAGCCCCTTTTGGTCAGCATAATTAAGGAAGTACATAATGCCATTTGACAAAATAAATGCATGTTACAGTCGTATTTTAGAAATAGTAATGTTTTCTTTTCCTGGGAAGACGTATAGTGTTCAATTAACTTTTCTTTTTTAAAAAGTGACGTTTCCATTGAATTCAATAGCAGTATTAGCACTGAAAAAAGGTATATTGGTAGTAAATAAGGTATACGGTTGGAACACATGGAAGTTCATCTGGTGGGAATGCAAGGTAATAAATATGTTAGTGGAGAATCCATAACTTTTTCCCAGTAAAACATCATTTTTTGGAAACATCAGACAAACAATTTGGAAGGTTTATTGAGGCCTGAGGATGATAGCCTTTAGTACATGGAAAAAATGATGAGTCAGTTATAGCAAGAAAGTGTTCCTCTCTGTTAACTGTGATAAATGACTGTTTTAATAGTGAGTTAATCTTCCCTGACATTTTCAAAACTGGGAAGATTTTTTTTTAAGCAAATAGGAAAGATATGTTGTGAAAATGAAACTAATTAACTTCCCTTTCTTACTACTGAAATCATCAAACTGTAAGATATGTTAATCATTTTACAAAAAGAATTCCCCCTTGGGAAATTTGCTGAACTATATTTATTTAATTATTCACTTTAATTTGAATACTGAAATTATTTACATGAAACCAAATGATAACAAAACAAAAAGCCCTGTAACATTATATGAACAAAATGGACACAAGTTCAACTGAATATCAAACAAATGTGCTGTTGATAATGATGTTGATTATGTTAAAAAGAATGAGGCCATTTTGCCAAACGTGCACATCTCAGGTGATCAAGGCAAGCACTGGAATATTACTCACTTTATTTAAAACTATTGTGACACAATTTCCTGTGTTATAATGGTAAGTGAGGGAATACTGTATCCACAATTTGTTGTTCATTATGTATGATATCAACTCTAAGGCTCTGATCCCACCACCATTTCCTATCTAATATGATGGTAATTTAGAGCAGCACCACAAGATATGGAAACTTTTCAAAGTGCTTGACTGACTTAGGCCATCTTCATTTTAGAAGGACTTTACTAGTAGGTATCTTTATCCTCTTCATCGATGCTCGGAAGCTTAGATTTATTCCATGTAATTTAGGCACCTGACCAAAATACCTAAGTCAGAAAACATTTTCACTATAGTCCCACAGAGTCAATGAGGAGAAAGAGATGCACTTCCAGAGATTCAGATCTACTCTTACTAATTTACGTGTACTCAGTCAAACAATGTACGGTGGCCTTGAAAGTATCACTAGTGAGTGAATCACTGACAGACAGGTCTGTGAAAAAAGTGTATATCCAATTTTGCAGAACAAGTGGATTAAACTGTCAATGAAGTTGCACTTAATGTTGTAGGGGGGTTGATGGAATTCATGAAGAAATTAGGAACATTCTTGTTGATTTCCATCACACGCTTGATATTTTTCTAGTTAGTACTTGTTATGCTGGCAGCTGGCTTTGGCTTTCTTCTCAGCGTGCTTCTGAGATTTGGGCAGCTGGGCAAGGGATTTGCACAGGCATAGGAAAGGAAGCTAAGGGTTGTGACAGCAATGACCACAACAGCATGAAAATCCCAGGCAGGGAATTTCATTATCATGTTAGATCACATTTAGTGCTGTCCTAGGAGGTTTTTTTATTTTTCTTACACCTGCTCTTTTTCATCCTAAAGCAAAGGAAAGCATGACGTTCTGCATTTTGTTTATTTGTTTATTTAGGGTGCAGAAAATACAGTTAGTGAAAGGGAAATTACAACATTTAAAAGGAAGATGGGAATGATGGGAAGGTTAAGGAGGCTTTTATATTCAACATGGGTCCAACAGCCGAGGTACTTATGGGTTAACACATTTACCAGGCTATGCAAGTAGAAGTCCATCTGATGGCTCAGTAATGAAATGACATGCAATATTCCATGATTGCCCTCAATTACCCTATGCAAAGCAAGAATTAATTACTAGCATTGAAAAAAATCACCTTTGTCCCTTTTTTCAGGCTCTCACTTACACTGAATGTTCTCAGGTGATATTAATAGAGGTCCAAGTACTTGACAGCTGGTTTTTTTTCTTTTCATTGTAAAGGGGCTGATCCTTTTACATGATAACTGTAGGCTAATCAATCAATGGCTGGAGTAAGCGTTAAGGTATATACAGAGCATTTTAAAAGTGCTGAACCCACCCATGTACTTTTTGGCACTTTGTTGTCCAGAATTGTAGTACATAGGATGGTTAATTTGATCCATTTGTTTTCCAACAAAGATTGCCACCACCAAGTTATTTTAATGTAGTGCTATAAATCAACTTGAAGCCTGCATAAAAAAATAAATAAGCCAAATAAAAACAACCTAGAGATTCATCACATTTTGTCTGTTTTTCCTTGTTGAATCAAGAGATGAATTTCTAAAAGAAAAACAATGCTAAATGATCATTACCCTTGGCTGCCTTAGATTCCCAAGTTGCCAATATAGTATTATATTGGTGGAATGAACTGGCTGCTTGCATGTAATTTTGAAATATATTCTATCTGTGCGTATTTAGTACAAGTCTAGACATAAATGCAGAGCCAGAACCAGAAATTTAAACAGAAATTACTCAAAAAAGTTTAAGTTATGAGAATAATCATATTCCCCTATAATGTATTTCTTTTACAGCGAGGTTGATCCTTTATAGAGGTCTAATTTAACAGGTAGAAGTGATGTTGTAGTAAGAAAAGAGAGTGTAATGATACAGAAGAATAGACATGAACATCTTTATTTGGTTTTAGACATTTTCTTGCAAATAAAAGAGGTTCAGGAGGTGTGTATCCAGACAGTAATGGATGGTACTGAGGTGCACGAAGATCTTTTGTGTGTGCTGGTATAACGTTCAGGTACGTACTAAGGCTGAAGACAAGGGCATGAAGAGTGGAGGTAGCAGATGAGAAATCAATTCCAGAGATTCAGTGACTTTGAAAATTTCCACTCCGCGGTGTCAGCTGGGGAGAGCTGGTAGCGAACTGCTAGTGAAGTGAGAGCAGCTTCTGGTATCAGTTGTTCAAATTAACCTGCTTGACTCTGCTGTGAAAGGTAGTGTAAATACTCACATAGAAAAAGAATAGGCACTTCTAGAGTGCTGTTTCCCTCATTTCTTTGGTAGAGATCTGATACAGACCATGTTAATTGCTCTCTAAAAGTTCCTACTTTTCACTACTGCTGAGAAAAGTAGCTCCAGAAGGCTAAATCTGTTGTAGGTGTCTACAGAGATCTACAGGTGGATGAGATAAATCCCATCTCCAGTAAGTGACTTATGAGTGCTTCAGTCCCATTTGGTGCTAAGTGAAACTGGTTATTTTGAGTGATAACCGAAGATTTAAAAAGCTGATCCTAGCCATTTCCAGGAGTTAGAAGATTTCAGCAGAGAACCATTTAAAGTAAGCTGTTCGCCTTTGCACTGAAGGGGGCTTTAATCTATCACACACCGACTATAATCAAGAAATACTTCAGAAAGCATCTTCCATTGAAAAGGTGGTATTTTGCTCTAAGAGTAGGTAAGCATCCATGTCAACTTGGCACATTAACCAACATATTGGGAATGAGTTCAGGATAGACAGCCGAGTCACCTAGCCACATAACGTGTTCTTAATTGCTTTCTAAATAAATGGTACCAACAGACATGCTCAGGCAACACAGAAGCATGATCAGACATCAGTCACAACGAAGACTCACTCACTGAAGACACTTTTTATATATACTGCATTTTGTCTCTTCTTTAGGATTTTTTAGTCTGTTGTTAGCAAAAGGTACCATAAAAGTTTGTGGGTTTCCTTTTTCCAGTAAATGAATATTTTCTTCAAACTCTATCTTCTTCCCACTTTCTTATATTCTGGTTTAAGGGACTTTTTTTCAGGATTTTTTTTTTTCTTAAGAGGAATATTTTTATTTTTGTTAGAAAAGTTGAAGCATATAAAACCAGAGGATTATAGAATTTAGGCCACGACTCTGGAGTTGAGGTTGCATTTTCACGGAAAGGAAGATTCAAATCCTTCTCTTAGACACATTACAAATTGAAGTAAATTTTTAACCTAAATGGCAGCCTTCACAGAGATATGAGGAAAAAGACAAGCTCAGAAGTTGTGCACGTTTTGTTGTTGTTGTCTCCCCTTGATTTCTACCTATATTGTTATGAACTTAAATGGAGAAAATACGCACCTCAGACTGCGTTAGTTGTTTATTGAGCTGTGATCTCTGCAGTAACTGCACTGGCCACCTTCCCAGCTAGACACACTAGAAGCTTTGCTGATATGCGGCATTTTTAATGGAAGGACAGGAGCAGAAAAACAAAAAGATTAGCAGAAAGAACTCAAATCCTTTGATTTTTTTTTATGCCTGTGACTGGATATGCCCAACACAGTAAATTGTCATTCTGTACAAGAAAGTCATGGGTCTGCGTTTTGTTCCTGAATTTACTTCATAATCAGAGAAAAGTTGTAATAGCACAGTGCTGGGCTTGGTGAGAGAGCCAGGCTGGTGCAGTGGTTGACGTAAGGACATGTGTGAGAGTAGCGCTAGTGGGGATATTTCTAGCAGAGCAGATAACAGTGGGTATCAGCAGAGCATCGTGTAAGAACGCTGATGCTGAATGAGTCAAAACCGCAGTGCTTTTTCTCTGGGCAATACGTAGCGCTAAAAGCTTCTTGGGTAATCCTTACAGTGGAGTGAGAGAAAAGGAGTGGAAGGAGAGCAACTGCATATATTCACAAAACGATGTGGCTTCGTGTGGTGGGTCAGAGGAAGCCTTTCTGTTGTTCTCACCCTGCTTAGGAATCCTGCAATGCTGAGGCCAGCAGAAACTTGCACAGAAAATCTGATTATGTTAATGTCTGAATTATTCCTTTTTTAAAGACTGTATATGGTGATGGAATGGTAGGAGGCTTTGTAGGATTCAAATGGGAAATACCTGTTTGCAGATTTTTGGTTATGATATCATTGTGGTTTACAGGATAAAGAACAAATTTAAAGTCTGGTGCCGAAACTAAGCAACAAATGATTCTCTGCACTTCAGAATGAGGCTAAGGTGAACTTGAAGGAGAAATTAAATGTGTCATTAGAACATTGATAATATCTGACTATATTTCACCTCTAAATGAATATGTTTCTACACAAACAACTGGTAAAAATAGAAGTTGTGGAAAGAATAGATTTGTTTTCCATTGGTTTTCAGGAATCTTTATATGCAGTGAAACATCACTAATGAATGTCCAATCTCAACACAAGACAGTTAAATGAGTAAAAGCTCAGAGCAGTAAATTGTGGGCTGCATTGATTTTCTGACCTGCATACACAGTAAATTTCTCACATTGAGGCTACCCACAAAGTCTTCTGTTTTCCACTTCTCAGATTTCAGTTCGAAATAACTGAGAGGAAGTTTTCAGAATCTCCTTTCAGGGACATGTTTTGGAGGTGACCTTTGACTTGGAAGGGACAGTTAAAACAGCTCTTCAAATATTGCAAAATTACATTATTTTCAGAGAACTTTTACTCTTTGACCTAGTAGCCAAGATGGTGAAAATATAGTATTAAAATCAAAATTGTCCAGAAAAAAAAGTACTTGTTTGTTAAATTCCTTCGATGAAGATTGAGTAAGGAATTAAAAATGCAACCTTCTTACTGAAAAGTCAGGATCCCTCCATTTAATGCTTGGATAGTCTGTTTGTCATTGACACAAGGGTTCTGTACATAAAGGTTTTGGTCAGGCCATAGAGAAGATTGAAACAAAGAAAAAAAAATTGATATCAAGGCAGAAAGCAAAACTTTTTATGAATGCTTAATTTTTCGAGAGAGGTAGTTACATGCCTTTCAAGATAGCAGTAGTTTTTTTGGTTTTTGTTTTGGGGTTTTGGTTTGGTTTTTTAATTTGGTGGGGTTGTTTGTTTTGTTTTGGTTGGATGGGGGTTTTTGTGTTGTGTTTTTTGGGGGGGGGTGTTGTTTTTGTTTTCTTTTTTAGGGAAGAGAGGGAGTGTGATTTTTTTAATAGTGTGATTAATTATTTAAACAGTGTGATTTTTAAAGAGATACCCTCCTGTTAAAGCTGATAGGAAAGTTTGTGTTTGGTCTTCGTAGTGCAATTTAAATCTAGCTGTGTAGATCCAGCTCTTTTCCTGTGTCTGTTTAACATTTGGGAAAACAGTCTTGTTGTTTACATCACTGCCTTAAGATATATATTTTGACAAAATTACGCTTTCAGTATTTTTCAGTCTTTGCTATTCATTGTAGGAAACTATACTTCAGGAATTTCTGAGGAAGGTGAAAGAAGGAAAAAATAAAACTAAAATTGAGCATTAAATGCCTTATGTCCCTGAGAAAACTGTGTCCTGTTCTGAAAAATAATAATGTTTATTGAGACTTGCAGCACATTTTCCATGCATGTACATTTGGTGGGAAAAGGCATTTAGGGCTAGTCTGGTAATCAGATGCTTTCTAGAAGAGATAGTAAATATAATTTAGGGCTTCACTTCCAAAATGTAGGTGGTTATCATGGGGTAACTATCACATATCAGATGCAATGTGTAATATTGGGGTAAAGACGAGCCAGTGTTATTTTATTCAGAACTAAATTAAGTGAGAGGTCTAAATGCCTAATAATTAAAAAGAACAGTAGCTCTATTAGGAATTCAAAATCAGTAGAGAGGAATGATAGGTGAGTAGTCCCCTGGTAAGGGGACTCTTCTATAGAATATAGGACTAGACCACAATGGAAATTATTTTAGTGTTTTTTTTCTTTAGTCAACCTGAGCCTACACTGATGCTGACAGCAAAGAATTTCGAATTTTGGTGAAGACCTCATCATATTTTCTACTGAGTGAAATTTTCCACTGAATTAAAATGAAAAATACTTCTTGCAGCTATAGAAACATTTACTGAAAAAAAATCATCATATCTTCTCATGGCCACATCGTAAGACAGAAAAAACCTTGAGGCCCAGGACCTAAAACATAGACTCCAGGCTCCAGCAAACAGCAATTTCAACAGCTGCTACCCTGTTTCCCTGAAAATAAGACAGGGTCTTATATTAATTTTTGCTCCAAAACTTATTACTTTTTTACATGTACACTAGCCTGGACACTATTTAAATTGACTTTTTTTATGAACTGTAACTCGGGCTTATTTTTGGACGAGGGCTTATATTTTGAGCATCCTCAATCCTGAAAAATCGTGCTAGGGCTTATTTTCAGGGTAGTGCTTATTTTCAGGGAAACAGGGTAGCAGGGTATCCCCTTTACCACTCCCAGTTCTGCTGGAAGACTCTTACAGAGCCTTGCTCTTTGATTGCATTTGCTATTAACTGTATTTTTGTTTCTAAATCAATTTATGTCCAGTTGATATTCACCTGGTTTTGCAGTATTGAACTTAAGCTTAAATAGTTCTTTTCCATCCCACTCTGAAAAGTTATAGAGCCATAAAACTGTAAATATGTTACTCTCTACATATATATGTGTATATATATTGTACTTACCTGTACTGTAAAGCACAAAAATGCATAAAACATTTCAAGGTAGCAAGCTATTGTTACAGTTGAGAAATCAGGGATTTAAAACCTGTGCAGTATTTGCATTTTTAGGTATGAATCACAGCTGGGAATTAGTCTGCAGCTGGCAATTAACTGTTAGCTGATGAAACAGCTTATGCAGAAAGGAATCTTACCTGTACTTGGTGTTCATGGGTGGCACTTCAAAATTACCTATTGTGCAAAAACACAGTATTGCTTTCATCCTGTTTGGCTTCTGAAATGTGTATCTTCTCAGGCTCTCCTGTGCCTCTGAGCCATTTGGACTAAGTCCAGGTAAAATAATATCAATTCAGCAAATCAACTTCCTGCTGTGGTATGTTGTTAGGAAGTACCGAAAGGGGATTTCAGATTTGTAAATAACAACAGATCATATAAAAATGATTCTTCTATTAGAGAAGTCTTTATATACAATGAAGTATTCTTCTGAGTCTTTGGCTAGGTATGGTGATGTGGGAGATATTGCAAGTATCTGGACAGCCCTGTTAATAGAGGAAAGAAATCCTACAGATTATATTGTTAAATATAAGAATCACTAGATTCTAATTTTTCATTAAAAATTGTCTCAACTTCTTTGCTGAAAGTTATGTTTCAGGAATATGGGTGACCAGACAAAATATGTCTATTAAAGCCATTCCAAAAGAGAACAAAGAGGAGATGCTGGAGTTGAGCAGCAGACTTTTGAAATACAAAACTGTACTTAATCCTTGTGCTGAAATTTCTGCTAACTATACTATGGGTCAAGAGGGTGTCAAAGGCATAAGAAGCACCATAACTTTGATAAAAATTATTACACTGATGAAGAACAGCTGTTTCTTTTGAACGCTTTCATAATACTGTTTCTCACGAGTCATTTTTTAAACTGATGGTGTCACATAAAATAATGTGAAGAAACCAAAGTGATTTTGCAGAGAGCAACCCAGTGGTGTAAGTGTATTAGACCACAATCCTATGCTTACTTATAAATGATGTGAACTGTCACAGCCCCCAGATGCAAAGTATTGATGTTGTTATTTCAAGTTGCTAGCTGCTATCTTTTTTTATGTGGTTTTTTTTTTTTTTTTTAGCAAGTTCCAATAAAATACTTAAGTTGGATTTGGAGAGTATTTAAGCATGTGCATGCTAAATTGTAATTTTGAAGTTTTGCACGTTTTTCCTGCCCTAGACTTGGAGAAAAGGAGCTCCTATCACGTGCATCTTACTTTGTAGCCTTAAACTTTTGTACTTCCACACCGCTCTCAAAAGCACAGTGTCCCAGACTAAGTCAGAATCACAAAATATAGGTCCTCCTCCATCCAGATCCCCAGAAGTTGCAGCTAATGGTTATTCCTGGAGCATCCCTAACACAACCTTTAGGACGGGCTTCCCCACAGAATGCAAATGGTGATTTCTGATTCCTTTCTTTGCATGGGAGGCAGAAGCAGCATTAGTCGCCCTATTGGTGCTGTCTGCTCTAGATGTTTGTAGCTGAAGCACTCTCCCAGAAAGACCTGGTTTCTTTATCTGCTTTGGTATACATGGGTGCAGCTCTGGATTACTCGGATCATCAGTCATTGATGTTTCAATACCAGGGTACCAATGTTTCTCCTCTTGAAGCTGTGTGGCTGCAAAGTGTCGGAGGGGGAACCTATGTACAGGGAGCCTAAGCGCAAGAAAGGACTGAAATTTCAACACCCCTTTAGTCCTCAACATTTTCTACAGTGCAAAACATTTGCCTAATTGTAAGCTCCTTATGTAATTTTTAGTGCTGTGAGATATCCCACTTGGTCTCCACAATTCCTGTGGTCTATCTGCTGGACTTGTCTTGGATGTCTCAAATGACAGATGAATACTGCCCACTGGATTTGCCATTGATTAACTCAATAATGAGTAAGGTAACTTGGACCATTACTTATATAGTGTTCTGCATATCATTTTCCAAAGGTGTCAGTTCTGCCTCTATGGGTACCTGGATTTTGGATCTGTCTACAGACCTTCCCAGGACCCAGCTCTTGGGTCTGGAAACCCTCTATTCAGTTCAGTCTGTATTCCATAGGGCTAAAGAACAGAAGTGCCCATTGTGATAAATTTGCCTATACTGAGGATTTTTTTTAAAGTCCTCTTGGTGTGTTGTTTGATTTGGTTTGTTTTTTTAAGGGGAAGTGTTGTTTTGTTTGTTCATTTTGTTTGGGGTTTTTCATGTTTGTTTGTTTTGAGAAAGGCTAGTTGCTCCTACCTGATAAGTATATTTTAAAGCTATACTTGAGCCTGAATAGCTGTCAGCCTTTTCAAATAATACACAAGAAATAATCTTGCTTTGTATTGAGAGGAGTCTGACAATACTGTAACCAAAAGTAATATTAGTACCCTTTCTTATCTTTCAAAGGTGCTTTGCCCTGATAAACATGCAAGAAGTATTCTTTACTTTGGATACTATTTCTGAATATCTCAGTCTGTTGTGGTTTTATATTATATATTTATTAAGATGTGAAAACATGTTACTAAAATTAATTTATTCCTCTCCTACACTTTACTGATCAGAATATGAAAATCTCTATTGACTTGGAGACATTCTCCTGATTGATTAGAATTTTCAAGGTAGAGGTCACTCAGTGTTACTTTTGGACATAGATCAAAATAGCTTTGGTGCTAAAAATTTTTTTTTATGTCGACAGTGAAAAACCACATATAGGGAAGACAGTACAAGGAAATGCTTCCAGGTAAAATAACTTCCTTTTGTTTTTAAGTAGGTTATCTCTTCAAAGTTCATTTCACTGTGCTTCCCACCCCCTTAAATGTATTTTTAAGGAGACGAATACAAAATGAACAAGCAGACTGAAAAAGGCCACTACCAAGCACTTTCTGTTATCATGCTCTTCTTCAGAACAGTTGTTTTGAACCTTGAAAAGAAGAAATATTGTTTTATGTCTTTGCCTTTTGACACTATAAATATTCTCTAATGTTGCCAAGCATGTTTCAAGAAAAAAATGTTTAATAATTGTTTGAATACTCTAGGGCAGGCAAACACAATGTCATCCAAGACTGAACCCATTAAATTAATGTATTTACAATGTGATATCACATGTCATTAACATGAATATAATAGAAATAGATGTTGCTCTTGCAGCTTGTATCAGTTCTTGTCTGTACAAAGCATCTTGCATCTATGAACTCCTGTCTACTGAAACTTGTTTCACAGCAGTGAGGGAAACATTCAAATCAATGAGTATCTCTTTAAAACAGCAGCTCACAGCCATAAGCTTCTATTTGTGACAGGTGAAATGCTTTTGCCCACTCAGAAATGACAATGAAATGGCTTAACAGACAATACGATCATTAAAGAAGGACATTCTAATGGGATTGATAGAAAGGGTAACAAGAATTAGCTCTTAAAGCAGAACGTGACATTTTTTCAGTCCTTCCTTCTGAGCTAGCTGGTTACGTTCCCTTTCTCATTGCAACCTTCACGTACAGTTTAAGATTTTTCAGTTTTATTGCTCATCCCTCCAAAAGTTGTCCCGGTTGGTGTGTTCAGCTGTCCCGCACTCCTTTTCTTGGTGTGCTGGCTGTGCCTTGCTCTGCTTCTCTTGCTCTTCTACCTGTACCAGCAAACCCTGGTAGCTGAGCTAACACCTTCTGTTACAACAGCTTTATTAAAAGTGTATATAGTGTGGAAAATCAGACAGTTTCTCAGGTTACGGGAACATCTTTAACAGCTTCTGTCCCACTCCTATTTCTCTCTAAACTTTGTATTCCAGTGCTGAAAACTGCTGTCTTAGAGTAGGTTCACCACTCACCTCCAGCTGACGAAGACCATGTGATGGTAATTGCAAATTTTCCTCCTTTGTAGTAGTCATCTTTCCACAAGGCAAGAGCAACAATACATACCTCACCCTCCTTTGAACAAACATGTTTTTCTAACTCTGTAAAGGAGGCATGTAAAATAACCATATCCTAGGTCTTTTTTCATTGATCTCCTTTCTCTGCACCAGAAGCCAAGAGAGCATCCTGAGGCTCTTGTCACCCAGGGCAGTCCTGAGGCAGGGAATGTAAGGCTGGCTCTGTGCAGAGGATTACCCAGCTTATACAAATTTCAGCTCACGTGCTACTCCACCAGCATCAAGAGTTCATAATTTGTGCAGTACTATCACTACTGGTCCAAACCTTCTGCAAATGTGTCTAAAAGGAAAGTGGAGACTTGGGGTTGATGCATTTTAGAGGCCTGTATCAAAAGGGAGGTCATCTTAAGAATAATGCAAATGAGGTCGATTTCCAAGTGGGAAATCCTCAAGTTAGAAATACATAGAACATCGGGTTTTGTTTGTTTGCTTGTTTGTTTTTTAATAACTACCATAGTGTCTTTAGTAAGGGAGGACCACAGAGCACTTGAAAAATAATACTTTATTCCCTACAAAATCCCTGTAATGCAGGGATGTCAAACTCATTTTCACTGGGGGCCACATCAGCCTTGTGGTTGCCTTCAAAGGGCCGAATGTAATTTTAGGACTGTATAAAATGTTAGGACTCCTACATTTATACAATCCTAAAATTACATTCAGCCCTTTGAAGGCAACCGTGAGGCTGATGTAGCCCCCGGTGAAAATGAGTTTGACACCCCCGCTTTAATGGTACTGCTGTCCATGGCTATTACTCTGTAATCATCATGACTAAAGGAAACATAGGCTGCGCCTGTATTCGGGAAAAAGAAAACAGTTCATAAATACAATTTATAATATGTATCTTTTTTCCCTGTAATGATAGCTTTGTATTTTGTTTGATGTGCACCATGGGTTTACAAAGATGTTGTCAATAACTAATGTATAACTGATGGAAGGGATTAATTTAGCTTAATTGATTACATTAATAATATAAAAATACTAGGGGCCATTCAGGGTCTTAATGGGCCTTCACACCATTGATTGTCATCTGCTGCATGAGCTGTAGCACAATCTTAAGTAAGCTAGAAATGTGCTTCCCTGTCCTTAGAGCAGTTTGAGACAGTTTCGGTTTGTGCTGGTGACAGTCTTCAATCCCAGACTGTTGGTGTCTGCATTTAGGTATTTAAAACTTGATGTCTATGTGCAGTATTGTATCTGTGGCCCCATCTTAGTCAGGAGAGACCTGGGCCTTGATTCAGTTGCCCTTGTTGGCCATCTAAGCCCATTTCAGGTCCCTAAAGTACCCACAAGATTGGCAGTTGTGACAGAATAGCTAGAGCTGTGAATAGCACAGTAGCTACGACCTATAATACCTGTCCAGAATTACAGTAGTGAGTAGATAATCTGAGATACTATGTGGTTCAGCTACAGTCATGCATTCTTAAAGTATGGGTAGATAAATAGGAACAGAAAAAATTTAATTATTCCTGATAGAAGCAGCGATTCTCTGTGGGTGGCTGTGTCTACAACAGAGCCATAGGAGCAACTCATTTATGCTCCAAGAGGTGTACAAAAGGTGAGATAACAAAACACTTGGAATGAAAATCAGACAGGGTCAAGAGCTACTTGAAAGTATCGCAGAACCAAAGAAAATCTATATTACTACATTCCGTGTTATGTACTTCATTATTTTGTATTTTCGTAAATGTTGTACTCTTCTTGCAGGCTATACTTTTAAGGAACCATATTGCTCTAACCTTATATCTTATCTTGAAGTGGACTTTTAGTGATTTATCACAGCTCAGCATTCCATCCCTGCAAGTTTTCAAATGAAACCAAAGTCTGAACAGTTGCAATGAAAGAAATCAACACTTTTACTCATAGTAAGAGAGCACCTCTGAATACACTGCCGTGGGAACTCGTTTCAGGGTAACTTGGTTAGATGGTATGCTATCAATTTGACTGTCATTCAGCATTTGACATGGGATATGATGTGCAATTGGGGATCTTTTTGTGCTGCGTATTTAATAGGATTCTAGTGTCAATAGCTTTGAGGGCTAAGTGTCTGTTTTACTTCATCTACATGCATTTTGGCAGTATTTACATGAAAGAAAAAATGTTGAGATTTTTTTGCCTTGGTAATTTTACTTTTTTCTGTCACTCGGGAAGCCTTGCAATTGGTGAGAGGAAGAAAACTGGAACTATCAAAAACAATGCATGCTGAGGGGCTTCAGGTACATTGAGGATCTGTGCTGAAAGGTTTGCATGGAGAAATATTTAGGGCTATAGAAAGATATGTGATAATTTACATATAAATTGATTTTTTAAAAAGGAAAAAGTTAGCTTTCAGGGATTCGAGAGAAGAGGCATAATGCAAATTATATTTTGTTGACTGCTGAACAAGCTCAAAAATTAAATTATAAAAAATGAAATTATAAAAAACCAAAGACATTTAGAAATATGTGTTTCCATAGAAGACATGGAAATTTGTTGTTAAAACAATGGGCCTTAAGGTTCAGACTTTGACAAAAGTGAAAGTTCACAGGACTTCTTGACTGTGAGTTTTTTAGGAATTGGGGGGAAGATATTTTCATATTGGTGAAATTTGCTGTGAATAGCATTTTGTTTTCTGTGAAGTTTTAGCATGACTCTTTCTTTTTATAATACATGATAATGTTTAATACATGTGTTCTGGATATGGTGCCAACTCGAAAGCAAAGCTCTCAAGCTGATTTTTTTTGTTGACATTTTCCAAAACATTTCTATATTTAGGGATGTTGATTGTGTCTCTGTAAAATTGCATCTTGTGAAATACAGAACATGGGGCAGAGAGTATGGTACAGAGAAACTGATATTCCAGCACCAGTCCTCTATTCCTTGAGGAATAAGAAGCAATATCCAACACGCTAGCAACCCCTTTTTTTCTTACTGGAGGACATAATCTTTCCCCAGTCTCACTTTCCCTACATGACATATCACCCTTCCAATTATCTTCCATCTTCTCTCCCACTGTCTCCCTCTCTCCCACCTTTCTTTTTCTTATCCTTCATATGAAGCCTTCATGGGAAAGCCATGAAGCCTGAAATGGGAATGGCGATTTTCCCAGGCAATATTTGCATAAGAAGCCAGATCCTTCTGCCTTCTGCCTCCACCACCCCATCCAGAGGAAGGACACACTGTGCTTTGCTGCTGCTAGCCCAAGTTTCGGTTCTTCACATCAATTTCTGTCCAGCAAGTCCCAGAGAAGCACTTATCTTTTCCAAGAATAATCTGATCCTTCACTGGGAGCGATGTGATTCTTACTAAGGATTGATAATAACCAAAGTCAGGTGGTACCTGTGCTGCGTCTGTAGTTATTCTCCCCAGCTCACCCCTTAAAACTTTATGGTTTCTTTCAGCTTCACAGTGACATTTTAAGAATTTGTTAGTAAAAACCTGGGACAGGAACTTATCCAGTATTTATTCTCCTGAATCAGAAGGGAGGATTAATATTATGGATATTTAAGAGCTAAGAGTTAGTATTCGACTTGTATTTAACAGGGAATGTGCCTGGGATAAGTTACCAATTGAAACTTTGAAGTGGAAATAGAAATGCCCGTTTTATAACAATCATGAGCTCTTTGCAACACAGTGCTTTTCAGAGGGAATGGAAAATCCTTACAGGACAATGATACCAATTGGGAAAATATTGTATTTTTAAACACATTCACTCAGGAAAGATAGTACTAAGGGTTGCACAGAAGCATGTTTAACAAAGTCCAAAGAAAAGCTGAGAAAGGGATTTTCAGGTGGAGATGGTGACTGGATAAAGGCATCTAGCTCTGTAAGCAAAGTGATTTTCTGTGCTTTTTGAGCCCTGTGGTGCTTGGAGAAGCTCCTGCATTTTTGATAAAACATGATTCTTGAAAGAAGCACTAGTCATTATGTCTTTCTTTTGCTAATGCAAACAATTCCCCCCACCTCTGAGTACCAGTTAACCCTCTTTATTAAGAACAAAAGTCCTAAATAACTGCTTTCGGCTTCTGATTTCTGAGTGGGAGTAAGATGAAAAAATAAGCTTCAAAACCAAGACAGGGTTGTTATTTCCCCACAGTAATTTCAACTAGCATTTCAGAAAATATCAGGCTAAGTAAGCATTCTATTCTATTCTATTCTCACTCAGTTATCTCACCTGAACCTTGAGATCTGTCTTTTATTATTGTTGTATACATCTGAGCTTAAGTTCCTAATTACCTGTTCAGTTTGCAGTTTTCAATTGCACAAATAGCATGTAATGTTTCCCAGCATGTAGCCCTATAGTCTTTCTGAACATGACAGGAATGAATACTTATTCAGACTGCTAATCTCAATGACTATGTAGCAGATCTTATTTCCTCTCCCTCCTTCAAAGCTATGAAGTTTAGAATCGCTGTTAAGGATAAGAGGTTTGAGTTTTAAATCCTTTAAAATCAGGTCAAGCAACCAACACCTTGTAAAACCAAGATTAAACAGCAAGTGATAATGTTTAATCCAATTCTGTTAGACTTTGCATCAGAAGGAGCACATAAGCAATATAAATCTTGTGCTGCATTTTACTCCAAGGTCCAAATTTCTTTGCTATATCTTCTCCAAGCTATATTAAAAATATTAAAGCTTGTCTAAATTAAATGTTTGTATAGTGCTTAACATCTAGCTTCCTGAAGTATACTTTATGACTTATGTCACTATAATAAGTACTTCATGTATTGGTTGGGTATGTTGTTAAGGCTTTCAAATCCTCTCTGAGGTATGCAATCTGATTCGCCCCATTTTTCTGATGGGAAACTAAAGCATAAAGTTATGTACATCTCTTTTGCAAGCAGACACTTCACTCTGCTGGACCTACAAATAGTCTTCTCAGTGGAATCTTTAGGAAAAGTTAATGTACTTCACTTCTACAGCATCTGCCAAACCAAAATGCAGAGAGATGTCACTTGACTCTGCTTGCAGGATGTTGTGTGCCGATATATTTAAATATTCATAACTACAAAGAAAATCAGAGTAAGAGCTAGGATTTCAGCCTTGAACACCTACATTTGAGGCTACCACAAAAACGTCTAACATCTCACTTTGCAGTGCTAGGTTAACAATTGAACTTGATGATCTCGAAAGTCTTTTCCAACCAAAATGATTCTATGATTGCTTTTCTCTGACATTGCTTAAAATGAGACAGAGGTACTTACTCCCTACTGCACATGCTGTAGTAGCAATAGTCAGTACTGAGGCACAAAGGCCGTGTATAATTGGATTCCCATATCTATATGCATTGAAGGAATGAGTCATGACTTTTCATAGTCAATACATGCTTTGGAAGTGTACAGAAGCATCCTTTTCCTATCCAGTTACCGTGATTTCACTCACTCTTGTAATGTAGCAAGTCACTATCTTCTCTGAAGACAGTTATCCAATGGTAATTGAAATAACACATGAAATTCCAGCACAAAAGGCCTTTCCATAGTTACAGTTTGTTTCTCAGACAAAATCGCTACTTATCACCATTTCCTTAAATTTTAAACCAGCATTGCTTACATGGGCTGCCTAAGTGCTTCTGGTTTTGACCACACAGTCAGAGATCTGGGCTTTTTGGCTTCTCATGATAGTACATCAGAGACACTTAGTAATGATAAATAGGTATCTGTAACATGTATCACAAAGCTTAAAAATGATTAAAAACCAAAGAAAATTTGTATAGTGTTAGACATTTCTTCTGCTAAGCTTTGGCTTTGTGCTATAGAAGAAAAAAAAAAAAAGAAACAACAACAACACACTCTGAAAAAATGTAGAATTCAAGAACTAATTCAAGTCTCTTTTCCTTCTTGTTCGTTGGTATTCTGTCTACATTTTAGTTCTTAGTAGCTTTTGTTTTGGGATGCATGTCTTTGGAAGAACCAGATGTTGCATCACAATTGCTGTTGATTTCTTGTAGGGTGTCACACTGTTGTAAAATCCTAATTACACATTTTTCACAGTTCCTGAAGCTAAATGATGAGTTTTCCTACTGCAACTTCTTTGTATCTTTCTTTCTTGCATGCTGTGGTAACTGAACATCTTCCAACAAAAATGTACTTGAAATATACAAATTTAGTTGCATACCTAAAAACTGTAAAAAGGCTGTTTTCTTGGCTGAGGTCCCATTACCAGTTGGAGCACATTAGCTATGCACACAGAGAACATCTTCTGGTTTGGTTTCCTTTCAAAGAAATCTATGCTCAAAGTCCAAGACCATTCTGCCATATGAAAGAAAGCATGGTTAAGTACACCAAAAGTGCATGCCTGAGCCAAGCTGAAATGTCTAATGTAGATTCACCCCTGAAATGTAAATGGTTTCCACAGACAGACATGAATTTCCTCCTTGTGGAATCTGCTAAATTATTACAAGTCTTACCTCTTACAAGTAATGATGGTTTCGGTTGGATGGAAAAGTAAATGAGATCCCTAAGTCACCTACCAGATATGGATGAGATCACTTGAGCATACTATTAATATGGTCAATGTTGTGTCTGAACGTGGCTCAAGTAAATACTGTAGGGCAGAAAAGGAGGGCCTTCACCTGAAAAAAAGATATTAGAAAAAAACGGTGATGTACCTTGTTGAAAAATTAATTGGTACTGGTACAGAATATTTTATGAAATAGTAAATTTTCTAAAATATGTTTTGCTTCAGTTATACCTACAAAAACATGGGATTCTTTCTGGTAAATTATTTAGTCTGTAAATCAAGTACATGAAATATGTTCCGTAAAATAAGGACAATTGACAATGCAAATAAAATCTGTGTTAACATGGTGACAAGTTAGAAAACTGGCTCCATTTTTTTTCCATATTTCTATTTCTTGTTGTCATAGACAAATAATTCATGTTTTTAATTGATATAAGTATTTACAGAAATAGAAAAATATTTTAGTGCTGTCAATCACAATTTAGCAAGTTAGGGGGAAAAAAATCTACCATCTGTTTTTATCTGATAAAGAATCACTGTTTTCTGCAAACTCAAGGGAAGGTAACCAGATGGCAATATATTCTTTCTTTTGTGTACATAAGCTTCTGGTATTGCCAGTATTTTCAAATCGTCAGTATATTAATGGGTGACAATATATTTTTTTTTTTTAGTAATTTGTAATGGAACGTTTTGTGTAGATAATATTCAGCAACTTTCAACGTAAATCAAAAGAGCATAGGTCTTCCATTTCTACAGCACAAACTTCTCTTCTTAAAAGCCTTCCTCAGCTTTATTGCCCATTTACTTTTATTGGAAATCTGTTGCAGAAACTCTCTATTCTGTTTCGTAGAAATCATCTTATTCCTAGACAAGCTGTATTAATGGCCTTTTGTTCTTATGCATATTTTATCCATCATCTTAAACATCTCTCTTTTTTCCCTGGTGCTTAACACTCATATGTACTAGCGAGTAATCATATCTGGCCCTGACCCAGCCTTCATAATGTTAGGTTAAGGATGACGAGCTCTTTTAGTCTCCCGTGGTATGACAGGTTCTCAGTTCTTTTGATTATCCTAATGGTCACATTAAAATGACCAATGAAACCCTTGTTGATATGTTTAATTTGTTATTATATTTCTTTTCAAAGTGCTGAGAAGACAACCATCAATAAACTAAACCCATTCATTGCACATTCCTTCCAATGGTCCTTTCTGCCCGCCTTTATTTTAATAGAAAACCAGATTCCCTAACTAGCAAATAATGCCTAAGTACGATTATGACATTCATAAGCTGTGGTTATAATCTAATGAACATTAGGAGGCAGCTATGATTCTCCAGCTTGTTGCTGCCCAGTGGTACTTTTTGCTCTTTATCAACCATCATTCAGCAATTATCAGAGTCGTTCACATAAATGTAACTCCAGTACACGAAGTTCCACCTTATTTTAAACCAGCCACAGCACAACACTTGCTAGATGGTTTGTTTCCCAAATTGCTATTGCCCACTGTGCTTTTCCAGCTACATGCTGGCATGGTCTGTTCTCTGGAAAATCCAAAATCTGATAGTTATCCTGAAGTTAGAAGTAATTTCTGTTCCCTGGAAGGAATGTCTCATGTAATATCGGTAGACTTGCTGGTCAGTCAAACTGGTTAGTTAGCACATGCCTACTTGCTTTACTCATCTCCAAGGGTTTGCAATGTGTCCTGTCATCTTTAGACATATTTACCAGGAATGCTTTTGTCATCTTTAGAAATTTTTATGAAAAAATTGATTGCCAGAATCAAACCCCTACAGAACTCTCAGAGCTACCCTTTTTGTTTTCTTTTTTGTTTGTTTTGCTTTTTTTTTGTTTTTGTAGAAATGCCTCAGAAGCTTGCATAATTGTAAACAAGCTTATAAAGTGATTTAAGGTGTTTGGATGCATAACAGCAATGTATTAGATGCTTTTCCTTGTGCTAACATCATGCATGGTAATATGCTTATTTAGGAGGTAGAAGAAGAGTTTCAGTACAATATGTGGACTAAATATCTTATAAATACTATGGGACTGATATAGATAATAAGAAATGACAATGTATGGACAAAAATAGTGGTTTAGTAGCCCAATATTTATTTTCTGTTCTAATTTATATAAATGGCATGAATCTCCAGAATCTTCTTTGAAGGGAAAATTTGGGAACAACTGGTGTCTTAGCATCAGCCCAAGTTTTATCTGAGCTGGATAGGTGATAATCTGGATAAGTGAATTAATTAAAAGGGCTGAACAGTCTAACCAGCAGGTAATCACAAGCTTAGCTTTTTGAATAGGGAGAGCAAACACTCTTCAGTGCAATTCACGTGACTATGAACATTGTAGACAACAGATTACAAGTTGGTCATTGTAATCTGGATGCTTTCTAACTATAATAGAGGGCATCTTAGGGAAGTGCTCCTCTCTGTCACATTCATTAGATATTTCTCCAGAGACGATTTAGAAGTGCTGTATTAGGGAAATAAACATTTAGAACAAAAAAGGAAAAGAGACTCATAAGAGGTTAAGAACTCAATAAAAATTTAACTTTCGGTCACTGACTATAAATATTTAAAATACTATCAATGATGATGAATGAAGAAAAATGGATATCAAGAAATAAAGGATAAGTCAGAAATTCTGACTAAGTATTTGTAGAAATAAACATTTTCTTGCCAGCTAGGCACTTTTCTGGAAAGGAACGCATTTTTTAATTTTTTAGTCTATACGGTGAGAAGAGACCTACAATGCCTTTTATTCCAGAGTGGTGAGTTTAAGTCAACATTTTTACCTTTATTTTTATTGTGGCATGAATAGATTTGCACTTAAAGCTTACAAATGTGCAATCGAAGCAGTGGTAGTCTTAAAAGATGGCAATGAATTGGTAATCATGTCTATTTTGAACAGTCATAGATTTATTACTTTCTGAGGTTTTATGAGAAAGATCTAGAAATATTCTGATTGATGTACAGTTCTGTATTTTATGCACAGTGGCTAAGCACAGTGTGTGTAAAAATGACTTTAAAAGTTACATCCCTAGTACATGCACAAACATGCACACATGAGAGACAGCATGAGAGACAGAGTGATCAGTAGCTTATTATCTGTTTTCCCTGAAGTTTTAGAGCCACCATAATCTTATGCCACTGGCTTCTTTAAGAGTTTAAGTGACATGTCAGAAGTCATGATGAGAAAGAATCAACCACTTTGATTTCTATGACTTACTCTTCACAGTTGAGGTTGATTTGGACTTCTTCCTCAGCTCCTATTTTTTGTTTATTTGTTTGTTTGAAGTATGTTTTTTTGTGGGTTTTTCTGTTTGGTTGAGCGTGTGTGTGTGTGTGGAAAGGGTCAGTCACACTCTTACTTAAAAAACTAAGCATGATTCTTCTTACTTGATGGTGATCTTCACTGTTTTGGACAGCGATGGGTATAATCTTTCCTTCAGTGTTCCAGATCTCCAGCTCCATAAGGACTGTGTGAATGATCCTGCTACAATTTGGTATAAACATTTGCATTCTATTTTCTTAATGCTTTTCATTTTCCCTCTGTATGTGCATATCTTGCATTTTGAACATTTTTTAGCAAATTTTTGTGAAAAAGTAAACTGTGTGCTCTACTCAAAATTAAGAGAATCTGATTTTTATATCATATTTGAATGTGATCATGTTGACAATACAAGCAGTTGAGCAAGTTTGACAAGAACTGTCTACTGAAGTGTGTGTTTGTTCTTACCAGACACTCACAAGCAGACACTGACTTTAGAGCTTGCTGGAATAAGGTCATAATAAACAGAAACAAGGAAGAGAATTATGTTAGTTCTGTGGCCAGCCATGAGTTGCCAACACAATCCAACTTCTTTTAAAAGGTTATCCAAAGTGTGTATTATTGTGTATATTTCATTAACGGCCAAATGTGAAAAACTAGTAAAACTGCTAAGAAAACTTGAAGCTCTGGATAAATGTATCCAAGTGTTGTTTTTTGGTCCATTTTAAATATCTTTTGATACATGGACAGTCTTTTTAACCACAGGCACAATGAGTTCATGTTTTGAGACAGTTCATTCTCCCCACAGGTTTGTTGACCTATGTCTTCAATGCAGAGTCTAACTGGGTAACAAGAGGGACAACCTTTGATATCAACAGTTACATCCCCAACCCATATCTCATCAACCATGCTTGCAATGTTATGTTATATGCATATGTGAGTTACTACACTGGTCATAGCCCTCAGTCTGAAAAACCTGTATCATCATGCTATCATTTCTGCTGAAGCAGAAGGGGGAACTGAATCTCTCTCTCTGTAGGTATCATCTTGGCAGGGGTCTATAAGGGTTGCTTTGTGCCCACAGGGCAAAGTGAAGAGACCACTGTGGTTTTAGATTGTATTGCTGACCTTATAGCATACATGTTAAAGGTAACCAAACTCGGGCCATAGGACTTCATGTGCAAATGAGAAGCAGAATGAGATAGCAAATGAGTAAAAGTCCTGATAACTTTGAAGGGTAGGAAACATGTCTGGCACTTCAGCGGACCAGTAGCTTCCTTTTTCCCTTCTCTGATCCTTCAGAGCTTCTCTGTCCTCCCCCAGCTAATCTTCAAGGTGCATAAAAGATGGTGTCCCACATTGCATCATTAAGACTCACATCAGGAATTTAAAAGCATGTCATTAGCAGTTTCCTGAAATAGTGGATAAAAAAATAAAACAAAAATCAATTTAACTGCCAAGGTCAATGCCTTGTTGGACAAGGTAGGAAAGAAAAGGAAATAGTTTTCTGGATTTTTTTTCTTCTTTCAGAGAATGATATGACAGTTTAGAACAGTGAAAGCACTCACAGTTTATTCTCCGAGCTTTTTAAACCTGTGTTTAAAATTCTCTGTAATAACAGCTGCTAAAATATCATAACGAATTGTTGTCATTTTGTAGTTCAATCTGGGATAGATATTTCATTTGAGGGGCCATAATTTGTCATCAGGTCCATTTTTGTTAATTTAAGAAAATAAACAAACAAATGATGGGTTTACTAGTTTAAGAATTTGGTTTTTGCTGTTGTTGATGTCATTTGAGCAGCCAAAGTTTTATCATACGTGTCAGTCTAAGGTGATATGTTTCTTAAGCACAAATTTACTGGTATTGCACATTTTGGTTCTGCAGAATTTTTTTCAGCATTTGCTCAAATGCCTGTGGCCAAACAAAAAATTGATGTCAGAATATTGTGCTAACAAGAAGCATTGCCAAATGATAAAATATTAATTCTATTACTTTATATGCAGATATGAGTCAAGAAGCAATTACCCCTACTTTAATTGTTTCATAGATGAGTACAATTATGATGTTATTCATTCCATTTCAGACTGAATGTAAAAAATAATATCCACATCATATAGTCAGAGATTTCATTTTGAAGTGAACCTTACCAATGTTAGATATATTAAAGCAATAAACCAAGAGATTAAACTTTCATAAACAGTAAGAGCTCATTGTTTTGTAAATGGATGTATAATAATGTCTTTGTAGCTCAAATGAAACCATAAAACTGACTGGGTGCTTTAGTCTTTCTGTGAACTTTTGATTTATCTTTTTAATCACTTGTTAGCTTTTTTTGAGGCAATTAAACATTGAAAATGGGCTCCGATCTTCTTGCTGCATTACTCTTCTCTTATTGAACTACTGTCATTTCTTTATGATGACAAGCAATTTAGAGGTGCCAAAAACCAATTCAAGTGTATGTGGATCCCACTGCTACAGGTGTTTGTCGCTAAAGAATGAAGTGATAGCTGGTGTTGGAATTTGAGATTTATCTTTCCTTGTGACTTGGACAGCAGAGAGTGGATGGGATACCTTTGAAAAGCTGGTATATACAGTGCACAATCACAGAAAGGCAGTAGCCAGAGTTTTTATCTGTAAATACCAGAGTTAATGTTAGGAAAAGGTTAACTAGGTTGGTTAAATAGATTGCAAGTTTGAAGTTTGCTGTAGCTACAAAGAAAAATATGTATTACACCAGGTGCTATGTTCCATCAGTTACAGGTACCTGCTAATGTTCCAAATAGTTAATAAATAAATAAATAAGCCTAATACTTAGGTATACATCATTAAGAAAAGGCAACATAATGAATGATAAACACCGTAACTGCTCTAAAAGAATTAAACACTCTGTAAAGCTGACCACACATATACTGTAACAGCTGTTTGACAGCAGTAGCTATACCCAAAATTGGGAAGCAGTTTCTGCAAATCCCCAATTGTTTCCAAGTTCTCCAGCTATGTCCTACAATCAACCATCATCTTGTTGTTGTTGTTGTTGTCGGTTTGTTGTTTTTTTTTTTTAAAGAGAGACTGCTCATGCTTTACAAAAGTTACTAGGACCCTCTGTGCCCCCTTCTGTCATGTTGTTGCTTCAGGGCTAACAGGACAAAAGAGTCCTAAGAACATATTTTGTCGTTGAACAAATCTGTGGACTCAAAGTGCCATTTTTTATGTGGCAACTTCTGAGAGTCGGACAGCACCCTGGAGAAAACTGCTCTCTGGAAGAAGAAAAGTAATAACAACAGCAGAATTCCAATTCTCTTTTCCCATTGCAGTCCAACTACTTGGAAATATTATCCATCTCTGTACCCTGTCCACAACAGGGAGAGAAATGTAACCTGAGACTGTTTCAGTGCTGATAGGATTGAGACTTTCATGTTTTTAACTGCTGAATGCCCTCAGTGACTTTTTGTTTCTTCCTTTGCTTTTATTTTCCAACATCCTGTCTTCATTTTTTTTTTTTTTTTTTGGTAAGCATTTATTGAATTTCACATTTAGGTATTTAAGAAGCATTATTTTATTATATCCCATCAATTACTATCTGCATCCATTAATGATTTTTCCTGCCAAATATAATCAGCATGGCTCTGCAAATAAGCACGACCTAAAAATAAACCAGATAATTAACATCTAGATATTGTGGAAGAAGACAGTAAATGCTGAAATAGCGTCAGCTTCAAATTCTGCCTTTATAGATGATTTTCCATCCACAACTCATGTCAGTTAGTCTGTGTGTTGCTAGGGTATCCCTACTGTATGGTATTCATTTAAATATTTTTATTTGTGTGTTGTTTATGTAAAATGGAATGAACAAAGAAGAATTTCAGGGCTGAGTCTGCGATTTTTGCTTTCATTTGTCTAAGCTACAGACACTATTTGCATGTAGCTTTTGTGGTATAATTGTTTGTTTTTAGTTCTGCTGACATTGTGGTGGGTTAGCAGTGCAGATAATAACAGATGACAGTTCCTTTTGTGAAAGTTAAGAACTAGCTGATTAATTGTTATTATGTTACACTCCAGAGGAAACCTTGTAATTAAACCACAAAAAAGCTACATTAACATAATGTTAAGGGTCTGATTTAATCCCACAAAAGCGAGAAAATTCAAAGTCAATGATGAAGACTCTGATGGTACGTGTTTTAGGCCAAGTGCCGTCCTTTGAAAAAGAGCTTAGTCTGACTAATGTTGTTGTTTCTGTGTGTGATTAGGGCAGATGCACTTAAATCAAATGAGGTCCTTTGACTTTTCATTGTGTGTGCTTGCAGATCAGGCTTTATAAAAAAGATTGAGTACTCAGGTCAGCAGTTATATTTGGAACCAGGTCTGATGGTATATTTCAAGTTTCCAGGTACCTAGTCCTGGCTTTAAACCAGAGGATGGGCTCCTCAGTAATTCTTTTATTTGCAAGTAAATTTCCTGAAAGCCTAACAGATTAGTACTGGTACCTTTTCATAGCATATTTTGGTTTGCAGTAAAATGCTATTTCTTTATTTGTATAATTTGGAAGAGGAGGCACCTAGTTTATTTGAAGGAGTGCTTATCTAGAAGCTAAAATCCTCCAAGTTTTAATACCCATTCTGTTATGGAGATAATTTTAGATTATTTCCATGGTCACACTTCCCTGTATTGCTTCGCAAGTCTTCAGCTTTTTTATCTCACCCATATATGCTGCCTGAAGATTTCAAACCCTGTAGAAAAATCTATGCAGACATACTATCGGGATGAAATGTACTGCTAAAATTAGTGTAGTTAAACTTTTGAGGTAAGTCAGTGATTAGTCTGACAGGCTGATCACAGTGACTGATTCCCCATCTCTCCTTCTTCCATCCCAGTCCACAGCAGCTGATTGGTCTTAATTCAATGTAGTCTCCTTTTGTGTGAACAATTTAAGTAACACACACCTTTAGCCTGTATGATCCCATGGCAATTTCATAGCCCGTTTTGCATCTATCATGGGTAGAAAATTACACATAGATTGATAGAGTTAGCAGTGAAGTGGCAAAGACACATGATTATCTGAAAAATTAACATCCTCTAATAAAAAGACTTAACTCCTTAGGTATGGGCGTCCTCCCACCTCATATGCCTAAAGATTACTTTCACAGATATTTATAGAAAATTAATGTCCAATGCTTAGTACTGAAACCAGAGAAAGAAACGTGTAAGTGCACAAGTTCCTGAATTGATTGCAAGATTTGTGTGTAGCTGGTAGTTTCTTGGCATTTTTAAAAACATGTAGCATAAAATTTGTTTCAAGAGCTTCTTGCTATAGAGGACAATAAGGACAAGTGAACTGTGTACATTAAAACTTCATGAAAACAGAAACAGTTTTTGAAATATTAAGAACTCACTCAATTATGAAATTTAAACAATGTAAATGGACTCCAGAGATATGATTGCAGTTCTAGGAATAGACTAGTTTGTGAGCTGTCACAGCTAAAACACTCAAAATGAGAATACATTTTTCATGTAGTTCTGAGGCTTTAAAAACAGAAAAAAAATCTTGAACTTTATTTTCCAGTTTCCAGATTTCAGACTTAGTCCAGTACGCATTTTAGATGTGTATTCCATCAAATCTGTTCTACTTAGTTATCATGCGAACTCATCAGCCACTGAATTTTAAATGTCATGTAGTCTTTCTTGTTTTGGGAAGCTAAAAGTGTTCATTCTTACCTCCAAAGGGTTTATTATTGTAAACACTCACCCCTATAAATATGCAAGAAGCAAGTTCTGTAGAAGAAAGACAGGCTTTAATATTTTTGAGTTTGTTTTGTTTTTTAAACTTCTACAGCATACTCTTTTTCAGTGCTGTCCTGGGTCTGAGCATACAACATCCTTCTGACTTCCTTTGAGCTTTCCTGGCTCCTTTTGTGTGCATTTCTCAAGTGCTTCATTTACTTTTTGCCCCCTCTCTCCCTCTCTCTCCTGGAGAGCAATCCAGCTGCCAACGTCTGCGCACACAAGCCAGCCCCAGCCTCCAGCCTCCTGGATAACTCATAGAAGTGCTGGAGTTTGGATGCAACTGCGACACCTGCAGCTTTAGCTGTCTAGTATATAGGGGCCTTTTAATTATTTTTATCCTTCTCCTAAATGAAGGCCAGACGTTATACTCACTAGCTTCACTAAGCAGACGAGTTACATCCCTGGAGGTGCGTAAAAGGTGTTTAGACGAGGTTCTTAGGGACACGGTTTAGTTAGAGTTAGGTTAGGTTATGGTTGGACTCGATGATGCTGAGCGTCTCTTCCAACTGAAATGATTCTGTTATTCTATTCTATGATTCTATAATAATTTAATTTTGCTTTATTAAACCACAAAGTGATATTTTTGAATAGGTTCAAGCTACAACCTTAGATTGAAGGAGACTTTGCCTATTTTATCTGCATGATGTATGTAACACCAGAACTGTCAGCTAGAGGAATCTTCTTCCAGCACCTGTAAGAGCCTTATCTCCACGTTTGTAGATACTTGACTTAAATATTTGACGTGTAAACACTTTTGCATAGTTGTGCTTGACAAACACATTAAAAGTGGTCTCCCATGAGCTAGAAATCTCTTGACTTACAGCTACTGCATATATTGTACAGCTTGCTGTTATTATGCTAGCAAGATTTTTGTTCCATGATCAAACAGAAGTTTAAAATTCAAAGTGTTCAAGATGCTTATCATTATTGTCATTTCTCTGCCTTCCTGAAAATGTTAAGAGAAGCTTCTCACCATTCAAGCACCACCCACCTAAGAAGCACTTTTAGCAAAGTTGCCAGCTCTGTGCTGAATGAGTATCTTGCTATTTTCGCTGAAGCGAGACCCTTGCCGAACTCTGCCTGTTGGGGCCCACTTAATTTCAAATACTTGGAGCACTGCGCAGAAACCAGACGCAGAAGGACACAAAAACTACATTGGCAAATGATCTGTCAAGTGACCCATGAAGAAAATCGAGATTGAGTTGCCCTTTGAAATAAACCTATTTGAATTTTATTATCTCTAGAGCACCTTGTGTCTCTAATCTTGTGAAAGGTTAGTATTCCATCCATCAGAGCAAGATTAGAGCTCTAGTTGATGCCTGTGCTTGATGATAACTGAATGCAGTGGTTGGGGCTGGAGGAAGGAGATTCATTACCATCAGCACTTCAAAGAAAGACTGGGTAAACAGACGCTCAGGGAAGCGGGTTCACAATATAGACCACGTATATTCCAGGTCAGGATAGCAGAAATCAAAGGAGCAGAATGTCAGTGAAGATTTAAACCTTTTAACAATAATCCAAGCAAAACAATGTTACCTTATTCCCATCCTTTTATTTCATGTCGCATATTAGCGGACCCAAATGGCTGCTGCCTGCTAGGCTGAAATGCTAATCACTTCCCCGGTATATCTATCAAGAAAAAGCTAAGACTGAAAGAATACATGACAAAATAATAACAGGACTCATGACCAGGTTAATGTCCACCAGATATGCGTAGACAGAAACAAAGAATGCAGATTCTGTGATGTTGAAATATAATGCTCTGGTTTTATTAATTCAGAATTTCTCTCTCTCCTACTTCAGGTAAAAAAAAAATTCTCAAGTGTTATGTCTGTTTAAAGCTTACCTGACATTTTTGAAAAAAGCTTTAGTGAGCAGGCATCATTTTTCCATGTCCTTGTTTGCCTGAACTTTCTAAATTTTGTATTATGCTCTGAATTATAGATAAGATTACATTAATAACAGTGGTGACCTTACTTCTCATTATAAAAACAACAATATGATGGTCTTCATTGCTCTGTGGCAATGTCAGCTCCAGCGTTATGCATTGCTTCAAGAATATAGGAGTAATCCAAAGGATTATAATGTGAATGTTTTTCTAATCCTTTGGTTCCTCCTGATGGGTCTGATTTTGTGCCTCTGGCTTTTCTATCCATCCAGAGAAGACCATGTATTTATGATCTCACATTTGGCTTTCAAGGATAACAAGAGGCCGTTCAGACCTGATGCCAATGTATCAGCCAGCAGCAAAACAACATGAGACTGAATTTTTATTTGCTGTCAAACTTCATAACATCACAAAGGAAAAAGAAGTAGAGGGTAGGTCTGAGATTTTCCAAAGGCAGAGGTAGAAATGGTTGTATGCAAAGCAGGAACCTGCTTAGTTCCTAGGTAGTACCCAAAGTATAGTCACAAAATTAAAAAAAAAAAAAATCCAAAATCAATTTAAATTTGTAATAGATTATACTGATCATCAGAGTATAAGAAATCATTACTTTGAGCTAAATCAAGTTAAATCAGAGCCTATGACAGAATGTACGTACTTTATTAAGTACGTAAGATGGGTCCTCAGAATAAGTAAAAATATTTAGAAGAGGCCAATGTTAAAGCAAAAATAAGTAGTAAAAACAACAATAAAATCAGGGTATTTATAGTGTTAAAAAATATTTCTGTACAACTCTTGATTCCAGACACAAAAGCTGCTGTTTCTGTGTAATCAACAAAAGAGATTTTTCAGTACCTTCTACAGTTACATTTCCAGCTACTTAACTTATTTTTCCTATATTAAGGGATTAACGCTATAAAATATATGCGGGTGTGTAGCACTAATTAAAGCATTGAATGACTAAACACTTATTATGTAGGCTGTATGGCACCTATTGCGACTATTGTGATATTAAACACAAAAATGTCAATTGAAATGTTTTATACATAAACATATGGACAAGTCTGAGTGAACATGTGGAACATGTGACTAATAAAATAATGCTTCTTCAGTGAAAGCGAAGAATATTTTCTAGATAATGGGTTGAATGAGCAATATAATTGAATGCGGAACCCTAATATAAAAGTCATCTATTGGAAACACATTTCTAATTATATCATTTGTAAATGTGGAAGCACTGTAAGTATAGGGCCATCTAGGCTACATAAAATTAGAATGTACTTACTAAGTTTCTTATTATGGAAAAGGAACAGTGTAATTAGTGTCACCTAATACACAACATACCTAATGTTTCCATTTTTCAGAAGTCATCACTGTTTTAGTGTGAGTTTGAGAGTCTTCTCACAATTATTTAGGTCCTTTTTCAAGGAAGTGTGTTGTCTCAATTTAACACCAGAAGGTGTGTTCTTTCTTGTTTCCTTTTCAAATAAATCCCTATTTTTTCCTAGATGTACTGAGGTATCTGCCTCTTATTGCTTTATATGGCTGAATGTTTCTCCCAAAGGACTAGATATATTTACATTTGGAAAACATAAATAAAGAAGTTATTGGATAAAAAAGTTTGCAATAATCTCTTACAACAAGTATTCATTTTACTTCCCTACCTCGCCAGGCTGCTAAAAACTTTAGTCTTTCAGGTAATGCACTAGTGAAAGCCCCAAAATCTCGTTTTCAAGCAATAACACACATACTCATATGTGTGATAAATAAAATACTACCACTGATCTGGCAATGTCATTATGAAGAGACAGGCTTCTGCAGGGTGTGAAGGGGAGACCCTGTTTTAGAGCCCAAGCAAGACTTATGATCTAAAGCCTTCTTTCTGTCCCCATGGAGAACATCAAGGCAGAGCTGGAGCAAGGCTTCACGCTGAGGTTCCTCAGTCACCTATTTGGAGTGAAGCCATGTGTAATGTGGGCTGCAGGTCCTCCTGCGCTTGACAAGATAGTTTTTAAAACCCTTAGTCTGCCCGTATGTACACCTGAGAGATGGTTTTAGTGATGTAGAGAGACTGTATCTGAGCAAGCTCTGGAAAAATGAAGTTTAACTCTCTTATCAATTTCTCTCTTCTATTCAGTTGCCATTTCCTTGTTTTTCTATCGTGTCTCTCACTATTTTTGTCCTCTGTGGCTTTTACTTTCCTGTTTCACCTGTACTGCCTTGTTTGTGCTTGTTTATCCTCCCATAGTTGAATGTTTCTGCAGTAGTATGGTGCAGGAAAACAAATATAAGGACTCTCGTCAGCATGGGTCACCCTGGACCATTCACCACCTGCTGCTCAGTAGAACTGATCAATTTAGAATTTGTTTCTCAAACCCCATCTCAGAGGGCTGTCACTCTCAGCTGGCAAGAGGTACATGAGAAAAACTGTTAGTGGGATTTTCAGCTCAAATGTGACACAGAGTTAACGTTATGGCCAAAAAAGATGGAGAAATACCAGAATATTACAAAAGGAAATAATGTCTAACACTAATCCTAGGCACTGAATTAAAAGACTTAGCCAGCAAAAGTGACCCAGAATCTCCAAACTACTAGGCTCAGGAGGAAGCATTGGACACCAATGCCTAGGTTGCCCATCAACTGTAAGATAAAAAACCCCTGCAATAATAGGAATTAAATCCATCTGAGAGAGAGACAAAAATTGTATAATAGAGGGACAATTGGGTCTCAAGATTGTGGATGAGATGGAAGAAGCAGTAAATGGCAGAAGTCCAGTGACTTCTGCTCAAAAGAACCCCACAAACAGACAAATAAAAAACCCGTGCAAGAATCCAGAAAAAGGTTCTAGATCTCCTACCTCCTACTGAACCATACCACTTCATTTCATTGCAGGACCATAGGAAGGAGTCAAAGCTATTGTTTGTTTGCTTAGAGAGTCAACAGCCTGTAGGTTCATTAAAATATTCTCATCAATATGTTCAATAGATTCATCGATGAATCAGCAGACCACCACAGGGGCAAAAAACTTTGGTATCACTACATGACATATCCATTTAGAAGGAACACCATTTGCAATGCAACACCTAATAAATGGGAACAATTCCCCAAATTTGTCCTAGGAGTTTTAAGGCCACTCCTGTGTAGTTTAATCAAAGATAAATTATATTATACTGTTTGAAATCTAATGCAGCCCTAAATATATACCAGTCTTGCAAAGACAGTTTTTCAGTTCATTGTACCATATCTTCTACCTAAGTTTCCTTCTGAATGGAAAACTTTCCCAGTAGGCACACTCTTGGAGAAAAAAGGGTCTCTGTTGAGAAGGTAGGTTAGATAAAAATCAATCATGCAGCATCTTGACCCAGCGAACTGGTGCCTGCAGATGAAGATATGTGTTGACTTTAAAGCTATTCTAATACAAACTTCGGTTTTTAATCCCTGATCTTTGAAACATCCAGGTAGGAAAGTTTGACTTCACAAAGCCCCGTGGGGTACCTAAGGTCCTTCCACCAGCACATGAATGCAGATCCAGGATCTGAAAGATTGTATTCTTCAAAAATAAGAAATCTTTTTCTACATTTGTAGCTTCTATGAAGCCAACTATATTACCCTTAACCTTAATCCTTAACCTTATATTTATGCGTTGCCTTGTTTTAAGTCACCGATTGCCCAAATCTCATCTCTAGGACCATTGCTTCTCCTTAACTTTGCCAGTATTACTTTAGAAATAATAATAATAAAAAAAAATCCTTCTAACAAACGGAGAACATTTAAATTGACTTCCTGACATTTAAGTTAGCTTAGTTTGGTGTCACAAAAGAAAAAGCAAGTTTGCACTTCAGTGAAGTTTGACCATGTAGCTCCATTTACAAGCAAGAAATTAAATTATACCCCTGTATTATTACAGTCACAAATAGTACTGCATGTAGTGTCCCAATAGGCAAGAAATAACTGGGAAATCAGCCTGGATTTAATGCTACCTTAATGGTGCATGGGGTTCCTTTGAGTATGGACGTAGGAAAATTGAATAAGCCCAAAAATAAGTAAATTATTCTGGAAGTAGTTTTATCTTTTTTGCTAGGTCTGTTAAACTGTAACAGACGTTATTTAGCTGCATTCAGAGGTGTCTGGAAAAACCATTAACATGACTTCATTACTTCTTAAACTGCAGACTTTTATACAAAATTGATTTTATGTAATAATAATTTCAATAGGAAGTCAAAATTCAAACTGCTTTTACAGCAGGCTTCTGCCAGTTAGCTCAAATAGAAGTCTTTTCAGTTATTGCAGTATTATCTATCTCAAGTCTCACATCTTAGAGGTTTTTTGCAATATACCAATTTCTTTATAAATACTAAAATGAGCTTGTTTCAAAGAGAGAGGTGAAATGAGATAGAAAGGAAAACTGCAGTGGATTTATGGCAGTTACATTATATAAATACAGCTGTGCAAATATTTCTTATCTCTCTGTACTTGTAAGTGTGATGCGAAAATAGCTGCGGTTCTAATTTTAAACATTTTGTGATGTGTCCAGTCTGAGTTGTTTAATGCCCATCCTTCCACACTGGGATTCAGGAACTCCACATCCTACCAGGTACTTTGCTGAACAGATGTGACCCAGTAAATGCTTCTTGAAGTTGAACAGGGCCAAAGATCCGGTTTTCAGACTCCTCAAATAACAGCTATTCACAGTAGTCTATTTTGTTTAAAATGGGAGGAAGAAAACAAAAAAAGGACACTATTCTAAAAGAGAAGCAGCAACCCTCCTCAGTCTCATACGTGCCTAAATCCAGGTTGAGATTTCTGCCTCCGAAGCCCAGTTCCAAAGTGTTGCTCCTGTCAGGTTGTGGTTAACCACCACACTGTAAATAAAAGTCAGTTAAGATTTCAGTGTTTTCCTCTAGCCAACCAGAGCCTCCTTCCAGACGAATGACTCCTGCCCTTAGTCAATTCAAGCTGTCTACTCTGAGGACAGGCATGGAGACGTGCAGTGACTTCAGTGCCCCGTTCCTCCCCAGCACAACACCTGACCCCTGAACACCACAGGACTGTGTCTAATGATAGGAAATATCACCCCTGGTTTGAGACCTGCTTGTCAAAAAATACCGACTTTATTTTTTTTTTTTTCTTCAGACAGAATATAGAAATTATTCTGGCTTAAATTAGTTTTATCTGGCTTGTAGCAAGACAATTTGTTGCTAATTTTCCCCTCTATCTTCTGTTCCTCCTTACACTTCCCTGTATTAAGAGACAACAAATTTTTAATATATTTAAAAGATTGTTGTAGATTATAAGCCTGACAAAGAATTTTCATACAAAATGTTAGATGGTAAATCCCCTTAACTATTGAACTGGATGTTTAATAGCCTCTAGGGGTGTATAGAGAAAAACTGAACAGTCTTTATATTTTAAAACAATTGTTGCACTGAGTTCCATAGTTTATATATTGTTAATATCATTTTCATGAAAGCTTTAAATGTTTTTCAGAAGAAACTGTGGTGATATTAATTTTTCATGAGGCTTTATGCATTTTACAAACATATGATGTAAAATTAATCATTCTGAAGTTCACAGATATCCATGAAATGCTACATGTTTCTCCGTGGTCATGGATATTCATGGCAGTACTACTGCTCTAAGTGTTTAAATGCTCATTCATAAATATTCTAGAACGTCGCCTTCTGATGCCATGTAACATTTTGCTTACATTTTATGAGTACTTCACTTTGACATTTTCCACTAGATAATGAAAGTAGAACCTTCAGGGACAGTTATTAGTGTATATATAAATTATATGTAAAGCTATCTCGTTGCTTTGTTTTTATTCCTAGCATTTTCTTTCTTGGTTATTGCTAGAAGTTCAATGAATTCCTTGAGGAGATCTTGGGGAATTTCAGGTTTCATAATTATAATCAAGGATACATCATCAGTATAAAGTATTATACCAGATGCAACAGACTATGAATTGAGATTTTAGAGAACAGTAAAGATATCAAAAAGTATGTCTTCATATCTAATTTAATGGTTCTCATATGCAAGTGATATGTTTCACCTAGTTGCAGGATTGTCTATATAGAACCAATGGCAGGATCAAGTCTCCCTTTTAGACATAATCAGTTGTTAGTAAATGACCTTTCGTAGTGAAGAAACAGTAAGTTTAGCATTTAAAGGTTGCACGTGCATCCTCTGAAGTTGTTGATAATGTTCTCATTCATTTCAGTGTTGCAGAATAAAGTCTTGTAGACCTTTATCAATGTGTGCAATCACCTTTGAGTAGGTGACAAATCCTTTAACTCCATATTAATGTTCACTTCCACAATAACTTCTTTGTATATCGGCATTAAATAATGCCTTAGATTCTTTGTCAGATTAGGTTCACATTGTGGTAATGGCATTTGCTGTATAAATATCAGCCTAGCTTTTTTTACATTTGCCTGCACCTGATCATACCCATCCAACCCAGCCCATGACAGATGTGTTTGTGTTTCCTCCCCATCCTTCTGTTCCTTGTTTTAGTGCAGGACAGTGCTGTTTGCATTGTCTCCGTGCTCCACACTGGGGAGCAGTTAAGGATGGAGCCTCAGTGGCCTCCCCTTCCCCTGGGTCTCCTTCCTTCCCTATAACAGCCTGACCCATAAGGGGAAAGAAGTCATGAACTCTGGACAGGAGGCAAGGAAGAAGATTACAGTGAATTACCTTCTATTATCGAGTCTTGCAATACCCTGAGAAATTGAGAGGTTAAAGAGGGGAGCGACCCTCATCTTTACTCACAACCTTTGAGACTGCACTGGCTTCTAAAAAATTCAGTAGCATAAAAAATATTTCATAATGTCATGTTATTTACAGGTATAGGACATTACAGAAAGGTATTTATGTCCTTCAACAGCTAAATCATTTTACCCATAGGTGATTTCACCCAAGACATAAATAGAAGATGTAAATCACCTATTCTGAAATTTGTGGTTATGGGACACACTTAATTACAGAATTATCTGACTTGTATTTCTTAGCTATAAATGCAATGTGTGTATATTCAAAATGAATTTTAAAAGGAAAGCAATTTTCAACAGACCTCATCACGTTGAAGCTTTTGTTGTTCATAATGGGAGCTGAAATTCATTTCTCAGTTGTGACTGTTGAGTGTTTCTAAAGGTCAAAGCTATAAGGGAATTTTAAAATTAGTTATTCAGGTCCACTAAAAAGTAATACCAAGGCACTACTAGCCTTATGCATATGATTTGTTCACTCTTAAATATAAATATAAATGTAATGTCAAATATATGGAAAAAAAATGCTGTAAGTATTCTCTTTACAGCATTTTTTGCTCAATAAGGAAGTTAATTTGAGTTCTTTTTGTTTTGTAAGGTTAGTTATTGTTAGAAGAAAATTTCTGGAAACCTAAAAAAAACCCAAAACAAAACAAAACACCCAAACAAACAAACAAAACCGCAAGCTGGAAAATGAAAAAGCATAGAAACCACAGGTTAATTTCACTTGAATTTCCTTGACATAAATCATAACTTTCACTAATTGGTACCATTGTGGAATATCTATAAAAAAATTAAAAGAAAAAAAAGGCCTTTGCTGGAATGTAGGAATCACCAAGTCATTCTTTTTTTCATGGATGACTTCATGAATGAAGAAATAAAGACAATAATGGGGCAGCAGGGAAAAAGAAAACAAAAAAACCCACCAAACCAACCAACCAAACCAAACCAAACACCAAAAAATTAAAACAAAACAAAACAAACAAACAAAACCAAAAAAAACCACCAAGGCTGCCATTGATGTACATCATGAGTGTATCTGTACCTAAAGAACCCCTAAAGAATCTTTCTGTCCCGAAGGGTATTCAGCTTACTTGAATTCTAATACCCTTCTTGCCATCAGCCTCATCAGGACTGGGAAATTCAAAGATATGAAATGAAGTTAGATACCTAAAGTCCACATAGGGTGTAGATGCATGAACATCTTCACAGTAACTGGTAGGTCACTAGAATTTGTATGTCTAAATCCCCAGAGCTCTTTGAAAATCAATGCCCACAAGCAGGAGAACAAGGCTATCACAGGGAACTGCTTGTATGTTTTGGGTGGTGTTGGTCAATGTTGGATGAAATCAGTATGCCACCCTGAGCAATGTTTTCCATAAAGGCTGAAGTAAAATCAGACCTACATCCCTGTCCAGAACATCTGAAGAGCTCTGTGAAGCTCTGCTGTTTTTATTTCATGTAGCAGTGAGACTGCATGTCCAGTGTATCAGATACACCATGGCACAGCATTCAGACCTCAAGTTCTGCTAAAATGGAAAGCTGAGCAGAATATATGGTAATTAAATGAAATTTCCTCTTGATCTCTTGTGTCTTAAAGTTCATGCATATGTTTTTGGTTTGGGAATTAGACAACAAACTATTTCTAGCTTTGCATCTTCTCCTACAGTCAGATGTTGGTTTTGCTGAAGTTACAGATGGAAAAGAAAATACAAGGGAATTTATCAGGCTCAAAATGATCATAGAACATCAGCTCCAATGTAATACAACTTCATTTATCTAATAATTGCCTCTAGGTGGTCGTGATTATGTTTTGTTGAATGCAGTTATTACATCACATCATGCTGCAGTATTATCCCCAGTCCTGATCTACTGAACTTATGGTGACAGCTAGTCATCACTCTGGAGTTAGGCTAGCTCCCAGGTTGAATGCATTATGACACTAGATTACCTGTGTTAAATAGAGTGAGGAAGTCAGCTTTAAATTGACAAGGTAGTGTGAGAGCTAACAAGACCCTATTTTTAATGTGAGAGCAGTATCTACTGTTCAATAAGAGACTCTTAACAATACATTACATCCTTTCACTTTGTAACTGAGTTCATAGAATCGTAGAATAGTTTGGGTTGGAATGAACTTTCAAACGTCATCTAGTCCACCACCCTGCAATGAGCAGGGACATCTCCAACTATCAATTGATCATAGACAAAAGGTTTAATAAAAATTCAGACTTCATTTGCAGATACTCTTATTATTAGTCTTGCATCCTAAATTTATAAATAATGTTTAAAATAAAAACTAGCTTAAGTGTTATCCATTGACTGGAAACTCACCATTTAAGCCTATGTAGAGCATGTAATGGTTTGAAATCACAATCTTCTCTCCCTGTTTTCAGTAGCTCGATGTGCCTTAGACCTTATCCTTTTCAACTACCTCATAAGCAGAACTGAACGAGCTTCCTGAGACTGTCTGGCTAATAAATGAAAGCTGTATAAAAATGTACTTGCAACATAAGACATATCCAGGACATATTCTGTCATAGAAATGAATCACCACTTAAAATCAGGAAAAATTATTTCCAGCATTAACACTGCTCGTGACAGCCTATTTTGGCAGCAGAGAATTTCACAAAATATATATTTTAAAACACAGCACAGCTCTGTCTTATATAGGTTCTCCTCTCCCACTATAGTATTTGAGTGCCTTCCAGAAGCACATTAAGCAACATGACTAATGTCTGTCTCATCTTCGTTCTTTTACTTTGAGCTGAAATATTACATTATTTTTCAAAAGCTACCTGCAAGTTGATGAAATATCATCTTTGCAATGAACATAGAATCTTTAAATTACTGTAAAGACCATGGAAAAAATCAACCTTTGGAGAAGCAAGTACAGTTTCTCCTGCTGTAACTGGACAAGCGCCCAGCTATGCCAGGACACAGTTTCTGTACATAAGCATCACAAAGCAGACTACTTTCTTGATGTATGAAAGATTTGTGGACTAAAAAAGCAAGTAATCCTTCACACCAGCATTCATTTTGTTGGACAGCAGCTGACTGAGAATTCTTCTAATTAGCACAACAGGGGAGATCTGTTTCTCTCTAAAACTCAAAAGGCATCCAATTTTGTAGTTGCTGCTTTATTATCCTGATTCTGTATAGGGTTACTATTGAAGATAACTCTCTTAAACTGTCTTTTGTATCAAAGTGTACAGAAGACCAACAGTCTAACTTTTTAATGGCATAATAACTTATTCTACGCAATAGCTTTCAAAGACTAGAGACCTATGAGAAGACTGAAAATTAAATAAATGTACTGCTATTTAGAGGACATTAGTTTTCCTACACAATATATATGTATGGTGTCGCATTTGGACTAGCATGAAATTTAAGCTTGTGGAGTTACTGATAATGTTTGTACCGCACAGTATAAACAAAGATTGTGACCAGCATGGGCCACACTGTGCTAGGTGTCTACCCCTCCCTGAAAAGTTTGGTTGGCTTCCAACAAACTGACTGTGAGATTGCTAGATAACACCACCGCACAAAGAAATAATAGGCTAACAATCTCAGACAGGAGGAGCTGTCAGCAAACTTGGTTATGCTTTGCAGTGACTAAATTATGCAATGGTATTATCTTTTAAGATAAATAGTGGGATGCCCAGTATCGCTGTGGACTGGGAGGAGACAGCATGTGAATTGCTGTAAGCAGCCCCCAGCATATGGAACTGTATAGGAGAGAAGTCGAGGGGCCTGGATTCTCTGCTTTCATGAGGGTCTTTCCCAGTTGTCGTTCAACTGCACTGGTCTGAAAGCTTGGCTTCCTACATTAAAACAAATTTTAATTTGAACCTCAGGTTCTCAGCCATCTTTTTGCCTTCCAGATTGTGTGACTAGAGAGCTACATGTATTCAGCAGTACAGACAGTATGCATTATTTCTTAGAAGAAGAAACACTAAATGTATATAATGTATGTAATAATAATCAGGATGATTCAGACGTCAAGGATAGCACCAGGTCAGGTAAAATACAGCTTTGTTTTGCTTTTCTCTAAAACAGTTTTGTCAGAATTACTGGAGAAACAACAGAGAATACTGTATGTCGTGGACCTGCGGACCTCAAGTTATTCTATTTGGCAACAAAAAATAACAACTCTTTGGTTGTGGGTTTTGCGGTTTTGGCGGGTGTTCTATTTTGGTTTGGTTTGGTTTGTTTTCCTACTTTTCCCTTCATAAACTATTTGGCAAAAGCGTATTCTTTTCCAGATGAAATTTATTTTATATGAAGAGCTGTGGTTTTAATGACAGTTTAGACATTGATATATTAATTAGAATATATTTTCCTTTTAATAAGTGCTTTGATGTAGTGAGCGTGTTCTCAGTGTTCTGTGTATACATTTTCATGATAACACCTTTGCAGTTATCTGGGAGATCAAAGACTGCAGCTCTGCATGATTTCTGTCAAAATGAAGAGGCTCTTTTCTTACTGAGCCCTTGTGGACTGGTCCACAGTGTTCAGTGGATTCTGCTTTCAGCTAATTACAGTTGCAAATCTTCAAATTTATTGTAGGTTTTTTCTTATACAGTCTTATACAGTGCACTGCAGTGGTTCTGCATTTTTATGAGTCACTGTAGTCACAGCAGGGCCCTATGTTAAAAGGATACTCACAGTGTAGCATTAGCCAAGACTGTAAGAAGTCAGCACGTCCCTGCAGTCAGCACATGTAGATGTGTATACTGGCAATGACCACATATTTAGCATCTGGTATCCCAGAGTCGGCTGTGTGGTGACTACTGCATCAGTGCAAATCATTTCATCACAGCAAATATACTTGTTTTGCCAAAGGCATTGCCATCTCTGCCTTACTGTCGGCAATGCCCCATTTACAGGCCATGGCAGTCATTGAACTCTTTTCCAAAGGAAGTTTAAGAAGGTTGACAAGCGGATCCTGTAGGAAGGTGGGATCTTGTAAAAACCAGGAGAAGCTATGCCTGCTTTTATCAGATGTGGTTAAAGAACTACTGTACATGTTCAGTGAATTTCTTGGGAAAATCTAAGCATAATATGGCAATAACATACTAGGACAAACTTTGCTAATGGTAACATGGGAATGCAATCAGAAAACCCTTGGTGCCTTACTAATATATCCATTAACGCCTGCTTGTTTTCCCTGCAGAGTTTTTCCGAGAACTTCTGGAGAACGCAGAAAGATCCTTAAATGACATGTTCGTCCGGACATATGGCATGCTGTACATGCAGAACTCTGAGGTGTTCCAGGACCTCTTCACAGAGCTGAAGCGGTATTACACGGGAGGCAATGTGAACTTGGAGGAAATGCTGAATGATTTCTGGGCTCGGCTGTTGGAACGGATGTTCCAGCTTATAAACCCCCAGTATCATTTCACAGAGGACTACCTGGAGTGTGTAAGCAAGTACACAGACCAGCTGAAGCCGTTTGGAGATGTACCAAGGAAGCTGAAGGTTCAAGTGACTCGAGCGTTCATTGCTGCACGGACCTTTGTTCAGGGACTGACAGTGGGCAGAGAGGTTGCAAACAGAGTATCCAAGGTAACCTAAAATCAGGGGGGTTTAAGCTTGAATTTGTTTAAAATTTACTAGACAATTGAAATCTGATTGTGCACTCTTTTTTTTATACGGGGAGGCGGTGCTTGGTTGTTTGGTTATGTCTACTGAGATACCTAAGTTTATAAATAGGGGCAACAGTTTTCTTTACTTCCTTCTGGAGATGTTAAGGCAATACTGACTGGAAAGCATTTCTGTTTAGGACTCAATGAAATACCAATATACATCAATGTTATAGCATGGTAGAGAGTGTGATTAGTAATTCAAAACTGGCTGTATATATAAAGGATGGTGATTATGATAAGAATTTAAATGTTTCAAGCAATTTTTTGCTGCTATTCATTAGGGCAGTACAACCCTCACAACATTTGTTCATCATGCAACTGGGTGATGGATTTTGTTAGAAATGTCTAGTCATGTTTTTCATGAGAAAACAGATGAATAGTGACACCTCTGGAACTTGAGCTTTCCCAAAGGATGGTTTGACTCACATTTATTTTAGTTTTAATTATTTATCTATGCAAATATTTATGACAATTATAATCCTTGAGGGATTCACATAATTAAAGCTATGTAAGGGAAAAAAAAAAAAAACCAACACACACACACACACACAAATAACCCATCTGGGTACCAGAAATACTCCTGAATGACTTTCTCTTCTACAGTGTTTCAAACTCAGGTATGTTTTTCTAAATTGCTGTTTCAACTAGCTACTACTTCCGTGATCTGGCTGTTTCACAATCCTTGTAGAGTATTTGGACCTTAACTGTACTCTGAATTCTGAAGTACTTTAGTGAGATCCACTATGAAATGCCCAGGTACTCATTTCTGGACAATAAGTGCATGCATGATTTTGACACTTGCCCCATGCAATTCTTTCCTGAATTTACAAGGCTAAGCCATTCCTCTTAATTGACAGGACTGTCTCACTTGCTTCGTTTAAATCACAGCCAGAGGATGAGGTAAAGGTACAGCCAATATATTGTACAGTAGACTGCAATTCAAGAGCTCAGAAAGATGAGGTTTCTAAACTTCTCTTATCCTGTATGATGTGATATTTTGCAATTACAAATTCAGAAGTCATGAAGCCAGAAAGGTAGTCATCAAGTGAGAGCTTGATTTTATGCTTAGGAAACTGCATGGGAGGAAAGGGTAATTTTGCATATAAAAGTCAGTGAATGAAATACATGATCCTTGTTTCTCAGCTAGAACGAAGGTTTCTTCCTCCGAAGTGCCTTCCTGGGCTACAGAGTTGCCTTCCCTTTTTCTCTGGCACAGTCAATTCTTGCAGTTCTTTCTGAACGGTGGCAGGACATCGGCATGGAATCCATGCCCACGTAGTCTGGTTGGGGCCAGATATGGCTGTTTAGCCTCCAAGTGTGCAGAATGCAGATATGTGCAGCCCCAAATTTCATCTGAAGAGCAGTGATGTCCCCATGGGTCAGCTTTTAAGTGAAGGTGCTGAACTCTGATGTCACTGTTGTCAGTAGGCATTAGGTATTGCTGCATTGACTGGATCATACTGTAGAGAGTAAGCAATGTCATTCATGTAACAGATGTGTAAATTGTGAATCCCAAACAGATTAAGGTACGAATTGTCTGCCAAGGTATCACATGAATGTACAGAATGTGCAGGTGTTTCCTGTCTCACATACCCAGGAAATGTTTACATCTTGCTTGCTGGGTTTGGGGCATAAAAGCCCTTTCAAGAATAGGGCTTATCACAAGATCACTAAATGATCCTATGATCCTATAATGAGAACTACTAGCTCTGTGATCATAAAGCGAGCCTTTCTGTAGTGTCACTTGAAGATGATAACAATAGCGCAATAATGCTTGGGGTTTTTTTTATCTTTTAACATAAAGCAACACCTTAAAATCTTTAAAAGTGCTTGGTGGTTGGTACAAGGTATAGTACAGGTTCTTTGCTTTATATATACATAGTGATACTCTATTAGATTACGTCTAGCATACTGTGTTCAGTTTTGGGGCCCTCGCATGCAAGGAAGACATTGACAAACTGACACAAGTTTAGTAGAGGCCACCAGCACAATCAGGACAGGATTACTTGTCCTGTGAGGAGTAGCTGCGGGACTGAGGCTTGTTCAGCCTGGAGAAGTGGTGACTTCAGGGGCACCTAGCAGCAGCACCTGGTGCCTGTAGGGAGGTCATCAAAGAGAGGCATCGAAGCTCTTCACAGTGGGGCATGGTGGGATACGATGGGCATGAGTTGAAACGAGGGCCAGTTCAGACTGGATAAAAGGAGAAGCTTCACCATGAGGATGATCAAGCAATGGATCAGTTGCCCAGAGAGATTGTGCAGGCTCCATCGATCATTTTTGTGGCCTCCTCTGGACCTGCTCCAACAGGCCCATGTCCCTCTTATGCTGGGGACCCCAGAGCTGGACACAGGACTCCAAGTGTGGTCTCACCAGTGCAGAATAGAGGGGCAGAATCACCTCCCTTGACCCGCTGGCCACAATTCTTTAGGATCATTATGCTATGATCCCATTAAAAGATTAATGAAATGAACATTTTTACTTAAATGTGGAATTTACTTTGATTGCCAGACTGACTTTGGTATTAAAATCTCAGTGGCTATATTCATACCCACAGCAAATGCTAAACAATTGCTGGGTTTAGGGACTTTGTGTCTCATGCAGCCTGGCGAGGCAGATGTGAAGAACCCCAAGTGACACTAAATGTTTAAGGTTAATAAATATCCTGTGGAAAGGCTGTGATTACTCTGAGATCCAAGCTTTTGTAATCATATCATAACTGTGCATTTTTATGTTGGTCTATCTGTTCTAGAAAATGACAAATCCTCTTCTTTAAACTTTGTTTTAAAAGACTGCAACCATTCCTTAGAGTTAGCACATAACTTTGCAACCAGAAAAAGAGGCAGGTACATATTTTTTCTCGCTGTTTTGGAAGTCATCCAGATTCAGCACGGATTTCATTTTAATTGTACTCTAATATTGAGAGATTCTGTGATAAGAATGCTACATCTGGGTAAGTCAAGGGAAATGGAAAAAAAAACCAACAACAACAACAAAAAACCCCAACAAAAGTAAAAGAACTGTTGCAGGTCTTTTACAGAAATCTTTGTCCATTGTCTGCACTGGCTGAGAACAAGGAAGGGTTCTCTTAGCTGCAACATCACAAGCTAAAAATACTTTGCTATTTTTGGACCCATTATCTCACTGAACTGCCACTGTCAAAGGCTGCTCACAGAGAAAAAAGTTGAGCCTACACCTTATATACCACGAGAAAGGGATTTATTAATGGGAAAGTTTGTAACAGCATCTCCTTTTTGGGCCTTTAATTTACTTACTCAGCCTCATCTGGCCCATTTCTGTAAAGGAGCTGGTGGGTCACACACTCAGAAGGATTTGCTCCCTATCTCATGTCAGGGACACGTCCTTTCTGAAGAGTTTTCTTCAGAGAGGGTGTAATGTTGGTACTGACTGAAAACGATGCAGTAGGCTTTTCTGCTTGTTACCGATTGGTGGGGAAAAAAAAGTGTTATTCTTTCATTTTGCCCCATAAAAATATAGCATATTCAAATGTCAATGCTTTAAAATGCATTTTGTTTTTCTCAAAATTTTCCTGGAGAATGAAGGATAAAAAAAACCCCAAACCTTCCTGACTAGCTGTGATTTAGTATTTCATGTTAAACTGAAGAAACTACTGAAAATATTTCTGAAGTTGCTGCCAGCTGTGATTTCCAATAATGTGATAGAAAAGACGTGTGCATATTTTTCATGTTCATCGTTTACTCTGTCTGGGCTCTGGGTACTTTACAAGTAAATAATGCTAAGTTATTCTCTCTAGCTCTAAACAAAACATTCTCAGTGATCACAATAGTCTCTTTGATCTGTCACCAAGTGGTGGAAAATGTAAGCAGAAAAAATATGGGGAGGATAAAGCAATTAAAATTTAAAAAGGGGAGTCTTTATGATTTTTCAGGAGCTTATGATTCCTGAAATACTTTTCCCAACTGAATTACAATAGTTATAAAGCTTGTTGCACTGGAGATTATTTTTCATTAAATAAAAAAAAGAGTTATGGACTGAACACAGCATGTAGAAAATAGAACACATTCCCAAGAAAAGATTAAGACTGCGACTAAGGATATTTCAAAAGATAGTGTAAATTTGCCAGCAAAACCATACTATTTGTACAGGCGGTACTGTTTCCCTAACAGAGTGTTATCCCATTGGGATAGCATCCCACCCAAATAAGTTGTTTGGGTTTTTGTGTGGTTTTTGTTTCAGTTTGGTTTTTGTGGTGGTGTGTTTTTTGGTTGTTTTTGTTTTGGGGTTTGTTTGTTTGTTTGTTTTCTGAGAAGCATTTGCTTTCCATATACTTTTCATTAAAAGCTGTAGAAATCAGGAGAAAAAAAGCACACAATTTTTATGTTTCATGAACATGACTTCTCAAGCCTGACTTGTGCCGATGTCATGTGTTAACCTGGGTAAATTCACACTGAGACTGTATGAGTTTGGTAGAAAAAAAACCCAAATAATGAAGTATGACTGCTCAGTCCTATCCAAAAGCATGGTCGTTAGCCAGCTGTCATTACCCCACTGCTGCTCAGAGCTCTAATTTAATCCCAAGCAGACAGTTACATCTTCATTGCCTCTTGCACTGAGTCTGGCTCACCAGGAGTAGCAAGAGACTGCAGAGTGCTCCTGTTCGCATAGATCTGGGGGTTTAGTTATTGTTTGCTGGTTTTGCTTTTCTCTAAGTTGGGCTGGTTTGTGGTTTCGTTGGTTTTGGTTGGTTGTTGTTGTTGTTCTTTTCCTGAATTTGACCACTTTCTTCCCATTATATACTGGGATAGAGACTAAAAGAATTGTTCTTAATTTGGCTTTCCCTTTCGCACTTTCAAATTCATGCTGCCGGCAGCCAAAGTACTTTTTATACTAGGAGTAAAGTGAAGCTTAGCTCAGGGGCACCATTAGGAGCAGTTAGTGATTTTGTTAGTGACATAAACATCAAAGATTTGTGACCCAGCCACTAAGTACTTATTTCATTAATGCATTTAAATATTAATTATCATTTATTGCAAAATAAAAAAGGCTGTTACAATACCTTTCTCACTGCATGGCATAGGTTATATGTCTCCCTTTTTAAAACCAATTAAAACCATTCTTCCCCTGAATATTATTAAATTATGTTAATATCAGACTTATTATTAGGAACCTGGTGATATATGGGCAAAGTGAAACAAATTCAGTAATGCAATTATAAGGTTAAACCCACAATTAGTAGTGAAAAGCAGTCTCTAGTAATTGCCTCTGATTACTTATACTCACAGAATGCCAGGCCACTGCTTTTCTAATGCACTGAATCAATATTCTTACAAACTCTGCTTTTCATGGTTTATAAATAAACATTCAACAGTTTGTGAGAGATATAAATAAAGGTCAATATTGAATGTCACACTGATTCAGAATGTAATTATTGTAGGGAGTGTGTGGGGGGGGAAATATGACATGCCGATAAGTCAGGTAATTAAAAGCCAAAACGAATAGTACTTTAATGCTGGAAAATGTGATTTGTGAGGTGTGACAGATAAAGAGCTGCGTGTCCTGTGTATTTCAACTTCATTGGCTGGAGAGATTTGGCTTGTTAAAGTCACAGAGGGAAAGGAAATCTAAAAAGGGCTATGGTTTTCACTAAACTTTAATCCTTAGCTCAAATTGTTAGTTTAGGAACAGCCCAGCTGAGCAAGCATAGCTTTTATGATTGCCTCTGTGTCTATTGTTTTAAGGTTTTTTCAGTCGTTCATTCTTTGAGTTTTAATTTAATTAACATATCTTTCCTAGAACTGGATCATACCATGCCATGGAGAGGCCACACTCTTTTTTCCTCTTTCTGTTCCTTCGTGTTCCTCAGGCAGGGAGTCCAGGGATTATCCAGCCCAGGGAATTTCAGGGCTCAGAGATGTCTGTGGCATAGAAGCAAGAGTGAAGGGTATCTACACTGCAGTGCTTTGTGGGAAGCATCCTTTGAACCGAGTTTCTCCAGCTATGCAGGAAATCTTTCCCCCTTTCTTGGAAACAAAAGAGACATAAACTGATCTAGTTAATCTGCAGACATTTCAGGGGAAAATAAACCAGATGCCTTCCAGATGTCCCAGACTTACTGCAGGTGCACTGATCTGTTTTCCACTTTGTGTGCACTGCAACATGTCTTCCTGGGTTCTTTGTATTGTTGGCGAGCTTTTGCTCAACTTGTGCTTTTTTTTTTTTTAAATACCTATGGCACAGAAAATACCCTTTGGTTCAGCTTTACATGAAACTTCTATCTATACTTCTACCAAAATAAGTATTTCAGTTTAACAATGACATCAAAAACTGCCATGACAGTTTAGAAAAAAAAAATATTTAAATCAAGGTTTTCTTTTGATTGCCGAAAAGGACATTTTACACACAATCTTTCAAAGTTTTCATACCAGTTGTATTTCCCATCTATAAAAGATGTTCATATGGCACCTGCAGAAGCTATGTAAAGAGAAAATGGAGAACTTTTTCAGAGGAATTCCTAGAACAAAGGATGTATCCTAGTGCATGTCACAATACACAGCCAAGTCATGATAAAAATAATGGTAAAGAAGCAAAGTTCACCTGGGGGCTTGCTGACCCTGCTAGATTTATACCTTCTGTGTAATTAATCTTATAGCTAAAATTTTTGCTGTTTTAGCACAGGAGAGTAAAATAAAATTCAGAAGAATCAAATGGAAATAGGAAGGATATTAAAAAGTCTGAAGGTTAAGCAATGCAAGGAGATCTATATCATCTTGCAACATGCTGACTTTTTAGAATGACTCTTTTTACAGATTGTCTTAATCCTGTTTCGAAGGCAGCATGTGGAAGCACTGTTTTCCAATCACAATTTGATAAAAGCAATTTATTTTATTTCCCATGTGAGCCAGAAGCACAAAAACTAATATGTTCTTCTGCTTTCAGGTTTCTACAGAAAGCATTAGTCAAGGAAATATCTGATTTACCTAAAACTCATTAGGAATACTAACTGAAATTTAAATGCATATCTGCTTAAATGTTGTAGTCAACAAAGTCATCAGTAACACATTGAAAATGTGAAGATTCTCTGAGACTTTAAAATAATGAAGTCTGAAATACCCTGTGTGGATCTAACTTCAATTCTCAGTTATTCAGAGGTCAGTGACAGTTGGCTTCATTGTCTGCTTAAGTTGTGCATCTCAAAATATATCTCAAACAAAGAAAGATAGTATGAAAAAACAGTATTTCTTTGTCAGGTAAATAACAGTTCTGGTCATCTGTAACATTTTGAACTTAGCCCTGTCCTCTAGTGTCTGTTTCTTATGAGAGTTTTTTATGCTACAAGCTTGCCGAGTATTTTCCGTAATATTTTCTGAAGAGAAAATGTCACTTTTGTTCAGCCCACATGTCTAAGGCTATCATTGTTCTTTCTTCTTCGTCTACTTTCCTCCTTCTCCTTTTTTCTTTTTAAAGCCCTTAGGAAGAATTCATTTCTTGAGTAAAAACTAAATGTACCAGACAGAACAGTGGAAAAGTAGAGCTTTGAATAAGGTTAGGAGAATTTAGTTGACCTCAGCTATACACATCTGTCACCATTACATGGCCAAGAGCAGAAACTAAGTGTATAGAGAGAGGATTTTAGTGCAAGAAATGCGCACTTCTCCTTCATAACAGTTTACTATCCTTTGGCAGCTGGTGTACAAGGCTTTGCCTTTCCGAACACCTCTGCACAGTTTTAGCCTGTGAATGACATCCCCATTCTTGAAAATGGTTTTGCTTTTAAAACTGCCAGAGATATTTTGATGTTCAGGTCTGTCCAGGTACTGTGAAACTTTGAATTCTGGTCTTTGATTTCTGAAGGTTTATTAATTTTGCATGAATGCACCACTGGAGGAATTACTGGATTTATTCAGGAACATCTACAGACTCCCCGCTTCACCCCCGCTTACGTGATTTTCAGTATTGCTAAGCAACAGAATTGTATCTACACTTGCCTTTTGTACTTTCCATCCCATGATTCTTTCATTCACGTCCATATGTTTGCATTATCCGTGGATCCAAAAGTGAGTGTGTATAAGGCAATATCTGCCAAGCTAACAAAGCTAAGCAGGGCTGGTACACTTAATTTGCATTTCCTGAGTAAGCGCTCTGCATGCTGAGTTGTTATGCCAAAGCATCAGTGGTTCTCTCCGCAACACAAGACACTGATCTGATTGTTCTATTTCAAATTGAGGTTTTATGGATGCAGTTGACAGAGGGAAGCCTGAGCTGCCAAAGATAAGGATCTGAATTTCACAAAAGTAGCCTTCAGTGTTTACGTACAAGAAACGGAAATTACAAACTGCTTTCTTCTCTTCAGCAATTTGCTGGCTCAGCAGTACACCACACACTGTGATGTTCTGGCACACTGTGGCAGCAGTGACAAACCCTGTTTTTCAGACTTGATGCAAAACAAGTTAATACATTGAGATCTAAGCACTTGATCTTCTCCTTCTGGGGAATGCAATAATTGACCAGCTTTGGTGTGTGGCATCTAAGCTGTATGAACTCAAACCAGCTGAGGCCTAGGAGCTATGGAAACACCGAAGGAAAAGTTTCTCAGCTGTCGTGGTTCAACCTTAGCTAGCAATACAACCATGATAGCTGCTCGCTCACTCCTCCTCCCAGCCTCCAAATAGGGGAGAGAATTGAAAGGGAAAGGAAAAACTTGAATTGAGATAAACAGAGTTTAATAAAATAACAAAATACTAATACACTACTAATAAATATATATCTAAAATAGAAATAGAATATAAAATGGAAGATACTCAATGCAATTCCTCATGAACTCTGTCCATACAAAGCAGCCAGTCCCAGGAAACAGCACCTGGTCCCAAAGCTGATCCCGAAGAGAGAAAAGAAAAAAAAAGGCAGAAAGGACCAGAGGCCTCTGCAAAGCATCAGGATGGCAAAAGGCCAAACTAAAGAAAGTCCCGAACAGAACCCCCCCAAACAGGTCTCTGAGAGCAATGAGGAGAGTACCAGAAGATCCCCACTCTCCTTAAATATGAAGCATGATGCTAATGGGCTGGAATACTCTCATTGATCAGTCTGGATGTCAGTCAAGCTCTGCCCCATCCATGCCCCCCCTCCCAGCTGCCTCACACCTGTGGGCAGAGCGCTCAGAACATCCTTAGCTCTCAGACCAGAGCAATTAAAAACATTAATTCTGTTCTGGGGTATTATCTGTTTGTTCTCAAACTAAGTCCAAATAAAGACCATGCTAGCTATGAAAAAGAAAGGTTTCAAACTGCATGAAGAAAATTAACTCATTTTCAGTCAAACCAGCACATCAGCTCAAGCACCATCTTTTAGCTCTATGGTCTTCAGGGCTGACAGAACAGTGACTTAGTTTGGAGCAAGTGTGACTTAATTCTCACCCATACAGATGTGGCCAACTCTCCCCTTTCACTATGCAGGAAACCAAACCTGTATTGGATGACAAACTACTGCTTGTGAATTCCACACCCAAATCTGATAGCCTCTTCCCATGTTTGCAATTTTCCTTATCAGATTGCTGTGTTCTTTTTGGATCTGACCACAATACCTTTTATACTTCCTTAATTGCCCAGTGGAAGAGGGAATTGGTAGAAGTATTTATGCATCTATTAATAATTTCTTCAGGCTAAATCTATTATTTTGTTATTATTGGATTTACCTGACTATATTCATAGTAGAGTGCCAGTCAATTCATTGTTTATTGGAAACAACAATTTAATTTTGTATACTACTGTGCAAAAGATAGTGTGAACAAAGAAAAAATCACTTTTCTTGCAATCGGAGTGTTAGTTTTGAATTTACACTGACATTTTCTTTGGATAAGGGGTGGCTATTTTAACAGTTGGTTTGAAATCCAGCACAGGGGCAGCTCAAGGCACACTATGACCTTTGGTGCTGGAGATCTTAAGGTAAACTTCAAGGGAGTAACCTGCTACCACAGAGAATATAAGAAGACAGAACCAAAAGATGTTCAGAAAGCTCCTGGCAACCTATTCATCCTGGCAACCCATCCATTATGCATAAAATGTAGTTTTGTAGGAAAGATAAGCACCTATGTGTCTTTCATCATGACATATCTGTTTGTAGAGAACAGTGCACACCTGATTTTCAAGAAAAACATACAGAAACCAAACCACAGGACAAACTTCTGTCAGAAACTTCCATACTGATCCTCAAAACTGAGGTTCTTTTGGGACCACTCGAGATGTTTCCTGGCCATAAGTGTGAGGTTAACGAAATCTCTTAATTCGATTCAACTTTTTAATTGTTGCATAATTCATTGTATGTAGCATTCAGCATTTAAAAGTAAGACAGAATGTACAAACTGGAAATGAATGCAGTTCAGGTTTTCATTTAAATCAAAGTTAAAATTTTGGATGAAGAATGTTTACAGATTAATTTATGCTGTGGAGTCTCCAAAGCTAACAGAGGAAGCTGGCTGCCAGTCTCTGCTACTATACATTTTCTTTTTCTTCCATTTTATTTTACAGTCCTCTATATATAGTTGCAGGAATATAATAAAAAGTTGCCAAAAAAGTGAAAAAAAAATACAGTAAAGTTCATTAAAAATTTAAAAAAGAGAGGGGATGGGAGGGGAGAGAGAAGCAGGAAGGGTAAATGTTAAACCCAGAATGGCTCAACTTTCTTATTTTTACCCTAGCCCCAAAGAAAGCATCCTATGACCATATCTTATTTTCAATCTAATTCCACAAAACTGCTTCTGAGAGAAATGTCTTCCAGACTTAGCCTAGTACTGAAGAACTGTGGATGTATATCAATACAGTGCATATTTTTATGTATAAAGGTCAATTCTCTATTTAAGATTCAGTCTTTGCCTCTCTCTCACTCCTCCCACTTTCCCTCCTGTTTAAGTAAAAAGTACGTTAGCCATTGACTTCAATCTGAACTTGATTAGGGTCTGATTGTTCAGATCTGTAGAAAAACAGGTAGAAAACAAAGTTTGTTAAGGCAAAGACCTTTACAGGGAGACCGAAAAACTTACTGATGGAAACTTATTGTTGAGGAAATTTGGGTGGAATAACAGATTTCCAGTCAAGAAATTACCATTTAAAGGCATAAGAACAGCATTATAAGTTAACATAGGTAAAATGTTTATAGACTATTGGTATATGTAGTTAAATTCACATAAAACAATCATCAGTGAAATTTCACCCAGGTGATTTAGTTTAAACACACTGTAAAAGTTTAATACATTTCTGAAGCATATAGCATCACCTGCCACCTGAGAGGTGATCCAAACTGGGGAGCACAGTGTTCACAGCTCTAAGGGCAATTCCTGTGCCCTGTGGCAATTAATTACAAATAGAAAAGTGGAAGCGGTTGCATACATGAAGAAGAATATGAACAGAATTCACTTCTCCAGCTGACTTGGTGAATTCTTGCTCAGACTAGTGACTGAACTGGCTGCCAGGGTTTGTTTGCTACCCAAGGACTGGTACAGGCACAACATCTATACAAAGCACTAGAAAGCACTATACAAAGCACTATGAAAGTGGACTGAGATCCATCATCTGCTTTTTATCCATCAATTATTTATTTGTAAGAAAGTATTTTCTCTATGAGTTAAAATGTTCTATAAGCCATTTTTTGAACCATAGCTATAGAATGACAACACAAAACACTATTCAAAAGTGGTTTTGGAAGAGAAAGCTTTGCTAGAGACTGAACTTTTAAAAGTTTTGGTCATTTCTCTTTTATCATCCCATCTGCAGAGATTCAGTGATACAAGGATGTTCCCATAGGCAATATCAATACAGTGTGGAGGTTTATGAGCCAAGATACACATCAAAAAGAATTTTAATAAGCCTTGACAGATATATTGCATTAATAGTGCTGATATAGTGAAGTAGGACCTATGCAGTGGGTTGTGTAAAGCACTAAAGTATTCTTACTGCTGGCTGTGTTATGACATAGTACAGACTGTCACTTGGTGGAAGAAAGAAATGTGTTAACTAAATGTATTGAATTATTTTCTTTTACTCATTATCAAAATTCTTTTCCTGGTGACCATGTATTATTGTTCCTTAGTAGGAGGAGTAAGTACCTGTCGAAGATTAGATCTCCCTAAAGTGAATGCTAAACTGCTACACCAAGTGATGATCCATTTCAACACATTTTTCTCTTGTCCTTTCTTCACACTCATGCATGTGTGCACACATAGGTGCACACACACACACACACGGGGTCAAGGACTGTTGTGTTGGCAACTAAAGTAGTGGGAGAATTCACCATGTTATACGAGAGGTGAATTGGACTATCTTCCTTTGCAGAAATTAATAGTTATTGAGGTCCACTCACCAGTGTTTATGCTCAAATATATTTCAGCATACAAATACAAAGAGAGAGCTAAACTGTTTATATGTATATGGGCACACAGTCTTTCTGCAGGTTGTAGCATACAAATGTAGCTATTTGAGATTGTAATGACCACATGTTTGACCATCCAATAGATATTTATTGCACAACGTGAAAAGTTGATATATATGTACATAGATCACAGAAAGCACTCTTTGGTCCAGTATCTTTGAAGGCAATCCTAATACAGAGGAAAACATTCAGTCAACAAGTATAGAGAATAACTTTAGGTTTTCTATACCATTTAGATTTAACTTCTGTAGCTTCGGTTTTGTCATTTTGGGTCAAAGCTGAAGCAATGCTGAGTCACATTTTCTTGCTCATTTTTATCAGTGAGAACTCAAGTCTGCTATGCTGCCAAGTTGACATCCTTTAAAGAGTGAGAATAAACAAATGCATTCTAAAGGAGCCATTTTTCACTACTATGCTTTTACCTACATGTATTTGCAGCATGATCCAAAAAGCTTCAGAACTAAAATGCTTCCTAAATGCTCTAAGACACTGAGATATAATGCTGTGTTTAACATGAAAGCAGCAAATGGACAGGCATGAGAACAATAATGGAAGTTTTGGCAGATGAAGATGCTTAGAAATGTGTTTATTAGCAAAAAAGTTACGAGCTTATAGTACAGAGAATATTAAATGAGTTGAAAAGCTGCTAAGGAGCAGAATGCTTGATGTGGAAAAAGTTGAGGAAAGGTATTCGTAGAAGCTAAAATCAAGAGCGATATTTAATAACAATTAACATATATTGCCTAGCATAGGTACTCATCTGAGGTAACTAAGTTAAAAATAGAGTGACCTGATGCTGTTTCTACAATCCCTGGAGGAAAACAGGCACCTCTAGGGAGAATTGACATCTTGTGCAGGTTGAGTCGTGTTCTGGAGCTGACAGTCTCCCTCCAGCAAAGCAGGGAGTGCAAAGAGAACCATTATTGGCCGTTCAGTGGATGTACCGGCCCATAACTAGTTCAGGGTAAAACTGCCTGATAATGTGGACATCCTACGAACTTCATGAAACTTTATCTACACTCAAAGATGGGAATTACCTAAGTTGTTCTTGCCAACATTTGTAATAAAAATCTCACATTCTTTTATTTCCTTTTTGCTCAACTGCAGAAACCACATCTGTGTATTTTGCTTGTAATATTTAATTTTGTAAAAAATTAACTTCTGCTCCACATTTTAAATTACTCTTTAAGTTGATATTTATTTATCATGGTTAGAAATTCATTAGAGAAGTCAGGAATAGTGATGCATCCCTTAAGAGCCCAGAAGGTTACTTTTTACCACCCACACAGATCTATAGTAATTATTTCTTACCAAAAACAAAACAAACCAAACAAAAAAAAACCCTGATTAAACTCACAATTACAGTTTCTTCTTGTATAACCTGTATTCATCCAAGTATACAATACCTCGGTGGTCAGAAGCAAATTTTGCAGATGATGGATAACGATTAAAATAAGACAGAATCAACCTTAATTTCCTTTATATATAAAATGTGGTACTTCATAATTCATTTTCCTGAAGCCAGACCATAAAAAGTGAGGCCAATGTTTAATTGAAATGGAAAATGTCCTCCTCTTTAATCTGTTGCTCCAGGTATACGTAATTATTCATTATTAGAATAAGAAGTCATTGTAAATTAAAGAACAGGTGACATGACAAAAGAGGAGAGGAAGTCTATGGTTTATAGAGTTCAGCGGCTGTACATGCTTATGACAGGATTGCAATTTGGTTTTCTTAGCAATCTTTAGGGAAAAGAACCTTTAAATTAGTGACATTACAACATAACTACAAATGTCATAGGTGAGAAACTTACAGCCGTTGGTTAGTACCTTCTGAGGCAAGTAATGCCTGATGATGGAAATTTCAGTCTGTCTATTTAAATTTTTGTTAACATTAATATTATTGACTTACTCTATATCCCAATGCAACTAATTTTGTTCTGATTGCTGTAAACAGCATAGTGGCATTTCCTGATTTTTTGGCATGAGTTGAAGGTGAGAATTTTTGAGCAATTACCTCAATGAAATGGTGGTCAGAGAGCAATAAGGGGGAAAAAAAGTAAATAGCTCACTTCCCTGTCCCTTTACTGAGTGAAGTGGGTCAGAAATAGATGTTGGCAGGTATCAGCCATAAAGCATCCAAGAACTGCTCCTGTCAGTATTCAAATGGTAGAGTTTGCTGCTAGTAGAATCTGAATAATTTCAGATTGTAATTCTGTGTAATTTCGGCAGAATAAAGCTAAGGTATTTGTAAAAAAGTATTTTTTTTCTTAGTGTCATATTATTTGAAGCTAAAAAAACCTGCAGATAAATGTATTACTTGAATATCAATACAGTTCTGCCTTGGTATTTCATAGTTCCCAAATAGTAATGTTCCAGTTAGCCAAGTAGATTTGACTTTGACTATTATTAATTTGGAGAAGGGGAGCTGGTTGTTTTTTACCCTGGGACCATAATTTCTTTCTGGTTTTTGTTTGTTAGTTGTTTTTTGTTTGGTTGGTTGGTTGGGTTTTTTTGTTGGTTTGGTTTTTGGGTTTTTTTAAGAATTGATAGATTGCTGGGTTTTCCTTTTTGTTACAGAGCATGAAATGAACCTGGCAAAGGAGTTACTGCCTCAATAAATATGAACAGCCATTTTCAAGATGTGCCTGAGCATAGTAATGGGTCTCATCTCAAAGCATGTGGTTTAGCTAATGAGAGAATTGACTTCAGATTGTTCCATAAATTGTATTCTAGTGTAGTCAGAAGTGTATAAACTGATTTACTGCAAGAGAAATCTCTTCTGCTTCAGGAACCTCTAGAGATGGTAGGCTGTAAAATTCCAGTCCCCTTTTCACGAGGTTCAAAGGGGAGCTGTAGCTGGAAATATCAGCCTACACTAGCCTGGCCATACTGTGAGGAAGAAAGAGCTGTTTGATCATGTAGTCTCTTCTCTGCACCCTTATCCTTCACCGTATTTCATGATGTGGGGGACTTAAGAATGCTTACAAATTTTTTTATCAGTCTGATATTATACATGTCCGTCAATAGAATTTCAACCATGTACTCAAGAGACTAAAACTTTACATCGTGTCAAAACCTGCTTTCTGAGATAAAAAATCAACACAAGTTGAAAGATTTCTTACCTGCATTCCTGTTTCTCTCATACAAGTTTTATACTCTTTACACAAGTCTTAGTGTATATTTCTCATCAGAGGAAAAAATATCTCAGAATCCTTGCTAAACTAAGAAGTTAAGAATTGCAGATGAAAGTTGACCTTTACTGACTTATTTATTTGTATAGGGATTTATTCAGAATCACATTTCTCTGAATTTAGAGGCCCCTTGGGTTAGCTCAGCTAGTCTGGTTCATTAAGCAAAAGTGTTACTTTCTTCAACAGAATTTCAGATGATCCTAACTTTAGGTTAACCAAGGTATGTATGTTTGGAGTGTATTTGCCATAGGCTTCTCCAATAAGCAATGAAAACAAATAAGCCTCTCTAGAAAGCAGTTCCTATCTCCAGTCACAGGAATCAACCTCAGGATGTTGCTGTCTTTCTTTACTGACTGTAGAGGAGAAAATAACTCTTAGAAGTAATATTTTCTTCCTTTGAATTCTTTGGCTATGTGCTCAACATTAGGTGGTAAAAATCCAGTCTGTCAATATTAATATGCAATATAGTATTTTGAAACTATTAAGTTAGAGATTGTTAGGATTTTATCACGTATTCTTCCATTTAGCTACTCCCTCTTAATTAAATACCTTATTGTTATTTAATGTATTATTTTAATGACATTTTATTCAGCATTTATCAGTTAGTCATTGTGGAAGTTATTTCTGAAAGAAGAACAGACCAAGTTAATGATTTTCTGTAGAAATCAGCTGGTTTAAAGGAAACAAATATATAATTTTAATGCAGCTCAGTGTTCTGATGTACTTGCAGAGTGGACTCTAAAAAAAATAGATCATCGAATAAGTTTGAATAGAAGTAGTCCAGTTTTACTTTAATGGAAGTATTTCTGAAAATGCTTTGAAATCCTCAGTTTTGTAAATGGTAAATTAATTAATCAGAGTATTTATATGAGGAATCTGCTGTTAGTTGGTCAGCAGCTGAAGAATTTTATTTTCTAATAAAGGATCTAAATACTAGGCTAACTAGTCAGGCATACAATTATCCAATTAAAATACAGAATCTGATTCTGGTGTGCAAATACTATTGAATAATGAAGACATTAACAGAAATAGAAATTGATCAGCATTAGAAAAACATACTGAATCTCATAACCTGTACTACTTGCAATGATATTTCATTAGATATAATGATTAGGGTTATGACATAGAGTGCCTATGTGGTTGTAGCTATTAAACTTCTTTAGTAATAAATTTTCTGGTTTCGTCATGGTCTGTGTCCCGCATTCTCCTTGTTGCTCCCCAACATCCCAGATAATGCAAAGATTAATTAGTTACTTAAGCTGCCTTTTTTGTGTGTGTGCGTGTGTGTGAAAATTCTTGTTGACTCAACCAAATTTAGATAGCCTATTAACTAAGAGCTCAGTAACTTCTAATCAACAGTATAGATATAAACACATATACCCATGTTGGATCAACAGCTGCAGGAAAGTTTTAGAAATGGATCAAGCTCAAGACAGGAGTCTATGCAGTACTACTGTAGTACCCCACTTGTTGATCACATTGGAAGTGCTTTGATTTTATTCATCTTTTTACGTCTGACTTTTGGTGTGTTCATGGATAACATTCTGCAATTAGCACAGAGGTCTTTGTAGTACTTACGTTAAAAGCATAACATTAGCTTGAGTGTTAAATAACCTGAGAATACAGTTTGTGTCTGTACAACTTAAGAACGGGTATTGCTGGAAAGGTCTTTAAAACACAGCTTTAAAGAGTTATATAAAAAGTTATGTAAGTACATAAAAGGAAAGATAGGTTTGGTTGGCAAAAGGAGTCATGAGCAACAGGAACTGGAAACATGAATAAGGTATGAATAATGTACCTATTGAAGTTGCTTTTTTGGTACCTTTTTTGATATCCCATAATCAGCCACAGCATGTGCTTGGACTAACTCAGTTTTCTCAAGGCAAATGCAATATATGAATCCTGGGCTCCATTACTCTAGCTTATCAATGCTTGAGATGGTTTTCTTCTGTAAATCCATGTTGTATGAGCGCTTGAATATTGTACCTTTTGCTGCACATGCTGGACACCTGTGTGTTCTTCGTGGGCTGCCCGGGGTACCTACAGCAGTGCAACCTCTCTCTGGCAGAGTCAAGTCCCTGAAACCTCCATGTCATCCTCTCTTCTGTGGTTCGTGTATCTCATTTTGGCTTGGGCATTTGGCACTGGTATGCCACTCTCTCAAAAAACAATGGTCTTCATGCAGATGGGATGGCCTTGGCAGTGCAATATGCTCTCCCCACCCCAACCCAGAGTTGACTGGCAACCATGTCCTGGAAAACTGGCATATTACCTTGCAAGGGGCATATTGCCATCCATAGACCATCAGGAACCTCGGCAGCAAAATGATCACAAATGAATATCAGCTGTTAACGTTCAAGAACTGATTCCAAGTCATTGGGGTTGGCTAGAAACATGAAGTCTTTATTCTCTAAAATGCAGAAGTCTATCACATACAGCCTCCTGTCTTTCACATAAATAAGTCTAGATTGAAGAATAATTCTTCATGCAGTATTTACAGCATAGATATCTGTGCTCTTTCATGAATAGATAGAGCTATGCACTTTTCAGGAATATTTTGAATTGAAAAAGCAGAAAATATGTTAGATATGTTTGGCTTTGATTTCTTATCTTACCCGTGCTTCTGAGAAGCAGTCTGTGGTCAGTAGTGAACTAGACTGTTATCAGACTTAATAAACAAATGTTTCATACCACTGTCTTTTCAGAATAAAAGATAGGAAAGAAGTGAATTTTCTGAGTCTTGCCCATAGTCATGAGTGCAGACCATACCTTCTTAATCAGGAAATCAGATAATGCAATAAAATACTGCAATAAAAAGCATGTCAGGCAAACTTAGCTGTGATTTTAAAGTGCAATTTTGATCAGAAGAATATGTCTAGAGCCTGTTTGTTTTTCTTCACAGATTTGTTTATCGTATTTAGTTCATTTTAACAGATTTCTTATTTTTATATATATATATATATATATATATATATATATGAAACTCAGAATTAGTAAACCTGAATGTTAAAATAGGCTCAGTTTGGCACTTATGAAGATTCACTGAGCCAGGGTCTCTACATAGTTCTGTTTTGTCTCCAGCTGGATGAGCCATGAGTAATGAGGAGCAGAATGCTGGACTGAACAGTTGTGGAGACCTAGAAGCAAGAAAAAGAATTGAGTTCATTCTCCCATAATTCTATTAATTCTGTGCCGTTTACAGTGCTAACAAGAGTGAAAAATACTGGTCTTTGATTTTTCTTAGCAGACAAATATGATACTGGAGCATGTAGCTGGCTAGAATGTTAATAACATGATGACATTTTTGCATACTGTACTCTCAGACTGGAAATGAATTTTGATTTATCACACAGTTTTTGGGACAATTTTATTTGACCTTTTCTAAATACTACTTCCATTTATCCCTGGGCAGCTGACAAAGTCTCTTTTCCTTGTGACATGGTATTTGTTAGTGATTATGAAAGTCAAAGTTGGTTTTAAATTACTGGCCTCACACATTTATTTATATTATGAAAAATTTGGTCATCCTTAGCCTTCTTAAGCAGACTAATGAACTGGCCCCCCCCACCCCCTCCAATTCATTCTAATATTGTTGGAACGTTGTAATGGCCTCTCTTGCACTTTTCCCAGGTACTTTTAGCCAGTCAGCCCCAGCTACATGCATGAGACAAAGGGAGAGGGGACTGAACCCTGGCTTCAAGGTTAAGTAGCACAGACACATTTGCATGCCTCTGTCACCATGTAAAGCAAACTGCGCCTTCCACATGCGTGTACAAACTAAATTTCTTTTGTCTAAATGAGATGTGTAAGCTTGCATCCTGGAAAAAATGGAGAATGTTACATGCTGGTTTTCAGCACCTCTCCCTCCTTCCTCAGGAAAGTGTGTTATCATGATCATCGTGTCTAGTTTTGCTTGGGCTCCAAGTTGCAATTGCCAGCAGAGTAGTGGTACATAATAAGCTGGCTGCCAAACGGGCTGAGAAAACTCACAGCAGGGTGGGAAAGTACACAGGAACCCCACGTGGAAGGATGTATCTGAAACACGGCTCTCGTCCAGCTGCTCTGAGGATCTGTGGAGCACAGTCCCTCCAGCTGCAGGTCTCTTACAAACACAGTGCAAACAGTATGAAGTCTTTGGGCATTCCAGCAAGTGACAAAATTTTTAAAAGGGAAAGAATATGCTGTCAGCGCTTTGCTCGCAGCCCCATTGTAAGGTTATGAGAATTCAGCCGCAAAAACTGTAGAAGTGACATTTTTTTGAAAATAACTGGATTGTCAGTAGATGGAGGTGTCCAAGTTTATGCCCCTTTCTTTTAGAAAGTCAGCTCGTATTACTAAGCTGACAAGGTGAACTCGCTGTGAAAATTATCGTTCACTGTTTGACAAGTTTTCCAGGCCTTTATTTCAGGGAGTGGAGATGGTGCTAATTGCAGGGAGGAGGCTGTGCACCCGAGATTGTATGGGAGTGATATTATTGTGTGTGGGTACCTATTCCGCATACTAATGCGAAGGTTAAACTTTCTCTGCTCTCATTGTGAAAAAACCGTGTCTGTCTGGAAAACTGAGCTGCTCCACCAAGAGAGGCATCATGCCTGTGAATAATTCTGGCAACATTTTAAAGTGAATTAGACTTTGACTTTATGGTGTTTTCCACACTGTCCTCACACACACAGGATTGTAGGTGTCAATTATTTTATCTTTTAAAGAGAGAGATGAAGTTTTTCTGTACATTTCTTGATCCACTGCGTAGATGGGAGTGCTGTTACCATGAGTTTTCAAGACCTCTAAGGCTGACTAACTGCACATAAAATAGTAATATGAGAGAGCATCCTGTTAAGAACAAAGAAACTATAAAATGATCCAGATACAGCTGCGTCTCAGAATTACTTCATATGCTGGCTGTTAAGCATCTTGCAAATGCTGTTGACTCCTCTTGAATGCAGTTCTTGTTAGCTGTACACTAATCCTATTTGTATGCAGCGGGTATGTAAATTTCTTTTTAGAAGGGTTTTTTTCCCTGGCAAATTGGACTGGTATACAAGAGATCTTGATGATGTTATGATTCATAGGAGGAACCAATATATTGCACACAGAGAGGCATGACAATCAGTGCAAAACCGTATTATGGATCTCAGGTGGATGTCTGACACCCTCTTATAGCTTAAAAGAAACAGAAAAATCTCTTAATATACTTTTTCTCTGAATATAGAATTCAAAAGGATCTTTTATTGCTCTACCCAATGAGCACTCCAAGTTTTTTTGTATTTGCTGTTCTGTTACTGTTTGTAACAAATCTCTGTATGTTGACTTTGTACATTAGTTCTGACCTGGCAGAAGACCTAAAAACATACTCAGCTTAATTTTGATTCAAAACTTGGAACATCACTCAAGTACTTTCCTAAATCATAGAATCATAGAATGTCCTGGGTTGGAAGGGATCCACAAGGATCATCGAGTCCAGCTCCTGTCCCTGCACAGGACAATCCCACAGGTCACACCATGTGTCTGAGGGCTTGTCCAGTCTCTTCTTGAACACTGTCAGGCTTGGGGCCGTGACACCTCCCTGGGGAGCCTGTTCCAGTGCTCCACCACCCTCTGGGGGAAGAACCTTTTCCTCATGTCCAACCTAAACCTCCCCTGGCACATCTTCCTGACATTCCCTCAGGTCCTATGAGCTCCACAAATAAAATGTAATATATATATTGACTTTGCAGAAATATCTTTTTCTCCTTGTAAAGTGAATAAGTTTAGTTAATGCTTTCACACAGTGATTTTGGAGTGTTTAGCTACTATTCAGCAGAAAACACATAGAAAGAATATGTATTTTTTTTACAACCAGTGATTCATGGCTTCTAGTACACCAGTGCAAGATGACATCCTTATCAGAATTAATGTTAAATAATTACTGCCTAGAGAGTACTGTCATGCTAATTGTTATGGCAGTATTAGTAGGGATTAAAGATAAAATTTATCTCATTTAATTTTTTAAAAGAAAAAAAGATTGCTAAATCTAAATCTTTCCTATTATTAATAAAAACAATGGTTCTTTGTGAGGCAAATATGCTCAAGAATTGGGACTGATACAATATTTACAATAAACTGATTGAAAAAAATAGTTGATTGCATTATGTAGACTGATGTTTTGGTAAAAATGAAATTATTCTATTTTTTGAGAGAAGCCTGAATCTCTCTAAGACAAGTTGTTATTCTTTCATTGCAGTCACTAAATTAAGATTCACTTTTGCATTTTGCATAGATGCCATCAAGGCTAAGAGTTGTAAAAACAGCTAGAGATTCATGCAGTTCAGTCTGAGACACCAATGAAGTGGGATTCCCTGAATTCTGAAACTGCTCTACAGTTTCTAAAAATTTGGGCTCTGAAATATTCATTGTCTGGACATCTAGATCCTCTGGTTCTTTTTCATAATCTTAGCTTAATGTTTAATAAAAAGCAGACACCTCAGAAATTGCTCTAAATTACTAGCTGGAGACAGAGGTGATTATTTCCTAGAATGGGTAAATCTTACTTCAGGAAACCCCAGGCTATCTAGAGTACAGACAAGCCTGGACTTCTGGGCTGTATTGGTTTCACTAGGCTTTGTGAGCTGACCTGATAGTTAAAAACATTGAATTATTATTGGTTAATTATGAATTGTCGTATCTGTAAAAATCTGGCTTGTGGCTTTAGAAAAACAGAGTCAGATCTCTGTACAATAGAAGGTTTATGACTACCATAGTTATAGTGACAGAAACATGGCTTTTAAAATGACTATCTGTAAAATACAGGAAAAAATAAAGAAGGAACATAGGGGACTCCTTTGAAATATATGAAAAGTGCAGAAATAGGTATTTTATTTCTAAAGAATAGCAGATGCCAACTTCCTGACTCAAAAAGGTTGCACTGCATGAAAAAGGACTGAGTATTGGCAAATAAATATGAATTGATCAGAAAATGAAAAGATAAAATAATTCAGATTCAAGTGGTGCAACTGGGTTGTATTTAGTTCAGGCTGAAAAAGACTGGCCACAACCTATTTTAAATTGAGAAATTGTTTCCAGTGTCCATATGTCAACAGCCCAAGAAAGATATTGAAACAGCAATGAAGACTCAGAGAAATGTCATAACAATATTTGGAAGTAATTAAATACTTCATAGGAAGAGACTGAAGGAGTTAAGACTAATTCTTTAAGAAAAAAAAAAATAAAGATGTGTAAAAAGGGATTAATCATGGCTTTTACACACATATGTGTGGACCAGCCATTTGATGATCGAAGAGGCTTGCTTTTAATTGATTAAGATACATGAAGATCCTCTGGCTGGAAGCTGAAACTAGGCAAATTCAGGCTCTATTCAGTACACAGATTTTTAATTGTGAGGGTAATTATCCATAGAAACAGCTATTCAAAGGTTATGATGGCCTCCCTAGCACTTGAAATTGTGAATATTAAATTGGGTATTTTTTGAAATAGCTTTTTCAAAAAAGCTCTGCTGTGTTTTCAACCTGGTTATTTGACTTGGAGTAGGAATTCATTCCAAGAAGACTTATTGGCTGTGTTTTGCTAGTCTTTAAAACAGATGACTGCAATGGCCCTTTCTGGATTTAAAACTCTTATCAATAAAAAAGGAAAGAAGTGAACAGAACTACTTTAATAAGCCGATGTGAAAACTTAGCCTGATCACACTCATTTACTAAATATTATGGCTGTACTTTGAGCACCTAGGTAAGACAGCATGGAATAGCTTTACTGCGGGAGACTTCTCTTGAAGTAATTTTTGTAGTATTTTGATCCTATGTTCAAGGGAACCGAAAGACCCCCACAGAATAATTTAACAGTCTGTAATTTAGCAGAAGGTATGTTACCTAAATGTGGTGCCTGATATTATCATCATTATTAATGCTACTATTACTACTACTAATAATAATACTAATAATAATCTGTAATTTTAGAATATGTATAAGCCCTAAGTCTTAGATTACAGACCCCATGTGCTGGGTGCTACACAAATGCAGATTTTCCTTGCACAAACTGTGTGTGAAGGAACAAACCTCCATCTTGCTTTGTCTGCAAAACCATACCAGGACAAACCACGTCTCTGCAAAGCAAAGCCCCTGCCTCATATTGTTTCTAATTCAGGGGGGTGGTTTCCCATCCAGGCTAAGTGGGTTTGATCAGTTGTGTCCAGGGCCCATGAAAGAGAAAATCTCTTCTTACCGCTTTTAATAACTAAACCTTTTCAACAGTTTAGTCCAACAGGAAATGTCTTTATTCAAATTCCTCCCCCCCTTAAAGGGCACAAGTTAATAACCTTTCTTTGGAAAAAAATCACCTCACTACTTTAAAAACCCCTGTGTTATCTAGTGAGGTACACATATTTCTTGTTCAGTGAGTCAGTTCTCACAATGTTAGGTACACAAACTGCATGTTGAATTTAAAAAGGTAAAACGACTAGGGCGTGAACTGGCCTAGGAAGATGTCTCCATGCAGTGCAGATTAGTTTAATAGATATTTAAAATATGCATTTAGAATTGGGGACTGGGCAAACATGGATATTTGAATCAGAGGAACAATTTGTTATTTATGAATGTCAGATTACATAAATAATTCTAATATCTTTTATGACACCAAGGTTTAAATAAAAATCAACCTAAATGTATGCCCAGAAGTCCTCATGAGCATTTAAATAAGTGGCGTCATCCTTGGTACTTCAAAAAATCAGGTCACTTATTCCAGCACCAATAATGATATAGTAGATTTGAATGAGTCATTCGTTATTAAAAACCTTGCATAGGATATTAAAATTACTTATGTAAATGGCATTTGCAAATACATCTGGATATTAAAGCAATGTAATCCATACGGTAATGTGTGATCTTGTATCATGTTGAACATCTTGTTGCATTTGCTTCTGAGTAGGAAGCATGTAAAATTCCCAGTCTTTCCTTATCCTTTTTAGCACAAAAGGTATATCATAATAAACAATGATTGTATTTGGATTGTTTGTTGGGAAGCAGAAGGATTTTTCTTGTGTTGAAAGCACGAGCAAGACAGAGACAAGGCTCTGTGGGAGACTGCAGATACTGAGTTATCATACATTGGAAATAATAATCACTTGAGTGCAGGCTTCTATAAAGCTTTTGTGAATGCTCTAGGTGCAACACAAAACAGCATTTTCAGTCCTCTGCTCATTATAAAACGGAAGAAAAGGTTGAAGTTATTGAAAAAAGCGCAATTGGCTTCATAACAGTTACTCTTCGATGCATTTAAAAGCCAAACGTTTGAAATGTCATTAAATATTAGCAAAGTAAAAATTCAGCTGTGCCTTACAGGGCTTTCGTTAAGTAATCCAAAGAGAAACAAGATAAGAAAAAAAAATGCAAATAGATAACTATGTTTAAGTAATCAGATAACATAATTTCAGAAACATTCATAATTTTTATGTATTTATTTATTTTCTTTTGCATCTGTAAGTTTGAAAATTAGTGCTACTGAAATAAATGCTAATGCAGGATACATTGCTAAGGGAAGAGACACTGGCTGATTTGATGTAAATCTCTCTGAGCATCCAGCTCTTTGCCGTAAAGCTTACAATTTTGACCTGTACTATTCACAAAGCCTGTGCTATTACATTTGCAAGCTACAGAGGCTCACATTCAACGCTAGTGCCTTAAAAGGCAGAATTATAACATGCTGTCATCTTGTCCACCACAGGAAAAGGAAATGGTATCAGAAAGCCTTTGATACTGCAAAATGGGATTGCACTGGTCCTGGCTGAACCTTCCTGCATATCCTTGGGACCCTTCACTCCCAAGCTGTCTCTGGCCAGGAGCACTGATTTTGTTTCATCATCCTAATACGTGGCCCTGTATACATCCTGCTTCTGAGCAAAGGTTCAGCTGTGGGCTGTGGCCCTACCAGGTGGAAACTCATCCAAAGTCAGCAGGGAGGCAGATGGCTGCAGATTCTCCAGGTTATGGCAACCATTAGTAACTGTTGCTTCTCAGCTCAGACCTGCACAGTTTTCTGATTCCAAATGGCTTCATTTAAGCTTTTGGGTTTAGCCCTTATTCTTGATCACCGAGGCTGCTGCTTATTTCTCAGGAGCAGTGTGGGAACGAAGCCTTTGCACAGCGCTCTGGTGTCAGCCTGGATGCTGCGAAATTAGTTCCCAGCCAGGACAGGAGCTTGACAACCCTCACCCTCTGCTCTGTGCCTGGAAGGTCCTTCTGTTTCAGCAATGGTCTGAGATTAGAGAAGAGGCAATTAGCAATCATCTCCCACGAATGGAAAGGATAGGAAGTACTCTTGCAGACATGTCCTCTTCTCTGTTGGGAAAGGACAGATGAGAGCTGAGACTTTCCACCTACCACGTGCGTCAGAGCTCAACATGGATGACAGGTTTGCTTTGATGACTCCAGAAAACGTGAAATAGATGCTTTAGAGCTTAGCAATCAAACAGTGTGCACACTTAGTAAATCGGGGTTTAAGCCTAAACTATGGCCCACTGTAAATATACTATACTGTGGCAAATACTATAAAACTATATATATATGAATAGTTATCTAAATTATAACACTGCGACAGTCAGATAACCTTTAGTTCTCAACCAGAGCTTTTCTGTCTCCTAATATTATTTTCTTTTTTTATTGTTACCCTCCCATCCTTCACATATTTTCTTTTTCTTATATGAGCTTGATTGGACATGGCATCCTTTAAGTATTCCCTTTTCCTTACCCATTTAATCAGCTACACCTCCAGCCTTATCTCCAGGTCTATTTTTTTTTAGGAGTTGTGTGCATCTGTTATTTTCTCTGCCACTGGATTCTTCTCTCTCAACCCTGAATGCAAGCCCTCCGTTTGCAACTGAAGAGTATTTTGGAAAGTAGCTTTCACACTGTGAATAAGATATCTTACAAGAATTATTTTTCCAAGTTAATGTCCTTTGACAGTGGGATTATTTTATATTCCTGGAGTGCTTCCTTGCCCACCCCCCTGGTTCCTTTCTACTATGATACCATCCCTCTTTAATTAAGATTTTGTTCCCTCTATCCTGTTTGTTTCCTTCCATGTGGTAATGGATCATTATTACATTTATCCAAATAAATATCACGGTGGCCTGTGTGACAGGTAGGACATCCTAAAGTCAGTAACAGATTCTATTATTTCTGTTCTTCCACTGTCTATATCATTGGCGTCGACCTTAAATCAATGTTTCACCATTCACACTGTGAGCTATGAATAGTGTTCTTTTCCTATTATCTACATATACTTTCACTTTGAGAAGTCTGACTATTTTAATTCCTTTCTTATGGACTTCTCAAGAATTACCTTACTGTCAAGTGCTGGATTCTGCTCTTACAGAAACACTAGAAATCACTTCAGAGTTCAAATCAGTATTATTCTGTGCTCCAGGTGCATTCTCCTCATGGTATATAGATTGTCAATGTGTTGGTAAAGAAATCAGAAGCAATTCCTATTATCCATAGATATACTGTGAACTTAGCTTCTTTGAATTTCATCTGATCAATTGGCAATAGGTTCTCTTTCCAGAAAACTAGTCTTTTTGTCCTCTCTGATAATTTTATAAAAGTGTTTTGAGAGGGGCTATTCTTCATGGTTTTCCTGTGTTGAAAACTACTGTGCTATTTACAGGTTTCTTTCTAGTGCTTTTTATAAGGTTAACAAAACTGGAGCTACTACATTTCAGTCAGAAGAATAGTGAAGATAATTTTTCTTAACTTCAACATAAAACTATTTTTACAGTATCAGTGTGAAACACTTTTGTTCTCACTTTATCATTTTGTGCCTTTCTTTGCTGGGAGAAAAGTCAAGTAACGGAGTGTTGCCATCCTGTTATTCCTTCCTCCTACAAAACATCTATTTCTGCTGTAGGTGGCAGTTAACATTGTTTGTCCCACTTTATCTCGATTAAAGCAGTGGGAGGAAATCATGTGTCTTGGGGAGCTGCTGTGTATATAGCTTATTTCTCTATTAGGCTAGTGAGTGGATTGCACTTAAAGTTATAACATGCTTTCTTTCCTCCACTTGAAGGTCAATGGGACTGCCAGACTGTTAGATAATGTTTTTGTGCACTACCCTCATGCAGGTCAAAATCCCACTTTTCAGAATGGAAGAAAATCAGAAGCAAATTGAGACTGCTTGTCTTTTTTTTTTTGTCTGTCTTTTTGATGAACAGTAAATTATTGTAGTAAAATTCTACCATTCTTAGTTAAATTATTAGGGCTACTTGTAAAGCAGATTCCCTGGACAGGGATGGCAGAATGTGAAATGTTATCTACAGAATGGGAAATAGAATCACAGAAGTACATCGTGGTCACCATGGCTCCATTAAAGCAAACTTTCTAGTAAGCAATAATAGATACACAATGAAATTATGAAAGGAGCTTACTCAGATAAATGGTCAGAGGGGGGAATACCTCTCCTGTGAGGACAGGCTGAGAGAGTTGGGGTTGTTCAGCCTGGAGAAGAGAAGGCTCCGGGGAGACCTTATTGCGGCCTTTCAGTACTTAAAGGGGGCCTGTAAGAAAGATGGAGACAGACTTTTTAGCAGGGCCTGTTGAAATAGGACAAGGAGTAATGGTTTTAAACTAAAAGAGGGGAAATTCAAGCTAGAGATAAGGAAGAAATTTTTTACACTGAGGGTGGTGAAACACTGGCCCAGGTTGCCCAGAGAGGTGGTAGATGCCCCATCCCTGGAGACATTCCAGGCCAGGCTGGACGGGGCTCTGAGCAACCTGATCTAGTTGAAGATGTCCCTGCTCAGTGCAGGGGGGTTGGGCTAGATGACCTTTGGAGGTCCCTTCCAACCCAAACTATTCTGTAATTCTAGGATATAAAATGAGAAGCCAAAACAGTAATTTCCTAACATTTCCAAACAGATCAAAACCTAACTTGCTAGAAATCACAAATATTAGCCACTTTTCAAATTTTATAAGTCACTTAAATAAGAGAACAAACATGTTTTTCTGTTCAGTAAAGAGTAAGGAAACAAAAAAATAGTTTCTCCTCCTCTATTTGGAGGGCAAAGTTAGAGTTGAAAGTCTGTTTTGCATCTTTTATTAACATAACTACTGAAATATCAATGTCAGATGGCACTGAAGATATCCTCGAAAAATAAGGTGTTAATTTCTTATTGCCTACAGATTATAAGGTATCTTAAACACATATATAAAAATCATTGAATTTATACTTCAATCTCCTAATTAGATGTTTATATAAAATTATTACAGCCCATTATTATAAGAATTTTCCCTTATTAATTTTTCTCAATTAAACAATTTTTGTTTCATATCCTTTTTTAGTGAATTACACCTTCAAAAACAGATATATGCTAAGGTTAGGAAATTAAGAAAATACCTGTAAAAATAATATAACTAAATTACAAACAGACAAAGCACCACTTTTCCAACTTTGGTGTCTCAAGTTAGGAGGAAAATAAAAGCAGTCTTGTAAGACAAAGTAAATGTGACTTGGTTTTCAGAGAAATTGAAAAATTGTCACCTCTGATGATCATATAAGCTGACAGGACTCAGCATTTTTGAAAAGCGGGACATACTTATTTAGGAATACAAGTACAAATTTAGTGTCTGCCTTTCTCCACCTAAGGACATGGTGCAGCCAAAGAGTGACTCATGGAGTATCATTGAAGTTTCCCATTTGTTCTTATGCATTTGTGACTGTACCATTCTTCCTCCTGTAGAAAGTTAACTTTGACATTTTAGGGTTCTGACCATGGGAACAGCAGAGCAGGTCTTTGGTTCTTGAGCTCAGTGGTTATTTTAAAGCTAGATCTATATTCAGTGGGCAGATAAACTCACCTACCATGGCACCTGGGACATAGTGAGTGGTCATCAGGGTCGCTCATCAGTTCAAGAGTACAGTGAAATCTTGCTGGGGCAATCTCTGCCTCTTTCTGTTTCTGTGGAGAGGAATAAAGTGGAATAGAAAGGGAGAGGGAGGGCCTCCACTGTTTCACAGTGAGACACGGCAATTTCAGTATGGAAGCTCCCATAGTGCAGAGGTAGCCTCGATGTCATAGAGTCATAGAACCATAAATGGTTTGGGTTGGAAGGGACCTTAAAAGATCAACTAGTCCAACCCCCCTGCCACGGGCAGGGACTCTTTCCACTAGACCTGGTTGCTCAAAGCCCCGTCCAACCTGGCCTTGGACACATCCCGCGATGGGGCACCCACAGCTTCTTTGGGCAGCCTGTTCCAGCACCTCACCACATACACAGTATAGATTTTTTCCTAATATCTAGTCTAAATCTACCCTCTTTCACTTTAAAAGTGTTACCCCTTGTCATAGAGCTACACTATGTCATAAAGACTCCCTCAGCGTTTTTCCTACAGGCCTCCTTTAAGTAGTGGAAGGCTGCTATAAAGTCTCCCCAGAACTTTCTCATCTCCACGCTAAACAATTCCAACTGTTTCAGCCTGTCCTCATATAGGAGGTGCTCCAGCCCTCTGATCATTTTTGTGGCCTCTTCTGGACTCATTTGGACAAGTCCATGTCCTTCTTATGCTGCAGACCCCAGAGCTGAACACAGTACTCCAGGTGGGGTCTCACAAGAGTGGAGTAGAGGTGCGGAATCACCTCCCTCAACCTGCTGGTCACACTTCTTTTGTTGCAGCTCAAGATGTGACTGGCTTTCTGGGCTGCTAGCGCATGTTGCCAGCTCATATTCATTTTTTCATCCACCAGTACCCCCAAGTCCTTCTCCTCAGGGCTGTTCTCAACCTGCTCATCACCCAACCTGTATCCATGTCTGGTATTGCCTCAACTCATGTGCAGAACTTTACACTTGGCCTTTTTGAACTTCATCAGGTTCGCACAAGTCCACCTCTCCAGTCTGCCAAGATCCCTCTGGATGGCATCTCTTCCCTCTAGAGTGTCAGCCACACCATTCAGTTTCCGTAGAAGGTCTTGAACCTGGTTTTCTCCTATGGTGGGCAGTACTTCATTCTCCCAGTCCCTGCCTTTGGATTGTGTGAATTGGATGGTGTGGCTAGAGCCCTTGCTGGTGAAGATCAAGGAAAAAATACTATTGAGTCCACATTGCTAATGTCCACAGTGAACATTAAAAAACTCTAGAGATATTTTATTTTAGCATGTGTGTATTGTCCTTCATATATCTACTGACTGAATGTCAAACTTCTGCAATCTGGTGGGAGGGAACTCATTCACCAACGTCTAAATAATTTTTCACAAATTTTAGCTGAAATAATGTGTTGATTGGATCCTGTGTTATGACATCTGGAACACTAGCCCCAGCTGTCTTTGGAACCACTGTTCATGTGGCATCAAAATTAAGCAAAGCAAGCTCACTCATTTACATATTTTGCATATTTATAAAAAGACCATTTTTTCTGTATCAGTAAAAATCTGGGTGCAGAGAAAGATCAGCTTAGCTCCATTGATTTTAAAGGACTTGACACCAGCTGAGATTTTGGCCTGCTGTGTTTAGCTGTGATTTACATTGAGTCACATAAAGCCAGGAAACATGATGTGACAAATTCATAGAAGTGTTTTAAATCTTCTCTTGAGAAGCTTCTGCACAACAGTACTAATTTCAGATCCGTAAAACTTTACAAGCAGAAGAGCTGGAATAAAGAAAAAGCAGCACTGGCCCCATGAAATAAGCCTGAAAATAATTTCTAGCAGAGAGTACTGGATGTAATGAGTAAAAGCTGCCACAGGATCTGAAGTTACACTGCTGTGGCCACCACGTAGGTTGAATGGTACCTCCAAGATACATTTAATAGAATCACAGAAGGTTGTGCCTCATCACCCTCATGGTGAAGTAGTTCTTCCTTCTATGTAATTTCAATCTACCCTCTTTCAGCTTAAAGCCATTACCTCTTGTCCTATCACTACACACCCTTGTAAAAAATCCCTCTCCAGCTTTCTTGCAGGCTCTCTTTAAGTATGGATGACTGCTATAAGGTCTCCCTGGAGCCTTCTCCAGGCTGAACAACACCAACTCTCTCAGCCTGTCTTCAGAGGAGAGGTGTTCCAGCTCTCTGATAATCTTCATGGCCCTCCTCTGGACTTGCTCCGATAGGTCCATGTGCTTCTTACATCGGGGATCCCACAGCTGAGCGCAGCACTCCAGTTGGGGCAGAGTAGAGGGGGAGAATCACTTCCCTCAACCTACTAGTCCATCTTGTTTTGATGCAGCCCGGGATACAATTGGCTTTCTGGGCTGCAAGCACACATTGCTGGCTCATGTTGAGCTTCTCACCAACCAACACCCCCAAGTCATTCTCCTCAGAGCTGCTCTCAATCCATTCTCTGCCCAGCCTGTATTTGTGCTCAAGATTGCCTCAACCCAGGTGCAGGACCTTGCACTTGGCCTTGTTTAACTTACTGAATTTCACATAGGGCCACCTCTCAAGACTGTCAAGGTCTCCTTGGATGGCATCCCTTCCCTCCACTGTGTTGACTGCACCACACAGCTTGGTACTGTTGGCAAACTTGCTGAGGGTGCACTCACTCCCACTGTCCAGGTCATTGATAAAGATGGTAAACAGCTCCAGTCCCAATATTGACCCCTGAGGAATGCCACTCATCACTGGTCTCCACTTGGGCATCAAGCCACTGACCGCAACTCTTTGACTGCAACCTTCCAGCCAATTCTGTATCCACCAAGTGGTCAATCCATCAAACCCACGTCTCTACAATTTAGGGGCAAGGATGTCTTGCAGGACAATGTCGAATACTTTTCACAAGTCCACGTAGGTGATGTCATTTCCTCTTTCCTTATCCACCAACGCTGTAACCCCATCATAGAAGGCCACCAAGCTTGTCAGGCACGATTTGACCTTAGTGAAGCCATGTTGGCTGTCACCAGTCACCTCTCTTTTCCATGTGTCTTAGCATAGTTTCCAGGAGGATCTGCTCGATGATCTTGCCAGGCACAGTGGTGAGACTGACTGGCCTATAGTTTCTCAGCTCTTCCTTTCTTCCCTTTATAAAAATGGAGGTTATGCTTCCCCTTTTCCAGTCAGTGGGAACTTCACTGGACTGCCACAACTTCTCAAATATGATGGATAGTGACTTAGCAACTTCATCCACCAGTTCCCTCAGGACCCGTGGATGCATCTCATTTCTGCTGGAATATTATTTCTTAATTTACTTTTTAGCTTCCCCTGCAGCTGGAAAGTCCCCTCAGTTTTAATGAAAATAAAAACACAGCTGGGTAGGAACATGATCTCCTGGAAAGCAATGAATTCTTCACACTTCATGGAATAGCATAAATAAAGAAAATCCACAGCAGGGTACCAAAGATTACACAGAGGAGTCAGTGACTGTCAGAAATAAAGGAAGGAGCTCCAGCTAAAAACACAAGCTTGGGGAAACATGGTCTCAGGGCAGTTTTTTGTTGGTGTGGGTTTTTTTGGGGGGGTTTTTTGGTGTGTTGTTTTTTTTTTTTTTCTGAGGAACAAGGGGTGGCTCCAAGCATGGTTTCCCAGGGAGGGGATGAGGTGTATCACTGCAGCTGCACTGGCGTGCAGGCTCACGTTGTTCTGGTGACCCGCAAAAGCCAGGACACACCTGCAGCATTTGAGAAGGGATTCAGGTGTGGCAGCTGTTGGTAGCCATATAAATAATAGGCTTTACTGCAGATGTTTTCTTATATATATGTGCGTGTGTGTGTATGTACACTTGCATTATATACAAGCGTGCACACATGTGTCCGTTAGATTGTTTGTATGGTTACCAGATGTTTAGCAGTGTTATGTTAAATAGGTGGAAGTACTGTGTTACTGACACGACTGCTTGATATGTTAATAGATTTAAATATTGTTCTTATAAGAAGACATCATCAACTTAAAATCTCACTTGCATCTCAAAGTACTTATGCTGTTTCAAGGCATACATAAAGTTACAATAACTATAAAGTAATAGAGATTGAAATATTTCACCTGTTCTGTTTATTTAGTGTGATTGACAGCATTTCACATATGGTGGGTTTCCCCAGGTACTCAGTGTCACCTTTGGTTTTAGACATCTTATTGAAAACAAAGAGAAACATCTTTCTCAAGGGGAAGATTTTTCTGCCTTTCTCTCTTTACTACCTGTCCCTGATCCAGAAATATTTTTAAACATGGTTCTAAATGTAACTGTGAAAAAAAGCTGATGAAACTTATATTATTCATATGCTTTAAAAAATAACATTTCTGCAAAGTATATGCTAGATCAGGCCCACTGCCAGGGTAATAAATGCACAGATGTAGTCCTTGAAACTACTTTTAACTCATCTCATGAAACTGATTCAATTTTAATTTGATAATCACCCTCTAATGATGCTTGTTGTACAGTCAGTCCCAGTTAATAGGAATATTCACTTCTTTGCCAGGAAGCGGTTTCATGTAAGATATTTAGTGGATATTTCAGACCTCATGCCAGATATTATGGATACCTGAGAATTTATTATTACCTTCATATATGCAATAGTCCCTTTAATAATATATTTGAAATCTGAAGAAATGTTGCATTCTTTTTCAAATATGTGGAGATATCACAGAAGGAAATAGCATTATCATTACAGGTTTAACAGTGCAGCTTAGACTTCTTCCATTTTTACAGCTGAAAATGAGCCCTGTTCTATGATTATGATATCTTCTTATCCTTTTTATGTGACGGAAGATCATGTTTACATTTTATCCATCATAATGAACTAAAAGTAAGCCTCAGGAAATGCTTGCATTTGCTAGACATGGCCTTTGGTTTACATTAGAAAGAAACCGAGACTTGGGTGCTCCAAGGTTGGATTGCCTTTTATAAGCAGAGCCGTCTCGGCACAGCTGTGTTTGAGATCTGGTTTAAGCATGGTAATGATTAAAAAATGTAGAGGAAAGGAGGCAAGTGATTCTGCGAAGGAAATGGACTGAAGTTTATTTTTTCTTGAAGCAGTATGAGATTTGGGTTTGCTCTATACTTCCACAACAGAACCTTTATTATACTCTCAGGAGTGGTGGTTTTACCATCAACTTCCCACACTCAGTTTTTCAGCAACATTTCTTGTTAGTTTTCATCATCTTTCTTATTTTTAATAGCCCTTTAAAAGAAGGCTGCCAACACTTTCTAGCCATATTTAAAATTGGCAGGTCAAGGAAAAAGAAGAAATAATTTCTTTTAATTTTCCACTAATTTTATCTCTCATATTGAATTTTTGGCTCAGTTTAGACAAAGTCTTCCCCAAATGATGGAATATTGCACTGTTACTTGTAAATGGAGCAATTGCAGTTTGTCGACCGATTAGTTGCAAGTAATTTGTTCAGTAAAATTGTTGGAGGAATGACTGTGGAGTGAATGAGTTGTGTGGAAGGGAGAAGTGGCTGTAATGGGAACGGACTATGAATTACTTTGTTGTGAACAGTTAATCCGTTCAGGAAAAAGAGCAAAGTAGTCTATTTCCTACTTTCTATGTGGTTTATTTCCTTTTTTTTTTTTTTTTTGAGATGTAGTTCAGAGCTCAGAGACTCTTTGCCTTCTTGGCTTTAGTTAATGTATCTATTTTATCTCCATTATTTAAAAAATTGACAAGTCTCCAGAGTTTAGGATAGTTAGGAAGGGGCATGAATTGCTTCTTGGTTTCAGTTTGGCTTCAAAACAATAATAAAAAAGTGCAATGTTTCATTAGTTACATAGCAATCAAAGTACTGTCAGACAAAATAAGAATTTAGTGTTCCAGTATCAACTTACATAATAAAAAAGAAGAAAGAGAAAATGCAGGTTTTATTAATTTGTTATTTAAATGGCGCATCTTAAAAGGCTCTTTGCTTCAGCAGATCCAAAATATAATTTATACGTTATGTTCACTTTATAGCATTAGCCTGCCTAAAGCAATAACACCCAACAGCTGAAGTAAAATGTGTTGTCAAGCAAACAGTGAAAGAGGGAATTAAAGGGAACACCTGTGTCTTGTTATTAGAAATCATATCCATGCTGGACTTGTAATAGCCTGAATAATACAAATTTAGCTAGAAGTAGCAAAGCAGATGGAAACACCTGTATATTGTATGTGGTGACAGTTATTGGATGGTAGTGTATTTGCCCTGATTTCCCCTCACTAAACATTATTTGCATAGTAGTTTTCATCCTTTGCATCTTTAACCCTTGAAAAACTTTGACATCTCGTGAACATAGCATAGTTTTATTAGAAGATTAGTACGGGGAGACAATCTGGTCTTGATACAAATGCACAGGTACGGAAGTAAGTCATGTAAATGTCCATTATAGAAGCACAATGAACATACTGACTAGCATAAGCAGACAATAAAACATTAATATTTCCTTCAATGTACCACTTCCTCACTAAGTGAAACATTCAGAGGAAAAGGTGTTGTGATGCCAGGTACGGCTGAGATAACAAACAACAAATGCAGCCAGAGTGCGACATCATCTTGAGTCAAAGCTTAAGTCAAAGGAGGTTTGCTCTCCCTAACATCAGGTGTCTATGCTGGAGGTACAGAGCATGCAAACCAGCTGTCCCATTCTGGTCAGTGCAGTCAGAGGAATGGGGAAACCATTCAGCTTGGCAGGTGTCAGTATCTATTTTAGTGTGAGCTGAATATCTCTGCAGCCTCCATCAGCTGTATTCACCTCACTTACAGGCACTTCGGCTGTAACACATCTTGAGCCAAGTGTCAGAAACCCAAAGCTGAATCCTACTTTTGTGGTATCCTTACAAACAGATTCAGTTTCTAACATCACAGCATCTGCAGTACATCTGTCACCCAAACTCTGTCTTAACTTTTAAGAGAACTCTGTTAGATGCCACCTGGCCATGGTGGGAAAAGACTTTTTTCTGCTAGAGTCACGCATTTTTGCACATAATGTCTTCTCCAGCCAAGATTTCCTTGGAGAATGGAAAGAAACCCAAGAGCAACAATAAAAACAGATCATACACAATGCATGAAATGTACAGGACCTTAAAATGAAATATATGACTCTTTCTAAGATGAATTTGAGAGAAATTCTGTAAAAGACAATTATTTAAAAGTGTTCCCTATTTATAAAATACTTAAAGGAACCCAGTGCAATAAATCTCTTAGATCCAGATTTTTTTTTCATCCTTTTAAGATGTAGCATTAAATATAATTTCCTTTTTTTCAGCTGGAAGGTGGTGGAGATAGTAGCACGCGGGGAACATTGGGCCTGAATAGCTCTAAGATGCTACAATGGCAGATGCTAAACCAAACCTTGAGGTAGATGAAGTTAATAATACATGGGATGATGAAAAAATATTTCTCTGGGAGTACTTAATGACATGTATTATGTTTTTGAGACATTAAAGTGTTCCAGGAGGATATATTTGGAATGTGACTAAACACGGACTTCTTGCCTCCATAGACAAGCTTCTAAACTGCTGTTCTGCTTCATTCTGTGTCTAATGCTTGCAAAGGAAATGTTGCCTAATGCACCTATCCAGTTGTGGAACTTCCTTCCGACAAAAGAATTTCTTCCTCAGACCATTTATGCAATCCATGATTGCATTCATGCTTCTGAATTCATTTTTGTAATTTTTTGACATAGGTATAATGGCTTTAGATGTTACTGCTCTTTGCATAAATGCAGAATCCAGAATCCTTTTTAAACTCTCCCAGTGTAGTTGTCTCAATGATTTCTTACAGGTGATCTACAGAGGTCCCATTTTGCTTAACTTAATGGATTTGAGTTGCTTTCTGCAGATAGCTGTGGGTGAGCACACTCATTGTTAAAAGATTCTTCTGATGCAAGAAGAAAATTCATTGTAATTGCAGAAACAGTAATTTATTTTACTCTAGCTTTTCCTTTCATTCTGCTGAATGTATTAGTAAGAAAGAGTCATGCACTCTTCTACTCTTCATCCAGCTATGTAGCATGTTATATAGTAAAAAGGAAACATACCACTAATGAAATTACATTTCTTAATGTATTATTCACCAGTCTCCAGGGTTTCAGTACTATTTTGTGTTGCTAAACACTTACTATATTCATTATTTAACATGCAGCAAAAATGCAGATAAACCAGGGAATTTGGGTGGTAGATCAGAAGGCAAAAAATATGAATTAGCCAAGGAGTGTCTTTTCATATCAAATCCTATTATGCTCTACCACCAAATTTTCAGAGGCACTGCAAGCAGCAAATCTCTATTTTAAAAAGTGCCTTGAGGACTAACTTTCCCTAAAATAAAATGAATCTGTTATATTCTCTCCTATTCATCTTCTTCCTCATTTGGAAGGTAACCATGGCTCTGTCCCATGTTTAGTCTCAGAGACCACCTCCCTACTTTTCTGACCTTCCTTACTCTGCATTTCCAAGGCACTAAACACCTTCCTAGATTTCTTAATCTCTGCTTGTAGGTTGCCCACACATATCAATTACAGTTGTGGTCTTGTTCTGTGGCATAATGCTGCCTACTGTACTTCATTGAGAGATTCTGCTTGTTAGCTTTTGTGTACAAATCCTCGGTGGTGACCAATCTCATAAAGCTGATGAAGGCAGGAAAACTATAGAAAATGAAAAAGAACTAAGAGAAGAAATAATAATGCTTTCTCTAATCCAGTGCAGTTTACTGTTGAAAAGGGTAATTTATTATCTTCTGGGGTTTGTACCACTTGTGTATGGCAGAACCCAGGATTCACACCTCACATGCTGCCTAAATGTCTTCTGCAATGACACTGTCCAGTTACCCCTTTCATAAAAACTTGCGGTTTTGTCTAGGTCCTATGCCATTGGTTATGGATGGGCTATGCTCACTTATGGTTTTAATAATCAATCTTTTTACTTCACTTAGGGTATAACACTAGTAAAGCTTCATGATGTGTTGAGACACCCATGGTAGCTCTTGTCCTGGACAATGGTATGGCATTTTTTATTCTGTCAAGATCCAAACCTCTAGGATACTGCTATATGAAATCACTATAAAACCTAACATTCTTTCCACTTGAAAACTCTTTCCACATGAGATGGTCTGGCTGAGGCTGTCATGTTCCTTTGTCTTCAGAAAACCCCAGGGCAGAGTGCCATGCCATTCTTGCATCCTCTTTCCTTCTTTCTGCCTCAGCTTGTCCCACCATCATTTTTTCCTGTTCTGGTTCCTATAGTGCTCTGAATTGTATTTCACTCCTGTGTGTTCCCTTTCCTGACCTTGGTGTGTTTTCTAAAAACCCAGTGGTCATTGACCTGTGTGTCAGAATATTATCTTTCACCTAAAAATAACAAATTTGTAACCTTCATAGTTAATGGAGGGGGAAGGGAAACAACACTAAACCAAAAATTGTAGCCCACCTGAGCCCCAGAGATTCCACATTGCAAAGAGAATGACCTGAAAGCCATCGGTGTATGAAATTTAAAAAGCTGTTGAATAAAAATGAGCCTGGTTTTGGAGGAACAGACTCACGGTGGCTGAAGGCTGAAGGCTGGCAGGGCCGCAGTGTGAGCACCTGCAGCGGAGCCCCTGCTGCGGAGTCAGCATCCTGCCAGCTACTCCCCATGCAGTGGTAGCAGCAGAACCTGCAAATGCTCCACTGGGATTCCTGCTAGGTGAGTGTCAATGTATTTCATTTTGCAGGTGAGCCCCAGAGCAAATTATACTAATAAGGATTCCCAAAATCGGTATTTGGGAAGGACAGCGTTGGAGCATAATGATGGATACTGCAATGGCTATGTTAATACTTAATTAGATAACCTACTTACAGACATCTCTATAGCACTCATTACCAGAGCAGCTGTATTCTGATTATGTCAGCAATCTGAACTTTGTCAAATCATTAACTTATGGCATTAGCAGCTTGGGAAGAGAATCACAACATTAAATGGCTGGCGTTGCTGTTATTGTAATACATGACATGGCACAGTTGCAACTGATGATTAACCATGTGATCAATCCTTATTAAAGTTAATACCTGTATGTTTGTCAACCATGGAGCATTATAGTTTTAAATAAAACGGTGCTTAGAATGTGGTACTCTGACTGAAATGTAATCTGTTGGGAGAAAGCTGTGAGTAGTCTTGCTCTCTTTTGGAAGCCAAGTGCAGTGCATGTATTACTATGTACACTGTGACACAGTTTCATGCTGTACATGAAATAACAGGGCTCCTGTTTGACAACGCCACCTGGAATAGGTGCCAGAAAACATGTGCTTAGCAGTCTGTGAAAGAACTCGCTCAAACCAGGTGGGACTCGTGCTTTCCTGAAAACAACTAAAACATGTCCAGCATTGCTGTAAGTTAGGAAGTCTGGAAGGATGTGGATTGAAAAATACACCTCTTTTCACCCTCTGTCAGCCACTGTGAAGAACTCGTGTTTTGCTGTGCTGACAGATAGCACACCAGCATGTTAGGAATTCTGGTTAGTACCTACCTGCATTGAGTCTGGAGTGTAGCACTCATGTTAGGTAGGGCTGAAATCGGGATTGCGTTTGTTTTTTGACATCAGTTGTGTAGTTATTCAGGAACTCTTTTTTTCCTCACTCACTAGAACTGAATGGCCTCATCTAGGGTTACAGATTGAGTCAGCTTTCTGCTGACATTCCTGGAGTGAAATGCGCTGCTTCTGAAAGGGTGTTAGACTGGCAGGAGCAGAAGCTGAAGTCGTTTGCTTATCCACAAAAAAAGGTTCTGTGAAATCAGTGTCACAACACTTTTGCTAACACATATATCTTGTCATGGTTTTGTTTTGGTTTTTTACACTTGGAAAGCACGATGGCTGAAGTGAATGGAGTTTTTCAGCCTCATGACCCATAACTTGATGGTCATTCAGCTTTGAATCTGCACCAATCTGCACCTGTATTTTTTTGCGTGGAACAAAAGCAGCTGATTCATCAAACTGGGACCCTCAACTCATTTTATGCATGCCCCCAAACAAGACTTCGTCACAAATATAATGGGAGAACTAACATTGTGAAGGCATAAGTCACAACGTTATTTATCACTATCCTGCAGCAGACCCCATGTTTTTCATGTTGTCCTGTTTGTAACCTTTCTAAAAGAAGATTCTGAAAAAGACGACATGATTGTTAGCATATTCCCAATCTATATCCTGATTCAGCTCTTTTTCATTTAATCGTAAATATCTATTCTTTTAATCCAGAAAGAGCTTATCTTTCTTGTCTGCACTCCCCAAAAGATACCAATTCAAAATCACTTTAAGGCAAATACTCTAAGTGACTCAACATGAATAAAGGTATAAAATACCAGTAATCACATTCTCTCTTCCCAGCACTGTGGTCCCCCAGTGAAATGGAAAGAATGGGACATCCCACTAGGTCCTTTATAAAACTGCACTAACATTACAGAATCCCAAAGGCACAGAAAAATGTGATAAAACCATAAGATCAAACCTATGTTTTATCTGTTTATGAAAAACCTATAGGTGCCTGTGACACTCAGGCTTCTATTTCATGCTCCAAAATATTTCTCTGCTTGGAATCTAGCAGACCATCATTTGGACACCTCGATGTCCAGCTGAAGACTTCCTATACGTTTCAGGTTTGCTGAGCTTGTTTTGTGCATGGCTGTGCAAAAGTGGTGTCATTTGTTATTTTTCTATCTGATTTTTTGTTTGGTAATATTTTGGGGTTTTGCAAGTCTGTTTTTTTTGAGTGAGTATTTTGTGAACGTGCTTCAGTTTAAATGAAACAAAGGCACTCACTGATCATTGGATGTTGCAGTACTTGCAATGATGCTGGCAAGTTTTTGTGATTGGGTGGCATAAGCATGCATATTAAAGAAAGTCTTAGTGGACCTGTTCCAATAAAATGTTAATAGAAGACTACTAGTAAGAGCCAATATTGTCTTACTGATTTCAGTAAGATAATGCAAAGATTCTTTGTTTTCTGGATTGAGACTAGAGTGAATTGCTGCATTTGGCATATTGAATGGACTGAGATACATTCTCCATACTTAACATTGTTTTTTTAAAAAGAATTATTAACTCTTTTGTACATTTCTAGGGACTTACCACTTCTAGATGCCCATGCAAACATTTTGGTTTGCCTAAGATATTTTCTAAGAAAAGAAAAAAGGTCAAAACTACCACCCACCAAATTAAATTTGCAGTTTTCATTTAAAAGATACAAAAGGATGATTTTGTTGCTTTTACCACTAAACTAAAAGCTAAGCCCTCCTCTTTCCTATGAAAATCCACTATCTTCCCATGTGAAGTAGGTCACTAAATCCATGAATTGTGACAAAAACTGTTTAAAAAAGGCGGAGGGTGGCAGATAGCCTGAGAACCAGGTTCTTGGTTCCATTCAGCTGCCATAAACACAAAAAGAAAGAATATGGACCCTTAGGCAGTATATCTCTCTGTTTACACTCATAAAACTGAAAGAAGGTTCCTGTTAAGAGTTCATTTTCATTTAAAACCAAATAAAGTCATCTTTTAGCACCACTAGGGACAAAGAATTTTTTTTTTCCAATGTTGTCCAACTCCAGGCTCAGTCCAGAGAATATTTGGTCCATACTCATATTCCCATTAGCAGGATTAAACAAGGTCTTTAAGTTGACAGGTTTAAAATACAATGCTAAATAATTTATTGGTTGTCTTGGTGACAACCAATGGTAAGACAAGGGGTAATGAGTGCAAACTGGAACACAAGAGGTTCCACCTAAATTTGAGAAGAAACTTCTTCTCAGTGAGGGTGCGAGAGCACTGGAACAGGCTGCCCAGGGAGGTTGTAGATTCTCCTTCTCTGGAGACATTCAAAACCTGCCCGGACACATTCCTGTGTAACCTCATCTAGGTGTTCCTGCTCCAGTGGGGGGTTTGGACTAAATGATCTTTCGAGGTCCTTTCCAATCCCTAACATTCTGTGATTCTATGATTCTGTGATTACTTTCAGTCAAAATGGAGAATGCCTGAGGAACTCTTGAGCAGAAAGTTTTGCAGGCACCTTGTCTCACATATATGTTCATCAAAAGATGGCTCTGAGATCAAGGGACACTGTAGAAGTAAGCATCCTAGTTATGTTTGACCATTGATGTGAGGGGTGTGCATGGAAACTCAACACTCTTCACGTTGATCGGCTTCAAATTCACTGTACAGCTATAATAGGAAGAAAGTTCACCACATGTAACCACAGCAACTGATTGCCTTATTTTGTAGTCTTTACTCCGAAGAAGAAAGAAGATGAATCATCTTGGAGTAAAAATGACAGTTGAGGGGGTGATTTCTCTTTAAAGATGCCAAGATAGAAGGAACAGTGTGCCACCCTCACATTGCAACAGGCTTTGTGGGTTTGTTTTCCTTCTAGCACTTGCATTTGTGTTGTTAGTTTGCCATCTATCCCAGGTGCCGCTGCAGAAATGAGCAATTCATGAGTGAAGAAAAAAGTTATCATAAGGAAGATGGCACAGAAATCCAAAAATATGGAATGCAATAAATGGCAAAATATCTTTGTTTACATGCCAAATTCTAGCTAAAGGAACCAACTCCAGCTTGAAAAGGGTCCTGCCAGAATTTCTCTGCAATCAAATAAAAATTCAAACTTTGTCTTGGAGACCCAATGATTTTATTGCCACTCATGTGCATCCTGAGTAAGCCACCAGTGTCTAAACATTTCATACACTGGGCAATTTGTCAGATTCTGAAGATGACACCATAATTCCCATAGCATATTTTTGTACTGAGTAAAGTTTTCTACACTTTATTCAGTACCATGTGTTCTGCATACAAATAGGCTCCAAAATTAGATGCTTCAGTGAAGTGTTTTTCACCTTTTTTGTAAATAACTTAAGAACAATAGGGACAGGTGAGGGTGAGTAAGGGAAAGAGCTTCTGTTTTCAGTAACTAACATATGAAAAATGCAATAATCTCCTGGGCTTCTGCAGACAAACACATTTTCTTTCATGTTCACTGATAACCAGCTTAGAACAATGCTAGCACTAGGACATCATGCAAGGCAGACCAGAAGACCCCCAAACAGTAGATAGGAGGGGACAGCCCCTCCAAATTCTATGGGAAGTGTTTTACCATACAAAGGAGGAATGGATGCATCTTAAACATCATAGAAATGTTATGCATTCATTCCTTTGATTGATTCTCAAGTTTTCATTCCATTGAAACATGGCCTTAAAAACAGCTCAACATTCATGTGAACAGAATAAAATTAGAGCACATTTCAGACTCTGTTGCAGACATCTTTAGGTTTTTATATTTCTCAAATTAGGAATCAAGTTTTAGAAATGCAAGGAGAGTTTCATGAACTTGTCTGTTTTCATAATGACTTTCTCCAACATCCGTTTTAAAGGATGTCATAACTCTGAGTTGCCTCTGTTGAAACAGAATGATTTAGTTTCATGGCTGACCCACAAGATGGGTCTTTATGTTTTATCATGTTTCTGGCAATTTACCCTTACACTTTGGTCTGCATCAGTTGTAGGACTTGCACACACCTTCTTCCTCCTTCCTATAAGTAGAGTAAAGGTTGCAATATTTAGAGGCCATAGAAGTAAATCGAGAAATTATTATTCTTTCACTGGTGGGAATGTTTACCTGCAAGGCTACAATTAAACTGTGGGAAGGAATGTGGTCTTCTGGAGTTTACAAAAGTGCTTACTGGAATTGAATGAATTCAGATTTTTGTAAGCCAAATTGTTTTTCTATATTCTAATTTCAGAAATGGTGAGGAGTTTTAGTTGCTAAGAACATAGACATTGAGTGTTATTTTGTGGCTTTAGAAAATGGAACATCCAAGTATGGTTAGGTATTTGGTATGAAACAGCTGGCAGACATCTTAAAACCTTTTGCATTCCCCTAAAAAGTTATGGTAAGTTTTGAAACAACTCTGCTCAAAACTTTGCACATGTATATAGAAATTAAAAACAGAGTGCTTACAGAAGAACACACAGTGCAATACTGAAAAGATTAATCCTGTTTCCATATGTGAGGGTTAAAAAATGCTGAAGTTTAGTTGAGCAAAAACGTTCCATTTATGTTAACCTGTATATTTTAACAAAAAAGATCCTCTAAGGACTGAAGTTTGGTAAATTGTAAATAAAACTATTCACAATGAGAATTATTGTAATATGTGTTACTATGGAGATCACTTTAGAATAAGGTATAAAATTATATAGGAAATACAAAAACAATTATGAAAACCTTTAAAGGAATTTGTTCAATTGCAATATTTAAAGGAATAAAGTAGTGGAAAACATGTATCTACTTATTCACAGAATTTCACAAATTGAGGAGATCTTGTTGACAAAGTTATGTTTATGATGATAAGAAAAGTAGGCGTCAAAACCAAGGGAAGATATTGTTAGTCCACAGCAATGGAGTATACAAAACCAATTCATAAGGAGAAGTTTGCCAATCCAAATAATGCTTATAGGAAATTGTATCTGGGGCTGTTTTAAAAACTCATTTATCTGCTGGGTATTTATGGCTGCTATTTATACTCTGAGAACTTATTCTAAATTGAAAACACAGAATCACAGAATCGCAGAATGTTAGGGATTGGAAGGGACCTCGAAAGATCATCTAGTCCAATCCCCTCGTTGGAGCAGGAACACCTAGATGAGGTTACACAGGAATGTGTCCAGGTAGGTTTTGAATGTCTCCAGAGAAGGAGACTCCACAACCTCCCTGGGCAGCCTGTTCCAGTGTTCCGTCACTCTCACCGTGAAGAAGTTTCTTCTCAAATTTAAATGGAACATCCTGTGTTTCAGTTTGAACCCATTGCCCCTTGTCTTATCATTGGTTGTCACCGAGAAGAGCCTGGCTCCATCCTCCTGATACTCACCCTTTATATATTTATAAACATTAATGAGATCGCCCCTCAGTCTCCTCTTCTCCAAGCTAAAGAGACCCAGCTCCTTCAGCCTTTCCTTTTAAAGAAAGGCTTCCCTTAATCATCATTGTTGCCCTGCACTGGACTCTCTCCAGCAGTTCCCTGTCCTTCTTGAACTGAAGGGCCCAGAACTGGACACAATATTCCAGATGCAGTCTCAACAGGGCAGAGTAGTGAGGCACAGAAATTACTTTACAACCTATGAGGTTATAAAGAAGGTATGTTTATTCAACACTGGGCACACGGGGATAACTCCTCCCAGGTGTGGCAAGTGCTCAGCGGCCGCAAACTTGTTTAAACGCTGTAAAGTATTACATATTCATGAAAATTCTAGGAACGCCTATACATATTTATAACCTGTCCCCGAGATGGCGGTTCTTATTACAATGAGTTCCAGGAAGTCACTTCCATAGTCTCCACCTCCGACCCCTCCTGGTTGCGCCCGCACAGTGGTTGTGGGCCAGAGTCTTCTTCGCTGTACACTTTTACCTCTGGCCTGGTGTGCTGAGTTGGCCGGGGTTCAAACAGATGAGCTGGTTAGAACTGGCTTATCTCCTGTCCTGTGCCCAAGATTCTGTTATGTAGTTCACCCAAGGGTGCAGCTAGGTTTTTTTTATCTTTGCAAGGCCTGTGAAGTCATCAGCGAACTCCTGTTTCTCATACGATAAGTTACACAAAGCTCTAAGCTAGGCAATTGCTATGTGGGTTAAGGGTTAGCTCTTTAAGTGTTAGCTCTTTAAGTGTTAGTTAGTTCCCTGTTTCAGTAAAGTGGGAGGAGAACCTCTCTCGACCTACTAACCACACCCCTTCTAATACACCCCAGGATGCCATTGGCCTCCTGGTCACAAGGGCACAGTGCTGGCTCATGGTCATCCTGCTGTCCACCAGGAACCCCCAGGTCCCTTTCCCCTACACTGCTCTCTAATAGGTCGTTCCCCAACTTATACTGGAACCTGGGGTTGTTCCTGCCCAGATGTAAGACTCTACACTTGCCCTTGTTACATTTCATTAAATTTTTCCCTGCCCAGCTCCCCAGCCTGTCCAGGTCTCGCTGGATGGCAGCACAGCCTTCTGGCGTGTCAGCCACTCCTCCCAGCTTGGTGTCATCAGCAAACTTACTGACAGTGCACTCTAGTCCCTCATCCAAGTCATTGATGAATATATTGAATAGTACTGGTCCCAGTACTGACCCTTGAGGCACTCCACTAGATAGAGGCCTCCAACTAGACTCTGCCCCATTGACCACAACTCTCTGGCTTCTTTCCTTCAGCCAGTTCCCAGTCCACCTCACTACCCGATCGTCCAGTCCACACTTCCTCAATTTAGCAGCTGTGGGAGACTGTGTCAGATGCTTTACTGAAGTCAAGACAGACCAGATCCACTGCTTTGCCATCATCTAGCCACCAGTTCAAAGAGGAGAGAAGTAGATGAGCGTTTTTTAAAGGGTGTTCTAAGTAAATAACTTGTACGCTTAACCTGTCTGTATTCAGTGGCATAAGAGGCTGCAAGTTGCATAGTGTTATGTCATTTTACATTTTAATTTTCTGTTTAGGCTTGGTAAAGAAAATCTCACTCTTCACTAGGAACAGAGTGTGGGAACCAGTGAGCAGTGTAACGAAGGGATACACATCTGAAATTAACACATGCCATTATGAAATGCAAAGGTGTGAGAAGGAAATTTGGAACAAAAATCAAAGTAAAAAAGAAGAATGAGAAGAAATTTATAAAAAAGATGGAAGAGTGAAAATAAAAGAAAACAAAGTAAAAGGAAAATAAAAGCTAAAGTTTTACTGAAAGCTATTTCAAGTCTTCACTTCTGCAATGGTCATTTCTAGTCTTCATTTGGCTTTGATGCTTTTTTCAATGGACTTTCTCTGTGCCAGTTCTCTTTCTTGGCTGTCCAAATAGCTCAGAGATTCTTCTCCTCATTTTGCTTTTTCCATTTTCTTCACATTTGTCATCTTCTCTGAAGAAAAAATGTGGCTCCTGAGGGTATTTCGTCACTTGTTTTTCAGGAGTCTTCTAATGAAAGGGTGGTTTCTTAGAAGCTTTGATAACCAAACCAAATTGTTCCCATGCCTAGTTTTCTACTCCATTTCCAACATACTTTCATTGTGGATGTTTTCTGGGGCCTAATTTTCTGATTTTTCCAGTATGGCACTGTGTTTTATGCTCAGACTAGTTTAAGGTTATGGTCTTTCCAGTCCTACTGGTAATCATTAATTTTGAAGAGGACTTAGGTAAGAGTGCCAACCTTGCTTCTCTGGAAGCCACGTACTGAAAAATTTGAAGCCTGTCTTGTTGTTCAGGCATAGTTAAAGACCGTGGGCACAGCCTGTGTGGGAAAAGAGAACTCTAGTACCATTTCCAAGCCAGAGAGGACAGTGATTCTCATGTCATTGTACTGTGACACTGCAACAGGGGCTGATGGCTGGACAGGGACTATTTGGTTCCCAGGATGACCAACCCATAGCACCATCGTCTTCAGCTCTCACTGTCTCATGTCCTTGCACAGGTGTGAACAACTTTACTCAGCAACGTATGGCATAATGAGAGCATGTGAACTGCACTTGAATATCTTTGTGAGAAGGGAAAAGAACACATACAAAAAGCTTTGTATTTTTGCCACAGTTTCATCAGTTTAAGATACTTCTTGCCCACTTGGTAGTTCAACTGAGCCGAATTAACCTTTTGTCAAGCCAAGTCATATAGCTTTGTATGAACATGCAGAGAGTGACAGTAACTCAGCTGAAACAGTAATCTAATGTTCCTTATTTTAAAAGTCATTTGTTTTGCATTAAGTTCAACTTTTCTCTTGTCATAAATGGAAACAAATTCAGTGTAATCTATAAGATACCCATTTAGTGACTTTGGACACTAAATTTATCCCTGTAGGTCCTTTGTTTATAATCTTAAATTGGGGTAGCTCAGCTTTCTTTTGAGAACAAAACGGTAGTCAAGGAGAGAATGAATTCTGACACTTGAGAGGGAAATAACTAAAACTAGCTATTAAAAACATAGAAAAGGAAATGTAGTGCAGATGAGTGTGAGGTCCTTTACATTCAAAGCAGAGATGAAAGCATTGTGAATTTAAATTAGTATAATGACCTACAGAAACTGCGGCAAGGTCTCTGGAATTATTCAGCCCTGGCAACCAGAAGGTGTTCAGATTTTTTGTAGAGTTTGAGTTAAGCACAAGAACAGCTAGCAGTCATTTCACCCTTTGTGTGGAAGAAGCACTGCAGAGAACTTGTTTTTCTGAGCAGTGCCTGTTGCAGTGCTCCACATTGTGGTGTTGGGAAACAGTGTTGCTCTATTTTTTCCTCTTTTTTTATTTCCCCCCCTTCTATTTTCCCTTTTCCTCTCCCTTTCCTCTTTCTTCTTTGCTCTTTCCTTTTTCCACTTTACTCTTTACTAGAATCATAGAATCAATCACAAAACAGCCCAGGTTGAATGGACCCAAACAGATCTTCTGGTCCAGACTTTCATGGACAGGGGAGCCTAGATGAGATTACCTAGCACCCTGCCCAATTACATCTTGAAAACCTCCAGCAATTGGGACTCCACCACATCCCTGGGGAGGTTGTTCCAGAGAATGATTGTTCTTACTGTAAAAATGTATTTCTTGTGTTGAGATGAAACCTCTCCTGGTACAACTTATATCTGTTTCTCCTTGTGTTCTCCTTGTGCCTCTTGTGAAGGGAGAGCCTTCATCCTCTTTGTAGCTGCCCTTTAAGTTCTGGAATACTGTGATGAGGTCCCAACTGACCCTTCTCCATGGAGAAAAACCTAATTCCTTCAGTCTTTCCTCAAAGGACAGGTTCCTCAACTCTTTGATCATCGTCATAATCCTCCTTTGGACCCTCTCCAGTGTGTACACGTCTTTGTGGAATTGTGGGGACCAGGACAGTACACAGTGCTCCAGGTGCACTCCTCTTTCTTCTTTCCTGTTTCCCTTTCTCTTCATTTTATTACTGAAATAAAGAGCTCTGCTTAATTCTCATTCTTTAGTGTTATTTTCTCTTGTTTTTCTTAGTCTCATTTTTTTTATTATTGTTATTTTTAAAAAATAGTAAAAAATTGAACTTTTAAGGCATCTGAAGGTGGATAACAAGTAAAGCCATTCACTCACTATTTCAGCACTATGCTGAAGACTTGTTAAGAATCTTGCTTATTTTTCATGGGAGTTCTGAGTATCTAGAGCCCAGTTCACAAAGTTTAAATGGATAAGGTTGGCAATACTGGGAATCAAGCTTTTGAAATATTTCAAAGAGGATGATTCTTCATTTCTTAAGGTCTTTTCAAAATAAAGCAAAATGAATCAGGCTGTTATGATAACATAATTGTCTTTGCTTTCTTTTAAGCCTAAAAAGCGCAAATGCATTTTGCATTGAAATTGAAAAAGACATCTCAGCTGGGAAAAAGTTTCAAACTTAGACTTTCTTCTTTCACAAGAAGATTGTGTGTCTGGATAACTAACCTGCATTTAGCAGCATTAAGGGGCACAGTACCCAAATCAGTACGTAAAAGCTGTTTAGAAATGACATCTACACTATCTGTACATGTGATTAAGTTCTGAATTAGTTGTAACCTCTCAGAGGAAAAAAAAAAAGATATAAATGTCACTGTGGACAGTTCAATGAAGACATCTGTTCAGTGCACACCTGCAGCCAAAGGAAAAATGTTATGTGTCTTTTATTGCAGTGGAAGCTTTACACAAGAGAGAATGACAGGAGCAGGCTCAGGGTGCTCAGCACCTGCTTGAGATGTCTTGTCTTTGACCCCAGTAAGAGAGAGGATATGAGACTGCATGACCTATTGTTTTGTCTCAGTATGACAATTTCTGTGTTCCCATAATGAAAGGAACAAAATCGTATGTGCAAGAAAGAACAAAGACATCTTCAGATAATAACCAATTAGTAGATCAAAGGTTAATTAGGTAAGTTCTAAAATAAAGTTTTGAAGGTGATACAGACAGCTAATCAGGGAATCATTGTAGGAGAGGACAACTATGCTCTCTGTACAGCTCAGGATAGGACAACCAAAGAGCTCAGTGGTGCTTGAAATGGGAAGGAAGAGAAATATGCTTAAATAAACATAACAAAAAAGAAACTTCTTAAATAAGTGGTTCTGGAAGTCACTGGTGGAATTTGGACCAAATGAATTATAAGACCGATGTATTCTATTTTAAAATAACTCATGTTCTTTTGTTTATTTCTTAGATTTGAGAATAATCAACAAACAGTAGAACATGAACTATTTTTTAAATATAAATATACAAAGATAGATATGGATGCACAGATACACACACACACTCACATAAACATCTTGCCTGTGGTTATTCTGCAGTATATTTGAAACTGAAGGCATAAGGCTGAGTTTGCTCCTGAATTAATAGTTAAGTGATTGTATAACATTCAGAGAGATGCTCCACTCGAAAGAGGCAGGTAACTTGTGGATTGATTTATTCAACTTTTACAGAATGGAACTAGTTTAATGGTGATTCACCTGCTGGAGGCTATGTATTTTGAAAGAAGAAAAAGAAAGAAGGATGATTATGCCACACGCAACTGCAAGCATTAAAAATCCAGCCAGGTATAAAAGTTGTTAGAGGCAAGCAGTGCCTAAATCAATGATGAAGCTACAGAAAGGACTCCATTGCCTTCCTTCATCTACAGAAGTACACCTTCTCCTAGCAAACACTGGCATGCTTCCTTAGTGAGCACCAGTCCTCACCACGCTCCTGGGCCAGCCCATCTCCCGCTGCCTGGGGCTGGCCGTGGGACACCAGCCGTCACCAGCTCAGATCCTGCCGCACATCTTGGCACTTGCAAGGCTGCATTGCAGGCCAGAGCAGGGAGCAGACACACTGGAAAACCTGGCTTTTCTCAGCTTTTTTTGCAGCATTGTTTTTCAGACAGGGTAGCTCTGTAGTCATGCAGTCATGTCAGCTCAAAGCAAATGACAGGAACTGGCCACCAAGGCAGAGCTGTCACTTTCTGCCTGGGTATGGATTGTGTGCAGCAAATAATGAAATGTCACCTTTATGTGTTCTTCCTTCTTTAGTCTCCCAAATTTAACAACTAGTTCATTTTGAGTATTCTGATCCATTTTTCCTACATGCAGCCAATATTTGGCTTTTCATATGGTAATCCCCTTTATAAGAAGCAAATAATGGAATATATAATATTTATAAGTTATTATAGTCTGGCTCCAAAAGTCGCCATGTGAATTAATGTCCTCCCTGGTTCAGTGCTACAGCATAAACTGCCAAAGAGCTTAGATACTAGCATATATCAGCTTTCCATCAAACTAATAACCAAGTGAGCTGAATTACATTCAAACATGCTGAATATTTTTCTCACTGAGTATTATCTTTTAAAAACTTTGAGTGTTCTTAAACTTTGCAAAATTGGATTTGTGAATTCTGTCTTTGTTGCTGTGTTTTGTGATTCACACCACTATTAAGTTCATTCCTTATCGAAGAACGTGTTACATTCCAGAGTGTGTAAAATCACTCTTCTTTCTAGGGAAGGGACTTAGTAATGCAGTCCTGGGGTCACCAAGGACAGACATGGCTTTCAAGATGTGGCCCCCTACAACTTGCCTAAAGGTCTTTGTGACTTTCAAAAAGAGCTGCTAAAATATACCATATAGATGGAGTGTTCCTACATGGTTTGTTTTTTTTTTTTTCCACATTCAAACATAAGAAAATATGCAGCATTAGGGTAAAGGTACAGTCTGAGCTCCATGGTTGGCAAACTTGACATGCTCAGAAATGTACCTATTACCGATATTATGTTTATTTTTATTCAAAATACCCAACTTCTATCACAAAGAGCAGGCTTCATCTCAACTGTAATAATCTAGAAATTAGACATTTAGTAGGTTACCCTAGTTATCTGTGCTTGCTGCCTCAGTGATCAGAGCAAGATGGCACCTCCAAAAGCAATTTGGTTAATCCTAGTATAGGCATCTAACAGAGGTTGGAAGAGTTGCCCTCTGGGACCGTGTGTCTCATAGAGGGCTTAAATGAAATGGCATGAAACACATTGCTCACAGTTAACTGTCTCTTCATATAGAAAGTTCTACTGTCAATGGGAAACAGTAAAAATAGGATTTATTTGGAAAACAAAAGCAAAAATTGTACTTTTGACAATGAATTAAAATATATTGAATAGGGATAAGACAATACCAATAATGCTGCATTTCCTTCATTTTTTAAAAATGTTGCCAGATTTTTTTTTACTCTTTAATTATAATCTGTCTGTATTTATTGTATATGTATGTTGATTGATAATGTTTGCAGACCACTATACAGGTTCCTTAGAGAGACTTTGTAAAGACTACCATCTTTAAGGGAGACAGATCATGCATTTTTTCTGATTAACTAACATCTCTGTCATTTTTGTTTTGCTTGTGAAGTATCCCCTGAGCTGATGTCTAGAAGGAAAATACATACTACAGGTAGCTGAAAATGGATGGGGCTTTGCTTTTGTTAAAATTTGTGCAGGTTCTGCTTTTTGAGTCGGAAAGCTCTAGCTTGCACTTTATATATGTCGTTTAGACAACAATCATGATCATGACGATGCTTCTTTGTGTGTTTCATTTTTCATTATATTTTCCATAGTGTGCATGTTTTGGGGTTAATTTCTTGAAATCTAGATCCTCAAATCTAGATCCTCCTTATGACAAACTTATGTGCTGAATGTCATATGAAAGTGAGGATTCTTTTCATAATATTTTATCCTACAAATTGCTCATGTACATTGTAAGTACATATGCAGGTGTATATTCAGGAGACATGTGCCAGTGTATATAAGAAAGTTATTCATGTAAAATAAAGCCTGAAGATGTTTAATGCTTTGCATTGTGTATATGCTGAGAAACCCCCTAACGTCTGTTTCAAGCTTTTTAGGGCATAATTCCTCCATAATAAGTTGAGACAGTTCTAGCCTCATCCAGTAATGCTACAAATTATTTGCTTGCCCCTCTCAGCATAACAGTTGTACCAAATGTGTTATCGGTTTTTCAAGGCCCTAGACACTGCACAAACTTTTGAAAATGAATTTGTACACTTTTGAAGGTTATGGAGCGGTGTGTACCAAGGATATATCATAAAAGATCCATTATCCTGCAAAGTAAGTTGATGTGTTTTCTTGTCATAAGAAAAAGAGATACATGGTGTTCTTAATGTGTTGCTCAATTCCAGTGATTTTGTGGAGCTTTGCAACTGTTTCAGTGTAGCGCTTTTTCATTCTGAAATATTATTTTCTTCTTTATAATTACACCATTGATAGCCTTTCCACAGCCACCCTCTTCTCTGGACCAGCCATAATTACACCTCTCTTTTATGGAATGATTACAACTATTATTGAAATGATTTCATCTTTAAAAGCTGTTTCTCATTTCCTTAACCAAATGTTTAATCCTCCTAGCTTTGTATGCATTATTTGAGAAAAAATAGGGAAGTGACAGCTCTTATTTTAAAAGCAGAGTTCTTTTACACAGTTCTGGCTTAAGCAGCTTCACCAGAAAAAAAGACCAGAAACACAAATCCTGAAATCAAACTCAACATTTAAGAAGTTCAGGGAATAAGGAAAAACTGAAGAATAAAAGACATTGCTCCTCTTTTGGTTATTGGATACTAACTGAAATTTTAGAGATATAGTATAATACTATTATAAGTTTATGCAGAAAAAAAAATAGCTTTTAAATTGTTTGAACAAGTCATGGTTTCTTCAGTTTTCTATTTTAAAGAAAAAATAAACATGAGCTCAAAAATATAAAAATAAAATTACTTTTTCTTTTTTTTTTTTAAGTAAGACCATAAGGCTTGATTTAAAGCACTGTTGACAGAGTGGGAAAAGGAAAAAATAAAAAAAAGAGAATAAATTGTTTTTTAAGAAGAGGGCTGTTTAACTGAAAGAGAGGAAAACAAGGCAATTTTGAATCTTCATTGTGGAGAAAAATCAATGATGTAGCTGAGGTCAATGCTGAGTAACATATAGGCTAATGATCCGGATGAGAAAGTAGGCAATGAGTTGGACATTTATTAATAATAGTGCTGTAAGTTGTTTTACCTAATTAACATCACTAGGCAATTAAAAACCAAAGCAATACAGATGTAGACACCTCTGTCCCCTATGAACTTCAACCAAGCTGAATATAATGCTCATGGGTGAAAACAACTGAAATAACTGATTTTTAATTTTTTTTGGGGGGGGGAGGGGTTTTGTTTGTTTGTTCATTTGTTTAATCTGGCAGATGAGAAACCATGAGTCGAAGATGGAGAGAATGACTCTTCTAAAGAAAAAGTTTTCTTGTGGGAGTAATCTGTTTGACATTATTTGTGCTGTTCGTGACAGCCTAGCTAAAAAATAGCCCACAGAGGATCCTCTCAAATAAGAAAATAAAAAAAGCCAGAAAGCGATAAAGTCATAATGATGACATGTGAACCAAATGATGTTACTCTCTTGATTCATTATGTCTTATATCATTGATCCTATGACTTTAAGGCAGATGTTACTTTGACTGAAACAGCCATCTCACAAAGATGTAGATAAAATAAATACCATCTCCCAGGAGTGTCCTAGTCTATTAAGGAGCTATTATATAGGGGAAAAAATAATAAAAAAAAAAAAGGCCAAGCAAAAAACCCCACACATAATAAAATCAGTCATGGCTATGGAAAATGGGAGGGGGAATTACACTTATTTATATTATTGGGTAAGAAGTGTGGGTGATACACTACTGAAAGAACAAGAAACCCTTTGGTAAACTTGACTGGGAACACTAGGACACACTAAAGACTACAAAAAGAAACACAGTGACAGTTTTCCCCAGACTGTGCACAGATCCTGCACTCTTTGATATGAGTTGTTTTGATTTCTGTGAAATGAGGCATTTATGCATGAGCCACTTCAAGACACTTGTTTCCATGGCAGGAAAAAAGAATCGAATTGAATGAAGAGCATGTGTCTGGTTTTACATATAAGTAATCCTGACTTAATATCCATTACCTCTCCAGTTAAAGAAGTGAAAGCAGAGTTATAATAAAATCTTAAACTTCAGGGAATAATCCATCACCTACGGAGGTCAGGAAGGCATTTTCTCTCCACTGTGAAGAATATTGCCTTGGGTGCACTAGGCATATTTTGTCTTGCTCAAGAGCATGAAGTGTTTGATCATTGCCAGTGGCAGGCAGGGAACTGTGACAGACCAGTTGTCTTATCCAGTCTGACAAATACTATGTTTCTACATTTAATTTATTCAGGCTTAAACTTTGCTAATGAAGTTGATAGGAGCATAGCAACTAATGACACAATATCATTTAACTTGACCTAGAGAAACAGTTACCATTTCAGAACACACAGCCTCTAATTAGAGTAAATTACTCCTGATGGAATAGGCAATCTGAGAAAAGGGAGAAGAAAAAGTGAGTTTAATTTCTAGTGCAACAGGGAGGTCTTGACTGTTCAAAACCTGTCTCTAAATCTTAGGCGCTCTGCTTTGAAACAATAGGTGATAGCACTGGGGAGCAAATAAGCCTGGTTAATGTTTTGTTAGTAACTTTGAGCACAAAAGGTGTACTTACAACACCACCTAAGACTTATCATCTTCAACTGAACCTGACAATTTTTTAAGGAAAAAAAGTAAATTGAAGCCATTAATATGACAACATTAAATAAATTAGAAATTTATTTTATACATTGCTTATCACTTTCTCATTTAAAAAATATGTTTGAAGATCTCCAGGTCTAAGGGGGAAGGGTTAACATTTATTTAAATGGATTATAACACATTTATATACATGTTATTCACCAGTTAATATTAGTTCATATCACAACAATCTGTGCTGCACTTTAATACAGCAAATCAATCAGCGGTATCTACAATAAAAAGGCTAGGAGAGGTATTACATTTATTGCAAACAATTTACATCTGTAAACTTACGGCCTTATTCCATAGGATTGATTTCAATTCTTTTCAATGCATGAGGCACTAGTTACAATTTTTTTCCCCTACAGAATAATTCAATGTAGAGCTTGGATGTGCCACATCCTTTTCTCTTTGGATTCTTGTGGTACCACTGCAGCGAGTAATTGTAAATGGATTTGGGAAAGGAAAGAGGTTTTCTTGTTGCTGTTGAATTGGCTTTTGGTTTTCATATTTTTTAATGAAAGTATTTCAGAGCAATTGCTCTTCTGCTTGGATTTTTTTGTTGTCGTTCGATACCTGTTAGCTCAATTTTGTGTGGAACACAGAAGACAATAAGGGAAAGCTCACAATATTGAAGAGAAACAATATTATCCCCTCATACACAACAGAATAATCCCTTCAAAACCTATAATCACTATTTCCAAAAGGCATAAACTTTTTGTGAGCACACCTCTCGGTTGTAACCTTGGATTTTCAGACATTTGGGAAAAAAAAATGAGGAGGAGTAGGGAGCTAAACTTTACTTTAACAATATATTTTGTAGACTTTTGTGGGCAACTCACTTTCTTGTAAAGAAAAGAAAAAAAAAAATAAAATGAGGAGTTTGAGAAGTACATGGAAAGGAATGTAAGTAAAAACCATGGAGATAGATTAATACTAAGGTATTCATCAGTGTGAGGTTTTCTTTCTGGGGGTTGTTTTTTCCTTACTGCTTTACAGTTTTCCTGGTAGTTTTGCTTTCACATGGGTTTTGCTCTCAGTTGTTTTCAGAGGGCTGAACATGATTAGCTGGATCCTCTCAGTGTTCCCTATTTCCCTGGCTGCCTGTGGACCGTTCATTTCTGTCTGGAGGAGGCTTCTGAAGGCTGAGCAGCAGGAGCAAGAAGTCTGTTGTTACACTCAGCAACAGGCCACTACATACAGATAATAATAGATACGTATTCCTCTTTGATGTGGATTTAATACATTTTATATTTTATTTTAACTTTATGTATAGGTATTAGCATATGAACTTCTGCTGGTATTTGTTTGCTAAGACTTGTTGTGGCTCAGGTGTGCAATCTGCTGACTCTGTTCAAGTCCTCTGTACCCCAGAGACAAGTTTGTTTAACCTAATCCTCCCATGCTCAAATATAAGCTTTCCTAGCCAGATGTTTAAATCATTGGCTTGAAACACTTAGAGGACCTTAGAAACTATTTTTTTTTCTCCAGGCATTAGCATTTCTTTTCTTTGAAATTAGTGCCAGGTGGTTTGTAAAAACACTGACTCCTTCTGTTTCAAGTCATTAATTATTCAAGTTTCATCCATTTACTTTATATTTCAGTCTAAAGGAGTTCTGATTCCTCAGTGAGGAAAGGGACCACAGAAAAACAGAACTATTGGTATAAACCCAGTATTTTTCAGTACTCAGTATTGAGATCTGTTCAGAGAAGTGGGTGCAACTATGCAACCTTCTTCCTCCTAAAAGAATTCAGAAAACATGCAGCAAGTTAACTGCTGAAATTTAATTTCTCATGATTCAGTATTTTCAGCTCTGAAGAAATGATGTTCAGAAAGCACATATTTGGGAATATATTCAGTAGCTTATATGTGTACAGTGTATGTATCATGCCCTAGGGCCAGTGAAAGTTTGGTCTGAGTCCCACAAGGATGCTTTTAAACAAACTTTACAACTGGTCTCTAGTCTGAGTCAACATCAGTTTTGCTCTTATGTTAAGAATTACCAGTACAAATAAGGATTTGTTCTACTTTCATATATCCTTATTTAAAAGATCAATATAGAGCTTGAAAGCCAATAAAACTGAGTCATTTTGACTTGGTCATTCACTAGAAGATTAAACCTCCAGACATAGACCAAAGACTGTTATCTTGGATGCCTAGTTTTTGATTTAACCTGCCGTATTGCTGCCTAGCTGAAAATAACATGCTCATTCGCCAATATGTGAACAGTTTCACATAGTGCTATATGCAAGGTTGTATGTGTGCAGACTATAAATGTTCAGAGGTTATATTAATTTCTTAAGGGGAAATGAATCTTAAATTGTTCTAATGCATGTCATCACATCATGTGTTTTTTATTGTGAAACAAAACAGCAAACCTATATTCTGTCCTTGTCTATCTCAGCACTGAGACACTTGAAGGAAATCAAATTTCTCCTTCTGACATTTCTTATCTCCAGATTTTGAAAAATGTTTTTCCTCAGAATATTTTATCTTTTGCTCCCAGCTTAGTAATAAAAAGAAAGTCAGACCATGGCTGCGAACAGACAAAGCTGACCGAAAATCTTCAAGAATGCTGCAGGTGTTGTATTGTACGATACCTGCAGCCTAACTTGAGGCTAAAACCTGCCCTGGATGAGATGATAGACACTACCTGTACCAGGGGAGAAGTGAGGATACAGCCTCTACAGACTTTGGCTGCTGCATTAACATTGCTTATTGCAAAGACTCTTTCTCTACCCCTACTCCAAAAGGATGTACCATAGACCGCAGGGAAGCCTAATTCATAGATTTTGTTCCTGGATCTCTGTAGCCTAGAGCGTGAAAATATATATCTATTGCAGGCAAAACATATATTCTATTTTCTATTTTCAGAAGATATCTATTAGACTATTCTACCCCTAAAGGAAGAAACATCCCTCAAAAAAGAAAATGTGCAGATGCAAGTTCAGCTTTAAACTGCAGCATTTAAATTCATACCTGCTGATATCACTCAATCATCCGTTGTCTCAATAATTTTAAATGTTTAAACAAGAGGATTCCTATTTGGAGCTATTTGTAGACCCCTTGGATCAAGAATGCTGGAAGCCTCTTGCAGTTATTCTCTCCAGATAGACGTGCCTTGAGGTCAAAGTGGAGTAAAGGGAATGTTTTTTTCTAGCACTTTAGAAAACTAGGAGTTGGATTTGTTTCTGAGCTTGACCTTTCAGAAAAAGGAATTGGCTGTCCTCATTACTGACTGTACAATTTTCTTAACAGACGTGGATCAGTCAGGTCAGAAGGTGAGAGATACTGAGGCATATAGAACATGAAGGAGAAGCAAACATCATCATCGGCTGCTTCTCTCCTTTCTCTTGCCTTGAACAAAGAAATCAGTCAGCAGAGGGTCTCTGCAGTGCACAGAGCTGCCAAATTCTGAGGCTATGCCCTTTTTATTAAACCAAGCATGGGAAATATGAATGAACAGGGAATTCAGAATCACTCTAGTTGCTGTCTTGTTTTCTCCATCTCAGACGTGGTAGTGTCACCTAATATATGCCTTAAATAGTTTAACCATTCTATTGTGTCTGCTTGGATAGTCCATCACATTCCCAGATAAGTGAACTGTGATTATATTTCCCATATGTCAAAGTCAAAATATCTTTTCTCTTGTATTGTAAATGCACCCTAGGGTTGTGCCTACCCTATATATTGTCTGAATTGAATCTTTGGGTAAGGCAAGAAATAGTAAAAGCAGGTGTTAAGTCTGTATCGTGCGATGAAGCCTGGAGCAGAGACCCGCAAGCTGCCCTCGTCTGAGGCACCTCCAGAGGCAGGAGCAGCACAGATGTAGCTGCGCCCCATTCTGTGACAATTAACCCATGGAAAGGAGTGCTCCTTTGAGAGGAAGGCACAGCATCAATTAGGGAAATGCTGCTGGGTTTGTTTTGTTTCAGTGTCTCATACATACATCATTTTCTATATATTAATATAGAAAATATTGAAAGAGTATATTTTTTTAACTTAGTCAGACATTACTTTGTTAGTGCTTGTATATGCAATTCCCCAAGGGCTGGAGTTGGTTCCCCATTGTGTTCTCTATATCATAGCTCCGATAAAAGGTTTGAGAAAGCTTTTCTATTCTGCTTGCCTCTGTTGGTGTTAATAAGATCGATCTTTTCCTTGCTCTCATCGCATCTCAGACATTCAGTGAGCAGCAGTAATAGCAGGGAGAGAAACAGGACAGTCTTAAAGACATGGATCGTTTCCTTCATAGATACCTATGGACAGACAAACTTGCTCTTGATGACCAAGAAGGTCTAATTACACCAGAGTACAGTGAAAAACTGTAGAGGATACTAGTCTGCTTTGGAAAAACAATAAAATTTAAGAATTTTCTTTAACACTCCCCCATCAAAAAAAACCAATCCAAACCAAACCAAAACAAACCCAAAACAACAACCACAACAAGAAACTTGTAATTCAAAATGAGTAGGAGTCTCCATACTAAAAAGTCACTTCACTCTCTGATCACAAGTTAACAGGTGATACACCTTTCAGGAGCAGTGGAGTGTTGAAAAATCCAGTCTACAGAAGTGATAAGCAGATTTTGAAGGATCCAACAGGAAGCCTTCTATAACTGAGGTCACTAAACGGTAACCTTACTTTTGTAGGAATACCTTTGTGAAACATTTTGTTCTTATGAATATTTGCACAGGCTTGTGTGATAGTGAATAAGTGGCAGGCATAAATAGCAAAACAAAACAAAGAATAGTTAATAATAATACTGCTGGATGAGTAGAGATTGAGGAGCCTTCCTCAAAGCCTGCTGTTATTTGCAAGCTTTTAGTTGCAAACCTTAACCCATGGATAAAAAAAATAAAGTATGCAAAAAAGTATTCCATTTTTAGTTAAGAATTTTCCATTTAAACTTCCCGAACAAAATTTATTTTGCTTTCTGCATTCATCTTTTCCTGGATTCACCTCTGTCTATGTGCTTGCTAGTCCATCAGACATTTATACTTCTGCCTTAATAGTGTTTTCTATAAGCTCTGTATTTTATTTTTCTTTCGTATTTTTCATTCCGAAAGAAAATCTTCACACTGCAGTTTAATTTAGATGATCAGTTGTTTCCCTTTTCTTGTTGACATAGGTCTACTGAGAGGGTGCTAATTTTCTTAAAGGCATTAAAGCCAGATCATTTAACCCCCTAGCCAATTGTAACACAAATCGAAAAGAAGCCCAAATAATTTGTTTTCTTCTTGAAGAAGCACATGAGGATATGCCAGAATTCTTTCCAGTAGTAGTCCTAGCCTGTATATGGTGGTCATACTGGAAGCTTCTAACAGGTCATTGGTCCACCTGTTGAACACTTTGATTGTGTCAGTGCTGACTTATATGCGTCCAGTAAAGGCCATGTACCACCTGACAGATTTTTTTGGAAAAAAACAAAACACCCCCCCCAACAAAACAAAACAAAACCACTAACAAACAAACAACAACATCTTTCCTTCCTTTTAGGCCAGCGCTGATGTGGTCAGTGGCTAGATAAAAGTAAAATAGGCACAGTGTCTTTAAATTATCCACAAACGTTTCAGAGTGCTGATTAAAAAAAATTAGAGTTTTTTTAACACTGTTTAAATCTACGCTCAAACAAAGCAAAACCTATGAGTAGGAGTGAAATGACTGGATCTGCAAGCAGTATTGAGTGTAAAGGTTAGTAGATAGCAAAGAATTTCCACTTCTTCTTTTTCACCACTAAAAATTGAGATGTATTTCACTTAGGAGACAAATTTGATTCTGAAAATGCTCATGGTTGTATATTCTCTATACTGGGCATACAAGGAAGAGTAGTTTTCCAGCTGATCACTTTTTAATCCATGAGTGCATAACAATACATAAATATTTTATTCACTTTTTAATTTGCCTATTTCACCCATCTGTTTGTTGATATGATACAGAAGAAGAGGGAACGGTGTTTGTTCCACCTGGAGAAAAGAGAGCTTTGCAGGGATCTTATTGCTGTCTACAAATACCCAATGGGTGGTTACAGGAGGGAGCCAAACTCTTCTTAGAGTTTCACAGTAAAATGAGAGGCAACAAACCTCAGATATGACATGGGAAATTTTGATTAGACATTAGGATTTTTTTTTTTCCCATTGAGGAGGTCAGCCACCAGAACGGGTTGCCTTGGGAGGCTGTGGAATATCCACCCTTGGAAATATTAAAAATAAAATGAAAATTGAAAAAGTTATATTGATTGAGTAATGATACCCTTAGTGACATAACTCTCGGCAGTATTTTATAGCTGTCAGCTATATTTTTGGCACAATTGTTTCTACATGAGATAGTTAAAGTAGCTGGATTTCAAAAGTATCATTACATTAGTTGAGGGAATGTGGAACTGAGCTAACAGCTTAGAGGTTAATTTAGAGGTGCTCTGGAAATCAAGTAGTTCACGAGTTGCTGCTTAGTAATTATCTTCAGGCCACTGTAAATAAACAAACAGTATGTTGTGATTAAGTCCTACTTTTTATGCATTATCTCCTTTAAACTTTAACTTAAGTACTTAGTTTACAGAAAAGATGAGGCTCTGTAGCTTGACAGCAAAATCATGAGTCACTGAGCATGCTGAGCACCTTTGCACAACAGTAACAGAAGACCTAGTGCAATACAAGGCAGACACTGTGAGTGGGATTTCTCTAGAGCCGTAATGGCAATTTTAAGGAGTCCTCATAATTTGATATGCAAGAGGCAGAGGGTGCTGATGGCAACTCTGCTCTTCATGTGAAAGTGAACTGAGCTTAAGAACTGACAACATTTTTTTGTGTCTCTGTCTACTGCCTATTTTAAAATCATGCCTGAAGAACCCAAGGAGTTGCTTTTTTTTCTTCCATGTTATCAGTAGTACTGGTCTGAAACCCTTTGCTGAAGACTATCTTTGACTGTCTAAATCTGCTTGCACTGGCCAAGCCTCAGTTATGAGCTGATCCCTGTGTGTTACACTTGCTCCTGTGCAGCTTGCTCTGATTCTGCATCAGTATCAAGCATAGGGGAGTCTCTAATGAAGCCTTGTAAATCCTTCCTCCTCTTCCCCTGTGCCACTTGTCTCATCCTGAAGTAAGTGGCTCAAGCAGAAAAACATACAATGTCACAGAGGTGTCTTGGACTTTCCATTGACTAGTCCAGATACAGGCATCTACACTGGAGACAACAGAAATGAGGATTGATGGCCTGGCACTCAAGGGAAATAAATAGATAAATGCTTAATCAACTCTAGAAACAGCAGTCAAATGTTACTGTGTCGAGCAGCCTGTTTCGATCCATAAAGCAAACCAAAAGGGGTTGAAGGGAGAGGACAGAGGTAGGGGAGAAGGGAATGAAAATTACAGGAGCAAACAGTAAAAAGTGATATATATCACAAGCTCCACAGGCCACATGCATAGACAAGAATAAAAAATAAGCTAGAAGAGGATTCAGCTTAGATTTATATTTCACAGTGCAAGGAAATAGAAGCGGGCTGTAGAGCTTTTCTGTACAAATCTTCATAGCTGTCTCATAAGTTTTAATCATCTCTCATTTTGGAAAACATTATCGCTTACATCCAAATAAAACCAACATGTTTTTTTAATTAGCTACAATGACTTTAATTTAATGAGAACAAAAAGAACACAAGATGACTGCTGAAATGAATCAATTCAGCCAAACTTCGTCATTAAGTTGCCACTGGTGCACTTCAAACCAAGGGTGGTCTGCAGCTGAGCAGAGGCTGCCTCTGGTGACGTGGTTTTCATCTCCACCATAGAAAGTCCTGCAACCATCGCCACATTTCTGGCAGCTACCGAGGAGAAAGAGCATGTGTCCAGCTCTGGAGCCCTCAGTACAGGAAAGACATGGACCTGTTGGAGAGAGTCCAGAGGAGGCCACAGAAATGTTCGGAGGGCTGGAACAGCTCTGCTGTGAGGACAGGCTGAGAGAGTTGGGTTGTTCAGCCTGGAGAAGAGAAGGCTCCAGGAAGACGTTATTGTGGCCTTTCAGTACTTAAAAGGGACCTGTATGAAAGATGGGGACAGACTTTTTAGCAGGGCCTGTAGTGATAGGATAAGGGGTAATGGTTTTAAACTAAAGAAGGGGACATTCAAGCTAGACATGAGGAAGAAATTTTTTACAATGAGGGTGGTGAAACACTGACCCAGGTTGCCCAGAGAGGTGGTAGATGCCCCATCCCTGGAGACATTCCAGGCCAGGCTGGACGGGGCTCTGAGCAACCTGATCTAGTTGAAGATGTCCCTGCTCATTGCAAGGGAGTTGGACTGGATGACCTTTGAAGGTCCCTTCCAACCTAAACTATTATATGACTCTATGTTTCTAATGACATGGATTTTATCTCCACCACAGAGAGCCCTGCAATGATCATCGCATTTCAGGCAGCTACTGAGGAGAAAGAGCATCAAAAGAATTGGTGGAAGTTGTTGTTATTTTCATGTAAAGCAGGCAGAAGCAAAAGTGATCCTTCACCTTCAGCTGCAGTTTGGTTGTGGTTCTGGGACTGTGGGCTTCCGAGTGCCTGCACTCTAAACCGAAACCGTAAAAGGCGTTCTGTGAATTCTTAGTCCTTAGGTATCCTTTTGTTTCAGTGAAACTCATTTTCTTGACATATTCTTTATGCATTATACATCATCAGTACTATTTTTGTTTAGGCACATCAGGAATCATCCCACAGCGATTAAAAATCATTATTCCATTAACTTTCAAACCTAAAAAGAATTAATGACTTCATGAATCATAATTAAGTCTTCTACTTCTTTTGGCAAGCGGAAAACCCAGACATTCAACAGACTTTCTTGTTATCTGTTTTGGCTGTTATAATGCTTCATTTTTCATCTTGCTTTCATGCTAACTGAGATCTCTGTGCCTTTCCTTCGTGTTTCTTTACTGTGCTTGGCTGTAAAGCTGTTGAGCAGCAGATCAAAACTGGTGAAGGAAAAGCTGCTGTATGGATAGGCAAGGTACTTTGGGTATTTTTCTAGAATTTTATGGGAAAGTTTAGAATCAAAAGGTGTGGGGTTTTTTTTAATTTGATCTTTCAAGGTAAGGTTGGAAAAAGTTCACCATATTTTCCCAAATTACAAAACTGATAACTTGTCTTACTGTTGTCCTGCTGGTTTTCCCCAGCAATCAGCATTTTATCAAATACATTTGTTAGCATTTGTTACATTTGTTACACCTAATGAAAGGATATGCTACCACTTGAGATGATCGGATAACCAATAGTCTTGAAGCAGTCTTCAAGTTTATTGACTTATTTTCCAGTATTCATACATTCATCTAAATTAATTACATGTATCATCAACAAAATATTAATCAAAAACTTTCTTGAAAGTATCTTCAGGAAAATCAGCTATGGACCAGTGTGGTGACATGTTTTGAAGTTCAGAGGGAGAAGCATGTATATTATATTAAAAAAAAAGGCAGGGATATATTTGTTATTATCATAACAATCCAGGGAAAAGGGTAATAAATGTGTAATTCCTTGATTTGCCACCAATCAGATTTTCTTGAGAAACAAAGTAATGTAACTTGTTGGCTTTCACACAGCTAACCTGTGCAGTGATCGTTTTCTCTTGAAACATGACTCTTCTTTCCTCTTCAGCTACTGCTCTGCTTACCATCTGCATCTTCCTCCATTTTCTGGTAGTCCTCTGAACCCAGCTGGCTCAGCCTTCTTTAGGGTAATCGCTGGGGAAAGCCCAGCACTAATAATGCAATGGAGGCCAAGATCTATAGTTGTTTATAAATAGTAGTGCTGTGCTTCTGAAATACGGGTAATAACCACCATGACTGAAACTGAAAGAGCTTCCCTGCAGAAGAGGCATCAGGCTGTTACCTGCTGAAGATCAACTTGCAGTTGGAATTCTTACATTTTTCAGTTGCAGTGTAGGGCTTTTTTTTTCCTAAAGCAGTATTGATTGTAATGCATGTGTATATATAATTAAAATTAGGATTATCTAATATTTACACACAATAATTAGTTATAAGACACTGGTGATAGTGGCAGAGATGGGGGTTTCTTCCCTGAAGCATTTTTCCTTGTGCATGGCGGGAATCACTCATTTAACTCAAATACCACCCTCTTATGTTTTACCCAACATAGCAAGCCAAGCCTTTCAGCATGGCAGAGGTATGACACTGCCCTCTGTTTGCTAATTTTAGACTTCTTTCTTTTTTTAGCTCTTTTCTTTCAATATTTGAAAGAGGCCGTTTTGAAGGTAGCCCTGCCTTCCTTGATTCATTAGTCAGCTCTGTCTCTCTGCTATCAAATAATACCCCCTGTCTCACAGATCTTCATTTCTAAGACGTATTTTTTTTTCAAACTAGCATCAGGAAGTATCCTGTGAAGATACTTCCTTCTGCTGAGGAAGGTTTTGCAGGTTAGCAGGACCTCCTCTGCTCTGCCATTAAAAATCCTACTTCCACATTAATTCTGAAGGAGACTGCTGAAAGAACTGTTTATTAAACAGTGGTTCTTGTTTGTTGTTGTTTTAGTTGGTGGCAATGCAGGCTATTTTTCTGCAGTGTTCTAAGATGTGAATACAAATTATTTGTGTTCTTTTTCCCAGAGGCCCAGTGAATCCAGAGTAACAAAGTCACTTTGTCTGGTCAACCAGGAATTTACAGACCTACCTTTGTAGCACCATAGTGAGAGCTGTCCAGGTCCTGGGTGATGTTCAAAGATGTCCATAATTCTTAAACTCTGGTTGAGGGTTTTTACAGAGGCATTCAACACCTCATCCATGAGTCTTAGCTCCCGAGTGACAAAACATATAAAAGAGTTTGATTCACTTATCGTCTGACAATACTTTTAATTGGCAAGCTAAATGAATGTTGCCAAAATGTAGAAGAGATCACGCACTCCAGTGTCTGGGTGGAGTTAAAGTCTGGTCACAATACGGTTTCCCAGGAGGTTTGGATTTTTTCACATGCCCAGTTATCATCATCATCTATTACCATTTTGGTGGGAAGATGCTACAATGTTTGGCATCTTCATCACTCTTCCTGTTCTTGTCAGACTTATAAAAATATAGTGACATTCAGTGAAAATCTACTGCCTAAATTTTCTGTAGATATAACAAAAGGAATATAAATTTAAACAGAGATAACAAACAATAATTTATTATGTCAAGTGTGGAATTTAGCTGTTGATATAGTTGAATATTTTGTGTATCATCTAGTGTTGCAACTGACATAACTTTTTTCAGCAACAACTTGAATAAATATTATGAGCAGCAAGTTGCAGTCTCTTTCCCATGGGGACAGAAGAATCTTGTAAAGAACCTACCATAAGTATTCCTAGAAGCTGCTATTCAGAAGGGAACAATACACTCTAAATTCTTTGGAAGATATAACAATGCCACAAAATAAAAATGAATAGTAGGACATTGAAAGATCCTCCAACCCCCGCCTTTTCTCCCTCCCCCAGTAAAGCAGACCATTTTCTAAGTTTCATCACAGCAGCTTTCAGCAGAGATGATTTCTTGCCCAAAGGCACAGGAAGATTAACCAAGTATATCCAACTGCTCAACCAATAACACATTTGAAAAAGAGTCTAAAGAGCAAATTGTAAGCTTCACAAATGCAATCAGTTTATCAAGGTCAGATAAGGACAAGAGCCTGAATAGATATGATTCAGGATAAAATTGAATAGATACTGATACTGTATGATTAGAACGAAAATGAGGCCACCTGCTGAATCCCAGGGGTGAAATATCACAATCTGCAAAAATGCACTGTCACTAGGGCATACACAGGCTGAAATCCCTGCTGCTGATGAGAAATTAGCTTTGTAGTCAACACATTTATTGATGCTCTCCTTTTACAAATGTACAGTGGAATTACTGGTGAGATTAGGAGGAAATTTGTAATGCATAAAAGAAGAGCTTTTATGAACATTTTCTACTGTGTCAGTGAAATGACGGTAAGCCTCCAACAATGACCTCTGCTATAATCATCATTAGTGACAGGGCAAGATGGCATCTGCTGAGAGGCTGGCACCTGACAGTTGAAATATGGTTATCTTTTATGTAATTGAGGGCAACATTTTAATGGAAAAATGCTGCATAAATAAAATAAAAGCAGCAAACCAAATTACTGTAGAATCTTGAGTGTGTAAAACCGGGAAAGAAGTGGCCTATTCTCCAGATGATGTGAGGGAAGAAAGAAAGTCAGAGAGGAGAGGTTTGTACCTGGATGAAACCTGAGAAGAAAGAATATGTCATAGCATATGTGCCATTCAGCAACAGTAGAAAACAACAAACAGGCCAAAGCAAGTTAAAAATATTTCTGATCTTCGCAAATCTTATCAGTAGAAATTAACTACTTCATTTTTGTTGTCACATTTTAGTTTATAACTCACAAGAATGGATGGCCTGGTATTTCCTAAATAAAGGTTCTTATACTGAGATTATGTTTTTGGTGTAGAGTTGATTGTCTCTCGGGATAGTTGCAAAGGACCACTGTCAATTTGCTGTGCTGCTGTGCTCGTAAGTGCGAGTCACTAGGACTTCAGGGTTCAAACTGCACTTTTCTTAACATCACAAAAAAAAAAGTCCATAAGAATCTTTCCCTGAGAATTTTTTGTCTTCCTGAACATGTGAGTGGATTGTAGAAATGCATGAGAGAAGCTGATTCAACATTTGAGTCAGCATTGTCTTTCTTCCACCGTGCTGACTGGGTGGATAACCACCTGTATTCCACAAAGTGTTTTGTGTTTTGGTGGGTAAACACAGCTGAAGTCACCTTTCTGTGGTGGCAATAAGGTCTCTTCTCCAGAGATGTGAGACCACCACTGAGATTACTGTGAAAGAAACCTGTCTTCAGCCTAGTGTTTTGGTTAAAGATTACATGGTTTTAGAAAGTAAGGGTGAGGTAACTGCTGGCCAGTGCCTCTTACCGTTTCACATTAGCAATGCCCACTCATATATGGAAAAAAAATATCATCTTAAGATTGTTTTAAAATAATATAATGTGTTACTACTTAATCTTGCAAGCCAGCAGTTACTTTAGATGCTGATGTAAATAGATAGACGTTGAGTATGATCGACACTTTTTTTATTGCTTACCTACTAAGTTTCACTAGTCTTCTGGATGCACTGGTGGTAACCCTATGGTTAAGTTTGCTTTTACAAGTGTGATCTTGATATATGATGTGCCCTCAGTCTCTCAAAAAGAAACTTGCTACATTAAGCTGTTCTTGAATGCTCTTCAGCCAGAAAGGTATGTGTACAACATACACGTTGTACATATAGTACAGTGGGGCTGAGATTAGTCAGAGATTAGTTTGGCAAAGGGTTGTACAAATCAGAGGTATAGAAAGCAAGTATTTCCTTTCCACTGTTGTTTGGTTCACATGCTTGGTTTCCTTTCCTTGCTGGTAAAATCTAGACCATTACAATATTTTAGAAAATATTGCTGTTTTCATTTATATGTCAGCTGCAGAAAATGTGATAGCTCTTCATTCTCAATGAAGCATACCAACCTTACAAATACTACATAAACCCATGTGAAATACATTTTTATCCTGTCTCTCTTACATGAGAAAAATTATACCTTGTCAATGTCAGTGAGGAGCGGCTGAGGGAACTGGGGCTGTTCGGCCTGGAGAAAAGGAGGCTGAGGGGAGACCTGATCGCTGTCTGCAACCACCTGAAAGGAGGGTGTAGCATGGAGGGGGTTGGTCTCTTCTCCCAAGTAACAAGTGACAGGACAAAAGGAAATGGCCTCAGGTTGCTCTGGGGTGGGGATGGGGGCAGGGGGTAGATTGGATATTAGGAAAAAATTCTTCACAGAAAGGGTTGTCAGGTATTGGAACAGGCTGCCCAGGGAAGTGGTGGAGTCACCATCCCTGGAGGTGTTTAAAAGACATTTAGATGAGGTTCTTAGGGACATGGTTTAGTGTTAGAGTTAGGTTATGGTTGGACTCAAAGATCCTGAGTGTCTCTTCCATCCGAAATGTTTCTATGATTCTGTGATTCTAGGATGTCATCCTCTGAGTTTGAGCAGACCAATGTCTAGATGCACCATCCAGTGCAGTTCTTATAAATGGTTCCTCCAATTATGCCCTCCAGAAATAGGCCTGCCGTATCCTGTGTACCATATTTATACACAAACTTGCCATTCAGGGAGAAAACCATAGTTTAACAAATACATAGAGAAGTTGGTTGAGTGAAGCTTCTGTTGCGCTTATTGTAGTAATGGATAAAAAAAGTATCCACTGCCACACTCAGCAAGATTACACTGAATATGAGTAAAGGAACACATACAGGGTTGGCCTATTTAATTTTATCTTTAATTTTACTTATTTAATTTTACAAATAAGTTTCAAATGGCTTTGTGTTTTTAGTGTACCCACTTTTACAATTTTGCTTGGTCTTTAAAAAGGATTAAATAATAACAAATGTCAGTCAGTTACTTTATTATTAGTAAAATGTAACAAGGACTGACGCACATAGAAAGTGTATATGGAGACACAGAAGACAAAATCTCAAACTTGGGTTCTGTTGCTGCCAGGAAAAAATAATTTAATTGAGCTTAAGATGTCCAGAAGTAGAATTAGATATCTGAACTCTGAAAAGCTAGAAACAGTGAAAAATCAAATATCATGATGTAAAAGGTATTGGGTTTTGTTTCGTTGGTTTTGTTCGTTTGTTTCCCAGAAGTCCTGAAATAGTGCTACATATTTTTTTTGGTATCAGACAAACATGGAATATGAAAGGAATATCAAAAATGGTCTTAGAAGAACACTAGAAAAAATAAACCTATATGGAGTTGTAAATCCAAAACCTGAGATTCTCCCAAACTTTACCAAAAGATACAGTCATAACAAGAGAATAACTTTTAAAGACTGCACAGTTCAGTCAGAGGTTTGCAGGTACATTTTGGCTACATTTTTATAGCCTTCACACTTAAAAGTACTGATGATCTGAAAACTTCCTTAGAAGAAAGGTTGTTTCATATATTTTATAACATAAAATGATATCAATAAGTATTTGCATCAGTGTAACCTGCCACTGCTGTTAAGTTTATGTAGATTGTCATGATTCACTTTTGGAATCAACTTGACAATTTTTGGAAAAATACAAGGGCAATGGTTTCTTGTTCATCGGAGTAAAATAGTTTCAAGCATATATGGAAGCTGTCATATCCAGGAGTAAATTATTTTTTTGTTTAGTTTATTTTTGAAAATTCTAGATTGACTAAACCAAGCAAAGAGAAAGGTTTGGTTGGATGAAGAACTAGTGCTATGGGAATAATAATAGTAATAGGAACGTATTATAGCATAATAAACAAAAATTGTTAGAATAGGAACATACTACTTAAAAAACATCTACCTTTCAAAAAGCTGGAAATCTCATTTATATGGACCAACCCTTCAATAGAACTAGGAATAGGAACACTGAAGCTTAGCCCTTCGTTTGCAACAGGGGCAATGGTCATGCCTTTTCTTTTTGTACAGGTGCACATTATGTATCAGGCAGAGACTAAAGCAGGACAGATATGACAGTTTCAGTTAAGAGTAGAAGCTGATGCTTTGTGCAATGGACCAGTGCTGATACGGTGGTATTCAGGTGCCAGACTTGTGCAGTGCTAGTAAAATCATTGCAATCTTGTGTGAAAATGGTATATAATGAAAAAATAATGTATTAAATAGGCTGTGAGTGCATATGTAATTTGCAGACACTGCAACAGCTACTGTTCAGTGTGCTGTGCACAGCGAGGGTGCTTTGAATGCACAAAACGGATCAGATTAGTGCACCCAAAGCAGACTTGGGTGAATTTTGTGGTATCAGGTGATCAGATAGAAGATAAGAATAATACTAGCTTAACATATTGTTATTAATTATTATTACTCTTCAGGAATAAAACATTTTCTTGTGCACAACAGACATTTCATCCCTCTGCCCCATAGACTTAGATGTGATATCTTCATATGAAGAGGAGAGGCTGGTAAAAAATATTATAGTTGTTTGTGGAGAGACAGACCAAGCATATAGAAACAACTAATGTAGCTATTAAGACTTGTGCTTAAGCAGGTGAAACAAAAAAAACCAAACCAAAACAGTATTTCTAGTACTACTACAAATTAAGAGCCCTTGATCCTCTTCTCATAGACAGTGTCGTCAAAGCCCACTCATGGCAAAGCACGAAAGAGGAGAGAACAATGACCTGAAGACAGATTTACACAGATCTTTCTGATAGGATTCCTGCCTTAATTTGTGCATATAATTGCTCTTTATCAATGTCCCCCTTCAAGTCAATTGAAACTACTTTCGGAGTTTGATTCACCATCTCTTAAAGCAGATCAGGTCAATTAGCTAGAAAGAAAGCCTAAGGTAACTCGCTCATACTTAGATTTCTAATTTTTGAGCAGTTGAACCTTACTTTATGTTGCCAGTGAAGATCACAGAGTACCTACTTTGCAATTGCCATGCTGAGCTATTTGCCAATTCTTTCCTGTAACCTCTAATCTGACTCTAATGAAACAGCCTTTATGAGAATGATTTTTCAGAGCTGAATTACACTGTGAAGACTTTATTTTTACCTTCTTCTATCTTTCCCTCATTTTCAGCACCTCTATCATCTTCTTGAAATCTTTTCAATCTCTGCTCCTAGGCCTCTTTCTTTTCTGATTCTCTGCTTCTTTATTTCCTTTCCAATATACTAGTTTTAGCTGAAGGCCCTCTAGGATCTGTCCTGGTCCATTCCCTCCTTCCACTATGCCAAACCTCGGTGTAAACTCATCTAGCAGCAATCTAATCTACTACTTTTTCTACTGGGAAGGTATGTAATTTACTATCAATGCCAATCCTGTTTCCCTCCACTCAAGTTAAAATCTCATTTCTCCAATACCTCCAGGTTACCTGTTCTTAAATTTACCTGCAAAATATTCCTCTCTTACCTTCCTCTGTAGCATTTTGAATGACAGCACCATCTTTTCTGTCAAAACGTCTAGTATAAACTGCAGATATTAGTCTCCATTTGGATTTTCCTCTAGGTTACATTTAAGTATTGTAGACTAATTGTACTTTAGATCAAATAAACACCTTTTTCCTGCATTGACATGCTTTTAGCCGGGATCCCAGCACCATATATTATCCTTTTCTGGCCTTAACCAATGCAATCTTGCTTTCGTTCAGGAATCTCACTAATGTTTCCAGAATGCTGTAAAGATTGTTCTTCCAACCTGCTGTTTGGATTTTTGTTTGTTTGGGGTTTGTTTTGGTTTGGTTTGGTTTGGCTGTTTGGTAGGTTTGGGTTTTGTTTGTTTTGGTTTTTAATTTCTCTTTGCAGGCCTCCATTGGATCCCATTTTTTTATTAAATTGAACATAAGTTTTCTGTTACCTTCCCAGCTTATTCCCTCCTCTCATCAGCTCATTTGAAACATGCAACTATCTCACAACCAGCCTCCATCATTGGCCTGCTCCTGATCATTATTAGAAGTATCCTGGGGTAAGCCTCTTTCAAATCTGCTGAAAATATGGCCACAAAGCAACAGCAAAATTGTCATCATCTGTGGTATTCATGTGCTATATAATTCTGTTCCTTATGCTTTTGAATTTTTGGTCCACACCATGTGAATAACTGCTTCTCTCCATTTTCCTATTATGCTTAGTCTATATGTTTTCTTTTTTTTTTTTCCTCACAGTCTTTTTTAACAACAAGGTCTTGATTTATGGCTAGATTTCATGGTAGTAATAGTAATTATAAGAAAGAAAAATAATGGACAACTGTAGGATTTGATGTAACATAAATTGATGCACTATTAACAGGGAGGGACTTCTTACAGGAAGTGCTAGAAACTAATTTGTATTTATTTTACATAACAACTTACAATGATGTACTTTGGATTGCCGAGGAATATTTAAATTATATTGCAAGATTGCAGTTTAATTTTTCTCAGTGAAAAATTCTGTTGAAAAATTTTACTGCCAGGAAAAATAAAACCATGCAAAAATGAATGTATGCAGATCCATAATTTTGAAAATGAGCATACAAGATTAGAAGTCATCATATGTTCCTTCGAACACGGTATTTTGATGAGCATCACAAATTTATCACATCCTTCCTAGCGCCTGAAGGGGCAGTATCCACTTCAGGCTGACTAACAGTGGATTTGTGATTTTGTTCTATATAGCTCAGCTGAGTTGTGTTATATTATTAGTAACTTTAAACTTATAGGAGATTACTGTGTGCATTAATATATAATGCAGCAATAACTCCTTCAGTCAAGAAAAGTGTTATTTCTGAATTACCAGTCTCCAATAACTGAATTCAGCAACCATGCTTATTAAATGAAAACTTCAGAAAAGAAAGCGTAAAACCAATAGTCCATGTAGATGAGAAATATGTTTCTCAAGATTTGAATTGCTCAGATGTGAAGATCAGTGCAAACTATACAATCACTCTTACACTGTTCTTATAAAGGGAATTTCATAACAATATGATCTTACCAATTGCATGTTTTATTTCTTCAGCATAACAGTACTGGCTAATTTAAAATCACTTGTAGGTGGTGAAGATATAAATCCAAAATGTTACATTTTGCGATGCATAGGGAAGGGCTGCATAGCTGAACCTGCCTTGAAGGTATGGGTTACTCCCTTGAATTAGAGAGGTGGTTTTTTCACCCCTCAAAAATTTGACATGAAGGCATCAAACTAATTTGAAGTTTTGGCACACAAGCCTGTGAGACTTAGATACCCAGATCATAGTTTAGTCATTTCTTGGAATGGACAACCTGCTTTTCTCTTTATCTGATTTATCAGCATAATTCAACGTGTTTTGTTTTGTTTTGTTTTGTTTTCTAATTTGAAACAGGTAGGTTCCTTCAGATGACATTCCCTTGCTCTGTTAGCTTTGGATTAGAAATCCTTCTTTCCCACTACTTTTTTTTTTTTTTTTCCACAGAGACGTTTAATGCCCATGAAAAGCAACTTTGCTTTGGAGTCAAGTTGTCAAACAACAGAATTCAAGTGGCCTCGAAAGAAGACAAAATTAGCTAATTTGTTTGATTTACAAGCTGCCTATGAACAATAATTCTGGCAAATGCAAACTGAAAAATCTAATGGGCTATGAAGGCAAGCAGGTCTCCAAATCTAGGAAAAAAGTAGCTGCTTTAGTCAGCTCTAAATAAAATCTTATAAACTATTTTAAGAATTTGTTTTAATAAGCATATTTTTGTATAGTATATTTTTGGTATAAGCTTGTTTACATAAAGTCGTATCTCACAGTCAGAATATTGCAGTGTCTAATTCAATATACTAGAAAAAGAGATGTCAATGACATAACTCTTGTCATCACTGTACTGCACTGTGTAGTAACTACAGTTAAATTCTCTGCTATGATCACTTTACTTGCCCTTCGGAAGATTTTTCTTTAAAAACATGTGCAGCTGCATTCTCTAGGGAAAAATTATCCATTTAAAATTCATGTGCTAAAAATTAAAGGTCCTCATTGGTAGCGTATGTCCAATGTATGATTCTAGATTACCATTTTCTGACATGTCTTATCCTTACAAGCATTTTATAGCAATTGCAGTTACTCATCCATCTAAATGTTCATAATGAGCTAGCAACAAAATCCAAGGAAACAGCATGTGCCGTAAAGGCTGTGTGCTTGCAGACACCAGCATGCCTGTCTCCTTCCTGCCTCCTCCAGCTCCATCCTGTCTCCTCAGCTGCAGCCTGGTCCGCAAAAGATGCTTTTCCCAAGAGAAGTCCTTGTCAGGGAGTTGGGAAGATAGCTGGAGTCACCAGCCTTGTGGAAGATCAGTCCCTAGACCTCTTTTATTTCACGAAGCAAAGAGCTCGAGTGACTGCATTTCTGCTCTTGTAGCACAGCTGATCAGATTTCAGGGGCAGGGAACATTTTCAGTAAGCATCTCATAGTGTAAGGTGGAAATGGGGAGAGCAAATAAGTGTTGAGAAGCACAGGGACAACACTTTTGCCCTGTTGGTGCATAAATGATTTAGGAGGCTTCACATACGCACTGTATTTTTCGACTGCTGTGGGCCTGTGAAACACCAGGAATATGACCTGTCCCCTCACTGACATGCTAGCCCATTGCAAATAGTAATGAGCAAATGTGTTGGCAGGAATATTCCACGCAAATATGAAAAGAGACATCTTACATTTGGGGTAGGATGTTTGCTTCAGAGAAGCTTCAGATTTATTTAGTTCCAATACCCTGAAAACAGGCAGGAAATCACAAAACATCATCTTTGGTATGTTTTGTGTGGTTAGTCTGCCTGAGGCTTACGCCTGGGGTTTTTAAAGATGCATGGAAATGTTAAACCCCAAACCAGCAAAAGCAGTGAAAAAACTAATCCTAAAGAAAGCATGTGCTCTGTCTTTTTCTTTCCCAATAAGAGAGGTGTTTTAAATTGAACTGTCTATACTTGAGTTCTGCAATTCTTACGATAGCAACTAACCACTGCTAACAACACTGAATATTTGAGGACATTCCTTTATTTTGAGCACTGGGTTGGGTAGTTTTGAGCTTAGATTGTTCATGTTTTATAGCACAAATATTATAGAGAAAAAAAAAAAAAAGTAACCAAACCAAAAGAACAAACCCTCAGTCTTAATTCAAGTGGATTCTTCTTATGAATCCCATTTAGAGTTACATTTTTCTTCTTTATAAGGAAAACTTTTTAATCCTAAGCGTTTCTTTTTTTTTTAGTACATTTAAAATTAGTTTATTCTGAAACAAAACAAAACAAACAACCCTATGTTAAGATACAGAAGGAAACCCCAAAATTTTGAATTTTCTAAAATCTTTCCGTATTGTACTTAGACTATTGGTATTATTTACTAAAGTGTGTCCATAGAAATGATGAACCTATTGAAAATTATTCATAGACTTACCTCCTAATGAAAAAGTAGTTTTCTGTATTTTGTACAGGGGTATAAATAAGAGGAGATTAATGTAGTGTTTCTACCAGCTATCTTGCCCAGGGATCAAGCAATCATATGAAGTGAAACCATTTTAAGGAGGAGTTATCACAGTTGCTATATGTTTCATACGAATGACAGCTGTCCCTTTCTGGCATTGCCCTTCTGGATGACAGAATATTATATGACACTGGAATGCTGTGACTCTTTAACGCTACATTACTATTCTCACAGGTCACTGAAAACCCTTTGAGATATTTTGTTATATTTCAGCCACAGATAATGAAGCAGAAAATGACTGTTAGATACTTGTCAATTAAAGAAGAAAAAAACCTTATTTGCCTTTCTGCCCTTGTTTTGACAGATTTATTTTTGTTTCTCTACTAGAAGATCTTTTTTTCAGAATTTTGGAGAGTGAAGAAAAAGCTTATATGGGGAAATGAAACCCTTAGTTTTGAACAAGGGAATACAATTTCTGCTTAGTACAAGCATGCGAGATTTGCTAAAATATTTTTCAGTCCTCTCAGTGGTAGTGTTTTACCTCTAAATTGTGCTGCCAGATGCGTTAAGGGGTAAGGTACAAGTGCTCTGTGCAGTTGCTTTAAATCTCTGACATACAAGTAGGCATTTTAAAAAATGTACCTTGAGCCAATATCTATCCACTGCTCATCTCATTGGGACATGTGCATTACTAAACTACAATCAACACATGAACCGCAAACAAGAAATATTTGTATAGACGGAGAAAGATAAGATCCTCTCCTCTCCTCTCCTACCCTCTCCCCTTTCAAATATTCTGAATCAGTGATTTATAACACTTTATAAGCTATTTTTAGGTAAACCAAACCAAACAAACAAACAAACCAGATATGGCTAGTGTAACCCATTCCCATGAACTGCACAAGTAGTTCACAGTTCATTATTTATGTTGTCTTGTTAATATGGAAAACCCCTAAGCTTTCCAGCTTGAGTGTATAGATTTGGGACTTAGGACCTAAAGACTGAGGTTGGGGTACAGCTTCCTGATTTTGAGGATGGGTTGAATATGATCTGTGTGATACAATATTCACACTGCAAAGTGCCATGAGATTGACTGGCTTAATGGTTCCCTTTAGAGTGAAGAGGATTTGGGGCCCAAATTTCACTGTTACTTGCCATGCCTAAAGGCGAACATTCGTGTATGTACTTCTTTTAAGTACTTCTGAGCTTGCTAGCTAACACTGCAGGCACAAGTCCATGTGCAAGAAATGTCTTTTTTCACAAAGTAAGGCTCGGGGGATGATAAAATCAGCTACTGTAAGGTCAAGTTTCCATAGTTTCCTACCTACTCTCCCCTCTACAGTGTATCCCATGCACCAATGCACAAAAACTCTGTCTAACAGGAGACTATAGGATTCATCAAGAGGAAAAAGTATTCCCTTTCCTGTCTTATCTTGTATATTTTCTCACATATGTTTGAAGAGACTGCGATACTTCACAGGATTTAGAGACTGAAAGCCTCACTAGAGAAGTTTCACTGAAAACCTGAAGTACAAGTGACAGATTTTAGTCTGTTTTCAAGAAAAAATCTAAATATAAGCAACAATTACATATAGAGTTTTCTCTGCTTTCTTTCAAAAACCAGAATGGCAGAAAGAAACTAAGTTTCTTGCAACAGGCAACTGTCTGTTTCTCCTCACTTTAGCCTATTTCTATCCCACTGAGGTTATGTGGATCCATTATCTATACACCTTCTGTATTAAGATATCTGTTCTGCCTGTTTTTCTATCAAAGAGTTAGGAAATCATTTAATAATACTGCCTAGAGCTTTCCATTTAAATTTTCATTGCATCTGGGAAAGCTGCTAAGTGAACGAACATTGACTTTCTGAGATAAAAATAAACCTATAGTGCTTTAATTTTTTTGGCAAAGAACCAGCATTTCATAATTTCAGCCTTTTGGTTTGTTATGGGCTATAACTCAATGTTAATGATCTGATTCAATGAAATGATAACAACAGAGCTTCACTTCAGCTTTTTTGCTTTTTAATAGCCAGATTCATTGGTTCATACACAGGTTTTCCCATTTGCAGGTCAGACATTGTCAAGTTGTTTAGACAAGGGTGTGGATTTGTTACTTGGGCACAAGTGAACACATGGATTTCTGTATTTGAATTAGCAAAAGGCCGGTGATTGTATCACTAGTGACATAGCAAGGTTCATGATTTTGTCATTTGCAAAAGAGAACCATATGGTCATCTGCCAGGTTTTTTATTTGCTTACTTCTTAGGTACCGTCACCTGTATGCTTAGCGCAGAAGAAAGCAGTTCTATCAGAACCAAAATGAACAGTCTGGGAGTGGTGTTTGAGGAACTGATGAACATTTATACATACGTAAGGTGAAGGAGATAATTCATATAATATTATGGTTTGAATTATGCTTGTTTAGCAAATGTGACAGAAATAATGGAATTGCTTAATATTTTGGTCAGATAGAAAAAAGAGTTATGAGGAAGGCATGGAACAAACCTGTTTTGCACTCAAAATTAAGAGATAAAGTGTAGCTATCAAAATTTACTTCCCTCCTGACTCATTTCTTTCTTTTTCATCAAATTAGGGGTAGAGGGAAAGGGTCACATCCCTCATCCTGCTGGCAACAATCTTTCTAATGAAACCCAGAAATCTGTTGTCCATCTTTGCCACAGTGGCACAGTACTGTCTTACATCCACCTTGGTGTCCTATGGGACTCCCAGGGCCCTCTTTGCAAAACTGCTTTCCACCTGTCAGTCCCCAGCGTGTCCTGGTGCATGAGTTTATTCCTCCTCACATGCAGGACTTTAAATTTACCAAGAAGTTGGTCAAACACTGTAACAGGCTTCCTAGCGGGGTGGTCAATGCCCCATGCCTGTCAGTTTTTAAGAGGCTTATGGACAATGCCTTTAACTTTTTGTGGTCAGACAGCTGGACTAGATTATTATCCTTTTGAACTGAACTAGTCCATTCCATTGTTTCCCTTTGCTGAACTTCATGAGATCCCTGTCAGCCCATTTCTCCAGCCTATTGAGGTCTCTCTGAACAGTGATGCAAACAACTGATATATCAACCACTCCTCCCAGTTTTGTATCACTTGCAAACTTACAGAGGGTGCAGTCTGACCCATCACTCAGGACGTTACTGAAGAGGTTAACCGTATAGTCAGGAGCTCCTTGTTCAGCCATGCAGGTCCCCTGCCACCTTTGCTTGCCTTCCTGCACATGGGGATGGACCATCCTTGAGCTCAGGGCAGATAATCCTTGAAAATCAACAAGCTCTCCAGAATCCCTCCAGGATCCATCCTCTTTCCAATCCTACAGTTCCAGGAATTCTTCCAAGTAGGTCCCTGAACAGACCCAAGTCTTCTCCACATCTAATTGGAATTTCCTTTCTTGGAAGTTGTGTCAATTTTCTCCTGTCTTATCATTATCCATCTCCAAAAAAAGTCTGGTCTATCTTCTGTACAGTTCCCAATAAGCAGTTGGTGATAGCTTCTATTCTCCAGGCTCAACAAGCCCAGTTCCCTCAACTCAGCCTTTCCTCATGCGTTGTATGCTTCAGTCCCCCTCTTGATGACCCATCCCTGGGCTCACTCCAGTATGTCAATGTCTTTCTTGGAGTGAGGAACCCCAAACGGGACACAGCCATCCAGATGTAGTCTCACGAGTGTCAAACAGAGAAAGGAAAACATCTACCACAACCTGCAAGCTACACAGCCCAGTCTGCTCTTACCTTTCCTTCCTGCAAAGCAAAGTATGAAGGAAAGTGAAGTTACTGGTCCATTTGGCAATATCGTTCCTCAGTAACTGCTGTTATTAACAGTGAAATAGGTAAAATATTCAGGCTCCAAGCAGAGAAAACTACCCATTTTCTTTATTGCTTTTAAACTGAGAGAGACCTAGACCATAGTTCCATGAGGGCAACATCAGACAGGCCAAGTGCAAAAATCAAGGTGACATAACTGTAGTCAATTTGTCATAATGGGCTCTGGATTGGGAGCTGCTCATAGGTCTCAGCTCAAGAAAGAGTTGTATAAAACAAGGGCAGGGCATCCTATACGCTGCCAGATCAGCTAAGACAGTCATCAGTGAGAGTTTTATGACGATATCCAATGGCCCACAACAAGACTATGCTGGGCTTCTCCGGGTGGAGAGTTCCCTGAGTTTACTTTTCTGGATGTGTTCCCACATGAAGGCTAATGAGCAGTGTGATTTGCCAGCTTTTAGAGGCTGCCAGATTGAGTGGACATCAGGATGCAAAGGATTTCTCCAACATCGATCAGTTGTACCTTGCCTTGGTGGTCTGTAAGGCACTTCTCTGAGGAGACAATTGGGGATATTTCAGACTAATTAGGAAAAAATGGTTGGTTGGTTGGCTCATGCCTGGTTCAGACCTATTTTGTACTGAGATAGTAATTCAGTAATGCTCAGATATGGCATTAGTGTGCACGGAACCATACCCTAATCCTCATCAGTGCTTCCCCTGCCTCTCTCCAGTGGGAAAACCAGCTTTCCTGGAGCTCTAGGGGATAAAAATGGTTGTTTCTAATAGATACTTCTCTTTAGGCTCCTAATAGATACTTCTCTTTAGACTTATCATCTTGCTCCACTTATGTGTTTGTCATATGAAGAAAGTATTTTGTACTATGGTGAAGACTAATTCATCATATGTCAGGAGATCAGATCATACTTGCATTGCCAAGGAGAAAAAAAAGCTATGAAAGAAAAAGCTTAATGCAACACTTTGTAATCATATAGTCAACACAAAAGCTATGTTGCTTCTGTTCGTTCAGTGAAGCACTCCACTCCTCTGTAATTTCTGCTTCACAATATCCTGTTACTAAAAATTGCATAAAAAAGGACTGGAGGGGTTTCCTCTTGACTTGTAAGTAACCTCTCACCTGTGAGGTGGTCTGCAGGAGAAAGGGCTGTGCATCACTAAGTGTGTTTCATCTTCAGATGATAGAGTTCAATCCTAAACCCCATTTTTATGCAGCTCATGAAAATCATGCATTCATCCTTAGCAGTCGGCATCTGCATTTTCAAAATCAGCAAACATTTTGAGATAGCTACACAGATATCAACAACTTGTGTGTCTAATATCTGCCTTTCATTGAGTGGCATTTTATTTTTAGCAGGATATTCTTTTCTCTTTTCAGAAAGAGAATTTCAACACAGGAGTCATAAAGACTCCCCATCTGACAGGTGAAGACACCTGTGCACTTACAGATGAATGCATATATGCGCTTAACGCACACTATGCACACAGCATACAAATTTCTGTCATTCAAATATGAAATGGAAAAGAACATAAGCAGGGTTGTCTCTCAATAATTAGCTATTATTGAACACAGCGTTAGGCTTTCCTAGAGCTTGCATATGGATAATTCTCATCTATTTTGCAAGTGTGTGAGTTCTCCAGTAATTTCCCTCTACGTTTTTGTGTACATCCATTCTTTAAAATGGGAGATGGAACGAGCTTTTTGGGGTCCATTTAACAGATTCATATTTGGGGAATCAAATATTTGCAAGCACACTGGTTTACAGGTTCAATTTCCATTTCAAGTTCAAAGTCAACTTCATTCTTATTAAATAAGTATTGATTTTCTGCAGAGGAATTCTAGTCAGAATGCTCCTGACGAAGGAAAGGAAATTGAGTGTAGAAGAGAGGCTCTGTGAAAGAAGATAGGGTATTTAGTGCCTCCTCTTTTTCTGAAGAAGAATATGCTTTTTGGAGCTTTGAGCTTGATGTCCAGTATCCTCTTCAAAGCAAAGACTGTGGAATTAAATACTGGAATTTTGGACACTTGCTATCTAGGTTTTGTAGTAGCGACATACTTCAACCTACAGTGACTGTTATAACTGCTGGAATTATGAATGCTTTTATGAGATTTAAAGCCAGTCCTTACATGTAATCTCCTTTTTCCAGGAGCTTTGCATAAGATCTGGAAAACATTAAGAATTCTTGTTTAATACTGGAAGAAGTTGTAGGCAATTCACAAAGGTCAGAGTGAGAAGGGACAACTAAGATCAAGAGGGTTTGGTCATGGAGTCAAGCTGCTCTAGAACTTACACCTCCTGATGGACAGAGTCCTGATTAGGACTCTGCTTAGAGCAGGACATTATTTCAGATGACTTTTAGAGGTCACTTTGAACCTAAATTTTTCCTTGATACTATGATAATCAATCAAAATAAATCTAGAGTACAGAACCCAGCATCTTCCAGCTCTGCACACCTGGTCTGCATCCTGACTCCACATCAAGATAAATTTTGGACATGCTTCATTCCTTCCTCCGTTTCCTACCGTTCCAGTTTCCATTTGTAAAGACCTGATGAAAGCAGCAGTGTGATCCAACAAATTCCAGCTTGTCAGGAGCACAGAACTAAATTGTTTGTCTAGCAGGACCAGGTTTGTCTGTTGACTTTTGCCTTGATGTAATATATTTTCATTTTTCTATCTAAAAAATATGACAGATCACCTTCTCAGTGGCCAGGGCTGCATGGTATTTGTAATCATGGTCAGCAGCAAGGAAGTTAAAAGAGCAGAAAAATGCAAACTGTCACCCCAACTTCCCCACTACCAGAGGGCTTTATGAATGGACTTTTATGAATGTTGTTAGCTTTCCAGCTACAAGACATTTTAAATGATGGATGAACAAAAGCATCATCTGTGCAAACACTGGGATGTTTGAACCCAGAGGAAGGTTCAATAATTAGTCATGCAGAATATTAGTAACGCCCTTTGGTCATATTCCAAGTTCCTCCTGGATTACAACACAATGTCACAAATCATCAGCTGCTGCAACTGGTATTTTCATAGAGAAAAAGCTTCCTGGTGGTAGTACTGAACCTTGAAATAATATTTAACTCTGTGTCTTCCCTGAAAGCCAATAATGTATGGTGACCATTTCACTCAGCAAACAGCTTTCTAGTTTATACTTCTGGAAAATAAACTATTTTTTTTCCTCTTCCCGTTCGGATCCCGTCATCCCTACAGAACTGACTATTCAGCAATAGAAAGTGGGATCGTTTTCTGCTGTTTATATTATCAGCATAACTGTGAACAGTTAAATACACAGAACCCTCCCTGTTATAGCTTCAAATGAGTAGTAAGATGCACATTTCCAGCCCCACTGTGGGCCCTAGGCTACATGGAGGGAGGTAAATGAGGGCAGGATTTGAAAGCAACGCTTCGTCTTTCCCAGTTGTACCAGAAGGAAGCATTTGCCCAGCGGAAAGGTTTTCAGATTGTATTGTGCGTGGAAGAAACAGCATAGTTTAGTTTCCAGACTCCGGGAAGGTTTGTAGAACAGATGCATAGATAAAAATGACCTTTCAGTCAGTAAGCTAAAATTTGATCTAGAAATCATTGGGATATAACAAATGTGAAACCTTATGCTACCAATTTTTGCAAAAGCACTTTTAAAGAAGGGCTGCACTTTAAGTCATTCAGTCTCAAATAGAATTGGACTGCAGGGACAGTATGGAGATAGAGATTATGTAAAGAGCAGTAGAAAAAAATAAAATGCTTTTCTCTTCAGCTTTAAGGTTCTCCAGCAACCAGCAGATTTCGCCATTACTGTTATTGACAGCAAAGGCCCATATGGCATTAAAGATACCAATACAGTGCTGCACATTACTCAAAAAAAAATCCTATTCCCCTAACATTCTACCTTTAAACTGGCTCATTGTGCACTTAGTATCACTTCAAGATAAAAAAAAGCAGTTTGGGCAGACAAGTTTAAAATAGAACTCAGTCAAGCACACTTTATTGGATAAGTCAGGCTAACTTCAATGCACATATAGCTGAAACCTCCTGTGATTAAATATTGGCTCTGTATGGCAAGGCATTCTCGCTGTGACTTCAATTTTAAAACACAAGCCTCCTGCAGAAAAAAGATTATTTAGTTTGCTAAATAAAGTGCTTGTTGAAAATCCAAAGAAATCATTTGTGTGATAAACAAGGTTGCTTATTACCAAGCTAGGATGATTATAGCTATTTTATGAAATTTTAATTACATTATGTGGCTTCTCAAATATTGGTTTTGAACATTAATCAAGTTACTTGGGAAGCATTTCACGGAAGGGAAAATAAAAATGAAATGGCTTATTTACTTATCCCGATGTATTAAAAACAAAATTCAGTGGGGAAATCATGAAAAAGCCATCAGGGAAAAAGTACTGCCTAAGACTGTTCACAGTCAATAGAAGTCTGAAACAAATTTTCACTTGAGTGATTCACCAGCGCTGACTCAGTAGTATCTCCATGCTCCAGACACCACAGTATACTTAAAAAGCCATGTGTATAATGTTATAGGTAAGTTTATGTCTTGAAGCATTCGGATATTTTACATGTTTAGGAAAACATGAGATATTCTTGTGTGACTAGATAAACAAGATGTCTACCAGTTTTGTTATTCAAAATACAAAGCTATTTATGGGTTCTGAAAAGTCAATAAAAATTCTTGGTCAGAAGGACAGTTTGCAGTGAGGAAAGGTGAATATAATTCTGAATTAACTAGACAGATATGGATTGACACTGAACTGATGTGACAAGTCCCATGTTTTGCCACTGCATATGTTCCCCATCTCAGTGATTTATTTCCTGTGGTAAATTGCACAGGATGGAGACATTGCCAGAAGTCTGCTGCATTATTTCATTTTATGTTTTTATTAGCCTTCGGAAACATTCCACATTTGTATTAACATTGCTGTCTAGAATAATAATTCCAGGGAATTATCTGTGCATACAGTTTTACTACGTACAGATCAGCACTGATGGTGGCAAAGCCTCCTGATGGTGCTTCATCATACACATCCATGAACTCACAGCTGTATTCAACAGAGCCCTTTAAAAAGAGATGCAAGCAAGCATCTCTTCTTTACTGCATGACGGAAGAGAGCACTAAATGTGACCTGCTTCTGCTTTTCGCTTATCCACAAATGGAGTGGTGTGGAAGAAAAGAAGCCTTTTCCTTCCCTCCCATGCAGAAGCTGAAGGAAGGCCCAGCAAACTTCTGCCCAGACAGCCCAGGAGCTGCAGCTTACCAGTTTCCTTAGGCCTGAGGAAGAGGGAAAGGACAAAAACAGGACAGTAGATGCTGTTTTGCATTTCTGTCCAGCTGCATGAATAAAACATGCCTTGTATCTTGAAGTTGGTGCCATGGTACACATTCTATTCACTTATCAGGAGCCCCAAAAGCTGTTGCTTCACTCAGTTACCTTCACACCACACCTTTGGACATCCTTTTCCAGCCAAGGGTTCTATTTAGAAACTCCACAGTATGATATTGTGTATACTGAGGGATGGAGTAATGTGAAGCACAGTCGGAAATACAGCTAGTCACTTTACAGTATTTAGATTTTTAACTTAAAAGAGCAGTGTTTAGCTTTCCTGTGTAACTAGCTGTGCAAAGGTGATTGTGGGTCTCCAAAGGTGATGAGAAAAGTAATAATAAGGAAAGTATCATAAACTTTCTTACATGATAAAATCTAAACTTTAAGTATATAGAAGTTATTTCTTAAGGTATGTCTGTAGTTTTATTTCAAACTAGTTCACATTTGTATGTTTAATGAAGAAATTATAGCACTACATTAGACTGCTTGGCAATGAGAATTCTCCATTATTCTTAAGTCCTTTAAATGTAATTCAATGTTCTTCCCAAAAAGAATTTTACTCGTGTTGTACTATATATATCCTATCAAGATAAATTATTTCATTTCAATTTATTGATAATAACTTCAGTACTAATATCTGACATGATTTGTGGTATTCCTTTTCTCTTCTGACAAGAAAAAACGTCGGAGAAAAAACAAAGTAAAACAATCTGGAGTTCGAATAATCAGATAAAATTTTGAATCTGAATAAATTTTTGCCATGAAGGATAAGATAGTGTGAAAAACCAAGGGGCAGCCTAGGTACTCTAAGCATGATTTACACAACTGTTAAACCCAGAAAACCCTGACTATTTAATCTCTATGCAAAGGCTGACTGTCAGCTCCCTGTTTATGTAGGTCAAGATATTATTTAGATCACTTTGAAACTGCTGCCCAAGGTTGCATTTTCATTAAATATCAGCTCAGATCTTCTCTACTCTTAAAGATAGTGGTATTCAGCATTGGACATTTGTATCACTGAAGCATGAATATAGTCTAAATGTATAGTGGGTATCATGTATATATTAATCTCCAAAGACATAAATTTATTTTGCATCTAATTTATACAAATTGCCTTAAACTGTCTTTGTAATCACAAATATTCATCCTTCCTAAGAAGCCTTACCTAGCTTTAGCAACAAAGAAAAACTATTTTGTACTCATCTGTGTAGGTTTGTCTCCTTAGTGGAATTTTAACTCCAAACCAAAAGTTTTGATTCAGTGAGATCCAACAAAAAATTTCTTGCTTTTGTTGGTTTATTTTTAGTCTGAATTGTTTTCTGGGGTATGTCGAGCAAACTCCCCATATTTGTCTGAATTATTAGCATCTAAGATTTTGATTCCAGGAGGACAATGTGTGTATGTGTGTTTCAGCTTTTCAACTATGTATTTAGCCAAAATGAAACATGGTAAATCTTACAAGGAACACACTAAAAAAGATTTGCTGAGGACTGCTGAAGGCTATGCAGCATTTCATAACTTCTGAAGACACCATTAGAGATAGCACTTGTTCCATTGCATTTCAGAAGGGTATGTCTTAAATTAACTTTGAATAGTGGGAGATTGAGGGAGAGACTTTCAAAGAAAATTAAATTTTCAATGCAAGGACCATTGAGGTCCAAGGACATTTACATTTCTGTCTTTTGCACTTTTGAAAGTTCAATTGAATAAGAATTGAGTAAGAATATTTTATGTTCACATAATTATGTAATTATTTTGTTTTATAATACCTTTCATTTTAAAGAATCCCATGAAACTTCAATATCCCTATGAAGGAACTGAGAGATGTTTTGGTGAAGGATATGAAAACATAGCTGGAGAATAAGTAGCCTCTTGTCAAGTCAAAGTTTCAGAATTTAAAACAGTGTTTCTCTAGTCTTTTCCTTTCATTAATGAGCAGTGAACTCCTGTGAATGAGATTCTGTTCAATTCATGTTATGTGAACTTTAGCCTAAGTCTTCTTCATTAAAAAAAAACTTCATGAGTAAATGTATATTTCCTACTCTGAGAGGAAAGGAATTTGTAGCCTCTCGTGTTGAAACTATTCCACCTTGGATAAGTAATGAATCCTTCCCTTGAAAAGACACTTGAGACTTTGCTTCCACTAGTAGCACAGGACATGGCTGTAGCTGCTGAGAGTAAGAATTAATCTGTCTTATGCTTTCTCTGCACTATTGAACGTTTAACTGTGTGTATTAGCTAGGAAAAAAAATCAACAAGAGAGAGATTGTCATAACTGATTGGAAAAGGAGGAATCCCTCTCTCCCCTCATTTGCCCTTATATTGTTATAAAACCTAATGTTTGACTTCAAAATGCTCTTACTATAACTGTTTTGTCAGTGTGGTGTGTTGACCCTGGTCAGCAACTAACCACCCAGCCAGTTGTTCATCCATTTTTCCTCCACCAGGATGGGGGAGACAGTTCAAAGACCAAAAGCAAGAAAGCTTTTCAGTCAGAATAAATACAATTTAATAAGTGAAGGAAACAGAAAAAAAACACAGAGGTTGTGTTGTGGTTTAACCTCATGGTAGCCACTTGCTCAATCGTTCCCTTTGCCCCTCAAGTAGGGGAGACAACCAAAAGGGAAGAGAGAAACTCATGGCTTGAGAGAAAAACAGTTTAATAAGAAAACATAATAATAATAATAATAATAACAATAATAATAATATGCTAATAAGAACATTAATAAAATAAAATATAAAATAAGTGATACTCAGTGCGATTTCTCACAGACTCCATCTGCACCTAGTAGCCAGTCTTGGGAAGGAGAGCACCCTGATCCCAGACAACTGATCCTGGGAAGAGAGCAAAAAGGCAAAGGCAGAAAGGTCCAAAAGCCAAACTGCAAAATGACAGAACAGCAAAAGGCCGGACTAACACTGAACTCCCAATGGAATGGAACTCCCAAGTGGAACTAATGGAACTAATTGTCTGGAAAAAAAATACCCCAACTACATATAGAGCATGATGCTAATGGTAGGGAATATTTCGTTGATCAATCTGGATGTCAGTCAAGGTGCTGTCCTGTCTGTGGCTCCCTCCTACCAATTCGCACCTATAGCTGGATGACCAAAGTTATCCTTGGTTTCCCTGACAACAGCCAAGATATCAGTGAGTTTTTATGTTCCTTTCATACCAAATCCCAAATATTAGAAAGCTACTGGAAGGAAAATATTAAATCCATCCCAGAGAAAAGAAATGTTATCTAATTTTTCTTATACTAAATCCATGCATGCTACAAAAAGGAAGAGCTTCTAACTGCATAAAAATTAACTCAGTTTCAGTCTAGCCAGCACAGGTTGAAAAGGCAATCATTCCCCACACCCACAAGCAGCCAGTCTCCAGTTCTCTCTGGGGTCAGCTGTCCTGGCTGTGTCTCTTGCCCACTCCCAGCTTACTCACTGGTGATACAGCGTAAGAAACAAAAATTCTCAATGCGGTGCAGGCACTGTTCAGCAAGAGCTGAAACTGGTATGTTATCAACACTGTTTTAGTCTCAAATCCAAAACACAGCACCATACAGGCTACTATGAAGAAAGCTAACTCAGTCTCAGCCAGACCCAGTATAATCAGTTAAAGCAAGAGATCTCAATTTTGATAATTCAGCATTTCCCAATGGAAAAGCTAGTTTACTGGAAAAACTCCCAAATTCTCAAGCAGCTGTATACTAATACGTCTGTTCTAAACAGTTCCATGTACATGAGAACGAACCTTGATTTCATTCCAAGGAAACCACACAAAATAAAGCATGTGAAGCTTAATTTTTTTACTTTGAAGTGACAAAATTGTTCAGTTGGGTTCACTTAAATTGGAAATCATAATTCCCTGGAATCTAGATTTCCAGAATTTTTAGACTATGCTATTAAATTTTGTCCTTCAGTGTGTTTCTCATAGTGTTGTGTTCTCAACAAATGGGCATGGAAATTAAGGAAAAAATGAGGAAAGTATAAAACCATAGGATTATATATTTAGAAGGAATACATTCAAATTACTAGGTGGTTTAGCTTGCCAGGGTATTTTGGTTATTTCTTATCCTTCTGTTCTTTGTTGCTATATTCTTCACTGTATAACTCGGTATTCTGTAAACTCAGTATGATCATCATGTTCTTTTAGTAGATCTACTACAGAAGATAATATTTTTAAAGAAAACAAAAAAGAAAAAAAAAAGACTCCCTCATGCTCAAAGAGCTCTGGGAGGTTACAAAGGGAATGTATTATAAATAAGAAATAAGCACCAGCTGTAGAAATGAAGTTGGAAACCGCATTTTCAAATAAGTGATTTGCAGCTATGTACAGAGAATGTGCCACAATACCTAAACTGGAATTAAAAGGGAAGGAGCTACAGTAACATGCAGTTCCAAGAGAGGTCACATTTAGAACGGCTCTTTGGGCTCTGCTTAGAGATTTAGAAGCCAATAGAGGTACACTCTTGTAAAACCGATGTGAAAGGGAATCACATTACACAGAGAATTTAAGTGATGCAGGATCAATACCAAAACAGAGCAGGACCCCTGTCCTCCTTAATTTAAAAGCTGGTATTTTTTCTTCCTCACAAATAGTTTCACATCTTCTTCTCTTTCTTTCACCTGGGACATTCCCTATGTTTCGTTTACCTTTCACAAGAGCCCTTTGCATTTAATGGGTGCTGTGCATATTTTCTGAAAGACACAACTTGTTTTACTTGTTCAGATATTTGAATCACAGAGTACTTTTCTATGGTTCCTTCAAATCTTACTCTTCGTCTTTTGATACAAGAGAAACTTGTCTCTGATGTCCTTCCTTGTAACATTTATCTCTTTTTCTTTGAGTCTAATGCAATTGTGCTGCTTTCTTTGCCTCCCTCTGCATTTTTAATAAGATCTCCAAACATTCCCAAACAACTTGATAAGGTTTCAGTCCCATTGAAATTCAGTAGAAGGCAAGCACTTCAGTATCTAAAGATGTTTTGTAAGTAGTATTCATTTTGAAGCTATTTTCAAAAATAGTGTGATGCCTCTGAGATGCAAGAGCTGTGAGCCATGTTGACTTACTTCCTAGGCTAATGAAATATACCAATGCAACAAAAAAAGCCAGGATAAGTTTTCAAACACTTTTAAGTCGTATATCATAGAGCCAAACAAATTGCTAGTCTGAAATAGTGCTTAGCCCAGAGAAGATTCTTCTCTGAGATTTTCTCTCAGTTGGTTTAGACATTCAAACATCCCACTGATATGCTAAACCTGGAGATCTCTGTCTCTCCGGTTTCACATTTAGACGGTCTCAGGTGCCTAAATCAACATTTTGAATTCTGCTTCAGAATCAGCACATTGATTTTGCAGAGTGACATTCAAACCACTTCCACTTTGTTCTCCTGTGGAGTAGCCACATAGTCTGTTATCTATTTCAACATCTCCTCCAAGGTGCTTTTCAAGTAGAAGAGTCATTTTATTTCCTGGAACCAATTTTTCAACAGAAATGTCTTGATTATTCTGTGAAACTTTGTTGACAAAAAGAAACTTTGATGTAGTGTGCCTAAAACATTTGGGTTTGAGAATATTTTATCTGAAAATGAATAAATTCAAAGAGTGAAAGGGGTAGCATCTAGGAAAAGAGAGACATGCAGGGACAGAGGGGATTAATTGAGATTACATTAAAATAGGTGTTGTCCTATTTACTAATTCCATTCCAAAATGTGCTTCTTGAAGAATATAATTGGTTTTCATCTGTCATTGTATTTGCACCATTTGTCTAAACAAGGTGGAAAGAGATGAAAATAAGATTATAGTTTATGATAAAGCAGAAAAAAAATCCAAGACCATCGTGCCTCATCACATGTTAAAGATTTGTATTTGATCCTGTGAGTTAGGGAGAGTGTCAACAGCTATTAGAGAGCTTTATTTCAAGAAAATGGGCAAAAAAGTTGGACAAAGTGGCCTTAATAGCTTTTTGTGATACCCTAAGCTTCTAAATACCTTCCAAATCTTGTGTCACGGTGAGTTCCTATGGCTTCAAATTTGAAGGGGCTGCACTTGTTGCCTTTTGAATTTCCTTGCATGACTTGGTGAAACATGAGGCAGGTACCAGCTCAGTACCTTGTGTTTATTACTGCAACAGCACTGCTTAATTTGGTCTCAAATGTGGTAGTCATTCCCCTTGTATAAAAGAAAGAGAAAATACTCTGCTCACTCACTCAAATGGAAAGGGAATCTCCTTCATTTAAGTTCTCTACATAGCATGGTATAGATACACTCATTGCCATTTAGAAAGAGCAAACAGAGCCGGTGATTACATGTATGCTTCTTATTAATCGTGCAACTTATCGCTCTTGTAGTAATTAGATTTTAAACCAGCATCACTTCCTGACCCTCAAAGACAACATGATGGCTTATCCCTTTAGATATAGCTGTTATATCACATTACTTTGTTCAAAGGACATCTATTTTTCTGTATAAGAATGATGTTTCTCTTAGAAATCATAGTTGTTTTAAAGTGGAACTCCTTCATTGCACATGCATTTGCTTGTGATATACAGTCATTCACTGTATCTCTACTGAGAGCAGTTGATTTAATAAACTTACCTTTATTTTCTGAAGAAAACATCTTATCAAACGAGAGAAAGCAAATATCTTGAAGGAATTGCTTAGTTTTCTGCAGCATGTCATAGCAGGAAAATGCCAGGTCATCTATCACCCCTGTCAACTCTACTGCATCAAACCATTGTCAGCAAGCATTCAGTTCTTAGCAGAATCACTTTGGCAGGTACTGACTGGAGCTGTTGATATTACTTTTGCTGGGAAATTCAGTCTGATCACATACTATAGAGAGGTAGAAGGTCAGATCACATGTGGCTATCTAGCATTTCGATGCCTTTTATTGTGATTTAATTTAAACCATGCGCTTAATTCCACACTCCTTGTCATTTCAGTTTTTGTGTTCTGTGTTGTAACTTGTGGGGTCTTTTACTGATAATAAAGACATATTTCACATAGATTTAATACAAGAATCAATTGAATATTAGCTCGTCCATTAACAACGAAATCAGAATTAAAAGAATCTTGGCTTATACAATAACAACTTGTTTATATCTTCTACCAAAAAAAAAATTTACTGTGAAGATAAAAGGACAGCATTTTATGATACTAGAATTTCTATGGAAAACTTAGTGTTTCGGCAGATTTTCCACATAGTAAGGGTTTTCTTTGTTTCCCTAACTTCCCATTTTTTCTGTTACAGGCTCTTTAATTTTTCTTCTGTCAACTTCACTCATTCTTATAGCTCAGTTCAGAACTACATGTCTTCAGTGATTATGACTATATTTCTTATTGTGTGTTAAATTTAAATGTATTTTCTATAAATTGCCAAACTCTGTACAGGTTTTCTTGCATTATTTACATTCTTGTCTGGACAGTCTTCTTACTTTTTCCAGGGCTTATGTTTAAATGGATACTGAAGAGATAAAAATATATGAACAGACTTTCAAAGTTGCTGAGCAGCCAAAGTTTCTATTGTCTTCAACAGGAACTTTGTGCAGGATCTTCAATAATGTACTGAGAGTCCTAGTTGAAGAAGAGTTTTCGTACAAGTTATTTAGAATTTTAAGACTCTACAGATGTAGTATCTGAATGTTAAGATATTCAGATAAGTGACTTCGGTAGTTTGAGAAGGTGGATGAAGCAGTAGATGCCTTCTGCAACTATGGTAACCACTAGAAATGGAATGGTAGCTGTATGGGTTTTTACTGTGTATGTGTAAAATAAGTTAGTGTTATTGATAGACCTGTTATTGACATCTTTTTGTTCTTCATGTTGTTTCTCTCCATTTTGTGGCAGCCTTTGACAACCAAAATTGGTTTTATTTCATCCATCCTTCATATCAGAGAAATAAAATAGCAAGTACTGACATGTCCAAGACAAGTTTATCTGTGTGATATCGCTTCTCTTTCATTTTGGTCTGTCACTTTGTTTTCATTCCACACTCATCTTCACTCCCAGTGAAGAGATACACTTAATGCGATAGTTCTGCTGACTGAATGCAGAAAGCTACCTTTTGTCATCAGTTATGCCACATCTACCTCAAATGATGAAACATGTTTGAAAACCTGATTTGAACTCCATTTAAAATATCATTTTTCTAAATGTGTTTCATGTGCAGTGTGCTTACTTAACTACTACCCGTTCATTGGTTTTGGCTTTGCTGTCAGCCTGTTTATGTAAGGTGAATCGTTAAAGCTGTTGCCTATAGTTGAAGTCAGAGGAATTGTTATATATTTCGTAGTACCTATGCCTATTTATTTATTTATTTTACCTACAGTCTTTTAGGATGGATTTGGAGAACAGAACAATGGCTACCTGCATGTTTGTGAGAGTATTTGTGTGTATGTGTGGCAGAGAGCTAGAGATAGAAGCCTGAACTACTATGCACTATACCTATCTGATTATAAGTTAACTATTCCAATTACATTTCTCATCAGTGAAGATCTTTTTCTTTTGTGACACTAACATCATGATCATCAGTATTGTTTGCGGGAACCTTTGCAGAAAACTCAGGAAGAACAAGTGAGACTTCAATGCCATTTAGAAAAAGGCTTAAATTTTGCAATTTGTTTCTACTGCGTGTATTCACAGAGTCAGATTCAAAGTGAATGTTTTATCTTTTTTATTTTTTAACATGGGGACATACAAAATGAAATCAGTCATCACAAAATAATCGGGTATATTCTCAAAAGTTAGATTGCATTAGTATCAGTCATTAGTAATCAATCTCTGTATTAGTGAAAATCATTATACTAGATGTGAAATGACTAGTTTGTGGCATTCTATTCTATTCTATTCTATTCTATTCTATTCTATTCTATTCTATTCTATTCTATTCTATTCTATTCTATTCTATTCTATTCTATTTATATTATTAGTAATTCATAGAATATAATAATGTTATCATATCAGGTAGAGTGTACATCCAGGAAAGAATTAGAACGTTTCACTAGAAATGGCTTAAAGAGAAGTTGACCAACTTACAATATTAGGGGTGGAAAATGACATACAGTAGTAAGGTTCCTTTGCAGCAAATTGAGTTTTGTTGATTTTTTTTTCAATAAAACTGAACACTCTGGTATACTCTCATGTGGACATGTATGTTTATATTTCACTTCACATTCAAGTGAAGGGAAGTATAATTTTTCCACTCCTGTGTCACAGATCACTTGAATTCTAGAAGAAAGACAGGCAGTGAAGCAGACAGGTATTTTAGGCAATTGAAGCAGAAAACAGTAGCATTTATTTTCTGCTGTATGAGAATATAATCAGGGAAACACAGCAAAAGTTTAAGCAAAGCTTTGTTATCCTTGACCTTGCTCATATTTAAGCCTTTTGTTTAAATATAAGCACAGGTGTTAAATAAAATATCGATGATTATTATATCATCATTAAACCACTCCTCTTCAGATTTTTGCTGTTGGATGAACTCCTCTTGGCTCTATGAGTATGTTACCTAAGTCACACTACATTCTACCTTCTTAGGAAGGCAAAAGTGTGGACACACTATCTAAACATTAGTCAAGCAGAGAAAGTAGCTGCCTGCGTGCTTCTGGAATTACTTCATGAGATCTACTCTGGTAATCTATAATGCATAGCAGATAGAGCATGTGTACAACACAAAGCAACATTTATGTCACCTAATGATCATTATTTTTCATTACACTTTGTTTTAAGAAGTCTGGATGGTATGAATGAAAGAAAAATAAGTTTAAGCCTCTGTCTAATCACTAGTTTTATTGCTATTCACTTATTGTATTAGGTTTTAAACAAGACTGAGGGAGTTATATTGGCAATCAGTTCTCCCTGTTTACCTCTTTAATAACAGTCTTTTCATTGTTAATATTTTCATGAATTGCAATTGAAATGTTTCTTTGGGCTTTCTTTGGCATTTTTGGAAAATACTGCTGACTTTTTTTTTTCCAATTTATTCATTGTCATGTTTACTTTAGAAAATGCACCAGAGACGTTGTTCTGTCACACAAGAACTACACTGATGAGAGTTTTACATTTGTGGACATTTACCATTGCTGCCAGGATTGGCAAGGAGAACTAGGCTTTTTTGAAGTTTTCTTTAAAATGGAACAAGGATTTCCATATGTGTAGTGTTAGAAAAGGAACAAAAAAAGTCATCTAGATGAGTTGTATTGCAGTAGTCATCCTGTAGACTGTTAGTTTGCTGGAGGTGTTCTTGGTAATGCAGAGCTATGCATTTCTCCTGTATTTGTTACAAATACTTTGAGAAATGGAAGCACTCTAATCATTATAGACTAATTTCTGCAGGCACCAGGTGTGAGAGGCACCATGTGATGAGAAACATATTCCATATTTCCAAATGTCATGAGCTCCCATGATACAAAGTTCAAGTACTATCATCTGTGGCTTTAGCTGATGGCAGAAATCTATACAGAAGAGTTTGTAATTGCTACTATCTGGGTGTTTTGATAACATGTCAGGAATTATAGAAATAAGATATATGTATGCACACCCACAAGCTTGTGTGTGTTTGTGTGTAGTTTTTTGTGCTGATGAAATCTGTGTTTTGAAAGATACATTTGCTTTTGGATCATCTCCCTTAAACAGATGGTATCTTTGTGATTGTTGTGACTCTTCATTGTTGCTGCTGGCTGATGACTCACCGAAGGAAAATCCCAACACACTCAGTAGGATAAAATAAGGCTAGTTTGTGTTCTTTGCTACATCGAAGTTTCTAACAGAATTTCGACAGATGTGACAATTTTTCTGAAATGTTGTCAAAATAATGGCAACAAGTTGACAAATTAAATCTGGCTCATGTTCAGTCCCCTGGTATTATACTGGTTCATCTGCAATAACAAGAGAATTTATATCAATGTCAGCCTTGACAACTTGATCATTTTACATGGCACATTATCAATTTTTTGTCCTTCCCCGGGCCTTGCTTTTTGTGCTTAATGCTGTTCTCTCTGGTATTTTTTACTAATAAATATTACCAAAAGTAAAATATGATCCCTGGTTCCCAACTGGCAATAAAAAATAAGGAAACCATAAACATAGGAATTTTACATCTGAGGTCAAGATATGAAGGAAACTAAGCTTTAGTAGAGAATTTTCCTGTTTTGTGCTATTTACAAAAGTAAAATTAGGAATAGGAAGACCAAAAAAAATCAACGTTTGCAGCACTGGAGTCCCACACTTGAAAAATGCCAGATATTTGAGAATACAGTCCGCCTATGGCATCTAGTGAAATATGTTAAATATGCTTTGTGAGAGAATTTATTTTGCCCATTCCACCAAGAATTCTTATGTAAAGATATTCTGGTAGCTCCACGGTTACAAATTTTCTGTGAAACTTTTTCCTCTCTTTTGCTGAATAGGACTGATTTTGGCTGATTTTGCTGAAATGACATAAGAGAAGAAACCAAAAGGATAGATGATCTCTTTAAAGAATAAGTGTAAGGATCTTTGCTGTGTCTGATTCTAAACAGAGAAACACCAAAATCTCACTGCCCGCTGCCCAAATAAGAGATTTGCAAAGCACTGACTGCCTATATAGTCTACTTCTCAACTTTGTATCAGTTCTGTTTTACATGGGAGATTAAACAGTCATTATTCACAAAAAGAAAAGGAAAAAAACCACCACCACCACCACCAAACCAAACAACAACAAAACAAAACAACAACAACAACAACAACAAACCACAAAAAAAAACACAAACTGCCAACCAAAAACAAAAACCAAAACCACCTTTCTTCAGAAACTGGTGGTCATGCAGAAGAGGGATGTGAGGGATGTGAGGGATGTGAGGGATGTGAGCCTTAGGCTTTCAGGCTCTGTCTCCGCCTCTGAGGGAGCTCTTCAGTATTTTACAGTCTCAGCTATTCTGTGTTGTGTTGTGCAAGAGTCATAGATGCACTGTGTTTAAATGCATATTTAAATTACTAAAACGATATAAGTTACTCAAAACTCCCCACATAAAATACTGTTAATTAATCAATAAGACATTTAAAAGTATGAAGCTTGATCCTTATACTGGGAAGAGAAGAGAACTTTTCTTCATTTCTACTTTTTCTCTGCACTTGTTGTTTTAAGATATCAGTGTGAAATTTGTTATCTGTAGGTAAAATAATCCAAACACCAGCTGAAGCCTGATGTGTTGTCTGGATCCTTTGCCCAATGCGATTTGCTTTTTGAAAGAGATTTCTGCATTTACAACAGTATATTGCAATTTAATAAACTCAATAAGTGTTTATATGAATTCATTCTGGTAAGCGACAAACTATTCTGCTGTCCGTCCAGTTCTCAGTGCATAAACATCAAGATCAGAAATGACACTAATTGGTGCATTTGTTGTCACACTCTGTAGAAAGGTTAAGGGCTAAACAGTCATTCCTACCTCACAATCATAGTGGTAGCCTGATTTTCAGGGTATTTCGACTGATTCACCATTTTGCAGCAGTGCAAACTGAATAGGAAAGTTTAGAGAAAACAGAAAGTAACATTGACAAATCTGAGGCCATAGAGGGTGCCGTGAATTTTAATATCGATATTCTGCACTTAGGTGATATAAGAAGGGAATGTGAAACAAATGTAGGCAGGTAGAGAAAGTGAGAATCCATGTCAGGAGTGAAAAGGAGTGTGAAGCTGATTAATATGCAGGATACTTTCTGTAATCAAATAAAAAGCTAGTCGTCACAGTTGACAATTCATTACTTTATAAAACACTAATGAAGATTTAAAACAGATCAGATACTTGCCTTGATACAGCACATGGAGTAATGTTAAAAATATCATTTACAGTAGTCCGACACCTCTACATATCATTATGATGTACCATTTTCTGGATAACATCTTCTGAATAACTGAAGTAAATGTGACCATGACTCTGTCATGTGACGACAGTCAGCTAGGGGTAGCATACCAAAAAAAGTGAGCAGGAAAAGAAAGGACTATAAAGATTAAATGAGGAAAAAGTAGCCTTCTGAAATAATTGTCCTAATCCAAAATAAGGATTTTAACTCTTCATATGCAGTCCTCTTCCCTACTTTTTTAGAATTAATTTGAAAATACAATTTGAAACCTGTCAAATATACTGATTAAAATATTTATAAATGAAATATTATTTTATTTTATTTCAATAAAATGAGAAGAATAACAAGTTTGGGTTAAAATTAGATCCTGAATTCAAGTCAGATTAGACTTTACCACAGTCACAGATGGCATGGCGTGCAACATTCTTACCCCTGTCTCCGAGCACTTCCAAAAGCTGAAAAAAAGAGCAAGCCTAGCACTGGCGTCTCGTGCTGTTGTGCTATCTTTCAGCAGCAGCTTTATGGAGAATCTAGAAATAACCTGATGCTGGTGAAGATGCTCAAACATAGCCTGGGCCCTGAATGAAATTTCAAAAATGTTCCAGTGAGTTGAAGCCTAATCTATCAAAATTCAACAGGCCTTAGATTTCTAAATTGCTTTAAGACAGAACAGTTAAGCTCCTGAATGGATTTTTAGATTTTCTCATTGGACGCTTTTGAACATTTTCTTTTTTTTTCTCTTGCTTATCACCCGCTTTGTCCATGTAGACAGAGAGATCACAGACAAGCCATTAGCAGCAACTTAATAACAATTGCTGTGAGGTTGCACCTTTACCACAGTTCAAGGACCAAAACCTCAGCCTTGGCAAAGAAACATTTTGTTAATTCCAGTCAGCTGAGAATACTGTTGCATTAGTTCTGCAAAATGCCTGAAAAATGCCAAACTAAAATAATTACATGTGCATAGCCTATAGATTGTGACAGAGTTTATACAAAAAACAAACCAAACCAAAACCAAACGAAAAACCTTTGTCTTAGCAGCAATGGGGTTTGGGTTTTGGTTTTGGGTTTTGGTGTTTTTATTTTTTTCTTTAGAGGAAAATAAAGATATGTAGAATGAAAGGCACTTCTTCCCAGCAGGATAAAGCCCCTTTTTTAACTTCTGATTTTGATATGGGTTAGAGCTGGATTCCTTCTCCCCTTCCTCTCTTGGTGCAGACTACCACTCTTTAGATCCCTAGACCCTTCCTTCATTGCAGAAGAGCAGAGGTTTTCCTGTTAAGTGCGGATTACCTGATTATGGGTAATTGGAAATAGTGGGGGGTTTCTTCTGTTATGAGGCATCTGAGGACCTAAGTATCTGTGTGTAATACAGTACAAGGATTTATTTTCCTTCTCTGTTTTCAACTGACCTTTTCACAAATATTTTCCAAAATCCAGTAATTTGCAGAGGGTCTCCCATCTGCATAGTGTAACAGTGATTTGCACTATATGTATTTTTATGGTACTTTATATGAAAGAAATCTTATAAAAACACATAGTCTAGCATTTTATCTGATAGGTGCGTTCTGGCTTGGAATAGTTAGTCTAAAAATTCATACATTTGCAGGGTCAAAATCCATAGCATACACTTCATTGTGGTCCAGTGTGGCTGCAGTGGTCAAATCCCATGATTTGTGGCATTTTGAAAGCTTTAAACATTATTGAAAGGAGAGAAAGACTGTGTGAATCAATTTGACTAACACAACCTGCTCTTCTGGTGTCATGAAGCACAGAGGAAAGTCTGTGGGTTTTTTTCCTCTACTAAAAACATTCTTTTTAACAGTAGTCTTTGAAGATCTGCAGGAAACCATCAGGCTTTGTGTATCAGTTTTCCTTTTCCTTTTTTTTCATCAGAAAACAACAGTTGTTGTTTATTTACATCTAGGGCTTTTTGAATGACTTGTTTTGGCTTGTATCGTATTCCTGATCATGATCATTTAATTGCAAGGTGATGCAATATGGCAGAAGATAATGTTTAAGTAGAGAGCTAAGGCAAACATCATGCGTGCTGTCTTGAATTTCATTTATATCAGAGGGAAAATCTTCATAATAGAGAAGATGCTCTGAGTCCAGCTGAGGATGCTTTTTCCCTACATGGTAGAGCTGGGAGGAGGGAGGAGTAAAGTGCCTGGATCATGACCTCTCCTCCTCAGGGTGCTGACTGGGTGAAATTAGAAGTCTTCCCATGTTGGCTAATCCTTGAAGTGACTGTGATTGCTCAGAACAAACTGAAATAGGTCAAAGCATTGGTGACATTGAGGGCGGAACTTTGACTCATTCCTGATTGACCTTTGGGCCCCACCACAGACCAGGACTCAAGCCTGACCTTGAGTAGTTCCATCTTTTGCCATATACCTAAAACACAAGGTTTCTTTGCGAAGATAACATTTACATTAATAGGTATAAAAACCAGGCATATTTGCCAAAGCCAGGGGCAGTGAACTTACCTACGTTTTTCTAGTTCTTTGCTAATCTGTATTTATATAGTCAGTGCAGACAAATCTTTTGAGACCTAGAGACTGATTTGCAGGAAAACCATGCCAGCAGCACTATGTGGTAAGTAACCTTCCACCTCAAATCAGAAAATTTAAAAGAAATACAGATTGAGATACATTAAAAGCAAATCTACAAAATGCAGTTTTGCACTGACTGAGAGCTTGAAATAAAGCAAGATTTCAACACAGAATGCTAGTTATTGCAGTTATTTTTACAGCACATGTGATATGCTAGGCACATTACTGTCCTCATGACGAATCATAATTCCTGGTCCTGTAAAACTTTAAAACAAATTTCAGCTATTACTCAGTGAAAAGATGGAAGGAATGAAGTAGAGATAGGCAGGCTACCACAGGGCAGTAAGGAATCTAAAGGAAAGAAGAATGCATCGGTATGCATTTTTTCGAAAGCACTAACTTCATGTTATAAGTCCTGGACTTATTTCGGAATAGCTGCCTTTAGCGACTCAATATTCCTGTGCATAAGCCCACTCAGAAAACATAAGATCTAAAACCAGATGTATTCCAGTTCTACACTGCTTATATTTTTAATGTGTGTAAGTGAGCTGCAGTGATATCCTTGACCACGTTATAAGTGTATAATAACTTCCAGAAGGCTTTTTAGCTTAGATGGTAGTACTATGCTGCTACCGGTTCCAGAGTTTAATGATCGTCCAGCTCAAGAGTCTCCATGCTATGCTTTACTATTTGCTTCAAGTATATACCTAAGCAACCAGCATATGTTAACAAAAGTAGAATGCAAATTTAGTGGATTGCCAAGTCATAGGGAAGGTGCAGTCCTTTGGAGTACACTATTCACAAAGATTGAGCAAGGAAGTACTCAAATTAAATTACTTTAAAGCCACCTGCTGATTTATGTTCTTCATGAGAAAGCTTAGCTTAGTTATAACCAGTTATGAGTTTTAGATCCAGTAAAGATCAAGTGAACAATTCTTGATATATCTCCATAGATTGATTTGACTAAATAACATCATGAACCTTTACAATGGTCTTCATGTTATTCTGAACATGCTATGAATTTCATCATGTCTTACATCACCTCTCCTGTTCTGTTATTTCTTTCACCATCAAAACGTCTGTTTACTTTTCAGCTCTGTATTAAGGTGGCTTGAGTTTGATCTTAAAAGTAAAAAAAAAAAATTCTTATTCCTTTATCTTAAAATACAAAGCAGGAAGCAGTAATTTTAAAACTTGAGGGAAATAAGCCAGAGTTGAGCATGCCAATATTATTATTTGTTTTATTCTACACGTGCCAGGGAAGAGAAAGAATGATCATTTTCAGTCAATAATGACCTTGTTTGAGTGACCTGTAAAACAAACTGATGGGTTATTCAGAGCTCCATTTACATCTCTTTGTCTCTTCTTCTTTTCTCCCCTTTTTTTTTTTAATTGACATTTCACAGCTGAAAGGGACTAAAAGCTGCTTGCAAACCTCCCAGTGCAATAGATCCATAAAATCAGGACACCTTCAGGTGACACCAGATCAGAGGAAACAGCTCATGCAGCACTCCCCCGGTAGCACCTACATTCCCACTTGAGGACAAACACCAAGCAGAATGTGATACGTCCCCAAAATCCTGGAAACAGTATCTGACATGCAAAACCAGACACCGCTGGCAGCCGCCTGCTGGCGCCTGGAGTCAGGAGCTGTCACAGACATCCCTTTTCCCCCTCCCACTGCACCTGGACCACAAGGGATGCTTGCTGGCTACCAGGAGCTGCTACAGATGGCCCCAGCCCCCTCCCTATGGTTCCACAGGGCTGGACTCCTGGGTGCCAAGTTTTGCAAAGGTGCAGCTGTTTCCCTTCCTGTGCTTGTGCTCTATCTCCTTGGCCCAAGAGACAGAGCAAGACCACTCGATTTAAGGGTGAAGTGCTGCAGAATTTGCTTCTCTTATTGAGGTCACACCATTCAGGTGATTTGCAAAGGTCTAGAAATGCCCTTTTTTTCCTCCTCCTATTTTGGAGAAGTTATAAACTGAGGAAGCAGCCTAATTGATGATGGGAAAATACGATTTAAGTGGGACTGCCTGCATGATTAGATTCAGAGTAGGGGAGCCAGGATCTTGCCATCTGTTGTCATGACTGGTGAAACGTGCACATGCTGTCGGAGGGGTGTAAGCAGCTTGTGCAAGCGGTGTGCTTTGAAAATGATGTTTCAAAAGAGGTGTGGAGGAATTGGAGAGAACGAATTTGGTTTTCCTTTAATGCTAATGTAAAAATAAGAAAGAACTGGGAAAATAATACATTACATACTCCGAAATAAAAGTTCTGACCTTTCACATCTGGAAGCACTTTTAAGGGGACACAGTCTGGTGTCATACTGGGTTAGGTAGGATAACTAGTAAAAACGCTTTGGAAGTTTTTCAGCAAAATGCCTCATCCATATACAAGTAATATGCTCTGTTAGACAGTGTCACCTGACCTTGTTATGTCTTATTCATTCCTAATTAGAAATGAGGCATCCAGATGTGAAAGGTCATTACATTAGTTTCTATGATACCTATCATGGTGTATTTGTGTCACCTAGATTTTTATTAGAAATGCTCTGAACAAGCCCAGCACTATCTGCCATATGTTTATTGCCATGTTCAAGGACCTGCAGGTAAAAAGAATATTTTGTCTACCCAGATGTTTATTGCCACATTTGGGGTTTAATTTCTACAGCATCTCATAGTGCTAATTGGTTCACACTCTCAAGCCAGCTTACAGATATTTCATTTTTTGGAAATAACACCATGGATAGCAATTCCTCTGTAAGGAACACCTCTGTAAGGGATGAAAGAAAAAATCTAGGGATTTTCCCAGGCAAAATCAAAGGTCATTTTTTTCTTTAAATACTAATTCATATGAAGTATATTTTAAGTGTATCCTTACTTAAGAATGTAAGTTGTGGTTTTTTTTTTTCTTTTTTCCTGTTGCAGCTTTTTGAAAACTCATTTCATAAATGCTTATTGAAATACTCAGAAGAAAAAAGCAATAAAATGACAAAAAGGCTCCTTTAAAATAAAAAAAAATCAACTTGTCTTTACATAACAGCATTTACATTTAAATAAAAAATTTTGTCTTTCAGCATATATGAGATGTCTAGTAGTCATCATATTTTTCATTTTCTGTTATGGAAGGTGACTTCTGATACCCTGTTTAGTTTGAATAGCTTCTTATTTGGCAACTACCATTAAAATCAATTCCACCACTTGCTAAAAAAGGCACCATTCCACCTGCATCCAAGATAACAGAATCTGACTCAGAATTGATACTGTCAAAATTGATTGATTTTACTTTTGTCTCAAACTCACTTGGATACCAAAAAAATCTGGGGCTTTTCAAAGTCCTGAAAAATATGCATATAAGGGCTTCATCACTCTCCATTAGTGATATGCCTAAGGGGTATTGTCTATTAGTTTGGAAGGAAAGAGCTATGATCCAAAACATATACTATTGCACAAGCACCAATACACATCAACAACTCAGCAAATTACTTATCCAGTGTTAATATAAGGGTGTGTTATTATCGACATACTAGAATTAAGTTCTTCGTTTTACTGGAAAACAAAGATAGACTCTCATGTCTGGAAGGATTACTGTGTATTCATCTATTTTTCCCAAAGTAAAAGAACGTAATTTGTGAGTAAATTTTCAGGTGGTTTCCACATATATCTGTTGCATTTTCTTAGAGTTCAATATGCTACAAAATGACGGTACGGTAGAGAATTTCAGTGAAGGCATCCAGGATCTTGCTGTAATACGGTTTATGTGTTATATGTATCCTACATATGTATGGCAACGGAAGTCTAAATGAGACTCGACATGTGTCATTCAGACAGCATGTTCACAATTTCTATCCCCAGTTGTTTAGCAAGTTCTGCTGAGGGTAGTACAAATGGTAACATTTCCCTGTTTGTAGCTCACTCAAATTTGAACAGATTTTCCTAAGGATAGCCACAGACATTTTTCTAATCTCTTCCGTATTTCAGACATTATCCACAAATGACATAAGTTTGCTAAATACTGCTTTGAGGATTTTTTAAAGCCAGAAGTATGTTTACAATGTCAAGAGTTCAGTAACCTGAACAGCAGGTCATTTGACTGTTGTAAAGATTAGCCTGTAAAACCAATGTCGTTTTCTTTTCATATTAATTTGTTGGCAAGTCTTCTGAGATGGTCAACAGATGTAGGCTAGACTATGCGTATACCAGGAAACAGGTTTGGGGACTATTCTCTAGCCTGTAGAGCAGGGGTGTCAAACTCATTTTCATCGGGGGCCACATCAGCCTCACAGTCACCTTCAATGGGCCGAATGTAATTTTAGGACTGTACAAATGTAAGAATAGTGCCATAGACAGTGGTGGCATGGGGTAGGTCATGCCATAAGGGCTAAACTCTTTTCTACCACAAAGCAGGCTGACATTTCCAAAAGTGTCTTTTGGGAATAGATATTGTCTGGTAAAGCTCCAGGCAATACAAGCCATAGTCATGTTTGCCACACAGCAACTGTGGCAGCAGTTGGGCATATTGACACTTGTACCAGCTCTCACCCTGGCCAGACTGAGGTTCCAGTACAGACTGTGATGCTCCGAGCCCTCTAGGATGTGTAGAGTAATGTGCTCAGGAGACCTCGTCTCCCAGGCATCCACACCTCCTTCCTACCTCTGTGCCTGGGTTTCTTTAGAAACTGGAAGAGCTCCTGTAATCGATGATAGAGGTGTCAAATAATGGCAAATGTTTGTGATACTGATGGTCAAAGACTGCATCAATGGAAAAGTCCTTCTAGATTTTTTTCAAATCAATGTACAATACAATAAATTAAGAGCACTTTTATGTGTCAGTAACTAAAACAATCCATGTACATTAAAACTAGAGGGAAAAGGTGATATAAATCTTAAGGTTATCATTTAAAAATAAAACCAGATGTGATGGTAAGGCAGAGACTCTCCAGTGTTGTAAATGGCTCCTCTGCACAATCTTAGCTTGATGACTGTTATATAGAAGATCAATAATTTCTTAGCCATATAAAGTGGAATTTTAAAATATAAAACCTTCAGCTATTCATTTTATTGTTAGCAACAGGAATTATCCAAATTTGTTATCTGTGATATCAAACATCTCAGCTGTAGATGAGACCTTGTGGTTGTTCATTATCTACTGTTTCTAGGCCAACCCTTTGAGAAAAACTGGACACAGAGACTTAAATGCAATTTAGCTCAGATGAGGCCGGGTCTTGATTGAGTGATTTAAATGAATAGAAGTTATGTTAGCTCTTCAAACAATTAAAATTTCAGGAACATTGTGCTATGTAGTTAGTCTGTGAGAAATTACATTTTACTACAAATGTGAAAAGTAGATCTTTCTCTGAGCACACACTAATTACATTAGTCTAATTTGTGTGTTTGAGATTTTTCAGATTTCTGAGTGTTTATTTTAAACTACTCATTTATTTTTAACAAAACCCATCTAAGAAATCCCTCAGATGTTTGAAGAACTTCTGTATAAATTTTATGTCATTGACTATAATAGCTTCAGGGATTTTTTAGTTCATTTTCAAACATCAGTTAGGTTTTCTAAGGACATAAAAATGTTGATCATTCTGACTGAAGTTTTCCATGGCATTTCTTAATCCCCTGGGGTTTTGGGGAAGGAGAAAAAAAAAAAAAAAAAGAAAAAAAGGAAACATGACTTGAATTTTTATATTACACAGTGGAGTCAGAAGTACCATTATTTGTGGAGACTGCTGTAGAAGAACTTCTGGGTAGCTGATGTGTCGTAATCACAGGTCAGTTTTTTGTGGGTGAGATATGGGTTAGAAGTTTGTTATTTAAACATAATATTAAAAATGAGAAGGGGAGAGGAATTACTGTCTCCTTCGTTTGCTCAGAGATTGTGAGAAAATTGATGAAATTAAAAAAAAAAAAACAAGATTTTGCTGCCACTAAGTGTGTCAGATATATAGCAGATATTTCCTGTGGTGTGGATCAGTTTGGTCTAAAGCAAGTGCTCAAACGGAGTGGAGGATCACAGGGGCAAGACAGAATGAAGTCAGCGCTGTTCCAAGATGTATAGCAGCTTGAATTGGCTTAGAAAACGAAATTGCAGTCCCCCTTCTCTCCTTGCTCCATTCACCTTCACTTAAAAGAAAGTTGTATTAGTATTGGAACTGGAGCACAGTCAGAATACTGGATGCAGAAGCAGCAGGAACACTTGATCTCTGTGTTGGCAAATATGTGACTTAAACCAGAGGAAATTATTTCTTTTCGAGCAAGTTTAACAGACTCTAAATTATCGTGTTTTGTATTAAATGTACATTTGTACATCTCCACTCAGACTTGGAGTCTGAGACATAAATACTCACTGGTTTTCCCACAATCGACCTTGTCAGTAGGGTTATGACAACAATCAGGGAGAGACTGGTCATCTCAAATGGCACAAGCTTTGTCGTTTGCTAACTTTGAGTAGAGCAAAGTTTATCATGCTGTATACAGAGACCTTAAGGTTTCCAGACATCAGCACTGTAATTTGTACTTCTTCCTTTTTCAGGCTCCTTGCTCTAAAAAAATAATTGCTTCGCTTCTGTTATGCATCCATAGAAGCGTGAGCAGTCCACATTGCTCAAGGAAAATGGGAAGATGTAGAGCACAAGGCAAGATTTCTTTTTCAGTCCTGGTGAATTAATCTTTCGTTTTCACTGATTTGGCTTTAGGATTCTTGAAGTAACTCTTGGAAAGCTCCATCCAGAATTTGTACAAAATCCCATTTCCCATTTTTGTGGGTTGGTTTTTTTTTTTTTTTTTTTGTTCTTCAGAAGCAAGTTCTACACTGGTAGAAGTGCTAACATTGAAGGTGATTAAAATCCTTTCGGTTTTCCATAGATGAGACTAGTAATGCAAAATACTTTGTAAGGGTAGAAAAGAAGATGCTTAATGTTATGAGCTACATCAGATTCTGTAGGCTTTTTATTATTAATCGTTACTAATTGTTGTTATAAATGGTCATGTTTTAACTCTAGCTCTAAAAGGAGACAGCTGTTACAGTTAGCTCTGTAATTCCTAGTCAAGTGACCTGAAAGTGCTATTTTTATGCTTCTTAATTCCTTCCTATCAAATTTCTACCAACTTGAAATAAATAAATTATTGATTGAAATGCATTATAGGAGACTTACTGTGTTCAGCTGCTCTGCAAACTAACTTTGAAAACATTAGCATATGACATAGTGCACCTTCTCTCATTCAAGATTTAGCCAAGTTCCCATTTATCTACATGACGTGGTCATCTCATCATCTGATATCTGGCATAACTGCAGATAGAGGACATTAGAGCCTTCTTGGCAAACAGCTGAGCAAGCTGAATACAGAAATTATTAAAGGAGTGTTGACTGGAAGGAACATATGTTGTAAAAACTTGGCAAGCATTTTCTCTGGTTTTCTTTTCTGGTTGCAAGCCATTCAGTAGTTACAGTGACCGTACGTAGTTTTCTGTCCAGATTTAAATGTGAAAAGATAAGATTGGGTGGGAAAGAGGAGGGGGAAGGGTGTTTCTCCCATCATTGCAAAAATGCTATTTCAGGTCTCTTTGTAAATAAAGTTATAGTTTATATAAAATAGTTTTAAGATAAGTAAGTCACTGGCATTCCGTGGCATTTCTATTCCATGAGATCTTGATTGTCATTACTGATTGGAAGTCAGATGAAGAAATTATATTTTGATGTCAGTCACCCACACTAGTTCCATGTTTGTTCAGAAAGAGTGAGTTACATGAAGTTTTCCTACTGATTCACAAAGACTTTACCAGTGTATATTCATTCTCCTCTCCTCCCAGGTATAACTGCTCTATTACCATGGTGGAAGCTGGAGATGCTTGGGTAAGCAAGCAACAGAGCCATATTTAACAGTGGACCAAATACTCGTATTGTCCATCCATACAGAATAGAAACTCTGTCTCACTATACCAAATCATTAGACAAGTATAATATATAGATAAAGAATTAAAATATAGTTAAAGTTTAGCTGTTTTCCCGTGGTATATCCTTTGCCTTTTTACATGTGAAACTGTGTATTACTTGATGAAATCGTCTGCTATCAACAGAATTTGAAATTATGAGCTTTTGAGCTGATACACTGCAAACTTAAAGATTTACAGTATTTATTTAGTACTTTGTCTTCTTAATTTCTTGGAGTTTTGCTTCAAATATTTGGTAAATATTTCTATACAATGGTAGATGCTATGGAATTTGGGCCAAAATGTTAAAGAACAACAATTGCTGATGTGCTATATGGGTAATTATTCCTAGTTGTATTCTCATCACATGAGTTTTGATTTAGGGCCTCATTAAATATTAATCTGGATAAATTTGCTTTGAAGTTTCTACCTAGTTTAAGTAATAAGTGGACTTCATTTTTCTTTATGTGTTTGAATTAGCTGATATACATTCATCTATGCAAATAAATTTCATTGCAAATGGATGTTTTGTGAAATCTTATAAGCAAGTATTAAAAGCAGCATTAGGATCCTAAAGAGGCTGTGGCAATCTTAATTAGTTTTATAGATTGGATCCAATTATTCTTTATTGGAAACCATGCTGTGTAATTCCAGTGCTTGCTCTTGGTAAAGAGTTTACTTCACTATTGCGAAAGAGAGAACATTTTTAAGAGGTTATCAAAATATTCTTTATGGACCTGGAGAACTGTTTGCGTGAACATGATGCCTGTCATTTTGACAGAAGGCCAGGCACCTCCAAGACTAAAACCATAAACTACTACTGTTTGAAAAGAAGAGCCAGAGCCATAAGACTGAGGACAGGCACGCCCTATATCCCATGCAGACCAACCCATAGTGGCAGCAGGAGTGCACATGCTCCAGTGGGTCATCTTTTTGGCTACTCAGTGTTTTGTCAGCATTTGAGACCTACCATTCACCTAATCCAGGGTGATCTCCCACTCAGGAGAAGGGAAGTGGTGAGCATTAGGGGCTGCAGCACAGGTCACTGCTCCTGGATGTAAAACACACTGAGGGCAGAAAGGAGTGAGAATTAGTATTAACTCCTGTCATCTGTTCAGTAGCAAAACCAGTGGTTTACGCAAATGTTCGCAATTCTAATGAAGAAGGTGTGATTGCATGTAATTTAACAGAGACCTGATCAGCCTTGTTGTCCCTGGATAATGAGAATTCAATCTTTTGCTGTTCAAATACTAATTAAAAAAAGTCTTCCACTGATTCTAGTGATAATAATTTCACTATATCTCTTTTCTTTACACTGCTGAATGTCTTAACATTTAATTACTGTTAACAAGACCTTTATGGGCAGAATAGAAAATTTCATGTACTGTAATAGCATTAGCATATTAAATGTAATTGTCAGGTGGCCCTCTTAGGAATAGTGCTCCTGATTGAAGCCTATTCAGCTTTTTCTTCGTTGTCATTTAAAATTCATTAAGTATAGAAATTCATTCCTTTTACTGCTTTCCATGGTAGAGTTGCAGTCAAAGTTATGTAAGCAGATAATTAATTTTTTTTAATCAATAGAAATTTGATCTGATTTCATTCCGATTTGGAATGGTCTGAAAGACAAGTTAGATTTTTCAAAGTCAAAATAGCCATAGAAATAGTTGGTTTAAGTAGAAGTAAATAAATTAGAAATTATTACTTTTTTATTTTCTTTCAAGGTTTTCATATTTGTACAAATTTGCCCTTAAGTGGCTGGAGTTTAATGTCACTTCACATTTCTAATAATCTGCTTGTGGTTTTGGAAGGGCAACCTTGATTACTATAAGGAAGCAAATTTTTAAAAGTCATTCTTCAGATCATAAAGCATGATCAAAGTTGATGTTCTATAGCATCAAGGTTCCTGTTAATAAGTGAGCACAGTTAAGCCTTCCAGAAGTATTGTAGCAGTGAATTTCACTGTTTTTCTGGTTAAACTAGCAAAAATAGGATGAGAAATTGTTTTCTTAAAAGCAGTGTATAATATTCCCCAATGCTGCAGTACTGTCAAGAAGCTTCTGATGCTTGGAAGAAGAGGACAAAAAATAGACAGTGCTGACCTTTATAATAAGAGGCTACTTTTCAGTGATTCTGCCACTACTTAGCATTAACATCTAAGCATTATTTTGCATTGTTTTAACTGGCAGTTCTACTAAGATTAGGACAAAAAGCAGGTGATGTTGCCAGGCATAGCAGCTTTGCTATTGTTCTTCCTAGTCTCATTTGCTTCATTGAACAATAATGTGTGGGTTTCCTTGGCCTTGTGATACAAGTATAGCAACTCACATTTTCAGGTGGCACAACACATGTTGGTTTAGAGCAAAGACATATACACATTTTTTTTACATCTGATTTGACTTGTACAGCTCATCATGATCGTTAAGGAAGCAGTGAATGCTTTGCTTTCAGGAGATGGCAGCTTTGGAGCACAGGGTCATGTTTGTATCAAGGAAGCATTCACATGGAGCAGTGATGATGTACCAGCCTGCAAAAGCATTGCGTGCACAGAAAAAAGGTCTTGGTTTTGGTGTCACAAAAAGCATAAGCTGGTTCAACACATGCTATAACTTGATAAAAACAAAACTTCCCTTTTTTTCTCCTTAGTCTTAAGCATTTGCTATTTAAGCTTATTCTATTTAGTCCCTTTTGTGAAGAAGCCTTTTCTTTCCTCGATTTGACTTTGTCATTTGTATCCTTGCACTGTAGAGAAGAAACATTTTTTAATCCAAATGTATATATTTGATTTTGCAGTGTGCACCATCTTATTATTTTTTCCTCTCTTTCTTATTTAAACTTTTCAAGATGTGTCAGTTTGAGTAAATGTGACAAAGACTTTCATGGATAAAACAAATTATCTTAATTATGGAGCAAGTGTCCTATTCCGATACAATATTGTTGAATGAGAAGTAGATAAATATTGCCATAAATACATGAATTTCTTTCACGTGGAGAAGATGGAGATTATTATTATCTGGGTTTTTACATGACATGCTATCAAGACATCACAGAATTGTTTCCCTCTGTATGCACTGGTGGCTGCAGCTCAGCCAGGCACTTGTGAACACCAGACGAACCTTTCCTGACAAGCCAGAATTGGCACCTCAGCCCGGGTATGGACACCATGGTGAATGTGGCGTTTCTAATTTTCATCATCCTCGCTGGATTTGGTGAAAGGGGACAAAGGGATTAATCAGCTGAAACTAACAATTTGGATTCACTCTGCACTTTTCACCTAAGCTAAGGGCACTAATCGTAAAAGTGATATGATCCACTGGACCGTAGTCCAACAGCCTTTGCCTTGGAAATATCCAAAACCTTTTGGAGATTTACTTTGTCCTTTTTTCCTGCATAGTAACTCATCAAGGTGCTTTTGTCTACAGACAAATCACACACAGCTGCCTTTACCATGACAGCAAAGAAACAGTGTCCCAAAATGCCCAAGTCTACTCGGTCAAATAGGCAAATTTGTTTCATCTATTTCACTGCAGCAGGAACAGAGGATCATTCTGGAAATTTCCTCATCTCTGAGTTCCTAAAACAAGACTACCAAGAAATTTTGTTAGGACGAAATATCGGTTGTTAAAGGTCTGAGGGACCTGAAAGCCATCGGCTTAATATACTGTTCTGAATGAGCACAGGAAAAGGGAACAGCAATTCCATGAATGATCATTAATGCTTCAGATCAATATCATATATTGTAAATAGATAGGGAGAAGTACAGAGGACTGGTTCTGTTTTGAATGCGGGCTATGGTTACTGAACAACACTGAAAACATCACAACCAAATATGGTACCAAAGATGAAAAAATTTTATTTATTAGTTCACAGACACCTTATCTGTGATCAGTTCACAGACTGGAGGTGAGGAAGGGGTGGACCAGAAGACACTGTTATGATAAAAAAGTCAGTTCTATTACAAAAGTATTTTTTCCAAATGATCTCTGAGACAGAGTTAACAATGTGTTAGAAAAATCTGTAGGTGTCATAGCCCAGGAGAAGGGCTCAGAAATAATTAGAGGGAACAGAAAGAGATTGAAAATATGGACAAAAAGTCTTTTTCTAGGGGTTCATTAAAAAAATGAACAATCACACACCCAAAGGAAACAAAGAAAGCAAATTCACAGGCAAAAATATTGAAATTAGAGTTATTTAATGAACAAAAGAAAGAGATAAAGTGATAATTATTAAAGAAAAAAAAGAAAAAGCTAACTGAGCATGAGTTTACTAGCTATGTTAGACAAAAATGTCTAATGTGAAGAGCTAAATTTCAAGCAGAAAGAGGAGATATTTCATAGTTGTCAAAAGGATATAAAAACTAGATAGAAAAATATAAATCAGAAAAGGAAACTGCTTCACATATTAGCTAAAATGCCATATCTAGATTTGTACTAGCCTTCCAAATATGATGAGGAAATAACTTTTTTGTGCAGGAGAGGGATGGAGAGGATTGCACGAAGACAAAAAATTCAAGATTCTCAAGAATAAGCACTAGATGGCCAAAGGTTTTTTTGTCTTTAGCTTTAGTAGTTTTCACACAAAAATATTTTTTCAATAAAATTCAGTAAGTTATAATTTGGAAATAGTAGAAAACAACCACCTATCAATAAATTTATACTTTGCAGAGAAGGTTAAATGGTAGTTTCTTTTATTTTATTTTACAGTTACTGTAAAAAAAACTATCCAGAAACTTCAAAGCAGAAAAGATTCATTTCACCATCCCAGAATTCTTTACTATTTTTTTACCAACAAAGTGAGTTGTAAGTCATTTTCAGGTGGTTTCTCCGATAAGCTTAGGCAAGCGTAATTTCATGTAGTGCAATTCAGACTTACATTCCCACTGCGAAAGAGAGCTCATCAGTCTGTCTTCTGGACAGAAAGGCAAAACCCTTCAGAATTACTTAGTGTCAGTTATATTTCCTTCACAGTGCAACATAACTCTTCCCTGGGAATGGAATGTACCTTGTGCTTGTTTCCATTTATGACCAAGAACAACCAATGTAATTTTAATGAGGCTTTTATAAGTATTTAGAAAACTGTGTACTTACAAATAGTGCCATATTAATATCATGGAGAACTAAATGCTGTGTTTAGCCAAAGAATGAAGGCAGCAGTGAAAGTTTTTATCCTTTTTTTTTTTTTTTCTGGAGATTGACATGGATAGCAGGCTGATCCAGCATCCGCAATATGTCTTTTCGGTTTAGCTTGCCAGCAAGAATTCCACTTAATGTAAAACATGATGGTGGTGGTGTAGTGGATGGAGCTCACTAACTTGTCTCTTTGTGTCACACTAGCCACCAAACAGCCATCAGACAGTATGAACAGAAGCCAGGATCCTGCAGTGATCTCTGCATGGAAAGAATACTTTGCAGAATTGGGGCCATAATGTAGCCATTATCAGTCTGCCTTCAGATCATAGACTGAAAGTTAAATAGTCTTTACTTTCTTGTCCAATCCCAAGATGTCAGGGCTGCTCGTGAGGAGATTTTGTTCTTTTCTTGTAAATCGTACAAAATTGAGGAAAAAAATAAGTTGATCACTTGATTAGTCTTTTGTCAAGCTGATTCTCCTATTTTGGTATTAACTAACAAGTACCAGCCCTTTGTAACTCTTAAGAAGAGTAAAGAGAGAGTAAATTCCACACTATTTTTATATTTGTACCTTATATTTAATTATTTTAGTAATTATAATTTCATTTAATTACTTCATCTCTTATTCTAAAATCTCCACTTCCAGAGGAAGCACCATGATATTGCAGGACTTCAAGGTAGATGAAAAGAATAAGAAATTGTGACAGAAGTTTTTCATTTTATATTTCAATATTATTTTGATTACTGCATGACATATATAAAGAGACAAACCTGTATTTGAAGATTAGTTACCTTTCAGCCAATAGCCTTTTAAAGACACAAAACTGCCAACATTTTGAGAAGAAAAAATTGTTGTCATGAATCAATCATCCTGACTTTGTTCTCAAACTATTAATAACATCAGAGTGTGTGTTGAGTGAGTTATCATAGATACTTTCACTATTGAATTATGAAATGAAATTTCAGTTTCTGAAAGCTACATTAATATAAGAGAATTACCTGTTAAAAAATGAATTGTTTGAAGTTAAGAGAGTTGAATAAGTAGATTATTTACATGACACATTGGCAGGAATGAGGAAATCCTACAAAGGGTAGGAAAAATCATGTAACAAAAGTGAAAAGACAAGACAAACACAAACAAGAGATACTTGGTAGAAGATGTGGTACCAGAGGATGTATTCAAATTAGGAAGACTGCTATTTGCAATGAGTTTGTCATTTGGGTTTAATTTCTTTTTGCTCAAGAAAACATTTTTATACAGTTGTTTGAACTGTTTGAAAATAATTCTAAAAATGCTTGTAGTTCAAAGCAAGTTCTATATGTTTCTTTCCTGGTCCATTTCCTGATGCCTAATGCACCTACTGCTACCTTAAAACATAATGAGCACTAACTTTTCCCTGTGCCACCCCAAAACATCCTTATGTATGTGCAAGATGTGTGAATAAAGCAAGGAAAGAATTGTCAAAAGAGCATTCAGAACTTTCGATTCTGCTAATGGACTTGAAGAGGGCTTTTCACAGGAGATCTACTTGACTTTGGGGAGTGAGCTAGGCAAGAGGGGTGGAGTTCTTTAATTTGGACAAAGATAGATGAAAGAGGGTCTAGGCAAAAACAGATAACTATGTCTGCACAAAGTGCAGCCAAACTACTCACCCGTACAACTATAGAACAGTTTCACTTCTCTGCAAGCTATTTTTTTTTTACTTCTTATTGCATTCCCGTACTATTGTCATTGATCACTTACCTCCTATATACGTGAACAGTTCATCTACTGCTTTATTACACTCCTTTTTCAGGGATTTTTTATGAAATTTGTGGCATCACAAATGGTATATCACTCTCAAAACCAGTTTGCCTCTGTACATTATAGTAGCCTCTATTATATTACAGTTCATTGCACTCTAAAACCATAAAAGCTTTCAAGGCAGTTGACTCCGTTAAGGTTGCATTTGCCTGTTGCACTGGACATTGTACACTTAGAGGATAAAGCAGCAGAGAAGTTTTTAGAGTGAAGTGATCTTCCTCTTTTTCTAACTTTATGTGTTACACTGGAACAGGCTGCCCAGAGCAGCTGTGGATGCCCCATCCCTGGGAGGGTTCCAGGCCAGGCTGGATGGGGCTTTGAGCAACCTGGTCTAGTGGAAGGTCTCTCTGCCCATGGCAGAACTACCTGATATTTAAGGTTCCTTCCAACCCACCATTCTATAATTCTATGATTCTATACTTCTATTGAACGTTTTCTCAGTTGTCTAGAAGAGTTTCTATGTGTCTTTGTTATGATTTTCTTGCACCTTTAAAGAATAGTCCTATTTTGAAATTCTATGAAGCATTAAATTTCTTTTTCAATTGATAAAAATTACTTACTGGAAAATGTGGCGGGGGGGGGGTTGTGGTGTTCATTTTTTTCCCTCTAGCTTGTTTGTTTCTTTGTTTTATTACAGGAGCCTGATGATAAGGTCTTAATCCCATATGTAGATTCTTAAGTTTAATCACCTAGTTTTCAAAAGGGCTGAGCAGACAGTCTCTTCCATGAAAGTTAACAGGATTTGTTAAATGTCTGGGTTTGAAATTACCTGAAGACTCAACTAAACTTTGTTACAGGTGCTTACTTGGGTTTTGGTGGGGGGGTTGGTTTTTTGTTTGTTTGTTTGCTTGCTTGCTTGTTTGTTTTAACCTTGGGCGAGATACCTAGCTGGATTTTTTAACATAAATTAGGAGTTGTAATTTTGTCGATAGCTTGTAATTTATCATCTGTTTCTCTCAACGCCCACCTTGTGCTCCTTCCTCATTTGCAAATGATAATCAAGAAAGCACAAAACTTGGCACCAAGTATAAAGAAAATCAAATTTAAATGAAATAACACTAGAAGGAAACTGTTATCGTGCCAGAGAATTCAAAGAAATTTGGCCTGTTAAATGAGATGAACTAAATGTATACAGTAGCACTCTCCAGACAAAGCTCAAAATTTGCAAATCCTCTTTCTCTACTTCGAAATATTTGTGTTTCACTTTAACAAAAAGATGTGCCTTTTTATCTTCTTTATGAGGTGTTATGTGCATTGTCTAATGTAAATGAAAAATTGTACCATGCGGGTTCAAAATTCCTTTTCTTTTCCTGCAAATGATGTCTTTGCTTCTGAAATCTAATGCAAATAAATCATTATATCAATGAAAAACAGCAATCGGCACAAAAAAAAAAAAAAAAAAAAAGAGGTGGGGAGATAGGGATAGGTGGTATCTTTATAAGTTTAAGAAATAGCAGGACTGCTTTGTCCAATACTGAGGATCTGTTGCCCTTTGACTCAGGAGGAACTTCTGCTTTAATTATTTACTTTCAGTGCTCCTTTTTAACAGCTTAGGTGATTTTCCAAATGGAAGTAGCTGTTTGGCTCTTAAGGCCTGGTAACATCTTCCTATCAAATTCACACGGGTCAGGATTTCATTCCTAGAAGCTGTTTGTTGCTTCTGGTGGTTTTCATATTCTGTGAGTATAAGGACTACATGTTACATCTGTAGCACAGAAATACCACCAGCAGGGTTGTCCTTGTCTTTCAAAACCTGTGTCCTCTTTTGTTACATCTGTTTCTGTTCTACATGGCATGCTTATGAGATGCGAGCTTTGGTGAGTATAGTGTAGCTGTTAGTTTAATGGCTTGGAAGGTATTGTCACTTGGGAATCTAATACTTCTAAACCATAAAAGGGCTGCGTGGGCCAACTATTAGGTATTTTTCTGATTCTTCTCTTAGGATTTCTCAATTATTTTTGCAACTGCTTTCATGTTAACTTTCTCTGAATCAAAAAATGTTACTGGATGTTGAAGGTGTGGTTTCAGTCACTTCTCTTTTAGCTTCCAGACCCAATGAAGAAGTTCCATTGCCACTCCTGACATTAACTTCTATCTATGCTCAGCCTCAAGCTTTCTGCAGTTCTAGAAAAAGGGCTCACTCAAAACCATGGTACATTGCCACCAAAGCAGACTGTCTGATGACTCTGCCACAGGGAGATATCAATCAGGTCAGACTGCTCTGAGCACAACTGGTTCAGTCTCAGCAATCTCCCTAAGTGCAAGTAAAGTATTGACTTGTACTAAGAAGTAGCCTCATTTTTCACTTCAGATGTGAAAAGTCCAGCCTTACTGCCAATCTTGTTTGAGTGTGGCCATCAAATTTGTGTCATAATCCTAGAGCAAAGACACTGGCAGCTGTGTACAAAGTGAGCCAGCTTTGCATTTGGGGCATTTCAATGTCTGGCAGAGTTTGCCCTAGGTTTTCTGTCATGGGCATCTTTTTCAACTCTGCTGTTGTCACGGGTTAGCCTGCTCATACATCCTCTGTATAAGAGTGGGAAAGCTCTCATTAAATAGCTTCCAGGCATTGTAACTGCATGTTAGCTTGCAGGAGAGCTCTGTCTGTCCTAAGGGAAGCCAGAGGTATGCAAGCCCTGTGAAGAGAGTGATACATTTATTCCTGTGACCCTGATCTTCAGGCCACAAGCAAAAAGGCATTGCAGGAAGGACAACTTTTCAGTCACTGGAAATTAAGCCCTCCCTTAACATTTCCTGAAAAAGGACAGACTTATACGGTATTGTCTTCAGTGAGCGGTTCAGTTTTTTATCTGCAGAATTAGCATAAGGGAGATAACAATATGAATTTTAACTTACGGTTTGTGAGGCAGAGGCCATAGTGCAATATTCCACGTAAATGCTTAGATGAAAAATAAAAGCATGCAGCAAAAATATAATTTCTATTTCCATATGTGGTAATCAGAAAGTTCTTGTAGTCAGGTTTCTGCTGTTCGTGTTTTTAAGAATATTTTACTAGTTGAAAGTTTATAGCAGAAGAATTATTGTATGTTTAGAAAAACTTGTTTGATTTGAAATCTCTTCTGGGAGAATAAATCTCTTCTATAAAGTTGAATGTCATGTCAGTTTCATAGATTTTTCTATTATGATTATCTTCATTTACTTTTTATGGAGTTAGTGTATATATCACAATGGGAAAATAGACTCTGACACCTATCAGTGGTAGAAGAAATGCTCTTACAGGAGTATATAATGAAGATTCATAAGGAACTGCAGTAATACACTTTATACAAGTGGCCTTCCCATAAGCTGCTTCTTGTTGAATAGCAGTCATTAACTGCAAGACATGGTTGGCTTCATGAAGAGTTCTAGAAAGGCTTGATTCATTGTTGTGACTTTATTAATAAGAAATCATGAACCTGAATTAACCAACCAATTTAGATAAGACCATCTGTTGTTTAATAAGATGTGACTGTAATTTGAATAGTGGTTTTGTAATAAGTGTATTATGGGATGAAGGACAAGCAGATATTAGCTTTGTCTCATTAGCTTCCAGGAAAAAAATGTAGTTAGTTTGACAGTATGGAACACAGAATGTCTTTTCTTTAACTCTTAGCCCATCCTGTGTAGAAGTAAACCCACTGTCTGTATCTTCTCTACCATATAATAATGTCAAAACCAAAAAGAAAATGGGGTGTGATGCACATTTTGAAACACTCTTATGGTCACTCATTAGTGGCAATAAAACCATTTTGTTCTTGCTTGATTCTCTTTGGTGCTACTGGATACCCTGACTGCTGTGAAGATGAAATGGCAGGCACTAGCTTATCAACATTACGTCAATGTTACTTTGGTTTGCTTTGTTTAGTTGCCCTCTCTGGCCTAATACAAGAACCTAATGTCAGCTAAATACTGAGAGTGCTGGAAAATGGTCCTTTTGTGTTTGGATGTTTGGCAGTAAGAAAATTGACAAAGCACATGTAATGCTGACTTGTCAGCTCAGACTCCCAACAGCTCCCTTAGTTTTTTATATGGATTTTAAATAATACTGTAGAGTAGATTAACCTTTACTACTAACTATTATGCTTTTATTAAAACTCTAAAACTGAATTTTATAGAAGCATTGTTCAGTTAAGTAACAAGGATAAGTCTTTTCTTTGGTCATACAAAACCAGGCATTAATCCATATGCATGAAGATTAAGACAGAAATAAGTCCAAATCTGTATGGCAGTGGCTTTTCTAAAAACACAGTTAGAAGAAGAACGTTATATATTTTGTACCAATTTCTTGTTGAGCTGTTGCCTCCTCTTGCTTCTGAGTGTCCTTGAATACAGGAAAGCAAAACAAATGGTTAACAAGGAATATAGTACTACTAATCAGAAGATTGTATTAAAAATGTAAATTATGCTGGATGAAACAATAGCCTTTCAAAAGCTTGTTCATTTGCCCTTAGGAGTCTGTGTCATTTGGAGAATTCAGTAGATGCAGGCCAGCTGAGTTCCTGTTTGCTTAGTTTTGCAAGTTTAAATTTAGAAAATGAAATGAACAATGATTATTGGGAAACTCCACAAAATAAAACAGACTTGTGGTTTACGGTTAGTATGACATTGGTTTCTGTGGGTGTTGGATGCCAACAGTGCACCCTGGAGTGGTCATAGCTACAAGTACCTGAGTATCACCAAGTTCCCGAGACTGTGCTGTTCCTACATTTATTTATACTGGTATTTATACTTCGAAACTGCCTGAAACAGTAACACAATATATTACATGATAGAACTGCCATGAAAAAAACTCATGAAGGAATTCTAAACATACAAAATACTAAACTTCCTTTCACTACTCGTAACTGAGTTTCTTGCTATGGATGTTCTGATGTGGAAAATTACATCAGCACGTTTTCTGCTTCCATGTTTCACAACACACAGATACAGGAACGTAAAACAGCAAAAGATACCCAGCTGTTCGATCTCCCTTTCTCTCTGCTGTGTTGGTGCCATCTTTGCAGTCTGAAGGCTGAGCTCCAGCGACCCATGCTGACTCTCAAAACTAAAGCACCTTTTAGGTAAACAGCTAGTTATCCCATTTCCTAGACAAAGGCAGAAGACAATCCAGTATCTTGCTAAAAGCGGCCTAGCCAGGTCTGGCATCAGGATCATGGTGGGCTGTAATACGTAGGATGGCGCCCTCCATGGACCTCAGACCAAGAAGGCGAGGATCACGTTGAGCTCCAAAAGCTTCTAAGCCTCCAGGAAAGCAAATAATCTGAAACTGATTCTTTTACTAAAAAGATCCAGTTATTGTATTGACTTTTTCAGAGTGGGAAGATAATGAGTTTTCTGTGCAACTTAATGAAGTATCACCAAAGAAGAAATTGCATAATATGAAATCTTTAGACAGGATTGAAAGAGCATGTTTTGTATTTCCAGAACAGTAAAGATTCATTGTGACTTCTCATTACTTAACAAACCCTGAAGTGAAAATGCTGTCTCTCCATAAAACCCAGTCTATCAGTCTGGACAGGGAGCCGCTTTATGTTTGCGTTCATATGGTTTTAAAGCGATAAAGTAGTATCCATAAAATTTTCTGAAGCAATTCATTTTTTAGCAAATCTGTAAAGAGATGTAAGGAGCAAGAAGCCTTTTATGTTTGCAGGAATACAAAGTCTCATCCAGAAAATACAATCCAGGCAAAATGAAAATGTATTGCAGGTGTTGATCGTTGGCTTGCAGAAGATCAGAAGGTTCTTTGCACATGGAAAAAAAAATACACGCCAACAGTAGGCCCAAAATCTTACAAATAAATAACTTTTTGTCATGTTTCATTTTTTTTTCTTTGTATGTTGTATTTTCTAACACATTTTTGGATTTATGACTAAAATGCAGTATTTACTTCCGAGGAGTATGCAAGCGTTCAAGTAAACAAATTGTTTTTCAGTAAAGACTCTGATAAGTTAAACATGTAACAGTTTTCATTATGTTACGGAAGACATTTTTGGGCAAGGATTGATATGCTGTTACACCTTTTAGAATCGAAGCTCATGTCTTGTATACATGAATTCTGCTCAATATGATTAATCCCAGAAAGCAGCCATTGAAGCCTTTGGAGAGAGGAAGAAAAAAAAAGCTTCTGTTTTAAAGCCAAGGTTATAGTCAAGGTTAATTCAGGGTGTCATGAAAGTGTGACTGTGACAAGATTTAGTGACGATGTAAGGGCAAATTAATGCAAGATCAGTGGCCTGACTATTGATTCTTATCATGGGATCTTACTGAAATGAAGTCATTATTTAATTATACTTTTACTTACACTATAAATGGTTCCCAGAATAGACTGCACTCAATTTTGATGTCTGCAGCTCCATCTTCACTTTTCTTTTGTGTTCGTAAGTGGGCAGGAGATGGCAATAAGCACTCAAGATTTTCATTTATTATACTTCACATGCTGTCATTTTCCAACAAAATGCAAGCAAGCAAACGTTTTCGTTCTTCCATTCAGAATAGTCTGTGACCTCAAATAATTCAGAATACAGGAAACATGTCTTGAAACGTCTGAAGATTTCCAGATCAAAATTTCTCTAAATTTCATTCAAACAAATCAACGTTCGAATGGTCTTCCTGCTCCTCTTGAGTGGTTTAAAAAACTTTTTTTTTCACCATTTCTAGAAGAAGACTCTAACATTACTGTTCATACTAAAGCAAGTAATTTATTTGGGACCTACAAGGAGTTAATAAGTACTTAATTGGGACTTCAAATACAACAGCAAGGGCTTTGCTATAGGAATCTATTAGGAAAGCTCCAGCATCTACAAAATGGCACCAACATTCACTGAACAATCAACACTAATGTTTTTTTTCCTATTGTATCCATCGTTCTCTTGATTCTGAATCAGGTCTATTTGGCAAATTGTGACTAATATGAAGTTATCATTAATTTATTTATTTATTATTTATTTATTTATGGTCTGGACTTTTCTCCTGCAAATGTTATTCTCGTTTAAAAACTTTTCCTAAGAGAGAGAGAGACATAAAAAGTCAGTGTGTTAGATGAGTAAATAACATAATAGCTTCCTGTAATATCCATCTCTACTTGCCGCTTACTAATCAGACATTCAAAAGACAAACAAAATGCAGAGCATAACAGATTTGGTTGCTAGTTCAGTATCGTGATTGGTCATTAAATGATAATATAGCAAGATCTTTATGTTAAAAAAACAGAAGATTAAAGAAATTTCTTTCCTGTCTTGTACACCTGTGTTCATAATAGTGTTAAAATTTTCACATCTGTTTTCAACTACTACAGAGGGAATATATACATCTAAATTGGAGAGATAATATAAAAAGAGTTTTGTTAGTGCTTTTCTTCTGAATGAAGACATCCAGCTATAGTGAAATTATTTCTGGTTCAGGTTGTCTGTCACTGCCTTTGACAATTATAGGGAGAGAGAGAGGACGAGAGAGAGAGGCCACTTTCTGCATTTCAAAATTTGAGGCTTGGCTCAATTTTTATTTATTTATTTAAGTTTTCCTTGTCGTAATAGGTGCTCAGCAGTTGTTTTCATCCAGTCTCTAGTAGCAGTGATTTCATTGATCTCACCATTTTGTAAGTGCGTTCATGCAGCAAGTCAGAAGTGTGGTAGGTAGAAGGGGAAGCGGGAACATATGGGTTGCAAAGGGCTCATTATAGTAGGAACCCACTTCCAGGAGTCATTTTGTACAAGGAAATATTTCTGCAGCATTATTTTGTACTTTGTTATTTGAATGGTATTTGCTAAAGCTGTGTTTGGGGTTTACACATGCAGTTGTAGCAGACAGAAGAACAGCAGGATCAACTCTGGTGTTTTGGCACAGAGCGAAGGGCAGGTCTGGGCCACCTGACATACCCTGATCTTGTTACTAAAAACTGATCCTTCTATATTAAGAAAAAAATCAGCCACCCTCACAGCTCCATTTTCTGTTCTCCTTGAAAGCCCAGATATTCTCCTGCACAAGGAGAAAAGGAACGAAGTCTGGGTGAACCCCATTTCTGTGGTTGGAGGGTAGTCAGCTGACCAAGACAACTGACTAGGTCAACTAATCAAGACAAGCAAAGAATAGTACAGGAAAAGTAAAGGCAAATATAGATAGTGTGTGGTGTTGATATTAAAACGACTCCAAGCTTTTTCATTTGTGTGTTTTATGATCATTTCCTAACTAAAATCTGTGACACGTGTACCTACTTAAATCTAAGATTGACTAAGGCCTGTTTGTTTCTCTCCATTATCTCTAAAAGGGTTCCAAATTACTACGTCAGAGACTGCTACCTAAACTGTAGATTTATACACTTAGGTGAGATCACCTCATATCTATCTAGCTCAAAACTGAAGGCAGGAACGGTCCATTCACCTGCTGTGAACCACAGGACCACATCCACAGTGAACAAAGTGTTATGGGACATAGCCCAACATAACCATTGTTCAGACCATCCCACTTATGAACTGTACTTCAAATGCCGAACATTTTCAGGTTATTTTTGTGACCTAAGGACCAGGTGCCATCCTGAGCACATGTAAAGTTCTGTGTCAGATGACACAGTGTCTTTTCCTTTTGAATTTTTCATCATTGTATGTTGTGTTCCTCTGTTCTGGCTATTCTGGTTGCACAAAAGCATCTGAGCATGCTAAGGGCAAAAGGCTTCTAGTACTGAGGGAACAGAGAGATGGACACTCAGCAAGATGGGGAAGGTTGCTGCAAAATACAGATGGATGCAATGAGGGAAAATTTTCTTGTAGACTACGGGAAGACCTTATCACTCTCTACAACTACCTGAAAGGAGATTGTAGTGAGGTGGCTGTTGGTCTCTTCTCCCACAGAGCATGAGATGGGATGAGAGGAAACGGCCTCAAGTAGCACCAGGGAAGGTTTAGATTGGACAACAGGAAAAATTTCTTCATGGAAAGGGTTGTCAAGCACTGGAACAGGCTGCCCAGGGAAGTGGTTGAGTCACCATCCCTGGAGGTGTTTAAAAGCCATGTAGAAGTGGTGCTTAGAGGCATGGTTTAGTGGTGGACTGGGCAGTGTTAACAGTTAGAGTCAATGATTGTAAAGGTCTTTTTCAACCTAAATGGTTCTATGATTCTATGACTGGTTGCAACTAGAAACCAATTTTACATTTGCTAGACTAAGTCAGAAAGAAAGTTTAGCCTTTCAAGTAATAGCAACCATTCCTTACCTGTGCTCTTTATTTTGGGAGGTTTGCTGCAATGGAAATCTTCACATTAGAAATATTGTTTTATAAACTCAACAAACTTGAAGTTCATGTCTCTTTTCCTTTACCTTGTTTCTTTTTTGATTTCACTTATTTAAGGTCCATCAAAATGATATAACAGTGTTCATCAAAGAAAAAATTGACAAATATTGGCTCATTTTATCGCGTTACTTGTCTGTGGGCTGTTCATGGTATATATTTGCAGGAGTGTGGTTTGAGGTGCAATGTGGTGATGGCAAAATTAGATGTAAAATCAGCAAACAGCAAAAAAGGACCACTTTTGTGCCATGATTTTTCTCTATGAGTTGGAAAACTGTCTTTTGAGGAGAGAGGAGCAAACTGCATGTACCCAGTTGAAACTGACCTCAATAATTAATTTTGAGGCCATCCATCAAATGGCATTTTACTGACATGGGGAATCAGTAAGTGATCCTAGTTCGCTTCTTTGACCAGAGATACTTGTGCTGCAGAATCCAGTTACTGTTGGCTTTAATTGGCTGTTGTAAGTATCTTATGTAGGGATTCTCAAAATCAAGTAAGCATAAGCAAATTTACTCTTGCTCTGGAAGCAATCCCTTAAATCCAGGTGGTGGATGGAATATCCAGGAGACCTTGCTTAGCTTTGAACCTCACTGCACTTGCCCATGTGAATAAAAACCTTGGTAGTTATTTCAGCAGCTTTATAAGACATAGGTCTTTAAGAATAGTATTAAGTATTCTACTCGGGACATTTATTTCTAGAGAAATGTAGAAACACAGAAACAACGTACTCTGTTGAATGGACAGGCACAGTGAAATTGTACTTTTTTACGATAGTTTGTGGTACCTGGACCGAAGTTGTTGGGTTCAGAATCTGTTCCACTATCCACCTTTAGGTACACAGGATGCTGTCAAGCTTGTGACATTTCTCATATCCACTGGAAAATTTGACCTCTTTGTCAAAGGTTTACAGTAGTGCTAACTTCACAGCAATAATACCCCTGTTGTCTTCTTCACTGAAGGTTAATGATGTTACTGCACTAATGAGGAAATCTCTACCAATTTGTGAGACACCTTTGTGTGTTGGACATGATTGAGACTTTCCTTACTCTTAAAAGGTTTGGAAAGAGGTTGTGGTAGTGTAGCTGACAGTTCATCCATACCGGAGATGGTAATAATGAGACATCTTTCAGCAGGCATTATAAATGGATATCTGGCATTGAGAGTGCCTTTATGGTTTGAGCGTGTTTATCCTTGTGGTTCTGGAAACCAGACCACTAGGTGGATTATATTGCTGTGTATAAATTGTATGCCAGCATGTTTTATAAATCGAGTGGCTTAATCAGATAAAGACGAATGGCAATGAAATAGCTTAAATACAAATTTACTGCCAGGTAGCCATTATACGGTGCTGTATTTTACTTTTACTGGATTTTCTGACTTAGATGGCAGTAAATTCAGTCATTTGACACTTAAAGACATGGGTCAAATTATCATTCAGTCCAATCTGTGTGGTCGTTTCAGGTTCAACGTGAATGGGGATTTTACCATCTAGAAAGGACTGACATCTTATTTAACAAGCAAGAGAAATCTTTTGCTTTGTTAAAGGAGAATTTAGCATGTTGGTGGAGAAATACAAAAATCCTTGCCCTGGTCTGGCTGCAGGTGTATTCAGGACCGGTTCAGTCTGCAGTACAATTCTGGTCTAACTTATTTGGGAAAAAGCCATGAAAGTCTATCGGGAAGAGTGACACCAGAAGGGACAAGGGTGGTCACAGCCTGGAGAAGAGGAGACTGGGGGGAAACCTCATCGCAGTCTATGGATCCTCACAAGGGGAGGAGGAGGAGCAGGATCTGATCTTTTCTCTCTGGCAACCAATGACAGAACCCGAGGGAATGGCAGGAAGATGTGCCAGGGGAGGTTTAGGTTGGACATGAGGAAAAGGTTCTTCCCCCAGAGGGTGGTGGAGCACTGGAACAGGCTCCCCAGGGAGGTGTCACGGCCCCAAGCCTGACAGTGTTCAAGAAGAGACTGGACAAGCCCTCAGACACATGGTGTGACCTGTGGGGTTGTCCTGTGCAGAGACAGGAGTTGGACTCGATGATCCTTGTGGGTCCCTTCCAACTCAGGACATTCTGTGATTCCATGATTCTATGATTCACAGTTACAAGCCTTCCTCACACACACTGTGTCTCTGACATGAGATTTCAGGAGTCCTCCATGAAGCACATAGCTGCAGTGGCTGCATCAGCCCCATGGAGTACATAGACCCAGAGGGATGGGTGGCATTGTGGCTATTGATTGCATCACCAGAAGATCTGCAGAAGCGCCATGGGTCTAGATTTGACCAAAACAAAGATCAAAGCACACAGGGTGGTTTTATGCACAGATATCGCATCCTGACACAAGGTCACAATGCAGCCACAGTACCTGGAAGCACTGCAGTTTTGGGTTGATGCATGGAGTGGATGAAGGAAGTTGTTACTCCTTCCCCTGCCCTTCGAATCCATTTAATATAAAATCTTCAAGCTGAGGATAAATCAGATATCAAAGAGGGAAGAAGAGATGATGGTCTTGATCTTAGCCAAGGTCTGGGAAGTGTGCTTCTGGGACAGGGGCTTCAGTGTGTACTGCAGAGCACTTCCATCCCACTGAGGATGATATAGCATCAGTGCTTTCAAGGGCTACTAAAATATCTAAATCATAATACATAAATGGGTGATTTCTGCACTCAAGAAAGTGAGAACTGTAAATCAAGACAATTACAGTAGTCAGTAGTGAAAACTGAAATTGTTGGTTTTTAAGTTACTATGGCAAAAAGTCTGAGCAAAAGAAAATAATCTCATGCTATATTTTTCCCCGTTTCATATCTACTTTAAATTTTCATATTTATAGATCTGCTGCCTTTTAGGCCATAGCCAGTCCAACACAGAATGCATTTTCTTGCGCAGTTTTGGGTAAAGGAAAAAAAATGTTAACATCTTACCTGCTGAGAATTTTTCAAGAACAAAATACTAAAGGGAATGTTTTCATATGCTTGTAGACTCTAATTCTGTTTAGCACATCAATGTAAAATTCATGGCTGATTAAATGAAGATTTAATAGTAAATTACACATTTTAGTCTATCTCTACAGAAAAGGAAAAAGTGAATCTGATTATCAGATATATTTTTCTTGTGTAGGTTTTAGTCTGCTTCCTGCAAGTGTAAAGTGTGAACTTTGTTCAAATAACCAGTTTAAACTCAACAAATTTTCTTTCATTGGGTATGTGCTTATTTCATACCCATGCTACAAAGTCCTTACTTTCCATTAGAATATTTTCCAGAAATTACATTTATAAAAACTATAAGTTTATGATACTAAGTATATTAAGGGCATTTTGCTGATGCAGTTCACCCTTCTGTTAACTATCAGGGAACAAGACAATGCATCTAATTTTGCTATATATGTGCACAATTTTAGGTTTTGTATGTTTATGTGGACATGAGTGTGAAGGAGGAAGATAGCTGTATATTTTACACAAGACTAGTTTGTTTTAATATAATCCGATAAAACATTCTCAGGGCAATTGTATATATGACTTATTATATACTCATCCATGTCATCATGTTTTTCTTTAGTGCATAACTCAGAGACAAAACACTGAGAGGCATCCCTGGGCTTACTGTAGGGACATTAGTTCCCCTAATTATTCTCTGTTTAATTGCCTCCCTGTGCTTCTGTTTCACTTGGAAATAGGACATGCTGATGCTTGTGAGGACCCCTCTGTTTTCTACAATTTGTGTCTATAGAGAAGGACTTACCAGGAAGAGACTTACAATAAAATAAAATTACATAACATTACATAATGCTTAAATGATGAGATGAAGGTGCAAATTTATTTTCTACTATGCAGTTCCAAAAGCTGCAAGTGCAATACTCAGCAGAAAAGTGGGCACACGTCTCATAAACAGGTCATTCCAGACCATAGTCATCATCCCAAGGTGCACTTGAGCATCTGTTAAATATTTTATATATGGTATTTATATTTACACGTAACTTTGTGAAAATCTAACAAGAGCATTTGAAAGACCATAAAAGAGGAAATCTTAACATGGAGCTAGAAGATGATCTCACATGATTTGGGCCCACATAACGGAATGGGAATTTATGGATCCTATAAATAAACGGTGAGCTATTTATAAAGCATCTCTTCACTTCTGTGCTGCCCTAAATATATTACCAAGACATCGCATATCATAATGAGGAGCCCGTGGTTGATTATTAGAACCCAGCAATGTATCTGACGAGATCCTTGCTGGGATACCTTAAAGAACTGATACGCTTCTTCGCTTTAGAAATCAGGAAAATAGTTTAAGATATTCCCTTTCAATCTCTGTACTTGCGTACAATCCACATAGAATTTGTTTTACTCTCCAGTTTGTTGTGCTCCCTCTTGTGCTTCATTCACTTTGTGAAATGAAACAGGAGCATAAGCAAAGCATTAAATTCTGTTGTGTCCCAGATAACCAACATCTTGCTTTCTACTGTGCTGTAGGGTCTTCAGCAAATACTCAGTCTTTAAAGAAGGCTTTGCATTCCTTGATGAACTGACAACTGTATTTTTGTAACCATCTTGTCTCTGACAAGTTGTGACCAGCTTATTGCTAACAACCTGATTTAATGTTTCATTTCAAACCCAGCATTCTTTGTTATTTGGCCTTTTGAATTTCATGGAGAAAGACAAAGGATATGGGCGACCTGAAAAATCATGTTTTGTTTCTATGGAGCTTCCTTTGCTTTTTGGGGTTTTTGGGTTGTTTCATTTTTTGTTTGGGTTTTTTTTTTTTTTGGTTGTTTGGTTTTGGTTTTGGTTTGTTTGTTTGTTTGTCTTTGTTTTCTGTTTTGTTTGTTCATGGTTCGGTTTGTTGTTTGGTTGGGGTTTTTTTTCCAGATAGCCCAGGGCATTTTGCCCTTAGAACCCACTTGAAAAATATTCAATGTAGGAATATGATTAAACTTATCAAGAGGACAAAGCTATCAACCTTGGGGTTGCCTGCTTCGCTACCCCTACAATCTTATTTCTTTCTCTAGGAGAATACCTTCCTTTTAGTCCTAGTCTACTCAGTCTCTACCTTTCAGTTGCTGCCAATAGGCAGCTCAGAAAATTCATCAGTCATGCAGGGAGGTACCTGTAAGGAATCTGCATATCCTTACTTGCTGTGTCTAGGAGATTGCCACTGTCAACAAATTCAGATAGTGATCACCTTCCTATAAAGTGTCTTTTGCATCGTGATTCCATCCATGTTTATTAGAGCAGGAAAGAGCTGGAACATGTTTGGTCAATCTGTTGTCACTTGTCACCTCAAATTATTGCATAACTCATCATTGACCAAGACTGCTAATATTATGTATGCATTTATTTCTTTCTCATCAGGGCTAGTGTGTTCTTGCTGACATTGCACAACTAAGCCATTCCCAGCCCTCTGCACCACTCTGAGCTTCCTGCCCTTTTAATGTCAGTAAAACAATTCACAGGTCAGTGAACAGCAAACAAGACTTACTTGTGAGTACTTGTGAGTACTTACGAGTGACCAGAACACTTTTGCTGCTCTCCCTCTCTCTTTCTCTCTGAGAGAACTGCTTTTATTTTCGAGTGCTTTTCTGTTTTGCACTGTGAACCACAGATAGGCAGTCAGCAAGACTCCGGGATGTAGTCTGCATTTCAAGCTTCTTGGGTGTGCAGGTAGGACTGACTTTGACCATTCTTCACATCATTTTCTTATCCAGACACTGCTGCACAACGTGTCTAACTTCTCTAATTTGATCATTATCTCCTGCTGTAGCAGCTCTTCTCTTTTTCTATCATCTCAACCCTTTCTCAGAGTTTTCCCTCCTGCTTATCCGGGGGTTTGATTTCCAGATTATCAAGGACCTCCCCTTCTATTTCTGATTTGTATCTGGGCAATACTTAACCTACTTCCCTGCGATAGTTTTTTACTCCCAGTGAGCACAAAGACAATTTTGCTTGATCATGCAAAGCCTAATCTGGCATTTGTTTCCTCACCATTCTTTCTTAATGCCTCTTCCAACTTGGCTCTTCTGACTGTTCTGCAAAGGCAACTGCACATCATTGCTCAGTAACATCCTGCTGCTTTTCTAGTTGTAAAAAAACCCAGCAGATTCATCGTGCTTAGCTTTAAACATAGACATGAAGATATTTTCACATGAATGAGTCATTAAAGCACCACAAGAGAGAGTAATAAGCATCTATTTTAGATGCCTGTTTTTAGGTTGAAATGAATCTGTTTTGTAAGGGAGTATAGGTCAGATTTTGATATGTGTCTAGTCCAGTGAATCATACTAAGGACCTCTTCTAAAATGCTGGACTTTTACGGATTTTCTTTTTGCTCCCCAGATTGTTTCAAGTAGGATTTTCAGGGGTTTTCTGACCCTGTTGCCTGCACGTATGTCCTATTCTATTTTCAGCCCTGGAAAAATTAGCACACGCTTCCCTCTAAACCAAGCCCCTCTTATCTCGTGGAGGCCATAGACTTTTCTAAACAAGGCTGGAAGAAATGAGCAAACTCCCTTTTAAGTGAGATGCAGTGGGTTTTTTTTCTGTGGGAAGAAAGCAGAGGTACTACTTTTTATTAAGAGAGTGTCTTAAAGTTTATGTTCCAGAAGAAATGGTGGGATTTAAAAAGCCTAACAGATGTGAGATCCCTTCCTTACTTCTGTGTAACAGAAAACTTCTCATCTCCTGGGAGTGGAAGGAAGAAATTATTTCAAAGATTGTTCACCTTAGCTTTGCCCTTGAAATGCTGGGAAAATGACAGATGGAATCCATACCTAAAATTCTATTTAATGTGGGCTTACTCTAACAACAGATGAGAAAGATAAACTTTTTTCCAGAAAAAGTGCAGGGCAGATTTTTCGGGTCAATAATATCCCATGGGATGTAAACCCCATATCCTGGAGTATTTTCCCAGCTTGCACTGTTTTCAGTGTAAGAAATTCTTGTTTTAAACATATTTATAATCAAACAGCATTTTCCCACCCTGTTCCTTTGAAATTCATTATGCCTCTGACAGGTAAAACAGGATTCAAGAACTTTTAAATATTTACATCTGAGCATTCAAACATTTTATTTTGTGAAAACTTACATTGTAAAAAAAAATAGCTTTAAAGCATCACTCAGAAGTGATTCAAGAGATTTAAAAAATAGCTATACACAAAATATCCTTGTGACTGCAGATTTTGAAGTGGTTTTCTAAGTCTGGATTTTCTGTATTCAGATAATCTGGTAAGTAATTTTCCTACTTTCCTAAAAATAGGAGAAACTATTCTTTTCCACTGAAAATAGAGGTTCAGTCTCACCCAAGTAAACACCTGAACATTTTGTCCTTGTGGTTTTTTTGCCCTTGACTTCTGTGAGGATATTGTCAAATTCCACAATTCATCTCTCCAACACTGATTTATTATTTGATGTACAGCTTCCTGATGTAATCACTTAGAGACTTACAGACCTTATTTTCCTGCAGCCAGTTGCAGAATTATGTGTTATGATAACTTAGGCAAATCACTGATGAGAGCAATATTTATGAGCAGTGTTGAAATATTCTGGTGCATAACTTTAAGGGTTTTATCCATTTCGATACCTTTAAAAATTGCTTATGATGTTTTAATTTTTCATCTGTAAAATGGAGGAGCAATATTTGTCCTCCTTCCAGAACTATGCACAAACCAGAATACAACTACAGACATCTTGAGATAATCAAATAAGTGTGAAAAATGCCTCAAATTTTAATGAGTGTTGCAAAGAAACCCAGTTGCCATATTTCTCACAATTTCAAAATCATAAATAATGGAAAATGACATCTCAGTTGGACAAGAACAATGGCTAAATGTTCCTCTTCTTTTAGAAAAAAAATTAGGTGATTCCTCTGAGTTGCAGTGGGCTAAGTTCTTACTGCTGCACCGTTTGTATCACATGGTAAATGTGTAATTACTTTTTTTACATTATAAACATTTTCTAGGGCTCAATTGTATTGCCCTGAAATTCTTTCTAAGAGTTTAATTAGTATATTGATCTAAAAATTATATATTTTCTAGAATAATATTTTATTGGATATTAAAATATTAAAATTAAATTTACCATGGTTTATGTCATCATATTCTTGAGATATGATATCCCAGAACTGTGGGAGTCTTGCAGCTGTTTAACTGGCTGTAGTGTTTTATTTCGGTATAACTCAAGCACCAGTTCAAAGGCACTAGGACAAAGCTGTAGTACTCAAACCAGGCCTTCTACGTTTTGGTCATCTGGGATGCTATCTATTGTTAAAAAGATAGCTGTTTTTAACTTTAGGAGGTCAGTATTAGACTAGACTTTCAGTTGATATAAGCAAATATTCTCAAATTGACCTTCTACAACATAAATTCCCAATTGAGCATGGCGGATACAGTATTTCCATTGTTGTCCCAGATTGTGCAATAAAGGCATCTAAGAGCAAGACTGGGACAATGAGAATTACTTCAGTAAAGCATTCAAATATATTATGAATATTTCTATAAAGTTCTTATAGATACACACAGACATACTTTCAGCTGAAATCTGCTGAAAATAACTTGCTTGATGTCTAGATTATTAAATGAAATCAGCAGTAACACACTGCTCATGAAAACAGAAAAAATGTGGACAAGGAGAAAAATGAATCACTTGCATCCAACAGTGAGCAAATCTTGTTTGAAGAAAAGAAAGAGCAAAAGGAAGAAAAACCTCATTGCCAGCTAAGCTTTACCCACTTTCCCCAGTATTAAAACCAAACAACAACAAAAATCAATAGGGAGTAATTGTAACATGTTGAGAAGACAGTGTCAAAGACACATAATGAAAAGTAGTGAGTGATTGTACTGAACTTTAGTCTTTGTACTGAAGTTAATTAAAGATGAAAGGAAAGAAAAAAGGACAGGAAGCACTAGAACTGGACTATGGAATTACCCACAGATATATTAACTTTTTGGTGGAAGAATGCAAGGGAACTGCTACTCTTAGTCGAGTTTGCATTTCTCCTGGAATTGGTCAAGATATGCTAATGTATTCAAGATCAAACTCTGACCTGGCCACATACATAATAATTTTGTTGTTATTGCCTTAGTCCTACTTGAAACTCTTCAGATAATTAGGCTATGAACTAAATTATGCTTGGGAAACTTAGCTCATTTTTCCATCATCCAAAAAGTGACTTAAAGATGTCGGTGCCCCAGTTTCTCAGACAGTGTATCATTCCTGGACACACATCAGCTTGCCAAGTGGGGAGCTGGATGATTTAACCAACACACAAGTGCTAAAGACAGGGATTCGTTTCAGAACTCTCTCCAATTATGGACCATTTACGTGGGACTGCAGGAACATACCTCATCCTCCTGTATAAAGCAAAGCATTCGATACCTCTTCTTGAACACCAAATTGGAAGGAGGTAGAAGTTTCCACTTTTTCTCAAGCAGCTTGGTTGTTAATGCATTCATAAAGCTTGTGAGAAATAAAATGCAAACCTATTCTCCTTCCCAGACTACGGGTTGTTCTAGTGTAAAAGCATTTTAAAATGCTAGAAATGGCTAGAAATTGACTGCTTCTTCCCATCATTTTCTTCCCAAGGTCTTCATGCTAAGGAGTGACTCAATGTGATTCCAAATCAGATCAGTTCCTTTGGGTGCACAGGAAATGTAGGAAGGAGTCGTGTCCCCTCTTGTGGTCTCTGAGATTGCACTCAGTTTTGATTCATTTTGCTCATGTTTGACAGATTCTATTATACGCCAAGAAATCACAGGATCTGGACCTAGGTATGGCTTTATGCTATGAGTTTAGGTACATTCAATGTTACTTTGGAAGAATACCCCTACTTTGTTATCAGATGACATATAGGAGCTACTTCAGTAAGAAATCCCCTATAAATACAAATAGAGAAACTACACATCAGTGCATTTAATCCTTCTAAAAGTGACCAGTTGTTTAATCAGTTCATCTGATTTCTTGCATCAGAAAAAAAGATTTATATTTGTGTACCTGACAAAACCAAGGCTTTTGATTATGAAAACAGGTCAAATACATAACAAAGCAGTCTTTGCAAATGCAGTGTTGTAAGAGAGTACAATTTCATGGCTTTTAGACAAAGAAGTTCTCTCCTCAATTATTTATATTTCAAGTCCACCATTGCAAAATCTGCCTTATAAACGAAACAATATTCCTCCTAGAATTTCTGAAGAGGGAAAACAATGTTCAGTAATGAAGCCCATAAGATTCTTGCTTTTTGGCTTTTTTTGCATGTATGCAAAAACATACATTTATATAATTCTGAAGCTCTCAGAAAATGTTACAAAATGCCATAATGTAACATGTCCTGTGGCTGCTAAGCTCAATCAAAGCTCAGAAAGGCACTCTTCTGGTGTGCTGCATTCTACGTATGCTTATACCAAAATGAAGATGTCCTAGTCAGTCAGGGAGGCAGCATGATGTAATTAATTACTCCTCTACAGCAGTTTCCCCAGTTATGTCATTCAGTGTGATCTGCTTGATTTCTAATATACGATTTTCGTAAGGACCAGTTATTTCTAAACTTTGAAGTCTATGCAAATTTCTCTGTTGTTTTTAGCATAAAGCCAATTACAATGTATTTTAAAAGACATGCAGAAGAAAAAAAAAAAAAAAGCCATATCCAATATTAGTTACAGAAAAAACATTGAATCTCCTGAGCTGAGGAACAGCTTTCCTCAGCGAGTGCAGGTTTTGAGTATTTCTGAATGAAATTAATATCTGCCTTTTGACTGGTCTGCAGAAAAGTATTATTAGGTGTGAGGGACTCTGACTACTTCTTTTTTGACAATGGGAGTGAGAAATGGGCTTTGAAAATACATTTCGTAAAATATGCCAGCAGCAAGAAGTAGCAAGCCAATTATAGGTGGTTGAAAAACACCTTTCTATGGTAATATCCACATTTCATGTACTCATAGCATTCTGGAATACTCCCACTCAAAGCCGAATATTTTTTATGTTTTGTTTTGGGGTTGGTTGTTTTTTCACCAAGATTTCAGAATGTAAGACCAAAATTTGATTATTTTTTGCATGAAAGGTACTTCAGCTGTTGTTGAGGGAGGAAAACGACCTGAACTGTATTCTTTGAAAATAAAGGTACAGAAAAAACAGCTGAACCTGAGAACTGAAACTTGGCTACTTCAGTGTTTCCCTGTCCCACAAGTGGGAAGAGTTGGTCACCTAAAGGTACACCAGTACAGCTGAGTAATGGGGGAATATGGAGCAAGCTTGAGAATGGGACTCGTAGTGTATTCAGCTCACTGCCTACGTGTTAGCCGTCCTCCTGGGTGTGTTTTGGACCTCTCCAACTGGCTCTCTCCACACAGTGCCTGTGCACTGTTTGAAGGACAGAGACTGCCTCTAGAAAGCTGCATCAAGCTGCATGAAGGTACCTGTCCCCTGCCTTCTTTCCAATGTTAATGCAAGTGTAGTCTAAGCACTATCAAGTTTAATGTCCTGTCTCACTTCAAAACATGCAATATTATATTTAGCTTCCATTTACTCCCATTGCAGTACTGACATTTATTATTCCAAACACTTTGAGCTGAAAAACAACCACACAAAATAATTATTATGTATTTTAGTCACCCAGGCACCAGGTGGGACCCAGAGGAGATGTAGTGCCAAACACTATGTATGGGATGTGGCCATCTCGGAGTAGCAGGTGCTAGCAGTAAGCAATGCAAATGTAAACCAGTCCCTGCCACTTGGCCTCAGAGACAGTGATTGATCTGTGCTTGTATTTTATTTCACCAGCACAGCATCTTCTGAAACAGAGGTCTGCGATATCCATCTTGATCAGGAAGTAGCTGCTTGTGTTGGTCTTTGTCAGAACCTGATATAGATGTGTCAAAGGCTTCCCTAGAAAATTTCTCTATCTGTTTTCTTGCTTGGAGTCACAGCTTATCTCAAAAACTGTGTTACTTCTCTCTAAACAAAAGCAGGGCACCATCCTTTCTTGTAAAATGCTGTTGATGATGTCACCGTTTTGTACGGGGGATATTAAAACATTCAAACAAGATATGAGACACCTGCGTCCTGCTTATTCCTTTTGAGTGGTAAGGATTTATCCTCACTGCTTTGCAGTGGACTGTATCTGGGAGTAATCTGGTTAAAGCTGTTCTGTAATGCAACAAGAATTCAAGATTCACTGCGCCAATGTAAATAGACATTCTAACTGGCCTTTAGGGTCCTGTTCTAGCAGGTCAGGGATATCATCTGGACCTCTGGCAGAGAAAGACATGATAGCTAGTTAACTCTCAGACTACACTTGTGATTTATATAAATATAATATAAAGGCAGGTGCTGTATTCTCTCCTCTAGCTATGTTTTTCAAGAACGAAATTGCCAAGAAGTTTTTTTGCAAGGTCAAGATCCTATAGATATATATGGTTAGCACAAATAACAGCATGGCCTTGGGAAGGTGCAGATGAGAGAACGTGTGGATTTCAGTTGAACTTAGGGGTCAACCAGGTGCTGACAACTTTGTATTGGCAAGACTTCTGGGCCTGGGAAGAAGCATAATTTTAAGCATGGAAGAAATTTAACTGGTAAAACTGTCAGTTACGAAAGACAGAAATATCTCTTTCTTAAAGCAGCAATTTCGAAGTAATTCTGAATATTCTATTGTTGACCATAACTATATGTATTCTGCTTATGTCCTGCTTTTGATGCTAATCCTTTTGTAAAAATGGTCCTGTTCTGGATTTGGAGGTATAAAGATAAAACAGTTGGATAAGTGACTCTAAAGAGTAGTTCTGAGCAGTGGAAATAATGAAGTCCAGCTTTTCTTGAATTTGGATTTTCTGCTGTTTAATAAGGTGAAAGTTCCCCTGGTGCTTTTCTAACTTGTGGGTCATTCATAGCATCATTCCTCCACATGGATTCTTTTATATCTGTGAGGAACTGACCTCATGCTTCAGCCTTTTCCTCAATAAAAGCAGTAATAGAGCCTCTCTCCTTTTCTTCTCCCAGTTGTCTATTTTCAACAAACTTGTAGAATCTTAATTTACTGAAACCAGAAGTCGTCAGTCAAATTTGATTGAAACTGGCTGACAGTTCAAAAGCTATTGGAAAAGGATGGATAAATATACCTTCACACACACTATCAGAGTGTTGTGCTAGTAAAGTGCATTTCCCTAGGAAACCAAGGCAAAAATCACTTCTGAGCAAACTCAGAAGCATCTGCTATAACTCTTAACAGAGCCATTTTCATGTAAAAATGTCTAGCATAACGGGTATGTTCTGCATAGTTCTCTATAAATCAGTGATTTAATGTCAAAAAGGGAGAAAGAAATTCCACAGAAAAGGAAGTGTCATTTTAGTACAATCCCGATAACAGAAACTACACCAGTCAGATTAGGATGTACTGTTACAGTGCAAAGTCAGATTCATGCTTTCAGCACAAGTTACCATGAATATAGAAAAACAGTTTAATCCCTTCAAATTCATATTAGAAGTGTTGCATTTATTCATAAACCAACAGAATGAATGAAAGGAGTGCCATTGCTTTGCACTCTCCTGTCCAGGAATTTTGAAATCACTGAGGACCCTGTGGCCCTTTGTCGTTGCTCTAGATTGTCACTCCAGCATGAGAAACTTATGCTCCACTGCACCATGACAAGATGCTATTGCAAGTAGTACCTAACATGCACTTTTCCAAGGTAGAATTTCTGACCTGAAAATGTACATTGTAGGGTTACATATGATTTTAAACGTCTGAGATGAAACAATTAAACATGGAACCAAAAGTGTGAGGGGAATGATATTTACCCAAGGAACTTCACATGGTTGTCAAAAGTGACTGGTTTGTGCTATTTGCATTTAGATATGGAGGATTCAGTGGATGTCCTCCAGAAGATAATTTATCCTACTCTTCAAGAGGTGGGATAAAGAACTAACCCAAAAGGGACCTATTCCTCTCCATTGAACATGGAAGGAACACATTGCTATTGTCTATAATGCTTTTTGTCACTAGAGACATTGAAAGCATACTAAAAAACCCTCTTATCTGAACTCTTTACAAAATTGTCTGAGAAAACAAAAGGCTATTTTTGCCTGAAAACAGAATTATATCCTTTTGTCATGGTGCAGTTCTGAATAGTTTTCTAGAAATCATCAAGATTATCCTGGATTTACTGTGCTTTAATAGAGTAGAATCTGACCCAGTGATGGCATGACGGACAGTTCTAGCTTAACTAGGAAGAGCCTGGGGTCTCCTCAGGATCCTCTGTGTGAGGATCAGTCAGTTACTGTCCAACTGATTCCCTGGATGTTTTTCCTTCACTTTCCAGTAGACTTTGTGTGGGAGGGCTGGGGAGGCAAGCACTGCCGTCAGTAAGGGAGTGTTGATTTTTACATTCCTGAAAATCACTGCTGACTGTGCTAAATGAACGTAATTGGCAGGAATCGATTAGTCTCATAGGAGGATGTTATTAAGGGTTGAGCTCTTTTCACAAATTGCCCCTTCTGCACTTACTGCTTGAGAGGCATAATCTCAGTGATCCCGAACTTCACAGAACAGGAGATTGATTTCCTCCTTTTTCTTTTTCTTTCCCCCCCTTAAACTCTGCAGGTGAGTCCCACCCCAGGGTGCATCCGGGCGTTAATGAAGATGTTGTACTGCCCTTACTGCAGAGGACTTCCCACTGTGAAACCTTGCAACAACTATTGCCTCAATGTAATGAAGGGCTGCCTAGCAAATCAGGCTGATTTGGATACTGAGTGGAATCTGTTCATAGGTAAGAAGAGTTTAAATATTAGTGGAAGGAAATGCTGGTAATAGCAAATATCTGCAGAGTTTTGTGAGGTTAGAAGACACTGTTTGTCAATATTCCCAATGAAGCAACTGCAGATACACTTCACTTAATGATTGACCTTCCTGGCTTGCAGTAAGAAATTGCTCTTTCCCTGCCCCAAGCCAATCACATTTCGTATTTCATGTTTCAAAAGGAATGCTATGGCGTTACGGCTTCTGAGCTAAATTATTACATGATATGTGAAATGTTGAGAAAGCTTTAGCTGAGAATTTGATAACAAGCTTAACGTGGCAGAAATAGGATGTATTACAACCAAAAACTAGGCTCTTGCAAGCTGAGAAGATAATAACATTGTATAATATCCAGTCAACATAAGTCACAACAGCTGCTGTTCTTCATTCTGGTAGTATATAGGCAAAACTCTTAAAAGGTTACATACATGAGAAATTATTAATTCCTTGGTTTTGATTAAAATACATTAATGTCTCCCTTTTCATGTGTTGAATAGAAAGTACCAAACATGAAATCAAAATGTTAAAATGGAGCATAGAATACATATTTAAGGAAAACTGCTATTACAGTTTTATTCACATAATTCTTCACTCTAGTAAACTTAGCAAAAAAAAAAAAAAAAAAAAAAAAAAAAATCCTTTAAACAGCCACTCAGATATTCTGTAGGAAAAAAAAAAAGAAAAAAAGAAAAACCAAAACCTTCCAGAAGAGTAACATTTAACAAGAAATAAGAGCTTCAAGGCTTCAAGTTGCTTTTGATGATACACAAGTTAGGATGAGGAATTAGACAAGGCTAATGATAATACAGAAAGGACAGAAACAGATAGTTACGCCAGTCACTAATGAGCATCAAAACCCAGACTGGAGATCAGGAAAATAAAAGCAGCTGGAAAACATGGAGTAAAGCTGTCTTTTTGCAACCAAAGAAAGGAGATGTTATTTTCTGCTTTTAGAAAGACAAAAAATGATCAATCTCATTTTGCTTAATTTCAAACCCCACCGACCAATGTGACTTTGAAAGTTTGAGTCTGACTCATTCATGGATTTTCACTTTACTCAGCACGGAGGTGGTGCAAGATGGATAGGAAGAAGAAAACAGGATGAAAAATGAATCAGAATATGAAAAGTGAAAGACAGCATTGAGTGCGCTATAAAAATAGCAGAAGCCCAAAATGCAAACAACAATAATAAACAAATGATGCAAATGAACATGCCTTCTCAGTCTCTTGTACTGGTTAAAGGAGCTGACATTGGAAGCAGCACTATATGGAGGAATGCCAGTGGTATTACTGGTGTGAAAAGAAGAGTCAGTTCATCCTCAGAAAGCTGAGTAGGAGCTGGTGGGAAAACAATGCCAACCTGTTAAAGACATTGCATAAGCTACTTTCCCACTGTCATTAAAGAGTATGCAAGAGCTGAATTGTCACTTATTCTGATCAACGAAAATAATGTAGGCTATTAGGAAAAACAAAACAAAACAATACCACACAACACACACACACACAAAACCCAAACCTAAAATAAACAACAGAGGTTTTATTAAGGCAAGCATCTGTTCAAATCAAGAGCTAGAAGGTAAGAGTTCAGGTCTTAAGAGAAGATTTCCTTTTTCATGCTTTAAATTCAGTAAGAGTGCTGGGCAGAGTGAGGTATGTGTTGGAAAGTGTGGAAATGCTTACAGATTCAGACTTTGAGAGTCTTTGATGCAAAGCCCTTTTCTTCATCAATGTCTTTCAGATTTTGATTGTTCCTACTCTCAGAAAACAAAAAAAATGCATGAAAGTTTGTACACTATTTTAAAATAGTGCTAATTTATTAAATACTGTGTAATACACTGTTTGTTTCCTTAAAGGAAGGCAGGCTGCTATGCAATTGTTCCTTCAGGTCAGTAGAGACAAGGCAGTATAAAGTATAAATACGACAAGATGTATTTCCTCTTTCTTCTACTTAAACAACCTCCCCTCTACAACTTGGTGGGGAATGGAATAGAGAAAGAGAGACAGAGATGCACCTGTGTTTGGAAAAGGTATTCTATTTCATCCAATTTTTGAGGCCCCTGACAGCTTTGCTGAAGATGAGGGTCCTTAGTCCTTCCTTTATGAAAGACTGAAATGCGGCAACTCATCTCTGTCTCTGACAGCTGTCAGAGGCTTTCTGATAACATATGCAATTCCCTTAGTACTAAACACAACAAAACTTCTACTCACTGAATTAAAACGAACGGCAGCACTTTACAGCACCAGTGAGCTATGAAAAATTGGAAATTATGCATGAATGGTTTTTATCCCTGTTCTGATACTAGGAACCATGCACTAAGAAAAAAAATATAATTTTGTGCACTAACAGTCTCTGCGTAGGCAGGAATCCCAAATATTAGTGCATATTCATACACAACAAGATAGTTTTGCTTAGCTCATAATCTGTGTAATGCAAGGTTGTTTTGCCAAAAGTTGGTACTAGGAGAAAAGTCTCAAATGTGTTTGTCAGTAACTGAGAAAATACTGTAGTTTGGACTGCATGTCCCGGTATTGCTCTGTAATTACTGCGATTGTCCAGCAACACCTAAAATCTACAAGGAGGAAGAGCAGAGGAAAGTAAAGAGGCTCTCTGACAACAGGATGTGTTACATGTTCCACCTAGTTTATAAATATAAAAGTCAGGAGTGAAATCATGTTTATATAGCACTAATAAATCTTGCATCTACTTTCGAAGCTGGTGAGAGTGAGACAGCTCCCTCTAAACATCTGCTGCTTTCCAAGATTTTATAGACTGTGAAAATTGGTAAGAGGTGAAACAGCTGCAGCAGCATGACACATGGTTTATGATATTTTTCCTGTTCGTGTCACCTTAAGGTCTGTGTCCTTTTTGTGTAAGATTTCATTATAGGCTTTTTGTATTTTGTTGCCTTTGTTATTGCACAATAAAAGTCAAATGTAGCACATCCCATTCTAGCAGAATTCCTCTGAAACTCCAAATTTGCCTGAGAAAGGAAGACAGTCTTCAATAATTATATTATAATTATAAAACTATAATGAATAAGTGCTTTTTCCAGGTATCTATATAAAATATTTAAGAGGTATTTAAAAGTAAACCAGCCACACTGACTTTGAAAACATGTATTTGACAAAGCTTGCTTCTGATGTTTTGCCTGTTAGTTACCCCTCATAATCTCCTTTGCACCAGTCTCAAGCAAAGTTAGCAAAGGCAAGATAAAAAGAATGAGTAGAGGAACTGTATTGCTGAGGAAGGAGATTGCCTCAGGGGAGGAGCTGACTGATTCTGTGGAATGGGGAAAAAGGGATTTTCTTTGTCTCATGGCCCAACAGATATAGTCAAAATTATGCTTCTCTCCATGGAACTATACCAATTAACAGTGATAAAGATCAGGGATCCCACTCTTCATTCTGTCATGGAAACACAGAAGGGATGGAGAAAGCTATTCCCACTTACAAAGATTCAAATCCCATCCATCTTAGGGAATCGCATTCAATTTACCAATACTGTTACTCTTCTTTCTCTAGCTAGCCTATATTTCAGTCACTATCTTGAGATTCTTTGACTTTCTCTAACATAAGCTTTCTCTACAAGTGATCATTTATTTCCCCTTAACTGCTCTTTTTCTCAAGCAAGAATGTCAGTTGAGGAATTAGCTCCCCTTAGTGGGCATCACACTTTCCCTTGGTGCCTTCATTCAGCTTCAGAATCAACGCCCGCAAAAAGGCGATTTCCATGAAAGCAAGTGCATCTCATTCTGACCACTGCCTTATCCACAGGTTCAGGATGGCAAAGGGGTCATGACACATTTCTTTTTGCAGGATTAGCACTGGGGTTAACTTACCTCTGTCTTGAGACAAAAACACAGATGATACTAAATCTGAATGTCAAGCAGGATTGTGAGCCAAATATGATAGTCCTTACTTAAATAATTCAGAACAACGGAAGACTGAAATTCCAGGTAGTTGCTTTGATCATAGCAATGAGTGTACTAGGTCTTTTTTGGTGGACATCTATAGTAAATCATAAACGTTTTGTTGCTGTATTTAGTGACAAAGTGTACACTAGTGTAGTGCCTGCATAGTAGTGTAGTCCGTGGATTGATTCCTTTGCTGCAATCCGTGGAGGTTTGCCACTGTGAGGCTACTTATACCAGCAGAAATTACAAGGTGTTTTTTGTTTTGTTTTGTTTTTTCTAGGAATTATTTGCTGGTAAATCAGGCACACCTTGACCTTGCTCCCATGTTTTAATAGGTGGGAGACAGTGAAAAACAGTTGTGGAGTAACAGAGATGTGCAAATGACTGTGATTATGATGGCTCAGGATCGCATCCCTGTCTGTGAAAAGGAGCCAAGGGGCTCCTGCACTAATTCATGTCCGCAGCTGTCCTTCTGGTCAGGCTGGAGAGCAAGTGGCTTTGCTAGCAGAGTATTCAATATTTGACAAGCTCTGTAGTGGAGCGAGGCAGATCAGCATGTGGTGTGTTCACAGAATCACAGAACGTTAGGGGTTGGAAGGGACCTCAAAAGATCATCTAGTCCAATCCCCCTGCAGGAGCAGGAACACCTAGATGAGGTTACACAGGAATGTGTCCAGGCGGGTTTTGAATGTCTCCAGAGAAGGAGACTCCACAGCCTCTCTGGGCAGCCTGTTCCAGTGCTCTGGCACCCTCACTGTGAAGAAGTTTCCTCTCATATTTAACTGAAACCTCCTATGTTCCAGTTTGTACCCATTACCCCTTGTCCTATCATTGGTTGTCACCGAGAAGAGCCTGGCTCCATCCTCCTGACTCTCACCCTTTACATATTTATAACCATTAATGAGGTCACCCCTCGGTCTCCTCTTCTCCAAGCTAAAGAGACCCAGCTCCTCAGCCTTTCCTCGTAAGGGAGATGCTCACACTGCAGTATTCAAGGCCAGCAAAGCCAGCATCCAGGCTGGAGAGCCAGAACCACCTCTTAGTGCCACCATCCTGCTAGGCTTCAGCCACAGGAGAAAACACATCTGCAAGGTTTCAGCAAAAGCTTCTCCTTCCAGTCTTGAAGTTAGTTCACTTACTGTCATTACAGCAGCTCTACACTACTAATAAACTTTCTAGTTATTGTGCTTGAAGAATCCCTCTTTTTTTCTTCCTATCAGTATGGCTCAGACACCTTAGGAGACCTCTTGAGGTAGAGCATACCATGCAGTCTCACAGCAACTCGATCATTTTAAGCAAAACTCCCCATCAAATCCTTAACTAGTCATGCCTAGTGAAAGCCTTAGAGTGATGAAAATATGGAGTTTTATTTACTGCTTACAAAAGCCTTCAAGACTCTGTGTTTTCTCTGTTCTGTGTGCAAGCCCAAGGATAAACATTTTCCTTTTAATACTTCGAGAGACCACCTAGATTTGTCATTTTTTAATGACTTATTACAAGAATAATTGCGCTTTTCAAGACTCACTTTGGTTCATAGAGAAATCAGTTTATAATTGTAATAGTAATCCTTTACAATTTTCTTTTTCCTGTGTGTACAGCTACTGGAAATAAACACAGCCATAGCTGTGTAGGCAGCTGCATATTAGGTTCATGAAAATAGGGAACTTCTGAAGTCTATCAAGATAACATTCAAAACACATTATGGTTTTTGCCCCTGTTTTCTCTGAAACCTCTGTCACTTCTGTTTACCCTCACACACTAAAGAACGAAAGCTGGCAATCTGTTGTAACTCTCAGTAGGCAAAAGCCTTGCTTCTGCTTGATCATCGTAAGTAAGAGCCAAAAAAAGGGATTTTAGCAACCTTGGTTATTTGGCACCTGAATTTCTTCTCTCTGCCACCCTCCTCCTTCATCATTGCATGAAAGTATGCTGTGATATTTATTATATGTTAGCCTCTCATAAGGACTCTGGGAGAACAAATAAGTTACATTATTCCCTCCATGGGAAGGCACTGCAGAAGGCTCCTGCAGTCCTGGTGTGCCATTACTCCAAATTCAGAGTTTCTGGTAGAAATTCGTAAATTCTGGTTTGATGAATATAGAATGGGTACTTGAAACACTAACATTTCATGATGTGCACCTATACTTAAGGCAGCCAAAAAATCAAAACCTGTATATAAAGTCTTATTTTCCGTTAGTGTCAACTTAGCAAACGTAATTATTCTGGTTAAAATCATCCTTTCTTGCTTTCTTCCTGAATGAAAAGCATCATGACACCTCTAGTGAAACCATCTTTGCCACTCATCAGAATAAGAATAGGTGAAATTAACTTAACCTAATGCCTTTCATCTTTTATACCCATTTCTTAGAAAAACTTTAGTGCCTCCAGAGTTTGGAGAAGTAAAATTTTCTTTTAGTCTCTTGTCTGTACAGACTGTAGTAGCTATTATTATACACCACTGTCTATTCCATTAGTTGAACTGGCAGGGTTTGTTGGGTGGCTCTAAAGGTTGTGGAGCCTGATCCTGACTATATATGAAAAAATTGAATCTGTAGTTTAGAATTATTTTTCCTGCTTTAGCTTATGTGTCCCAAAAGCAAGGGAAAATAAGTAGCATACTCCGTCACGGGATACAACTGCAAATTCAATTGCTCAAAAGTTGAGAACGACCAGATTTTTGGATGTAAATCTGATGTTGTTTATGAAAAAACCTTTAGTGTGCTTCAGGCCCACCAGTCTCCACAATGCATAGGTAGCCTATGTAAAGGCATTTGCAGTACTATGAAAACATCAAATCTAACATCATAAAACAACTACATTAGTTCAGGATAAAAATATGCAGTTGCACAAATGGAAAGTGAACTCAACTTGATGATACCTAATTAAAAGATTACAGTATTATAATTTTTAAATTCTCTAATAAGCCGTAGCCTCCGTGATCTTACATTTTCCCCTGGTTTTCCAGAAATAGTAGAATCACTACCTACAATTTAAGTACGATACCAAGACCTGATGGCTTAGTCATAGTATATAGGAGCACACTTGAAACAAAGGGAACATAACCATTCAGTGAGGTGAATAATGTGTAGAAGAGAAGAACTGTATTCGCTCTTTCCTTACAGTTTCTCTTCCCTCAGAAGCATAAAGGATACACAACCTGGACATGTAATTCTTCAGATGGCAATGAATTCAGCCTGAGAGAAGCTCTCTGAAGTTGTGGGGCTGCCAACAGCATGCGAATAACACCAGCACTTGCCTGCTGCTTAAACTCTACTTACCCTGCAAAATCTCTGTGCCTCCCCCTGTGGCAATACAGTTTCTTGCAAGCAGCTCACAGCATCCATTGCCCTGTATATTTGCTCTAAGATGTGTCACTGAAGAAGGAGGTCCCCTTCTGTGGGACTATGGGGAGCTGCTGCTCCAGTTACTAGTTCCAGAGGGCTGGGGCTCATCTGGCTTGATCGTGCTGTCCCTGATACCGCTGGTAGCTGGTTACTAGGAGGATGTATCCTGGAAGGATGCTAATGGCTTCACTCAGGACGACTCTTGAAAACTGCAGCTTGTGAAGAGGGGCTGTGAATTTCTGAAGATACAGATGCTTAGCTGAATGACAGCAGCAAACTTCTTGGACTCCTGAGATTTGACATGACTTGTGGAAATGAAGTATGGTGATTAACTATGCCATTTTTGTTAAGGATAGAAAGATACTCGTGCATGTGAAACACATTATCCATCATCATGTCATGTGACAGTTACAAATACAGGATATTACAAATACAGCAATTCTAGAATTCTGCCTTTGCTAGCTGTACACAATACTCTTGAACTGTATGATTTCTGCATTTGCAGGAAAAAGCTTCCCAAAACTTGAAGTGGCATGAGAGCTCCAGACTCAACATTTTCACCAGGCACAACAGAGCCCTATATTCACTGTAGCATTTAGATGCCACAGCACCTTTTGAAAATAACAAGGCTGATCAGCATTGTCCAAAAAGTTTAAAAGATTTTATAATGAAACAACTAAATCAAATGATGACTTTTTAGTTCAATTTTCATTCCTTATCTCCAAGTCCTTCACATCATTTTACATCAAAGCGAAATGTCTGTCTAGTATATATGAGCACAGTTTGGAAGTTGCATACAATAGCAAATTTCTCAGTGTTTACATTCAGGCGAAGTGCTGGGGAAGCTGTTTTGCCACTGCCCTTCAAAATCCTATGAATGAACAGACAGTTGTTACATCAGACATCCTCTAGAAAAAGGAGAATATGTTAATTATTTATTACTCAAATCCTGCATGAATCAAGCATTATTATTTTGTACTTTTCCAAGACAATACCTATGCTCTCTCAAGGGAATCCTTGCTTCCAGGAGTGCAATAAACAGCGGTGCTCTTTCTGTCCTAGGCTACCATGTATATTAACACCTCGAAAGACTTTTCGGTGGAGGAATTGATGTCTCAATTAATTATGCTTATGTAGGGTTACATCTCTGTGTACCTGCATAAATAAGAATCGGTTTTCATACACTGAAAATAGAACTTGAAACTGTGTGGGTTTTTAAATGGTCTGTTCTTTCTGGTGGATTGATTTACCAACCATTTCAGATTCTCCAAACTTCATATTAGAAACAAATGTTCAAATTATGTTCTCCATTATTCAGGTAAATGTAATGGAGAGGTACATGTAACTCAGGGCAAATTTCTTCTACAGCAGGAAACCTCCCTACCTTACTACTACTGAAACACTTGGTTATATATGAAAATACTTTGCTGAGGTTATTATACAATATCAATAAAAGGTGTTAGATGCAAATCCCTTACCACAATGATGTCAAAGCAAAATTGACATTGATTTGCTTTGTGTTATAATTTTGAGCCATTGCCTGATGAAGGCTTATCTGTTTAAGGTAATGTCTTAGGTAGTACGTTATCTTTTTATAATCATGTCCCATGAGCTTAAAAGGAAAACGGACATATTTCTTTTTAAAATAGAGAAACGAAGTGATGTTGGCAGTCAACCTTAATTTCTCCTTACCAATAAATCCTAATACTGTACGTGAACAATACAAAGGAAAAAAAGAAAAAAAATATATATTTTGAGTTGTTATTAATAATCTGCCAAATTCCATTAATAAGACACTTGGGGGTTTCTTAGTTTCATTTCCATATGCTTTTTTAGTGCTTGAATTTCAGAGCAAGTTTCAATTTGATATTTCTTGAAGAATACAAACAGCCTAAAACTCAGTAAAATAATTCGAATGTGTAGACAATCTCAGTCTAAATCACTATATTTTCTTTACTTTTTAAATGCTTATGCAGGTCTTTTTTGAACCGTATCTAAATGACCTCACATTGCCAGAAGCTCCAAGCCTTATCAGCAATATGTCAAAACCTACCCAAATATAGAATTTTATATGGATATTATATTAAATATGTATCATCCTTAATGTAAACAAAATTATCTTTTTTTTTCTAATGAAGCCACATAGATATGCAAGGGCACAGGTTACACTCAGTCAATGTTCTCATTTCCGAAAGACTTTTTAAGGATAAGCTGATAACAAAGGGTGAAGCGTGGTTGACTGACCTATAAATTTCTCATGACTTGGCAAAGAGGCTGTGATAAAGATCCCTACACAGTACTCCATATCAGTGCCAGATTTAGTGGAGCAAAAACTTAAAACCATTAGAGAGATCAGATTTTTAGTAAAACAAAAGATTCAGGATAATTATTTCTTTCTGGTAAGAGTCCTAGGGATTCCCTTCTTGCAATATGTCTACCCTCTATTTCTTCATGTAAAGAAATATTTTTTTCAGATGCAGGATTTATTGGGAAAAACATAGATATTTCCTTCTTTCTCTCTGCCTTACAAACAGAAAGTGTTACCATTTCTATAGTCAAGAGAACTAGTTTGGCCCAGAGTGCTGTGAGAGAGCTGGTATGGCCAAAATTCATTGAGCATTTTTGCAACAGTGAAATCCAAGAGTGTTCTGATGCATTTGGGAGATTCTGATGTGTTTAGAAAGTAATGTGGAAAACTCAGCTCTTATATTTCTTATTTCTGTGTCTTACTTGGTGTCACCTGCCCTGTAATATAACATTCAACATTCCTTAATGTCATTTATATTGCAAGTTAACCTATGGGAGTTTGAACTCCCATGACACGTATTTTTCATTTAGCCACGAGAAGCATATACTGAACTTTCCATGACTGTAGAAACTCACCTTCATAATATCACACTTCAATTTGCAGCAGCAGTAAAAAGCCTTTCTATCTGTCCTGTCTTGTTAACTGTTAAAATACAGATAACTATGTAGGAAAAAGCAGCAGCTTGAAAAATAAAGAATGAAATTTTGGTTCCACTGGATATTTGTTGCTGACCTCAAAAGAGAAACCAATTTTTCAACCAAGCTTTGCATCTCACTGTGATGTGAAATGAGATGAATATCAGTTTTTTATTTCAGTTTACAGGTTACAAAAGTATCTTGCACTTAGCTCAGCTGTAGGATGAGATGAAAACCATCACTAAAACCGAATGATGTATTGTAGTAAACAGAAAGTGCCAAACAGGCAAGAAGTTACCCTGAGCATGAACTAATAAAACATAGAGCAGTCACGAGTAGCTAACTTCAGGTTCATAGATTAAAAGATACAGAAAGTCTTCCAGTAGATTTCACTGTTCTGATAAAACATGAAGGATCATACCCACTGGCATTTATTGATGCTTCAGCATCCTTATTTTCATGCTTTGATTACAGGAAGCTGATAAACAGGATATAGACTGTCTCTACTATAGGAACTTAAGAGTGGTAGTTCTGGCACACATAGATACAGTTTATGATTTGTGTTTCATTTACACACTCAAAAGAAGGGATTTATGTATTTCTTATGACAAAATAAAAATGAATCCATCAATATTTTGTTAGTTGAAACTTTGCTGATATCTGCAGTGCTGAAAACATGCTCTAATTCAGGTTCTCCTCTTTGTACTGCGTTTACTCTTTGGTTAGGTTTTCATGCCAATTAGAAAATGAAATCATTGTTTTTCCTTTCTACGTTATCCTGGGAGATTTTCTGTCAGGAAAACCTTTCTGTAGGAGGCATGAAAGGTAGCTGCTCCAAGCTATACTGATGGTGAAAAACACATTTTAGTAATATGTAATTCCTCTATTCCAGATATTAATGACTGACATTCTCATTTTAGCACATTAACTACACTCAGATAAATCGCTTTTAAATTATTTGGCAGTTGTGAGTCCTTTTATAATATTTAGTTTGACTGTCTTCTCTGTATGTGGTTAATATATTCTTACAGTATCTTTCAATCTTTTATTGAAATAAATGCATACTATATTTGTTTTTTTCAAACGCAGCTGCCAGAAAAATACCTATAAAACCTAGTTGTCTGACTGATGCATGTTTTGAAGAGTGCATATGTAAATTAATATTTAAAAAATTAAAAGGAAGCAAAACTATGGTAATGATATGTTAGCGCCTTTTTAAGAAGCCTCCAACATTTCCGTTGTGATCAAACTTTTCTATAAAAGTTTAATAAAGGCTTCAATAAATTAGGCTGAAATCAGGGGGGACAGTGAGGCAGTACTTTAGCAGATGAAAATTATTTAGTAAGGGAAATATGACAGTGAACAATACATGAAGATCTAATTCCACTGTTATTGAATGTATCTCTAAAAAATAATTCAAAAATGAATTCATTTTGTCCAGTTGTTACTGACAGATGAATAAACCAAGTACTTATTTTTCTTTTTGTGAAAAAACTTTCAAGCTCCCTGGCCCCCATTCAATTCAGGAATAGAAAAGGCTCTAGATTCTCAAATTTGTGGAGTTTTCTCTGCCCTTACAGAAAGGAATTTGATAGTTTAAATATCTCTATAGGCCAGGAAGTCAAAAGCAGAGCTGCTACGTTAAGTACAATGGGTAGGGGAAGACGAGTCTTGCATAACGCTTCAAGTTAGATTCACGTTTTTTTTGAAATCTGGCAATACTAAACCCCAGCACAAGCTCAGATAGAGTTATATGAAGATACCCCTGTTCCAATCTTCCTTGTTGCTGTTGTCCAGCCTAAACAAGGTGCAACCTCTACATCGCTGCTCTTTACAGGGAAAGAAACCATCGAATGAACATAACTTGCACTTTTTGAACAATGAGCAGTCCCAACAGGTTACAAATAGATTTTTCCAAAGTACATGACACTGATTTGTAGTTTTCATTTTCTCCTTGTTTCACCCTCATCCCATTTGTGCCAAATAGTGTAATACAGGCCCAAATTGCGTAAAGTTGCATGACTTTATAGTATTCCACAAGTGGCAAGAATGCAGCCCTTTTTGGCTGATGCCAGTATACACAGTTTCATTGTTATTTCTAGGGTTTTCTCCATTTGTGCTCACCTCTTAGATTCTTGTTGTTCCATATCAATATGCAAAACCTGTTGCAGGCAGGAGTCTTGTATTGTAGCTTAATCAGCACTGTAGGAAATGTGTTTCTACTTGCCACAGTTCTTCACTTATTTTCCTAAAAGCATTGTATTTTGTTGTAGCTTTCACCTCTGTGGACTTCTGAAACAAATGTTTAAACTGAAGAACATTGCGTTTGCTATGGATGAAAATAATAAGTATTTCTTTAGAAGGATAATCTCTCTCTTTGATTTTTAACTTAGTCACAAAACCTATGTGCTATCAGAAATCTTTTTTGTTCAAAATTTGAATTTTTGTCTATAAAACTACATGAAGTTTGAGATCTGGGCATACCACACAAAGTAAACAGTTCTGCCTGAAAACAAGTCTTCATTTATCTCGTATGATGTTTTAGTATTGCAGACCAGTTTATAAGCAGATGTTATCATAACATCTTTTTCTTGGAAAATCTGCTCTCAATATATCCTACACATATGTGCTAACCTTTTTTAAGAGAGATGAAAGGCACTCGAATCTCTGATTTACTGTGTTTCAGAAGAGGATTTTTGGAGGTGGGGGAGCAAATTTTCTGAAATTTTTCTCTCCAGTTCATAGTAGAGCTCAGGGTAGACTGCAAGACCTTCAGACATAAAAGTATTATTCCAAGCACTGGAGATCCCTAATGCGTATATGAAAAAAATAATTAGCTTTTCCTCTAGACCAAATTGCTTTTCAATACTAATAAAAATATATTCTTTAAAATAAAAAGTAAAAATGGTATTAAATTAGTCGTTACTGGATGTGCACTCTCTGCTTCTCATTGCTTTTACTGAAATTCTATTGAAATTAATAGAATAAATAGCTATTATATTGCTGTAGAACTACTTGCAGAAGAGTTAGAATTCAAGGCAAATGAGTTATTTATGAAATACCATTCTTTTCAATGGAAACTGGGTAGCTATTGAATTTACTTCTTTTCAGTCTGAATTCCATAGCTATTAATCTGTAAAGAGCTTTGGTTATGTATCAGATTCCTTTAATTTAAGCAGATACAGATAAGATAGAAAATTCATTTTGTTTAATGTCTATTTGATTAGTGAATATTTTGCAGAAGCATATAAAAAAGCTCAGCAAATCCAAACTGTTGTAGGTGACCTCATTAAAGATAAAATTGGAGAAGTTAAGTAATGTATGTGAAAGGTAGGAGAAAAGGCATAGAGATGTGCTATTCCATGTTATATATACAGAAGCATTTTATTTATTGTTCTTATTTTTTGAATGAACTGGTATGGGAGGTGAGTGAGTTCCCAGGAGTATATTACAAGACTTTTTAATAAACAAAATTTAGGCACATTAACATGTTCTTACATTAAAAAGATGTATTTAAGCAGAAGCAACAACCTGCTGCTTGAAGAACAGCAGCTGTAGTGCGTTTATTTGGGGACAATGGAACAAATGCCCTCATAGGCTTTAGGGAATTGTCAAGGATATGAATGGGCACCATCCCAACCAAAACATCTTTTTACAATACTACTATTTGAAAGAAATAATGTTTCAATACTCTGCAAATGTTCATGTGACCTATTAGTGAGTTAAAGAAACATGGAGAGATGAAAAACAGACCCTTGGGAGTCACGGTTTTTTCTTTCCTTGACCATAGGCCAGCAGAACAACAGGTTTCTTCCTGTTTTCCTAATATGTAAACTAGAAAATTTTCACAGCATTCATGGACTTATGCAGATGATCAGTAACACAGACAGAGCACCTGGATTAACACAAACTGTTTTCTAATTATTACAGTAAATTGTGGTGTGAGTTGCTGTCATTTGGGACACCTAGGAGCACCATGATGACCCACACATCCCTTCCCACCATTTGAACAATTAAGCCTAAATGTCATCATTAAATGGAGTATTGCCTGCCTGCCTGCCTAGAGAGAGCAGTACCTTTTTTATCAATGCGTGTCTATTCCCACAACAGTTTACCAGAGTAGGGGGGTTTGTATAGGTTGGAAATTTAGGATTCTCACACTGAAAACAGTATTTTTACTAAATGAGCAGTAAAACACAGATATCAATAAGATGCTGTGCCACATGTTTTCACTTTAGTCAAGGTGCAACATGAGCCTTATTTAGTTTAGATACTAATATCTGGTTTACATACTAATTGCACAAAAATAGAAGCACAGAATCGAGCCTAGGCTTGCTGTCTACATTTCCCTGTGCTCCCAACTGAGTCCTGTAACCTGTATTGAGCTTGGTAACAGCCCAGTCACATCTATGGGTACCTATGAAGCTAAAGTGGATATTCCCAAGTAGAATGCCGTTTTCCCTCTTGCTACAGAGACTGAAGGAATGGGTTAATTGCCTTGTTTTTTTTTTTTTTGAAGGAAAGAAATGCACAGGCAAGAAGAGATGTTGAATAACAGTCTTAATCTGTTTGGTTTCCAATATGCACAATTCCTGCAGGTATAAACCTGAAAAGAGATTAATTATCACAGTTTAGGGCTTATGTACTCACAAACTGCTACTAAAGCATCTCAAAATTCCCAGAATGATTCAGAATCTGTCTCTACATCAGTGATTTTCAATCTGAAAAGGCTTATTCAGTTCCCAGTTTTTACGGCCATAATTTTTAAATTTCGATGTACATTCACATAAGTTATCAAAACTATCTGAAATTTCACTTAAATGTGGAGACTTGTGCCTTTAGCAAGCCTTAACCCAAGACAGCTGAAATTATTTGTTTCTCTGCAGAGGCTCACTGTGTACATAATATATGTAGCAGTGATCCGTAAGAGCATAGGAAGCAAACAATACAGATCTCACAGGCTCTGAGCAGCTGCTGACCAACACAGATTGCACCCGGACGTTGGAGTAGATGTGCAGTTTACATGCTTTTTATGCAGAATTCTGAGTGTTTCCTGAAGGTGTGGCTTCAATATTAGCTGACTTAATTTGATCTAAGCCAATGCTGCTTCAGAAAAGAGTGAAATTAAAACTGCAATAGCATGTTTAGGTAATCAGCACTGACAGTGGAACGGAGGGAAGGCATTTGTAGAGGAGCTGAAGATGAAAACTATTATTAAATTCACCAAAAAATGTTATAATTTAGAAAGAGGAAGTCCTCTCCATCTTACAGATTACAAGTATTTCAGGCAATGAAACGTCTTTTCCTCATAGCTGTACTTTAAATAACTGGGTTGCTTTTTGTATAGATATTAGCAGGAGCTAGAACACAATGGGAAGAGTTTATGCACATGAGGGAACATCACTTTTGATGAAACTTAGTCAAGAAGTGTAAAATACAATTTCTTGTCCATGTACATAATGCACAATCCCGAGTTGTTACAATAACCATCTCTTCAGAGATGATTAAGCAGGAAATAGGGTTTTCCCATGTTTTGTAGGAATGACCTAGACTATTTTGGTGTCATATAGTTTTGCTCTTACTATTAGTGTATTTTCCCATTACATAATAAAGCCGTGGTTTCAGCCTGATTTTTAATAAGAAAAAAATTAACATTTCAAGGTTTTGTTGAGCTATATGTTTTCTTTAAAAGCTTTTTGTATGGCTGATATGTTGTTACAGCCTTTTAAATGACAGTAATATCACATTATGTTAACTACAGAGAGCTTCCCAAATAGATATTTTAGTTAACAGAGTGTTCTATGTTGTCTCCTAAATAAACATGAGGTTTTCTGTTACCAGAATGTTCAACAGTAGCACAGTTCTGAGATAAGAGTAAGCACATGAGGAGAACTGTAATTGCAGCAATTATGGAAAAGTAATTTACTGGTTGTATAAACTGAACAGCTTTGAAAGAGAGTGGATCAACCATAAAAACAAGTTCAATATTGAAAATAAATATTTTGGGATCTGTGAAATGGTTGTTATGTGGATAAACAAACTGCAAACATTTTGCTTAAAGTGCGTGTATTTTCATTTTGGAGGCCTTTATAAATATAAGTTTGTGGGTTTAGAATTATACAGAGATATGCAGATCTGTCATTTCCCATCTGGTATATACCCAGGGCTTACTAAAGAAACAAATAAATACAGCTGAATTTACATGTCTTTGGGGAAAAAGAGCAAAACCCAAACTTTTACATTTTGAAACAGGTAAAATAATAATCTATTTAAAGGAAATTAATAGGTTAATATGAAAGCATGTGGTAAAGAATAGAGTTATCTGGAAATAAATTTGATTTAAATACTTCTCCCAAAACGTAGATGCAGCCTTACACTGTATTTAGGTGTCTCAGAAGCCAAATCTCCATGTAAACAGTTATATTCTAGCCCAGGAAGATTCAACCTTAAATTTTCAATGCTTGGTCAAGAGAACGCCTGGTGTTTGTCACCTCTTTCTGAAGACTCCACAAAATGGGCTTAAGGAAAGCAAGCCCACGTATCCAATATGAAATTGCCAAAGAGATTTGCACCTTCACCACATGGAGTACGAAAGAGTATATAAATAGAAGGATGAACATTCTAGCTAAGAGTTTCATCAAATCAGGCCCATTTTTGCAGTGACTACCTTAAAAGCCAGGGCCATGCTGTGGGTGGCTGTGTTCCGCAGCACCCTCCAGCACCCTGCCCTCCTGCACTGTACGTCTCTGTGCCTCCACACTTGCCATGAACATCAGAAATTAGGAAGGAGAGCTTTACACCTCAACTTTATCCCAGATGGAGATGGGACACGGCCTGGATGCACCCCTGGGGCCTGAGGGACACTTCGGTATCTCGTGTTTAAACAAAACTTAAGTGGTTTACTTGTGGTGGGAGTGGCAGCATTTAGAACTTACTTATCTGTCAAACCATAGCAGCTCAAAACCTAACATAATTGATTGGATAATGATAATAATCTTTCTGTGATCTGATGCCTGAAAATGGATGGTCTTTATCAGTTGCCTATTACCTGCACATTGCAATTTTACATTCGCGTTTGTCTCTGATTAATAGCATCCATTACTGACACTGACCATATTCCGCAGTCAGACTAAACCACATGGCAATTGTATGTTCCATTGCTTTGTAGTAAGTCACAGCATTTAATTGCATTATCACAATACTAAGCCATTACAAGCAAGTCAGAAGCAAATAACAAGGCCTGAATAACTATTTACAGTCATTCAAGCTTTAAGGGCTGTTACATAAGAAACTGTCACTTATGCTTTGCGGGGAGAAAATTAAGATTTCTCTCTATGAGCTAAATGCTATTGAAAACTAAAGGGCTGGGCCAAAACCATTATAGAAAATAAACTGCTTTAAAAACAACCCTGCTGCTGTAAATGCTTCTTTTTATATGAAGCATTTGATTCAAATGGATTGCAGCTACTTTTGTCTGTATGAACAAAGGTACCCTGAAATGTTTTAAAAAGCTCTTGTATTCCACCTTTTAAGTTTTGGTGTATTAACTTGGCAGAAAATGGCTTATAAGAAAACCATACTTGCATGAATAACAAAGCTGAAGAGGTTTGTATGCTAGAGAAAGAATACATCACCTTTTGTCAGTGGGAAAGAATACAGGTAACAGTGGGGGCTCATAAAACAAAGAAAGAGTTTGCAAAGGAATGAAATACCATAACCCTCCATCTTTTGTTTTCTAGCACATCCAGACTTTTTCACTGCTGTTTATAACCCATGTTTTTAAAATCAGCGAAGCTCGAGCAAAAGGGAAAAAAAGTAAAAAGGATACCTATTTGTACTGTACTACAACTCTCATTAAATACATCTTATTTTTTAATTGCACCTTTCTGAAGTAGTCCTGAAGAACTGAGTAGGTGTGGAAATACCAGGGCTCTGCAGAAATCTAGCAGGTATTTGTATACAATACTGCAAGATCCTACTTAATGAAATCTGCAATATAATGTTGCTGGCTTTAACTATCTAGCTTTAACTAGAATTAAATTCTATACTGTGGAAGATATAGGTGAGGTTTTAAAATGTATACGATGGCTCAAAGCATTTATGATTATTCCAGAAATTATTGTCTTTTCTTTAACATATATTTGTCTTTAGATTATTTGCTTTAAAGTGACTTCATTCAAATAAAACCTACTCTCCTACAAAAACAGTCTTTTAATTAAACAAAATATAACTCAACTGAAAATATACACCAGGAATATAAGCCCAACTCTATAGTAGAAATGATCTTATGCTTTCAGAAAAACAGACAAGCATCAATAAATCTCCTTTCATATCCCAAAATTTTATTATGCTTTTCAGAATACCCCCCCCCACCAAGTACTATGGAAAAAACCACTGAAGTTTTTCCAGATGTCTAGGGTTGAACAGGCCAAAGGTATCTATAATAAAATAGGGCTTGAATTCCACCTTAAAAATAGTCTCATTATTGACAGCCTCTTCTAATGATGACTATGATTTTTATTAATAGATTTCTGTGATGGTAGCAAATGAAAAGGATTGCTACGCACTGCTTTTGAAAGCTATGTTCTTGTATAAAATCCTGATGTATTTTAAGTCAACTGAAAAAATAAGAGACAAGTTCTGCCAGTGGAGAATTAGAAAATATGTTATTTCAATTTTCTAATTCTTCTCTGAGCAGAACACTCATTTTGTAAAAGCTTATTAGAAGAGCCATTAAAATAAAGATGATTTTCATGTTTAATTTGTTGTAAAAACTGCAAAGAGTAATATGCCTTGGTATCATTTTAAATTCAAATTTATCCAAAACATTTATTTTCTTAACAATGCAGTAAAGTATGTACCAAAAATTGCAAGAAGCTGTTGCTGAGTTATTTTGGGGTGAGAGAACAAACTTTTTTTTGTAGGATAAATGATAAAGAATAAATTGAGTTGGGATATTAGAAGGCATATATGAAGGAGAAAAAATTCTGATGAGGTTTAGAAAGTTGTGAAGTTGATGAGATGGAGAAATGCAGAATGTTGTGGTAAATGCTAGCAGGTATAGATGACAACACACTCTGAATGCTGGTGTAAAGTGAGACAAATACAGTCTTAACTGGGAGAAAAAGAACAGAAATTGAAAGCAAGCATTTTACCTCAGTGCTGAATAACCTGTCAGCATGCTGAACAAATCTTTAAAAGAGTAGCCATGATTCTGAAGGTCACAGCTCATCTGCAATAAAGGAACTCGCTGCTTTGTTTGAAATTAACTCTGCTTGTTTTCTTCTTTTGTAGGCAGGACAGGTTACTTCTGCTCTTTCTCCCAGATAGAATTTTTTAAGAGCAACAAGTTTGCTACTTTCTTTTCACATGGGAAAGGCTACCAAATGAGCTTCCCTTGTCTCTCTGTGACACAGACAAGCAATAATGCATCAACCAAGAAGGCTAGTGGGATGTCTTTTTACCTCTGTGTATCTCTGTTGTCTTGGGCTGCAATATGGCCCTGAGAGAGTCAACTAGGCAAGATAGAAGCAAGTTCATAAAGAACAACCTTGCCTTGAGCCTGAGACACATTCAAAGATGAGATCCGTGTTTGGTGATAGTGATAATCTTTGTTTTCTTTGTGCATCTTAAGATGAGCAACACACTTGTCTGGCACTTGGGAAAAGAAGAGAGGAGGTGAGCTCCGTGATCAAGTCTATGCCTATACTGGGAATCATAGAATCATAGAATAGTTTAGGTGAGAAGGGACCTTCAGAGGTCATCTAGTCCAACCCCCCTGCAATGAGCAGGGACATCTTCAACTAGATCAGGTTGCTCAGAGCCCCATCCAGACTGACCTTGAGTGTTTCCAGGGATGGGGCATCTACCACCTCACTGGGCAACCTGGGCCAGTGTTTTACCACCCTCATTGTAAAAAATTTCTTCCTCCTGTCTAGCCTGGCAAATACATCCATGTCCCACAGTCAGGGGCCCCTGAGCAGCCCGGGCAGCAGGTCAGAGCACACAGCTTTGAGAGTGAGGAGGGGACAGTGCAGCAAGCCCAGGTTGCATCCCATCACAAGATGAGCAACTAAGTCACGCACATGGAGGTGGGAAGCATTTCCAATCCAATTATATAGACCTAGCCAAAATGAACATATAGAGTAAGATGTGAAAATTTCAAAATGGTCGTGAGATCAAGGCTGATACAGAATGTGTGGATGGACCTAAGAAATACCAAGTCCATCTGTGTAGTGAAAACTGGAGCAGAATAAGTAACATGAAGAAGATGACATCCAGGTGATGCAGTAAAGAGGCAAATTAAAGGGAGAAGAGTATTTCTAAACTATTTAGACAGTAAACACTTTGGGGAAAAGATTGTGCCCTCTAATGGATTCATGAATTATCTTCCTTATCATCGGATCTTCTGCTTGTTACCAAAAAAATGAATAATAAGAACATCAGCATTTACAAGATGATTAAAACATTCCAGTGGTATATCAATAACCAACCAAAAGCCTTTCTTTCTAGTGCCAAGGTAGCAAATTTGAATATAGATAACTCAAGGTGGGAGAAAAGAGATTTCTTATACATTTCAGAATTGGTCAAGTTCATAAGAGTCACAAGCAGTTTTCTCAAGGGCTTGTATCTCTCTAATGGAATTTTGCTGAAGATTGATTACACTACCTTAATAATTAGAAGGTCTTAATAAGCGATTTACCTTTGATAAATAGTATTGTTAGAAACTAATGTGCACTCGTTGTAAGCTAATAAGGTTGAAGTGTCAAGCTTTAGAATGCATTTTAATCTTGATGTTACATGATAATTAAAGGTAATTAATAATCCAGCAATAATCATCAAGAAAAAACTACAGTCCCTTCTCCTTGTTTAAGAAACTCTTATACAGAGTATAGGTGAGGTATTAACAGAAAGGCCCATAAAAAGGAAAAGTTGGTTTCCTTCATTTTGAGTCAGAGTGAAGGAAAAAAACTGAATAGGACCAGAAGCCATGACCAAGGGCTCAACAGAGAAAGCTCTCAGGAGGAGCAGGGTCTGCAGTGAGATCTGGAGGCAGCAGGGCCATGGGCTGCATTGACACACTCACACATCTGAGAGATGTGGTTTCATGAGCTATCTCTGCATCTGCAGTGTCACTGATCTGCTGAGTCCTGGGAGGGATGAAAGCCTGTTCCTGATGCCCAGACTGTTACAGATTCTCAGCTTCTTCCTTAGTGTGGGTTTTAGGGGATATATGAACTTTCTTGGTGAGAACTATCCCAGTTATCCCAAAGGCAGCTCTGAAGTGAATTTGGCCTTGGTCCTGGTCTTGGGTTTTCTTCTGCACACCACCATAGGTGCAGACAGAGAGGCGTTACGGCAACAGTTGCAGCTTTACCAAAAATCCAAATGAGAGGTTGGATTTGGGGAGGGGAGATAAAGCTGAAAGCCTGGAACAGGGTTTTTAAGAGTGTCCCCATTCCTCAATCAACCTTGCACCTCATTGACTACTAGTGACAATGTACTTTTGGACGTGCTCCCTCTTGAAGTGCATAGTCTAGGTATCAATTGTTTTTGAACACGTAGAAAAAAATATTCATCATCCTATAGCAGTGTGAAATAAAAGTAGCCCCCCTCTTCACAGGAACACTGGGATAGTTGCGCAGTTCGTAAAGTAGGTGGTCACCTTTTCAAGTAATACCACGTGGCTTAAATATTAAGCAAGTGAAAAAAATGATCCAACACAAGGTAATTGAATATGTTAATTGCCCTCACTGTCCCGAAAGGACTGAGCATTACTCTTAAGTGGACAAATTTTGTTTACTTTTTTTTATGAACCGATGCAGTATAATCAATGTTAAATTTCCTGATTAACCATAAAAGCCCTGTTTCAATAAGTGATCCCTGGCATTTTAATAGGCTTTGATATAACTACAGTGTGCAAGCAGAGTTTATTAATACCATAGGACTGGAAGCAGAGTGTGATATGGGTAGAATTGGTTCCTGTTTTGTATAACTGTTAATATCCTGTGTAGATGACCTTGCACTTCCTTTCACATATATTTTAGCTCAAGGCAGCAAGTGAAATTTAAAGCGTAACTACAAATAACAATGTGACAGAAAAGTAATTTTGATTTGTGAGGAATTAAAGTGGAATTTCCTCTCATTAAGAATATGGATAAATAATTACACATCTTAAAAGTTAAACTGCGTAACAAAGATAAGGAGGTGAACATAAAAAGTAGACAGCATTATAGTTTCACTAAATATGCACACTAAATATGTGCATAGTGTAACCAAGGCAAAGAGTTCCCTAAATCTTTGGGATTTATGGGCAACCAAGGCAACTCACTTTGCAGGTGGAGGGTCACATAAAAACAGTTTCAATAACAACATTTTATTTTAAAAGCTTGCTAATTTTTTTTCTTTAATGCTGTTCCTGCGATGTAGTCTGTGTGTCATGACTGAAATATAATAGTGCATGTTGCTGTAAAAGTTGTTTTGCCACTTGTTTGAGATGACCTGCATAACTCACAAGCGGCATGCTGGCAATAAAACCTTTATAGCACTCTAAATGATTGCTGATTCTAACCATATGTTGATACATACACTTACATATATCATAAAGCACAGGCTGTGCTTTAGCGTACCACTTAATAAGACAAATGTCAATGTGACTTAACAATAGCAACAAACTTTACCGAAACAAAATCTGTAAACTTTAGTTTAACAGTATAAAGCCAGGTGGAAACTTGGCTGAGAACAAATAGCTAAGATCAGTCTGGCCCTTGCATAGGTTTAGGTAGACTATCTTAAGAAACGTTTTATCTGCACTTGCTTCTCTTACAAAGCCTCATGCCATTTTAGATAGATTACTTATTAGAAAATAAAAGATTTCTATTATCAGCAGTCCTGTTTCCATTGTCATGGCAAAACGGATCCCAGAAAGACTGGGCATTAGAAGTGCTGACCTAAAACTAGGCTTGTGGAAATACTGATGAGCAAGGATCTTTGATTCTCCACCCCTGCCACAGAAGGGACAGCAGGCAAAAGACTCACCTTCCCCAGAAAGTGGGGAAGAAGAAAGGTGGGACGGAAACGTACAAGAAGAAAGGTGGGGCAGAACACATGCAACCCCATCTTGGCCATCGTTTCACTCCACAGACTCATTTCTCACTATACACAGTTGAGAACTGGGTGGAAAATTAATACAGCTTGAACATAATTTATGTATTTTTTAATCAAGTTATGTTAGTGCATCACAACAGAAATATTTTCTGCAAAGATGCAAGTTTCCATGAAATTGTAGCAGTATCTATTCTGATAAGACCACTCACGTCAGGTGTGGGGGACTGAGCTGAAGTTCATAATTTGTAAGAGGCACCTAATAACAAGGTGGTTTTGTTCTTTTTCTTGGTGAAAAGTGACATGAAGTTGCAGGATGATCCCAGTATGAAGTGATGAAATTTTTGAAATAATTAAAATTTAAACAATGAGGAATTTTCTATGTATTTGTAGCAATCTCTCCTGGAATTTTCTTGAGAGGAACCAACTAGCGAGGGTACAGTTCTCACAGTGAGGAATTTTCTTGCCAGTAGCATGATGATCATTATGATGAATGTCCTTTTAAGTGGATGCATCTTGTAATTAAAAGTAAATACATGAAGGAAATAACTGTTTCTGGAGCACTTAGAATGGCTTGTTTGAATTCTCATGTGTTTATGCCATAAGACATATCTTATGTAGCACAGTGCTGTCACTCATTATTCAGTACATATTTAATGAGACAGACAATCAGAGGAACAGAGCAAAGACAATATATTTTGTCAAGGTTATCAAGAAAAGTTAGGGAAAGGAAACATGACTAGATTAATTGTGCGTACATTAACACACTGCAATCCCAAAGACACTACGCCTTTTATCTAGTACAAATATTGGTGTAAGAGCATATATAATTACTAAAAGGAAAACAGAGACAGCTAATTTGGAAACCTGGAGAGCAACACTGACCTAGACTACAGCTAGGGTCTTGTTTTGGTATTCCAGCCTTCGTGATTTAAGTCTGCGGTTACATTACTGATCTTTGCTGTCCTGCTGGTTCCATCTTAGTTACTTAGACTGTAAAATTTTAAGGCCAGCATGCATTCTAAATAGAATGTGCCCAACCATGCCACAAACTCATTTTTGGCTGCTTCTGCTAATATGCTATAACTAATGTTTATGTACTAGTAGTCAGAATCAAACACTAAGGAACTGACAAAGTCAATCTTCTAGCTTTATGATTTCGTGCAAACCTGTATTGCAGCTTTGGTCTATGGCATATCTGATGTTCAGTGGGATGTTGCAAGAAGGAGTTGCTGTGGTTTAACCCAGCAGGCAGCTAACCACGGCACACAATTGTTTGCACACACCCACCTCAAGTGAGATAGGGGAGAGAATCAGAAAAAAAAGGTAAATCTCACGGATTAAGATAAAGACAATTTTATAAGACAGAAATGGAAAGCAATAATAATAATAGCAATGATGATTATGATGATAATAATAATAATACAAGAAAATATAAAACAAGTGATGTGCAATGCAGCTGCTCACCAGCCATCAATCAAGGCGGTTCCCAACCAGTGGTTCCCCCAGCCAGCTTCCCCCCAAATATATACTGAGCATGACGTCATAAGGTATTGAATATTCCTTTGGCCAGTTTGGGTCAGCTGTCCTGATTGTGCCCCCTCCCAGCTTCTTGTGCACTTGGCATGGTGTGAGAAGCTGAAAAGTCCTTGACTACTTAGCAACAACTGATGTTTTCATCACTGATGTTCATCACTGATGCTTTCACCACTGCTGTTTTCATCGGTGCATTATCAACTTTATTCTCACTCTAAATCCAAAACACAGCACTGTACCAGCTAATAAGAAGAAAATTAACTCTATCCCAGATGAAACCAGAACAGGCATTTAATGGGAAAAGTAGTTGTTTTATTAGAAGGATTGCCATATTTCGTAAATGTAGTTGAATCAGAAATATTAGTAAAATGATGCAGTGCATGTCTTAGTCTTAGGCACAAAGTTTTGTGTTTCAGGCCAATAATGAAAATAAATACCTCCTCTTCCCTATTTCCAGATTGATATCATTCCTTTTAAGCTTAGGTGCTGTGGTGGGTTAACCTTGACCAGCAGCCAGATCCCCTCCTAGCCACTCACTCCCCCTCCTCAGCAGGACAGGGGAGAAAATGGATGAGAAAGTTCATGGGTCAAAATAAAGACTGGTAGGTCATTTACCAATTACATTCATGGTCAAAACAGACTCAAGTTGGGGAAAATTAATTCAATTTATTGGCAATTAAAATATATTTGAGTAGTGAGAAACAAAGACATTAAAACAACACAGTTATTTCCCCCTTTCTCATGTTCATCTTCACTCCAGGCTCCAAACTCTATTCCCTACTAAGCAATGCAGTGGGAATGGGGAAAGGCCATGGTCTGTGCAAAACAATTTTTCTCTTCCTCTGCTTCCCTCTCATGTGTTTCCCCTGCTCTTGTGTCGGCTCTCCACAGGCTGCAGTCCTTCAAGAAAAAGCCTCCTCCAGCACAGGTCCCCCATGGGCTGCAGGGGACTCTCTGCTCCAGCGCCTGAAACATCCCTTCCCCACCCTCCTTCTCTGGCCTTGGCATCTGCAGGGCTGTTGCTCACTCTGTTTTTCCCTCCTCCTCTGCCTGTCTGTCATTTTAGACTTTCTTAAATACACTTTCCCGAAGGTGCCACCATCGTGGCTGAGAGGTTCAGCCGTGCCCTGCGGTGAGTCAGTGGGAGACGGCTCTGTCTGGCATGGGGCAGCCCATGGCCACTTCCCACAGAGGACACCCCTGCCATCACCACCACCACCTTGACACCTACACCCAAGATAGATACAAAGCTGATGAGCTTTTAGCTTGTAGTCTTCCTAAATATTCTGTATAACCAATGGAGACAGATGGGTATCTCTAAAGAGTAATTCAAGACTTGGGGAATCACGCACTGGAGATGTCCATGTGTCTCCAGTTTTTCTATAATATTGCAATCATTTCTGTTAAATTGAACAACATAGATCTCCAGAGTAGAGCACACAACACCTTCTGAGATCTATTTATCCCCTGTACATACTTTGCTGAAACTGAAAAAAAAATTATAAACACTGAACTAGATGACACAAATACACCACTGAGCTACCTTAATCAAACATAATTATATCTTTTTATTTGTTTAAATTTGCCTACAGGTACAATAAAATAAAAAAATGTAGGCAACGGAGGACATTTGTAATAGTAGCAGAGATGGCAAGTGGGCTGTAAAAAACTGTAATAGTTTTCAAAGCACTGAACCAGATTAGCAAGGATTAACACATTTGTTTGAAAACCCATGGCAGGAAGCCTTATAAGTGCTTGGCACATCATCCCTTATTACTTTGCTTATTTTTTCAGCAGTACAAAGTAAATATAGCATGAAAACAAAAACATTTTGTTGCATGTTTCAGTTTCCCACAAATGGAAACCAGTAAACAAGATGACAAGTTCATTGTTGGAAAATACAATAGTGGCAGATCCATGGCAAAGTCTTTTTAACTGGTACACAATGGAATGCTCTTGCAGTTGAACATGAGAGTTTGCATTCACCTTTGTTCTCCCTATTTGAAAAAGAAGCTACTAAGCATAAGAAGCATAAAAGACATTTTGCAAGTTGCAAAATGAGAAGTGTCAGGTGGCAGTTCTCAGAATGTAAGTTATTCATACCATCTGAATCTTCCCACCTTTTTCCTTCACATATTTTTTTCCAAAGGAGCATCTCTTGCTGTTCAAAGGATGGATGGTTCTCCACAAAAGAAGGATAATCTGGGAGCCAATATGACCTGTGACAGTCTGTAGCAGCCCTGCTTCCTTTGCTTTAGCACCTGGGAAAGGTTCAAAACAAAACTCAATAAGTAATTTAGAGGAAAGAAATTGTTTGAGCAGGTGTGCTAAGTATATTAGTGTTGCAATAGTTGCAGTAACTCACAGATTTTGATGCATCGGAGCTGTTCTGAGAGGATTTAGCAAACTGAATATTGAAAAATATTATCATTTGGGTTGGATTGTCATGCAGTGGAACAGGCTGCCCAGGGAAGTAGTTGAGTCATCATCCTTGGAAATATTTAAAAGATGTGTAGATGTGGCACTTAGGGACATGGTTTAGTGGTGAACTTTACAGTGTTAGGTTTACGGTTGGAGTTGATGATGTTAAAGGTCTTTTCCAACCTAAACGATTCTATGATTCTATTCATTCACGTGATGACAGTAATTTGCATTTGGTAATGTCATGTCCCAGCTAAAAATCCCCAACCAAAAGCACGACTTGATGCTGCATGAATGTTGATATCTAACGACCAGACCCAAACATGGTCACAGATAAAGAGGCACCAAATGACAGAAAGCAGTTTTAAATATAGGTTCTATAATAGGTTCATCCCTTTTTAGGTATTTGCTTCTATCCCAGTAACTTTAGCTGGATGTTCCCTGTGCCAAGTGCCAGAACATTGGATCAGTTTTATCATGTAACAAATACTCGACACGTGTGGTTTTGTGGTTAATACAGATTTTGATCTCAGGTTCACCGTGGTCTGTCTTTCCAGTCAACTCTGCAAACTCACTAAAATTTTTCAATTATCTGCTGGTGACAATTTCCCCATCATCCTGCCCTGAAATCATGTAAAACAGCATTTTTACAGATTGCCATATTGTGTCCTAAGCTCCCAAGTACTTATTTTGATATCTCCAGGGTTTTGCAGCAGAAATAAAGAGCATGCACAAATTCAGTGCACCATACTAGGGCCTAAGATATTGCAGTTTATCACAAAACACAAGTCATAGAAGAAAAATTATGGCTATTAAGTAAAAAAACCCCACCGCTTATTGATCATGAAGTCCCAGACTCAGATGTCACGTGAGGCTCAAATATTATCCAGAAAAATATTATAATACTTACAAATGCAGTGTATTTATATCACTACTGTTCTCTGGCTTTCCTGTGGCTCCCCAAAATCAGAAACAGGATGCTGGCTTATAGTCTGACCTGGTTTGAACATCCGTATGTTCATCACATTTGAAGGAAATGTATCATGTCTCAACATGTGCCTGGTGGTCAGGTGATCCTAAATGCAAACTCTTCATTTACTGTTGAGTCCATATGTTGCCTTCTAAAGACTTTGTCCTTGTTTCTCCAACTGTGAAATGCATCATGTAACATTGGTGATGAAATGATTGGTCACAGGCTTCCAGGTTCTTGAGCAATGTACTGAAAAGCTTGTAAAAGACTGAATTACAATTTCACAAAAGTATTAAATCACTTCCTGAGGGAATATCTTGAACATTATCCATTGTACACATTAGATAAAACAGGCCTCTTCTGGGAAAAATGATATGTGGGCATGGCATTAGAAGCGGTGATACCGCCTGTGCACAGGGGGCAGCAGTAGATTTAAAGTTTTGTGTGTAACCTAAATCATGAAATTTCCTGATTTTTCAAGTTCTTGCTTTTGCAGCTTTAATACTTCCTAACATAGTTCTACATAAGCAGAAGACAAACACACAGATCCATGCCTTTGGAGAGCTGCAGAGAGATTTTAGAATCAATGTACATAAATGTGAATATTCTGCAGGGAGGAAAACCCTTACTTCAGGCCTGGTAGTGCAGGTCAGTACATCACAACTTGAATTGATGGTATATTTTCATTTGTCCTTTTCAGCCATTTGTGTGAATGATGTGTGAAAGCTACAAATATATCTTATATCCTGCAGGTGCTTGATACTGCCTCTAGAATGAGTAAGGAAAAATAAAATCAAATTATGGTATAAGCAAAAGTAACACCAGGCTGTTTTCTCTGGTACTGCCAATAAGTGATGGACAGTAAAGTGGGAAGAAGTGTTGCTCATAAAGGGGAGGCACTGAGAAGTGATAGACACAAATGTGGGTGGAGGGGCTCAGAAAGAGAGAGGCGAAAGGATTTTGTTACTTGGTGCTGGGCTGCTCTTTGATGCAGCTTGAGAGGGGCTGAACCCTTCACATGGTACTGCTTTCCTAGCTCCAGCATACACCTGAGCAGTAAACATAAGCATCCTTCTTGCAAGGTCACAAAGCTGCCCTTATGTTTAAAACCAAGAAAATGGACTTTTCTTGGAACGGAGCATCTCTGGTGCATTTGTCTTCATTCCTTTGGAAAGTTGTAAATCTCACTTTCTGATACTGTATACCTCTTTTGTTCTAGTTCTACCTACTAGTTCGCTATTTTTTTAATCATTTTTACTTTGCTTGCAGATGTTCTACAACTGTGTCCACTTGCCCCTTTCATATTCGTTAAACAAATAAATTTAATTTTGAATACATTTCTGGAAGGGAGCACTGAGTTATGGAACCACTTTCCTACAATCGCTGGCAAACATAGCGCATATTTCCCTTTATAGTCACAGAAATTAAGAGCATTGGTTCTTGGACTGTCTTGGTATGGAAAAACTGAAGAAAGAAAAGCTTTTTTGGTGAAAAATTCCTCCTATCCTTTCTCTGGCTGTAAAACATTCATGGGGTCTAGGTGACAAACTTGGGATAGGTTTCTAATATTTAATTGCTTAAAGACAATCTTTGGGATAGACCCTGTATCTTAATCAAGGTGGGTCTAAGAATACTTCCATCAGTTGCAAACATTTGTATAATGGTCTCACAGCTTAAAATGTGTGCATTAATCAACTTACTTCAAACTGGAAACAAAGTTTTGGTCTTGGGGAGGGAGTCCTAATACCTCCAGATTTTCTAAAAGAAAATAGTGTTTCTTAACTTGGAAAAGTGGCCAGTATGCCAATTGGTACTTTCCTCAAACCAAATGTAGCCATGACTGTGCACACTGTTTTGAAGTACCATTAGTCATAAATGGTTTTGAACTGCTGGAAAAAGCAGGAGTATTGGCAACATCAAAAGTTTATATCGACAAACTTTTGAAACCAAAATCAAAGCTCTGGTAACATCTGGTGCTTGATGACTGTCAACTAATACCTTCTAGGGGCCTCTGACCAGTGTGGAGAAGTTTGTTTAAAAGTACAGTCCAAAATAAAATAAAGTGCTGTAATGTCTATAAAGTTCCTAGTAACATGTCACCACCTCATAACACTAGAAACTGATACTTATTTTTTCCAGTATGAATAGACTAACCCTAGCACGGAGAGTTGGACTAAAGGGAATAGAGCTGTTAGGTATAGCTTTGGCAACATTCCTCTTTCCATCCCTGATTCCTTTGCTTTAGTTCTAATACATATTTATCTTTTCGCCTGTAAATTAATCCTTTTCAAAGGTATAGTGTCAGCACTCCACGAACTCTTCCCAGTAGAGCTTTTATTTAATGTTGAAATGCCCATTTTAATTAAAAAGAAGTGGGTTCACAGATCCAGTACTGCAAATTGTGAATGGCTTGTCAAACTGAACCTGAACTTTTAATTTCCTTTACTGTTCTCAAGTTGCAGGAGTTTTAACTGTATTTCTTTTACTTTTAGAGCCCTAAAATTTGTAGGTCAAATGTGTTTTAAAAAAGAGCTATCCCTCAAGAAATTTTGTGATTCCATCAAAAAATGTGATATTCATTTGTCTGATCTCTGTTTTCATATTAATTTGTGTTGTGTGTTGACCCAGCCAGCAGCTAAGCACCCACACAGCAGCTCATTCACTCCCCCTGCAGCAAGATGAAGGAGAGAATCAGAAGAGCAAAAGCAACAAAATTTTTGGTACAAGACTGATTTGCTAATTTGCTTAAGCAGTGAGGACAGTGTATGGGCAGTCCAGTCTACAGTCTCAGCAAAGGAGAGGAAATCTGTACACCACAGTATAAACTATATATATATGCACTGATTGTATACCATTTCTTGTTCATGCATTAATCACAGATGTAAAACACACATCTTTAACAAACTTGGAAAATCATGAAATATTTTAAAGAAATGAGACAGCAAAATATTCAGAGGTGGCTTTTTTTCTATCACGTGTATTATTTGCACTTTCATATGTTTTGCATTAATTGAGGGAAAAAAAGCTATACTGGAGTTCTCATTTAAAAATGCAACTTTTTAATGTCTTTGATGCTGTTTTGTTATGGCTGATAGAAGCAAAAACTGAGTAATCCCATCTTGATTTAGGATAAGATTTTGCAGATGAATTACTGGAAACAAAGTTCCATCACAAAGACTGTTTCTATTACTAGTTCTGATCATTTGACTCTTTTTTATTTTTTCTTCTAAATTGTGGCAGTATTCTTAGGAATAGTAAAGAACTCTATAGGACAGATAGCACTGAATAGTAGGAGAGTTGAGCCAGGTCATGTTCAATAAGCTACCCTTGCCAAATGAAATAGTTGAACGGGTTTTTCTTCATTTGAGAGAGTCCTAGATAGCTGAGAAAACAAGCTAAGGTACTCATTGTCTGGGAACTCTTTTAGAAATCAGGATATCTAGCATAATTTGCTTGCTTCAGGGTTAGTGAAATAATCTAAACCCACCCCTCATAAGGAATTCAGCAGCACTATGGTGATTGCCACTGGTCCTGCTTTGCAATTAAAGCAAAACTCCATCAGATCCATTTGCAATGGATCCTAGAAGATCTCTCGATGGGAATGGGGATTTTTGCCACTCAGCCCATGTAGTGTGTTTGCTTGGCTACAGAAGTGATGGACAGCTCTGTTGACTGTGACCTAGTTACACAGTCCTCCCAGGTTTTACTTGTCACAGATTGGCAGATTGTCTTTCTCCTCCACATTCTGAATTATCTACCCATTTTCAAATCAGTCTCAACCCTCTGGAAGTTGCGCAGAATGAACAGAACAAACACTGGGCACACATCAAAGCATATTGATGAAGCATTGGACACATATCCACATTTTTATTCTCGGAAGCAAGCTTTTTTGTGGGGGAAAAAAAAAAAAAGGAAGGAAAGGAGGATGAGGAAAATTTTCAGTGCACATAAAAGTAACTCTGCATGACAGGCAATAGGAAAATAATACCTTTCCATGCAGAACTCCACAAATATTGTGTGGACTAATGGCATCTACAATTACTTTGAGTACTTTGTGACTTTTAATTCATTTTTAAACCACAGTCACTATAAAAACTTCTTGGACCATGCAAACTATCCTAAAATGAACACTTCTTCTCTCTTATTTTCCTTGAGAGATTTTGTCATCAAGCAGCCTGGAGGTATTATAAATTCTCATGTTCTCCCTGTTTTCAATGGTGCTTTAGGGTTTATATAACACGATAGTCTAATTCACAAGGTAAAGAGGTGTTTAGAATAGTCCTAGTCTTGTTAAGTTAAACAAATAAGTGGCCAGGTTTTCAATGTTACTCTGCATGTGGTTCTTAATAGTTTCTTTAGGGCTTACTGAGTGCTAGAAATGTGAACTGAAATTATAGCAACCCTAAAGATTATGAGTTCATGTGGATGGGAGGGCTGGGCAAATTTTGATGCCTGCTTAGCTACCAAGACATGCCTCCAGTACCTGCATCAGCAGCCTCATTCTCAGGAAAGACCAACATTCATAGCCTGTGTCAGGTCCATCTGACGGCTTTCGGACAGCTTGCTGCTTCCCTGCATCACAGCTGTGGCAGTGGGTCAGAGGGATCCTTCTCTTTTTAATGTCTGTAAGTGGCATATGTTTATCCATTTGAGCTTTTACTTTTTCTTCCCCTCTCTGAATCAAGCAATCATTTTTATCCTGAGCTGACAGGGCTGTATCTGGGATATAGTGCTTAATCAATGGACGGATTCTGTTTCTCCCCTGAGACAGCAAAGAAGATATCTGCCTGTTCTTAATCCAAACAGCCTGATTAATGATTATTAGTACATTTTACTCTTCTCATTACAAAGTATCAGTGCAGTGCAATCACTGTATAACAGAAGAACAGGAAGAACAAAAGGATATGCCCGTTGGAAATAAGTTACTTCAGAACAGAGATTTTTAAAGTGTGGCATGCTTTTACTGTAAAAACATTGGATAAAGTTTCTCCTTGTTGGATAATCACAGATGAATCAGAATCTGTACTAATTTGTTCTTAAAAATAACATTAAAAAATACTTTATTTTAATTCTAGCAGCTGCTTCTGTAAAGGGAGACGCATGAAGTTGGTACATACATACTGTTGCTAAATTGTCTTGAATATTCAAGAAGAGAACTCTACGTTCAAGCCTAATTATGCCAAAAGCAGTGTCAATGACACCAGAGTAAACTTGAACATAACACTCACAAAAACTAGAGGTGTTCTTCTGGGACCTTTGATGGTATTAATAAGGGTTTCATCAAATCAAGAGATCTTATTAAAGAGATGTGCTGTATATATCTTGATGACAGACTATTTAAGAGTTTATCAGGATCCCAAATGAGAACAGTAATTACCTTAATGGGATGCTGATTCTTTCCAGACGTAGGATACTAGCAGTTGAAAGTAATGTCTTTGTCTCCTAATTTTTTTACCTGCTGTAATAAAATAAGAAATGCAATTCCTGTTATAAAAACAAAAATAATCACTCCTTTAAAGTTTAATCTCTGTAAAGCTCCATTAAAATATCTGTACTAAACTAGTATTTACCTTTTTTATTAAGTCTGGGTTGAGTTTAAATGGAATTTATGGGATGGGATATACTGCTAAATTGGTAGGGACTAAAGCTATTGCCTGTTTGCCTGCAGTTTAAATCTTCTTGGTTCTCTTAGAAAGACTTTCTGTTGCACTCAAGAAAATTCCAGTTTTATCCCAGGAGACTATTTTTTTTCCAAACATGTATAATGTATCTAGTAAAATTTAGTTTATCTGAGGAAATGGTGACTAAATCTGCGCTAAAAAGATACTGTAAGTTTATTTGCAGAAAAGGGTCTGAAAAGAAAAACAGGGAATATGACTTTTTGTGCAGATATCTGTGTTTAAACATCCTTTACTAGATATCATGCTTCTTGATTCATCAGGTAACGGTTGTCTTCCTCAGATTGTTTCACTGGTAAGATCCAATCATGAGAGTTATGGAAAAAAGCAAAAATAACAGCAAGCCCCTTCTTTTTTTTTCCCCTCTGACTTGAATAAAGCTGTATCTGATCTCCGCATCAAGAAACCCCTGGAAGAGAAAAGCTGCATGAGTAAACCACTGATACTAGACCTCTCCTGGCTGCAGGTGACAGGTCTGCTGCTTGAAAGAAAAGTCCTTGCAAAGTTGTCCTAAGAAAGTATCTTTAAAATGAGAACAGGAGAGGTCGATTTGATCAGCTTTTCCTTATGGTTTTGACTGGGGCTGGGTTGCTGCTCATTGAGCAACCTCTAACTATTAAATTATCTCAGGCCCTAGCATCACTGCCAAATAAAAGAAAGCCAAGTGGCAGGGACTGACTTGGATATCCCCTGCTGAAGAGCAGCTGTATTCACAGCAGACAGGCCTTGTCTGCATGACATACTATTAGGTTCTGGACTCCATTTGATGCTCCTCTGACCTTAGGATACAAATTGTGTGTGTGTGTGTCTCAGTTCAAAGTGTCTGATATGCTTTGAGGGCTCTATAAAAATATCGTGGTATTTCTATAGCATGAAAAATGATTGTGCTGCACGTCTAGTGACATATCGACTGGCGTGTGGGGATGTTTGTGGGCATAAAGCTCTCTGGAGGAGTGCTGTATGGAGGAAAACGAACCTGGTGCAGTTTTGCTTCAAAAAGTATTGACTTTCAGAAGAGGTATCAGAATGAAACATCCTTTTAGCATGTCACCTTTTAAGGCTGGGAAGGAGAATTGGTTCTGTCCTAGTCCAAATCAGGGCAGAGTAATGCTCCAGCAATGTCTTGGGGAATGTTTATTGGAGTAATCCAGATCATAGACAGGAAAGTGAGCTATCAGTTGAGCAGTATAGGTGATCAAATGGTTCAGATTATCATTGCTGCATGTGTTGTTCTTCACAAAAGACTTATTAAGCTCCTAGAAAATTAGGACGTGTACATAGCTACACCAGAAATGCCATGACAGCTGCCATACAGGAGGAAAGAGGATGTTTTTTGAAATCCAGTTCACTAGCACTATCTCTTCCTTTGAGATATCGTTTGTTGAAGTCATTACAGTCTTCCCAACATTCAAGCAGCTTGAAAAAAAGCCTTTGCAGTCCCATGAATGTGCTTGGGACGAATGAGGAAAATATTACAAATTCTGTTATGACAGTAAACACACAGTAACTTTTATTAAGACCACATTTGTCCAAAATATATTCACATTTAACCTTTAATTCAGAAAAGGTACTGATTTTTCCATTCTATCTCTTTGTCGTTTCTGAAAACCTGAAAATTAGGGGAAGGGGTATTAGTGGATGGGAACTTGCAGTGTGAAGCTGTGTTTTATACTAAATTATCTTCAGCAGCTGGTGACAGATGAGAAGGCCAAAAAGAGCTGGAAATTGTCTCCTATATGGAAGACTCGTTTCCTTTGCATAATCCTGCATAACAGTACAGTATCTGAGACTGCAAAAAACCCCACTCTTAAAATACTTGTGATAAGACCGTGTAGCTGCTAATTCAAGAATGCGTAAGGTGAAGATGCAGCAGCATTTGAACAGACCTCAGAAATACCCTAATTTAGTTCAAACCAAACATTAGTAGTCAAGCAATTCATGATTTTTTTTTCCTTGTCCATGAAGCTATTGACCTGTGACATGGTTTTTATTAGAATATAATTTATTTTTCATCCTCAAAACTTCATGTGGTCATTACTCATTAAAATATGAAAGCAAAGATGATGAGAAGGAAGAGCTGCCTGTGTGTATGTGTTTCTGCTCTAGGTATTGACCAGCTGAAGTGAACTGAGGCCCTTTGCTCCTAATCCCAGTGCTGACTGCTTCTGCAAGTAGTTATTCTGCTGAATTTCTAAGAGGAGAAAAAAATCGCTATTACTTTAAAAAGTGGAGGAGGAATGTTTAAAGTTGCAAAGAAAAGTGCCACTTGCTCTGAGTGGTACTAACTCTGCACTGCTGTCCTTGTGGGGCATATTCTGGCTTAATTCTGACTGCAAGATGTCACTCAGCCCGAGGAAGTAAAAACTGAAATGATAAAGGTGCATGTGGTCCACAGTTCCTTCAGCTTCCTCCTTTATACTGCTAGAGCTCTGCTTCCCTCCTCCCTCAGCCTTTTTCTCAGGATGTTTTATGGATCATGTACTTTTTTATCAGCTTCTCGTTTGAACCTGCTCTACTGTTTTGTGTTGTGGTGTGGGTTTTTTGCTTTTTTTGCTTTTGATTTTGTTTTTTTCTGGAGTCACTGTGCATTTTTTATGAAATAATGCAGAAAACAATTTGGCGTGACTGATTTTCCTTCGCTCTTTTCTCAGTTAAGGCATTTGTATATTGATAACGATGCAAATATTGGCGGTTATCTGAGTTGTGGGGTAGGTGGGTTGGTTCATGTATTTGTTTTTCTGATGCAACAGGCATCTGTGTATTGATGTACTCACAGCCCTGCTCAAGCCTTGTACAGTCAGTAGTGCAGGCAAGATTACAGGCTGGATTTTTGCATTCAGATAACCTATTGAGCTAAACACCTATTACTTATCTGCAAGCTAACAGTATTTCAGAAGTGCTGACTTGTTTATACTAAAGGCTGTACTGGAAGTTTTCTGCTCCCTTGTTTACTGCACACTCACTGCCTGACAGTTGACTATGAATACGACTATTCGCACATATTTAACTGGTACTCTTAACTTCATCGTATAAGCCTCATGCACCCTTTCATGATTTTTACACATCATGCCTCTTTACGGTCTCTTGTTGCAGTGAGAATTTTCAAATATACACAGGTGTAGCTCAGTCTCTTTCATGACAAACAGATGAGAATAGTATTCTTCTATAAACTACTTTTTGTCAGTTTTGTACCGTTTTCTAAATAGGCATGAATGGATGAATGGATTATTAGTAATTATCAGTAAAATATCCCCAGCTTGTCTCCCCTACCTGACAACAAGAATACAAGAGAAAATTGTTCTGACACTGAGCTGTGATTAATCAAGTCAAAAGAAGAGTTAACCACAAACCAGACATGATAAAAATCTAGCTGGAATATGTTACTCTTGTCCTGAGAGTATTAGGACAGGTCTATGTTCAGTGTTTAATCAGGTGGAATTGCACGATTTCTGGTCAGAATGACTGATTCTCCATCTTCCATGGGTTGGGTACTTTTTGCATTAAGCCATAGCTGTACGTGGATGATATTTTTGTTTGATGAAGGCCATCTCGATTTCACACGGATCGTATGATATCAACAGCTACCACGAAAATATTCCAAAAGATGCAAAAGAAAACTTAGTCATATAAACCCATAAGGTGTTTGATTCTTCATCTTTATTTTGGCCCATATTAGGAACTGCTAGACCTTTCCTGGGGTATATTTTTCACTTGTTTGCAGTGGAGGATACAATTATAGAGCAATTTTGTTCTTAGGCAGTAGAAAGATGTTGTGTAAGCAGAAAGCGAAGACAGCTGAAGGTTTTTTATGTGGTTCTGTAATTCACTAATTAAAAAAGATCATTCTAGCAAACAGAACTGCCTCTTGAGATAATGCTTAATGAACATTTCAGTGACTGGATACCTTTAAACTCTGGTCAAGATTGCTGCAGTTCATAAGATTGCATTCAACATGACTGCATATTATAGCACACAAATTAGTTTTATCTTTCATCAAAGAATTTTGAACAGTTTAGCATATTTATATCTCTTGTATTTACATTTGCTGAAATAATTGAATTTGTAACAATTATAAGCCTGCACAGATCTCTTTAACTCTGTGTATTGATTGTTACACAACATCAGTTTTACATCATTAATAATACAGCCTTTTGATATAATTCCTCCATACAGACACTGGTTACCATTCTTTCGGAAATCATCTGTTTTGGGAGATATACCCAGGACTCCTTACAGTGTGACATGTACAATGCTGACTGACTGAATCTTAATAAATCCAGCTTTCTGTGAGTGCAACCCGTTGCTTTGGAAAGACTCCTTGCAGAAAACTCCTAGTAGGGTTTGATGAGGTTAAAAAAAACCTCCTCAGTAGCACTCATGAAGATGACTAATCTTTCTTGATGATCTTCATGGATTTCTCTGTCTCTTAGAGGGGAATTAAGAACAGTACACTGCCCAAATTAAAAACATAATGATATAAAGCCAGTGGCCATTAATAAGCCAAAGCAGCTGTTCTTCTCGTCTTCTGGGATACAATATGGGACTCAACAGCTAATTGCTGATGTCCCACTACTACCAGAAAGAAGAAGGGGTTTCTGTTTGTTCAGATTATAGAACCCCTATTTAGAACACAATGACCTTTAACATTGAGAAGCTGAGGATTTTAGCGTATCTTGGGCTGGTAGTTGTTGCCGTGGTAGAGGCTTCACCACACACTCTGTCTTAGAAACAGGCCCTGTAGGATGGTGCCTGTAGCAAGACTCCAATGAAACAACTGTGGTGTGATTTACACTTCATGAAGGGGTAGGGAAAAAAAACCAAAACAAGCTTATTAGGTGCAATATGTGTAGAAATTTGTCAGATCAGAAGTGACTGAAGATAGCTGTTACGGAATAACATGATACTAATGTAGCTGTTCTTTTATTGACAGAATAATTTCAATATACTTTAAAGAAAAAGCAGTCTCATGGGTATGGAAGCAATACTCCAATTTTAACACTCTATTAGGCTTCATCTCTTTTTCCTTTTTTTTTTTCTTTTCTTTTTCCAGAGCTCCTTATGTCTGTACCCAGAAGGGTTGATACAAACTTGGTATTCAGTCAGGAAAGTAGCACATTTGAGATAATTTCCTTTCTATTTCATTTTTTATTAATTTTCATCATCACGATTGCCATATTCCTGCAGTTCTTTGGTAATGGTTCTTCCCATTCATGGAAGTTGGATAATACAGGACCATATTCACCATCTTTTGCAAAATTAACACTAAGTTCCATCAAAGCGTGCAGGCACCAAGTGTTTTTCACTTGAGCATATAGAATTTAAGATGCACAAATAACTTAAGTGCAGGGAGTATCACTATATCTGATTTTCAGGTGTGTCACTACCTATACAGACTATATAGGAAAAGACACATGGAAATGTACTCCTCATCAGCCAGCATGCCATTAGCTAGATGGCTGAATTGCTCGAGAGAGATTTCTCACTTTGTGAATGGTGCTTCAAGCCCCAACATTGCATCAGATTCGAGATTCCTCCTCCCTTTGATTTAAATGGGCCATTAATTTCGATAGGATATGGCATCATTTTTGGATTTAGGCCTAAGTGCAAGACTGTTGTTTTGTACTGCATGTTTTGTTAGATGTAAAGTGATGACAGTATGAAAACTATTTGCTTCCACAGTTTGTCTTTGACAGCAGTATGGAACTAACATTTGGGTTTGGGGCCGCCATTTGTGCAGGTGGTTTTGTTTTATTTTGTTTTCCTGACATATCACATTAAATCACACTGTCTTAGCTTGTTCTACTTTTCTTTTTTTCTTCATCCACATATTCTCCACCTTAATCCTGAGGCCATAATAATTATGAAAAAAATGACAATTCTGGGTTTGAAAATACAAATTTAGGGTAAAGTTTCAGATTCTCTTCAGTTTCACACATGCTTTTAATTAATAGCTGTTTTAACATTACTAATATCACCAGAGTTGGAGATTAAATAGAAAAAGTATTAATTAAAATGGTATCAAGTATAAGTGTATAACATTCCCTTATAAAATAAAAAGGCTGAAATAGTAAGGAAATATAATATTTGGAAATTACTCTAGTGTCTGGCATATGAAATTATGTCAATTTTAATAAAACCTGTATGAAAAGAGCTGGAAACTGTGTGAAGCAGTGAGCTGCACTAACTGAGGAGTTCTTCAAATATGTTTACACTGTCAAAGTCTGGGTCTGCCTTTTGTTTCTGTCCTTGCAGATTGCATGTTATCTGGGGCAGTGATTTCTTAATTGCATGGGATATTCTGTTTTTCACCCAAGAATGGACCTGACTTATTTCAATCGGAGGCTGAACTTAAAAGGGATGAGAACTGCCCTTGTGACTGCAATTCAGGAGCATGCGGAGCCCTATTTTCTGCCTTCCTTCTCAGGCTGACACTTGACACATGGGCAAAGCAGGTTGAAATCCAATGTGCATCACTGTACAATCTTTCATGCTTGCTTTATGTCGCTGCCCGTGCACAGATCAGTGGACATTCAGAGCTGTTATTCATGTGACAGGGTGAGTGCTAAAAGAGTATGGACAAAGTAAGAAACCTTGCTTGCAGTTTTCTAGCTAGGCTCAGGTCTATGTGCTCTGTGCTGCCTCAGAGCGTCTCTCCCAGAGCCCCCCAGGCCAGAAGCTGTCCATGGCTGTGGCTGGTAGACAATGAGCCACATGTGCTCCTCTTTTGCCAGAAAACCTCTCATGGCACATGTTATTCCTTCTGTGAGTCATTTGTAGTTCTTGCTGTGTCATTTTGTCTTGCTGCCCCAAGCGGAAAGTTTACATTTTTACCTTTTGTTCCCTTTTAAAGAGAAGGAGGAGGAAAAAAGTTGCTTTTCTACCTTTAACTGGCTTCCTGAGCATGCCTCCTGTGTAGACAGGGTGGTCATTAAGGTTAATGATTCTTCATCATGCCTAATCTTGTGAATGGTACAGAGCTTTTCAGAAAATGACAAAATTCCCCATCCATAGATTGAAATAAAAAAACACAGGCTTTTCACAATAATTTTATACAGATGACTAGATCTCATAAACTGTACATTGGCAGAATCCCAAATCTTCAAAACAAAGAAATCTGAAAGTATTCCTCTGAGATAAAAGGATGCAAGTGCTTTCTGCACTTCAGTTCTTCTGGAGACTTTGGGTCACTGGCCATTTCCAGTGTTTACCACTGCCATTTCTAGATATTGCGTCTTTAAAGTCCCATGGAATGTATTTTAGGTGCTGAACATAAAATGGTGGAGTTAACAGAGTATGGCTAGATTGATTCCTTTTTGTGACAGGGCACTGAATATAATTATGTACGGTGAACTTGAACTCAGCATATATGAAGTAGGAGGCTGAAAATTATCTTTGAGATTCAGTTTAAACTTAGAGGGTCTTGAGGGAATACACTGAGAAGCACTTGTCAGTCTCGCAACATCTGCAGCAAGGATCCTGAGCAGAAGGGCAAATTACTGTATCTTCTGAGAGTGTGAATGTATCTCAGAGTAGCCAAATATGTATAGTGTTAAGAAATGCCTAATAAAATTCAATCTAAATTTGTGCGATCCATTAATCATCATGATATGAGTTACTTAGGTCAGGATGAGCCTTCAATGCACTGAAGAAGAGTTTACTGTCTTTGACTTTAAATTAAGATTATGTGCTAGTTAGTCAAATCAAACAAACAAATAGAAAAAAGTCCTTAGTGAGCGGTGTCTGAAGATAAGTATTGTAGTTTGGATTCTGCTTAGAATTTGGCAGCTTTGAGAGTTTATATCCATTGCTGTTTGGAGCAATATAAAGGAGCTGCCATTTGTGCTTAAAAACATCTCGTGAAAGATAACTGGAGGCACTGTGAGACAGCTGTATCGATTGCCTACACTCATCAGAGGCACGGGATCCCTGCCCTGGCTGCTGCTCTGTGGAAATGAGGCTGAAGGAGAGATCTGTCTAACACCTCTCCCCTGGTGGGTCTGTACTGGCCCACCTGTGGGTCAGCCCCACTCAGCGCTCCCACAAGCTGGGACTGGAGTGCAGAGTACAGGAGAGACATGGACATACTGAAGCCAGTCCAGCAAAGGGCTGCTAAGGTGATGAAAGGGCTGGAGCATCTCTCATGAGGAGAGTCCGAGAGAACTGGAACTGTTCTGCCTGGAGAAGAGAAGGCTCACAGGGGTATCTCATCAATATATATAAATATGTGATGGAGGGGAGTAAAGCAGACACAGCCAGGCACTTTTTGCAGGTGTCTACTGAGACAGTGAGAGGCAACAGGCACAAACCGAAATATAGGAATATCATGTAACAATAAGAAAAAACTAATTTTCTATGAAGATGGTCAAACACTAGTACGGGTTTCCCAGAGAAGTGGTGAAGTCTCCATTCTTGGAGATATATTCAAAACCCAACTGGGCAAGGTGCTGATCAGCCTGCTACAGCTGACCCTGCTCTGAGCAGAGGGTTGGACAAGGGAATCTCCAGCGGCACCTGCCCACCTGAGCGATGTGCTGTGATTTGGTGCAGTGGGGAGCATGCTCCACTTCAAACATGGGTCCTCTGCAGGAGAACAGGCAGCCTTCCCCCTCAGTTGTGTTACTGACAGAATAAGCATGTAACAGCAAGGAAAGAAAGGTGGTGGGCAGACAGGCACAGATCCCAGATGCTACAACTGGAGTGGTTTTAACTAAAGAGCAAGACAAGCAGATGGGCTCTGAGAAAGCACCGATCTGCTGTTTCCCAGAGAAAGCCTGTTGCTCTTTGCAGAACCAAGCTGTAAATATTTTGTGTTAGGGAGAAAGTAGTGACATAGGATACGCTGTTTCCCTTGTTCTACTCCAAATATCTGTCCCAGAAGAAAAACACTACCTGTGTAGGTGTTCTGCACATACATGCATTTTTCAAGTTGTAAAAAACAAACCGATTTTTGTTACAGCAAGTATGTAATGCTGAAATCTTTAAGAAATTGCTTCTGAGAGAGATAAATGGCATAGCAGGATCCAGCAAAATCCTGGAAGGATGACTCAGCAATAAACATTCTGGGACATGAAAGCTTAATTTTTCAATTGCTATCACAACCTCTTCTAACAAAATAAAAATCTTTCATGTTTTCAAATGTGTTAAATACATCTTTCTTGTGTCTCAGCTGTATGTGTTGGAAGTGCTTGAGAGATTTTTTTCGAATATTCCTTATAGATTTACCTGTTCTCTTACAGAAATCTCAGTAATGGGATGCTGAAACCTTTGCTCACACAAACTGTCATACTGGTACCAGCAGAGCAATCAGGGAGTCAAAGGTATTGCACTAAGGTAGAGGTTTGCAGAATGGCCGCCTGAGACCCATGCAAAGCAATATTTTCAGAATGATGTACAGAAAACTTCTCAGTAATCTTTATTTTATTGAAATATTCCTGGTTTGACATAACCATTGTAATCTCAGTTTATGAAACAAAATCTTTGACAAGGCTTTATATGTCACAGGGAAATTACTTCAGCAATAGTTCAGTGGTGTTCCAGGTATGTAAGAGGGTAGGAGTATGACTCTCTTTTAGTTCATGCCACTGTTTACAAAGATATATTTAGTAAAACAAAGGAAACAATATTATTTCTGAGAACTGATTATTAATTATAAAGTAATTGGCTTGCGGCAAATTGTTTACATAATGAGCAAACTAAGAAAGGGAAAGTGCTTAATCCACCCATTTTGAGATCTCATCCTGACTTTCCAGGCCACTTTTTGATCTTTGCTGTTTGGTCCTCTCATTCATTTGCCAACAATATGAGCCTTCCTCATCCACCTCTTCTGCAACTGCCTTCTTCATGGCTCATCCCTTGCTTCTTACTGGAATGCTGCCTCTGCTGCTCTTTGTACCCCAGGGCAGAATCACATGTAACAGTACACATAAAAGTAGCATTCATAGATATTTGGTAGTGTCATGAAATAATCTGGACATTATTTTGCCTAAAAATCATGAGTAAAATGCTAACACTACTGAATCAAATGACTTTTTCCCATTGACTTGAGCTGAGCCAAGACCATAGCCCACGTGCCTCGGTATCCATTGGTTAGACCCATTACTCATAGAGAGGCACAACTATTTAAATCCATAAAAAGTGAGACATTGAATATTTTGACAAAAAATAATATTAAATAAATAACAATGACATAATAGAAAATGTCAATGGAATACTAGACTTTAAGTTCACAACAGTGTTCTTAGACCATTTTCTTGTTCTGTCTGGGGTTTTGTTTGTTACGTTTGAAGCAGAGGTATTAAAATAGTCTGGTTTCTGGTACTTTGATTTCTTTATGCATTTGATTACACAGGTCTAAATACAGAATGCTATCTGACAGACAGTATGTCTCAAGATACTATAAAATAAAGAGTACCTCTTTTACACAGGATACTTTTGTATAAAAGAATACATCATTGTAAAAGGAAAGTAAAAAGATGCATTATTTACATACAGTACATCAAATCAGTTTAACTTTATTAGAATTAATCATATTTCAGTTTGGTCTGTGGATTCTAAATATCATTACCAAATACAGAAAACCTGTTTTTTTATTATTAATGTTGACTAATCAAAGCAAAACCAGTTCTGCTCAGAAATAACCCAAAGTTAACAAGCAGTGGTTTCTACCCTGTAGAAGGGGAAATGTACTTTTAGGAGAGTACTATAATAAAGTTTTAGTATAAATAATAGTGAAATCACTTAGGAAGTGAATCACTGTTCTCAGTCTTCTTTTAAGGACCTGTCCCAATATATTGTGCTCAATTGTCTTTTGGTTTTGAAGGGTTTTTTTTTTCCTGTCAGCTCATGTATTCGGTTGGAGAAGCTTAACAATCTCTGTACTCAGAAAGGATGTTTCATATATTGCATTTTTACTCACCATAAGTAGACCGTTGCAGTGATCTGGCATTTGAATTTGGACAAATTATGCTGAATAACAAATAAAGCAATTAATCAGAGGCTTCCTTAGGTAGCAAAAAATGAGGATAATCAATCTTCAAATGTTTTACCTTACCTTGCAGTTTTGCACTTTTGATTAACAAGTGTGCTACAGACCCCTGTTGTGCCTAGCAAGTCTTATTTCCAAAGCTATCCAGCAGAAATGAGATAAAATCTCAAAGATTATTTATTTATAAAGAATTCAACATTTTCTGAGGTTCATGAATTGGGAGCCAAGACTCTTTTTAAAATGTGAGTCACCTCTAGAGACAGCTGAGTTTCTAGACTGACTATGGAAGGCAACTGTGTTCCTGAATTCAGTAGGTTCCTACATATTGACTACAATTCACTCCATAAATTCAGTTGCAATGACTTTGAGACCAACTATCTTGAATTACATTTGCAAATTCTAGCTAGTCTCTGAGTTTCAGAAAGCCCCTTTAAAATTCAAAAGCCTGGAGACTGATCTCTTTTCTGATCTGCACTCCACTCCTTCTCCTCCAAGTCTAGAGAGATACCTTTATTAGAATTTGGGGTAGCTTTCTCACACATTCAGAATTTCCACAGCTGACACTTCTATTCTGCATTAGAGTTTTCACTTAGAAATTATCTAAACTGAAGCAATGTATTTAGAAAAAAACCTCATCATTATGTGAAAATTAGTCAAAAAAGTTACTTGTGAGACGGTCAGAAGCATACGTAAGTGTGACATTTGTGTTTTAACTTAATCCTGGCCTTCTTTGAACTTCAAGTATGTACTTTAACATTTATCCTACATTTAATCTATTAATTCAAATTATACTGCCTTTTGTGTTTATCTTGGCCTATAAAATTCTTATGAAATAACAATTTTTATATATCCAGTTATTCAAATACGATTAATGCTTTACATTTTCTAATTTGCTTATTATGCTTTTTCAGACCAGATTTCCATTCTAGCACTTGAGTCAGATTCAAAGAGAAAATTCGGTTTACCGATTTAAGATTTAGCAACCTTATCATTCTTTCCTTTAATTAAAAGTACAAAGATAATAATGATTCTCTTGTCAGGCAGTTGTGACCTCAGGTTTTTTTAGCACCATATGACTTTCCTGAAATTGGATCAGATCTTTAACAGTAAATAATGACCTTCACTGAGGAACATTCCAAAGTCTTTGTTAATGAGGATCTGCAAGTTATTCCTCTTGTTAATTGTGCAATTTTATGCCTTTATTTTCCATACCCCACAGTTTTCTCTCTTGACGTGTGAGCTATTACACTTTTCTCATATAAAGCTTTTTGGATTGTTTTCTACCATTAGCCTTTGCTCTGATATCCATGAGTTGTACTTTGTGAAAAGACATTTGAAATAAAGACAGACATGAAGCAATAGCACTTCTCTTTTGTTTGCTCAGAGAACAACACACGTAAAAGGTGTATTGACTTTTCATTGCTTCATGCCATGGCAATAAGCACTGCAGTTTAATGTTATGGTTCATAGTTACCTGTCTAACCTAGAATGGAAATCTGTTGAGTCTATATTTATACTTTTGTTCAATGCCAGATATGTCAGTAAAACTAAAGAGATTAGTATTCACTAATACACAAATTCGTGGTTATTCAGACTGTTTATGATTCATTCCTCTACTTTCAGTGGTAGAATTAGGCGGACAGTGTTTCTTATATACAACTAAATAGTTTAAAATGTTCTTAAAAATACTCTAAAATGCTTCCCATTTTACACTGCAATAAATTTCAGGGTTTTTTACACGATGGATGATGTAATAAGGAATATGGTATGGAGTATGAGAAGCTGTGACAGATAGACGAGGGCAGAGGGGCAGAACGTAAAATAAACAGGTAGGTCAGGAAAATAAACCTGGACCTGCCAGAGCCTATCAGAGTACTGTAATGACCAGGACATTCACTGTCATTTCCTCTAGCACTGGAGGAAAATAAATAAATAAATAAACAAAATTTTAAAAAATTTTTAAAAATAAAAGTTGTCCTTGACCTAAGAAACCACTTGGATGAATTTGGTCAAATTCTTCCCAGGAATCTTTTTGGGTGGAGCCCAAACTTCTGGGTGAAGCCCAAACTTCTGATGAAGTAAAACAGTAAAAAACAAAATAGTTTGATTAGCTATGCTACTTTAAATGACTGATGATTTCCTGTAGACTAACTAGTCAACAAGAAATATTCAGTTCAGATTAATAGGGATCAAAATCACTTCTATTTCATAGATATACAGTACTTTTACTAAACATGGTCATGTCAGTTTAGTTCATCCATTGCAGTGATCTTATACCAATTTGTCTTAGTTGAATAATAATGGAATCATAGAATTATTTGAGTCAAAAAAGACCTTTAAAGATCATCTAGTCAAAGCCCCCTGCTATGGGCAGGGACATCTTTGACTAGATCAGGTTGCTCAAAGCCCCATGCAAATGACCTTGAATACTTCTGGTGATGGTGCATCCACGGCTTCTCTGGGCAACCTGTTCTAGTGTCTCACCAGCTCAGAGTAAAAAATTTCTTCCTTACATCCACTTTGAATCTACCATTTTTCAGTTTGAAACCGTTACCCCTTGTCCTGTCCCTACAGGCCTTGGTAAAAGTCTTTCTCCATTTTTCTTAGAAGTCCCATTTAAATCTTGAAAGGCTGAAATAAGGTCTCCCCAGAGCCTTCTCTTCTCCAGGCTGAACAACCCCTGCTCTCTCAGACTTTCTCCATAGGAGAGGTGTTACAGCCCTCTGACCATTTCCACGGCCCTCCTCCGGACCAGCTCCAACAAGTCTATGTCTTTCTTGTACTGGGGGCCCCAGAGCTGAACGAAGTACTCCAGGTGAGGTCTCATGAAAGCAGAACGGAGGGGGAGAATCACCTCCCTCAGCCTGCTGGCCACTCTTCTTTTGATGCAGCCTGGGATACAATTGACTTTCTGGTCTGTGAGTGCATATTGCTGGCTCATATTCAGTTTTTCATCCACTAGTATCTCCAGGTCCTTTGCTGCAGAGCTGCTCTCAATCCATTCATCCCTTAGTCTGTACTGATATTTGGAATTGCCCCAAACCAGGTGTAGGACTTTGTGCTTGGCCTTGCTGAGCTTCATGAGGTTCACATGAGCCTGCTCCTCAACCCTGTCAAGGTCCTTCTGGATGGCATGCCATCCCTCAAAGGCATGAGCTGCACAACTCAGCTTGGAGTCATCTGCAAACTTGCTGAGGGTGCACCAAATCCCACTGTATGTGCCATCAATGAAGACAGTAGAAAGTGTTGATCTCAGTATGGACTGTTGAGGGACACCACTCATTACTAATTTCTATTTGGATATTGAGCCATACTGGTTTCCATTTGGATAGTGAGCCATAACTCTTTGAACTCAGCTGTCCAGCCAATTCCTTAGACATCACGCCCATATCTCTTCAATTTAGCTGCAAGAATGTTGTGGAGGACTGTATCAAAGGCCTTACAGAAGTCCAGATAGATGATATCTGTAGCTCTTCCCTTATCCACTGATGCAGTCACTCCATCATAGAAGGCCACCAGATTAGTCAGGCACTATCCCCCCTTGCTGAAACCATGCTGGCTGTCTCTAATCACATCCCCATCTTCCATATGTTTCAATGTATCTTCCAAGAGGATCTCTTCCATGATCTTGCTGGGCACAGAGGTGAGACTGACTGGTCAGTAGTTCCCATAGTCATCCTTTTTAAAAGTAGGCTTAAGGTTTCTCTTTTTTCAGTCCCTGGGGACTTTGCCTGGCTGTCATGGCTTTTGAAATATGATGGAGAGTGGCTTGACAACTACATCAGCCAATTCCCTTAGGATCCTGGGGTGTATCTCTTTGGGTCTCATAGACTTATGTATGTTCAGGCTCTTTAGGTGTCCTCGAACCTGATCTTCATTCCTCCAGTCCCTGCCTTGAGGTTCAGGAACCTGAGAGATGTGGGAAGAGAGATTACCATTGAAAACTGAGGTAAAAAAACTGTTGAGTATCTCAGTCTTCTCCATGTTGATTGTCACTGTTCTTATTGGAAACTATATATTTTCTTTAATCTTCCTTTTCTTCCCAGCATCCCTTGCCAAATACAGCTTCAGCTGTACCTCAGCTTTCCTGATTCCATCCCAACATGTTTTGGCAGCACCCCTGTATTCTTCCGAGGATACATATTCCTTGGCTCCACTGCCTGTGTATTTCCTTCTTACTCTTTAGTTTGACCAAGAGGTTCTTACACAGCCTTCCTGGTCTCCTGCTTTCCTTTCCTGATTTCTTACGCATGGGAATCAAGAGTTTTTGTGCTCTAAGAAAAGTTTCCCTGAAGAGCTGCCAGCTCTGTTCAGCTACTTTATCCCTGAGGGCAGTTACCTAGAGGGTCCCATCCACTAATTCCTTAAAAACTGAAAGTTCACTCTCCTAAAATTCAAGGTCCTGACTCTACACTTCACCTGACCCATATACCTCAAGATTGTGAATTCCACTAGGGCATGATCGCTGCAAACCAGGCTGCCACCAATATTGTTGTGTCTAATTAGTTCAACCATGCAACAACTTGATTCTCCAGTGAAGACTTAATGAGGCAAAGATGAGATTATCAATGGATGGAGAAGTGAACCCAGGGTATAATTTCTTGTTTGCATCTTGTCCATCTGCCCTGGCTACATTGCAGATCCACACCAGGGAAACCTTTTCTCAAAGCTGTGTTGCTGCACCCACCACTAGTGACAGAAAATGGGACCTATTTCATGTACTAGACATAGAAAACTGGCACTCAGAATATATTAATATGTCCTTGGATATTTTCTGCTGAGTGGTGGTATTTTATCAGCCTCCTACACTATGTATTTATCTCAATTTCTCAACTCTCTCTCAAACTCTTCTTATTGGACTCTTACTTCTTTTTTTATCACTTCACACCCTCTCTTCATCTGAAATCCACTTGTGTATACTGTCCCCACACAATAATGTTTCTAAAATAAATTAATAACATCATTTTTCCTTTCAAAATGCTGCATTCTGCTGGTGTACTCTCTGATTTATCCCTTCCTGCCTTCACCAATGTATCCTTTATCAAGTCTCTTTAGAGAGTAGTAGCCAAGAAGCCTGGATTGTCATGTTTTCTATTTTCTTTGCACAGTGTAGTGCCAAAGCCCACTGGAGTTCAAATGACTGCCATGATAATATTATTATTAATAATAATAATAAAAAACATTTTAAGTTTTTCATTAGAATTTAATTCTCTTTCATTTCTTCTTATTACTCATAGTCCCCAGATTTTTCCTTCTGTTTCCATTCAGCTGTGGTTTTGGTTTCTCTTATTTGGTTTGCAAATCTAATTACTTCTGTCTAAGGACTGATACGTGAACAGGTTCAAAACTGGCAGCATCTGTTCATAGTCCTGTGTCACTGAACATAAATAGAAGAGGCCTGCTGACTTAAAAAAAAATGATAAATTAATTTGGGGTGATATTTGGGGATATCTTGAAACTAATGAGGTGACCTAAGAAAATCAATCTTCAAAATAAAAGATGTATTGAAATGAAGAACTAATATGTCAGCCTATACGTCAACATCTGTGTAAGACAAGAAGTAACAGGTGTGGAAAAAATAGACAGTTTTATCACATAAGGAATTAAAGGGCTCTCAAGTTTCAGTGACCATGCACGTTTTATTCAGATCCCAAAGAAACGACTGAAAGTCAGGATATAGCACCTGTAGCTCACTCATTCATTTGGATAAAAGCTTATCAGAAATCTGACCCAGGAGGAGCTTTTCCTTCACGTCGCCAACAAATGAAATACTATGCAGTAAATTAATAATAATTTCATCATTCCAATTCATCACATCCAATTAATAATAGTGTCATCATTCTGTGATTTGATACTGACTTTCTACATTATTTTTTTCTTATATAATTAAAACTTTTTTAAAGCACAAACATTGGCTTAACTTAGTGATAACTTATTCCCTCAAGGCTCTTTACAGTGGTATTATCAGACCAGTGTCAGCCCTCAGCAGTACTTGGATGGAAAATCCGTTGACCAATTTCAGCTAAATTCAGCAGACAGGTAGTGATGGGAAGAGAGACAGAAACCAAGGATGTGGAACACAACAGCAAGACACACTGGTGTATAGAGAAATGCCAGAAAGTAACTGATAGACACACTGGACCTCATGAGTTCTGCAACTAAAGAAACAACTTGTGATAGCTAATATTTTACAGTAATATATTGCTGTTGAGCTAAATAGCTACACAAGAAACTCCTTGTTTATTTGGAATTATATACTGAATTAATGAGTTGCAAATTGTAAACCAATCCAGCTTCAATAAATATCATTATGAGCAGCACTAGGTTTACCTACACAAATGTTCAAAGCAAAATTATTCTGTGACTACAATAAGATTTAGAGAACAGTTATGCTCCCTAAAATATAAGTACTTAAGAAGCTTACCATATGTTTAAAATTATCTGTAGTTGCATTTATGATCTGTGATAACAGTGCATATATTTTCTGGATTGCAGCACTTTAGAGGTTTTCCATTTTATTTTTATAGTGTTAGTGTACAATTCACCTCTAGCAATTTATAGGAAGGCTTTAAAAATTCAAATAATAAAGAGTTTCTTTCTATGGCTGTGAGTAGTAATTTAACTTTACATTAAAATGTTCACTACAGAGAAACCAAAAATAGCTATTGCTGACAAATTTAATAAACTGTATTTGCGCTTCAGTGCAATGCCAAATTCCAGGTTATGAATACTGTTCTAGGATTATCATTGATGTTATTTTAAAAAAGGGAATTTATGGTAACATGTTTACTCATGTATAGTGTGGGACTTTATTTCTTTGTCTGAAATTGACAGAGAAATATAAAGCACTGGTAATCTGCTGTTTCTAAAAGTGTGTTCCCCATAATCACCTGGGCCTTTGTATAGTCTGGTATGATTCTCCTTCTCTTCTCTTTGGTAACTCTGCATAGAAGTAGGAAGTCAAGGCACTTTTCCACATGAATAACATTACTTGCAAGTGCTCATATTCCACAGAAAGACAGCTATTTCCAGAGAGAAAAATCATCATCTACATAGATTTAGCCAGGCTGCGGCTGTATGGAGAATTTCCGTCAACACGGGGCAAAATTTCCCAACCCAGTCTGCAAGCCGTCCAACTCATAATGCTTATAGGAGGCAGGCAAGTGCATGCCGGAGGTTCTCCTTAACGAGGTTCCATCAGCATTTGCCATGTTCACTTGGCTGTTCACTGCAATGTACTACCTGAGCCATGAAGTCAGAGAAGCCTCACTGTGAGTGAATGTGAATCAGAAAAGTAAACGATGCTGTACAAACCAAACCACTTAGTATTCAAAAATGAGATGCAAAATTACATTAAGAGATTTGTAAAAAAATGATCATGAGTGTAAGTCAGGGTAATGCTTTCTCTGGGGATCCAGTACAAAATATTGGATTGTTGATATGTAGAGTTGTCAGATGTCTGTATTGCTAATTAGTTACTTCACAGCAGTTTGTTGATGTTTTGGGGAGTAGTCCCAAAAAATGGAAGTAAGCCCTGCAGGCACTGCTAGAGATGTTTACTACCAACTGGTTGTTATAATAGAAAGGAATCATCCTTTATAACCTATTGGTCTCAAAGGTAGATCATTATGTTCAAGGCAGTCATTTGTCTTTGCTGTCAATGGAGATAAAGACAGCTTTAGAGAGTGGTTAAATTCTTCTTGAGAGAGAAGTCTGAGATAGGTCAGGTGAATCCCTTTTAGGAAGCATTTGTTTCTTTCTGTTAAAAATCATGAAATAAATCCAAGCTGTGTTACTCACACCTGATACCCAGTGCTTACAGACCTAGAAGGAAGAAGAGCTGAATCTCACCTGGCATCTCTGTTGAAGGCAGCAGGAGTTTAGTCACAGTCACTAATTCACATTAACACATCTATGCTGTAGACATGTACATATATATAAATTCCACGTAAAGCATCCAAGAGCGTGCCTCAGTGGTACAGACTAAAAATATAAGGAAAGAGATCTTCAATGCTAGAACCGTTTCAGTGAAATTAAGAATTTTAAGATATCTGTCATGGTTACCAGCCTGGGTTCCACACTGCCTCTTTTGTATCTGCTCAGTTTGTAACCATTCAAGAAAGATTCTGATCATGAAAGATAGGAGCATGCAATATTTGGGAATTATAAAACCGTTAGATGCTAGATTTGCTATATATTCACTTACAGGAAAATACCAGTTTATTTTGAGTTTATAAGAGCTGGGTTTTTAAATAATGTATTGTTTTCTGCCTTTGATTCATATGCTGCTAGACTGAAAATGGCACTCCAGCTTCTGACTGAAAAGAGAGAAAAGATATTTCTGATAAAACATGAAGTCTCTCTAAAATATTCATTTTTTTCTGTAAAGTATCCATCTGATAAAGAATTCGTGATGAATTGATGTGGCAAGAAACATTTACAGTGACTTGTTTGAGATGAGTTTACACTGTGGTCCTGAATTCCCCCTTGGGAACTGTGCACCCGTTGATAAACTCACGACAATTGAACAGATTATGCCTATATTACATGCTGTATCATGTAAGAAGGGACATTGAGCACAGATACAAGCAGATTAGATATGTGTTTATGGGTACACCTTAATGTTCAGAGGAAAATACTTTCATTCTTGTGCAGAGAGCCAGAGGTTCTTTCTTCTGTAAGTTAAATAATTTTGTATAAGCGAAGAGTGATTTATTTTGTCATTACTAATGAATAAGATAAAAAGGCATCACTGTCCACCCATGGAGCAGTCTTTCTTCTCTACTTCTTACCACCATTGAAATTCAGTTCAGCATCCAGCTAGAAACTTTCCCCCAGAGCCTATGATTAGGCAAGACAGTATTCTGTCAAAGTGTTATTTAAATTCTGTTTCAACTTTATTATGTGATATCAGACAACATCAGAAATCTTTAACACCCAGTTTAACACTTCATAATTGTTCTCTGTGACTTTGAGCATTTTTGTAGTTCTTTCCACAGGAATTCCTCAGACACCCCAAGGGCCAGATTAACACATGTATTGATGGAAGTCTTCACCTGCCATAGTGTTTAATAGTACCCCATCAAAACCAGAATGTGTAGTGGGATACTTAGAAGACTATAAATCTTTATGTCCTTAGGATACAATACTCACTTAACATATCTTCGACTATAACTATTATGTCCCTTCTTTATCTCAACTAATTCCTTCCTGTAAGCAATGTTTTTTTGCTGTTTTTATTGGAACCACACTAACTACAGAATCTTGGTGCTACAGATTTGAAAAATGCTTTTATTGTACTTCAGTTCTAACATTTGCATTGGTTTGTGGGGTTTTTTTGGTTTTTATTTTTTGGGGGTTTTGGGGGTTTTTCATTTTTTTTTTTTACTTTCTTACTTTATTTTTCATTTCAGAGACTGTCACACATAAGAAATTCTGCTGGCACCTGAAAGACTGAATGACTTTAATGAATTTCATGACAGTGCTTGTGCCTTCCAATCCCTATGGTAAATCCAAAGTACAGAGGGGTATGTTAGTTTCATGATGAACAAATACTATTTTATATGAATAAAATCACATAGTTGGAAAAAAAACCAGTAGTAAGCTTCGTTCTCAATCCTTTGTGAATCAGAGTGGGTTTAACTGTTTAACTGTTGTGAAAACAGAGTCCTGATCTTAAGTCATGTTAAATTCCTGCTACTTCAGTGGATTAAGATCTCTGTTAAGGCAGATATTTGCACAAGCGTTTCTATTGGTGTGCATAACTACTGCATGAACCAGGGTTGTCAGCTGGCTGACTAAATAAACCTGATATTTTCAAAATCAAGTCCAAAGTGACTTATTCCCCAAAATAAGTGGTAAAATAGGAATGAGGTCCCAGGACCTATACCTTAATATGTTCTGTAAAGTTGCTGCTATTGTTTTCGAGGTTCTAAATAGTACAGTTTTTTGGTCACTTTTTCTACCTCTCTGTACTCTTCTTCCCCAGAGAATATGAAAACTCAGATATACCTCCACATTTCTCCCCCACTGAAATTAAGAGGAGATTTGCTCTTAGCTTCAGTGGGACTTGGCCTTTGCTTTGTGACATCCAGATTTAGGTGTGCTGTCAGTCCTTGAAACATGTCTCTCTTTTTCTACATCGATGATACGTTTTTTCCCCAGTACTGATTGCAGGCTGTTTTAGTGGCATTTCATTACAGAGTCAGAAGGACATCTCCTCCAAGAGGCTTTTTTTGTGTGTGTGTATGTTTATGTTCCAGAGTAGATGATGTAAAAATAAAGCAGCAGAAAGCAGCTGCAGGCTAGGTTGAACTGGATATTCCTGAAAGTCACATCCCCTCTGGCCTGAGCTGACACAAACATCCTTTTTCCAAGCAAAAGAAAGTTCTTAAAACTTTAAGTTGGCACTGATAACCAAAAAAAAAAAAAAAATAATAATAATTTTTTAAAAATTCCTGAAGGAAAATGTGAATGCATTATCATAAAAATGTGTAAAAGTTATGCTGCAAACTGAAGCTGTCCATCTGCTTTCAAAAGTGTTTGGGACAGTCACACCAGGTAAAGAGCCTCTTGCAGCAGCTGCCTTTGTGGCTACTACTGTTGCTCCTTTAAGAAGACATTGTGCAAAACTTGCTTTATAATCCTTATCTACTCCTTTTTTAGCCGAAATGTAGTGCTGACATCTTTTCTATTTATATCTTTTTTTTAAATTATTTTTACTAAGACAATCAGCTCTTCTGGTTTTCTTGAATTTGTTGTCCTAGGCACATGGGTACCTAGACAGAATGCAGGGATAAGCTTTAATTGGGTCACAACGTTACTATTTAATTAATTTGCAATCCACCAAACAATAAAGTTTCCAGTGTAGTTCCTTTCTGACTGCTTCCAGCTGGTGGAGCTCAGCTGTCTGCCCACAGCCCACTGCCCTGTGTCCTTTCACAGCTAAACTGTTCTGAAAACACCTTACCTTATTTCCAATTTTAAGGTTAACGGACTGAGGAAAGAGATTATATCAGACAATAAGAGCTCATCTTTCTTACCTTCTCTAGGGGATGCATTCTCCTAAATCCCCTTCTGTCGGCTAACAAAATCTCTCATACTGGAGGCCTCTCAGACTTGGGTGATGACCTTGAGTTCCCCTATGGCTCATTATAGCTTGTGGCTTCTGCTCTCTCCTAGTCTATAGATTTATAATAGTGTGTTTGGAAGCGTTGTGAGGTTGTGGTTTGTAAGGTAAATGGAGTTGATGTTATATTACAGCATTGTCTTAATCAGGGCTGAGAGGACACAGGATGACAGGAAAGGATTCAGTGGCCCAAGAAATGCCTTTCCAGCTGAACACACCTCTATCAGGTAACTGCCTATCATGAGCAATAAAACAGCCAGGACGACAGGGATCTTGATTTAAGTTACCACAGTTTAGCTGCTCTTCAGTGCTTGTTATAGAGTGATATAATGGAAAAATCTATTCTTTACTATCAGGAAAACCTGTTGTGACCAAGAAAACATGAATGTGACCAGTAATGTCCCTTAGGATAATAAATACTTCAGCGTACAGAAAAATGTGAGACTTGTTAGAGTTTCTCTTCTGCCTCTATATCCTGATTCCTATTTAAGTGTGTTTTATCAAACACTCTCAAAGAAGTTTTCATAGGGAAGGTCTTATCACTCAAGGTAGAAAGATGTCTTATATCAGTCAAATGTCTCTGTATCAGCTCAGAGCTTCTGATCTGCACGAGAACACAGAATCATAAAATACTATCCATACATGAATTGGTACATATAGTAGTTCCAATAGCAGAACTATTTTCTACCGAATTTGATAATTATCTCAGATGTTCTAATAACAGACGCTTTAACTTAATGATTAGTGAACACTAAATATCATTCCTGGATTTCGCCTTTGGAAAGCAGAAATTATTCACTTAGATACAGAACTACAATCTCTCATAAATCCCCTGGCTGATATGTTCCTAGCAAAAGCTGCTTTATTCCAGATATTACAGAACATATGTCTATATGCACAGCACAGCAGAGAAGATTTGTACAATATGTCACAATTTACCAGGGAAGACTTAAAATGTCATTACAGAATATCCTTTGACCTTTCCAATTTCATCATTAAATTGTTGTGTCTTCTTTAAAAGGCTTTTGGTACATAATCAACCCAGATATTTTATTTTGGTTTTATGTATGTGCCTCAATATTTGCCAAAAGAAGCCATTTTTTAGGGCTATAAATTCTACTAGAAATTTTAAGACTCATTAGCCTCATGGCATTTAGGCACACTAGGAAATCCATCACACACACTCCAAAAAGGATAGCTGTCTGTACTCTTTAGGCACATTTGACTTCATTTACATCTCACCATATTGTGACACACTAAAATACAAAAAGCAGCAGTATCATTGAGTAGAACCCCAAACCAGCAAGTAAAGCTACCACCGTTTTGGTTCTTTCCCGTTTACAAATGCCTAGGACACCAGCAACATTTTGCAACATGACGGAAGGTTAGTCTATCGGTATTTTATATGATAGAAGGCAACAGGTGCTGTAGCTAGTTCATATAATACAGCTTTTTAGTCTGTGAAAGGTAAAAAAGATTTAGCTGAGCTAACTTTCACTAACTAACTAAATCTAACAGATCTATTTTCTGAGATTTCTGAAAAATTATGAGAAACAGAAATTATCTTAAATGGCACCTGCTCAAAATGGGAACCGCATCCTGAATCATGAACAGCCGGCTGAACATGAGCCAGCAGGGTGCCCAGGTGGCCAAAAAGGCCAAGAGCACCCTGGCTTGTATCAGAAATAGTGTGGCCAGCAGGACTAAGGAAGCGATTATCCCACTGTACTCAGCATTGGTGAGGCCCTGCCTTGAATCTGTGTTCAGTTTTGGGTCCCTCACTACAAGAAAGACATTGAGGTGCTGGAGAGAGTTCAGAGAAGGGCAACGAAGCTGGTGAGGGGCCTGGAGCACAAGTCTGATGAGGAGCGGCTGAGGGAACTGGGGCTGTTCGGCCTGGAGAAAAGGAGGCTGAGGGGAGACCTGATCGCTGTCTGCAACCACCTGAAAGGAGGGTGTAGCATGGAGGGGGTTGGTCTCTTCTCCCAAGTAACAAGCAATAGGACAAGAGGAAATGGCCTCAAGTTGCACCAGGGGAGGTTTACATTGGATATTAGGAAAAATTTCTTCATGGAAGGGGTTGTCAGTCATGGGAACAGGCTGCCCAGGGAAGTGGTTGAGTCACCATCCTTGGAGGTGTTTAAAAGACGTATAGAGGAGGTTCTTAGGGACATGGCTTAGAGGTGGACTTTGCAGTGCTAGAGTAGTGGCTGGACTTGATGATCTTAAAGGTCTCTTCCAACCAAAACGATTCTCTGATTCTATCTCATTAAGTAAGAGCCTGCATCGTGATATTCCATGGGTATACATGATCTTTCAAGAAACTGTAATCAGTACCAGGAGCCATACATGCTGATCTAAAGATGAGGTTGCAGAACATATTGAGGCATGCTTGTGGACAGAGAATGTAGTGTGTACTATGTCATAATGGTGAGGTAAGTTGTAAGCAATGACAACAAAAGTTTAGAAATAGTCACAAGTTAAATCAATTTTCACTCATTTTCTTCTGATTTTGTGTTTTGTTTTGGATTGGGATTTTTTTGTTGTTTTTCTTTTTAAGAAAAGGCTAACAACATGAACATAACTACTGCTACAAACTTCGCTCGTGCTAGGGCTCTCTTTGCAGTCTCGTTATGCTCATGACAGCACCTAGAGAGAGTTAATAGGTTTGGACCTGGTGATCTGGCCCAAAAATTACCAGAATGTTTGATTACTTATAAGCCTGCCTATGTAACTGTTCAATCCTAACACTTTTTGGCTAGGTCTCCAACCCCATTCACCATCTGTGTTGTGTCCCAACTGTGCAGACACCTATAAGCCCTTTCACCTCAGGATCAACAACTAATTAAAATAGTGACTGAAAATTGTATGTTCAAACAGAGCAGTATGTGATCTTGAAAGGGAATTTTTCATTCATGAAACAATCACCCTTTCCCCACCCCCAGCCAGAACAGAGGTATTTCTAATGTGGAGAAGCCCAGCTTCCTCCAGCATCTTCTCATTTTGTCTTTGCTTGCCAGTCAATTCCCAATGACATTTGTATTGTTCCTGAGTTACTGTAGTAAGTTCATATTTAGCATCTCCTAATTTCTCCTAAGAGTGAACTATTTTTAACCAGATGAAAGTAAATACAGAGTTTTCTCAATTAACAGCAAAAGCTTTATTTATTTAGTATTTCTTCAAAAAGAATTCCATGGTTTTTATTTTCTTACTTGTTCTTTTAGCGAACACTATGATCTAAGTGTGGGCATCCGTGCTAGAAGGTGTAGCATAGATAAACTCAGACATTCATCACATTTATTAAAAAATATGTCCCTATTCTGCATGTTTATAGAGATCAGAAAAAAAGGAAATCCAGACATCTAAGACTGGATATTTTTTACTTTTTTATGATGTAAATGAGTTTAACAGTGTGTGATCCTATTCCTTGAATATTAGCAAATGAAACATATACTGTATTTCTGGGTCTTATTTCGATCCTATTTTTATGGGCGAGAAATGAGTCTACTGAAATCAGTGAAGTGTCACAAAAGGAAAGCGAGTGCAGATGAAATCAGTGTAGTTTTGCTTGCCAGTTCTCCACATTCACTTTAGAATCAGTTCATACTAAATTGCATCAGTAATCTCCACAAGATAAAACTTTAAATTTAGGAAAAGGAACATTCACATGAATAATATTTGGAAAAGTTTAGTTACTCCTTGAATCTGAATGAAAAAGTGGAGCTTCAGATGAAGCAGTTTAGCTCAGCTGAGTTGACTTGCTGCTTAAGCTCCCTGAGTGAAACACATTATTCTACAAGCATGAACTCAAAAGTATTTTCCCTAACCGTAGCATATATATTGACAGCTACTGTGCACTTTATTGGCACTGTCCAGGCATCTTAATATTTACATTTAAGGCTTTTTCCCTTGTAATGGTATAGACATTACTCTAAATTAAATTTTATGAACCCGGCTCTAAATTGTATACGCACAGAATCTGACTTTCTTGGAGTAGCCACCTTTACTGACATATGGAAGAAATTGGCTTAATTTTGGCAATTAAACCAGTCATATTTCAAATGTGGTTGCTGGCCATTAGCACAAATTACCTTGGACTGGGTACATTTACATAACGCGTTTTTTGCCAGGAAAATCCATTACAAGAAACATCTTGTTTAGTAGGTTATTTAGGGTACAAAAAAGCAGCATCAAAATATTACTTTATATAAAATATGTGACATTTAGTTAACATAACTATCTGTGATGACCAATAATGCAATAGACTAGTAATGTGCAGATGAGTCATAATTCCAGTCTGAACCCAGTTGTTGCAGCAAGCTGAGTGATTACTCTGTAAAGGTAAATGGTTTGAAAATTGTCCACTGAAGATGAAGAGGACAATAAAAGCATGCTCTGAAATTCGATTTGTAATCAGATTGTTCCAGATTTGTATCTGCAGTGCAAATATCTTTTAAAGATTATTGTATTAGACTTCAGGTAATGATCAGTTTCTACAGGTCTTTAATAAAGCTTTCTAGTAATGACAGAATTTTGGAAAGCAAACTTAATGCAGATTAAATGGTGTGAGTCTTACCAAAAGACTTCTCAAATCATGCCAAACAAAATGCCCTAATAAATGATACAAACAGTGAAACTGCTCCAGTATCAGTCAGAACCACTGGGAACATTTCCATTCAATTTAGTGGGTGTTGGATCAAGCTCATTTGCAATTTGGGAGAAATGTTAGACAGTAGCAATGTTAAATCAGTGAAGGTAATTATAGTAACAAATTTTAACTAAGCCAGTCAGGCCCCTGGAATGATAGGAAAAAATTCAACAACAAATAGGCAAAGAAGCCATGGAAACATAGATCTGATTGCTGATCTCAGAGTGCCTCTATTTTCATGTGAAATTTTTAATTCATTCACATCTCAAAATACTTATAAATTCACACTTTATTCAGGAAATTAAATGAACTAGCTGATGCTTCCTACAGAGACATTGCAGGCTTTCATTCACTTTTTGGTCTGATGCAACATATAGTATGAAATGCGTGACCTGACCCTTTTACTGCTTTCTTGTCTAGAATATTATGCGTTACATAGCATCTTCCTGCATGATTCAGTAAAATATTTTGAGATACTTAGAGGTCATGACACATTACTGAAAATATTAAGATAAAGCATAATAAATGAATAGCATAACTATAAAAATACTTTCGTTTTACTCATTTTTTGGACCAAAACTATAAATCATAACCTTTTGGCATAGCTAGCATAGCTAGACTAATTTAATTAGTAATTGTCATATTTCAATTATCCTTGTGAAGAGAGATATGTAACAAAATTAGAAGTGTTTCTCTTCCGTGAAAGGCAGAACAGTATTAGAGCATAAATTCTTTCTTGTAACTAATCAATTCTATGAAAATTTATAGACCTAATGTAATAAAAGGCCAAAGGTAAGAAAAAAGATCATAAACTAATGAAACTAATAATATTAACAAAGTATTAAAGCAATCAATTATTAAAGAGACATAAAGGTTAACTGCCCATGAAATTAACATACTAATTCAATGTTATTTTATGATGTACTCACAATTTGTTTCTAAATTTACTTGAGTGGCTCAAGAGAAAATCTACTTACTCTTACTTGTGTTACATTAAAAAATGCTCAACTACAGGTCAGATTTATGGTCAGCATATATGGTGATGACTCTGACAGCACTCTTTTTTTGTCAGGGTAGAAGTATATCCATATCATTACCTCAAAGTCTGAGCTGATTCCTTCTCCCTTTGATATCCAGGCAGCCCAAATCAATTTTTGCTCTTAATTAAGTGTCTGGCTGTGTATGAGGTGGATCCAAGCCCAAGCTCTGAAAGCTTCAGACACCTCCACCTAAGAACTGTACTCACAGAGAGCTGATCACCTTCCTTGCAACAATGAACAGACTGAGATGCTTGTAAATATAAGAAAAGGATCCTTAAGAACTTATTCTGCTGGATGAAAACTGAAATTACTTACAAAACTATTCACCCAGGTTAATATTATCTGTTTGGATCAAGAATGCCCACACACTTGATTGGCTGATAGTGATTTAGTTCATTTTCACTTGAGATGCTCCTATCTCAGCTGTGTGAAGATTGATTCAAAGAGAGATAATGACAATACGTACTAAATTTGAAAAGCAGAAATTATAAAATATCGTTGCTGAATTAATGAGGTGTTGAAAGATATGAACAACTCTGCAGAGTTCTATCTGATTTCACAGGATCACCCAGACTGGGAAGGACCTCAGGAGGTCTACTCCAGCTTCCTGCTCAAAACATGGTCAGCTGTGAGATTACACCAGATTGATTAGGGCTTTTAAAGGGCTCCCTTATACATATGTAATAAATCAAACATATTTCTGTCTCTCAAATACACTTCATCTGTGAAGTGCCCCTTTTTAAAGTGAAATATGTGTTATAAATACATTATGGATCAATGAAGAAAAATAAGATGTGCATTTTTTTATAATTAGCATACATGTAACAGATGGATAGATATTTGCATATATTCAGGAGAAAAGGAAGCTGAGGAGAGACCTTATCGCTGTCTACAACTATCTGGAAGGAGGTTGTAGCATGGAGGGTGTTGGTCTCTTCTCCCAAGGAGCAGGTGATGGGACAAGAGGAAATGGCCTCAAGTTGCACCAGGGGAGGTTCAGATTGGATATTAGGAAAAATTTCTTCACAAAAAGCGTTCTCAAGCATTGGAACAGGCTTCCCAGGGAAGTGGTTGAGTCACCTTCACTGGAGGGGTTTAAAAGACGTGTAGATGAGGTTCCTAGGCACATGGTTTAGTGCCAGAGTTAAGTTATGGTTGTACTCGATGATCTTGAGGGTCTCTTCCAACCAAAATCATTCTATGATTCTATGATTTATGCTAAATCAACGTAGTGGTAGTCTGTGGTTTTGATTTTGATCAGCAGTCAACTGCCCTCATCTTGGAGAGTATCACATTTTTCCGCCGAGGAAAAGAGCGTGTGTGTGGACGAGTACACATTTAATGAACCATAGCAGGTGAAAGGATGCAAAAATCCAGGAAGAGCTGCCAAGTTCAGTGTGAAATATAGGACTGTCATCCCTGACCATGGAAAATGTTCACCTGTCATGCCTTCTCTGTTATCTGTGTTTGTTTATATGGGCACTTAAGAAAATTAAGGCTTCCTACATCTGTTTTCCCTAAAGATCTATGGTGCAACATTTTTGATAGTTTGCATCCAATGCTTTCTTTCTCAAAAATGAAAGAAATAGTGCCAAGGTTGGTGCTTAGAGAGGGCCCAAGTGACTTGTATACCTTTGCCATATAATAAACTAAATTATTGCTTTGACTTGCCTGTGGTTTTTAAGGTACTTGACAAATAGAAAAGCAATAAGCGCATGTATCTTGGGGATGAGTGGAGCGAAAATACTACAGATTAGCCCATCATTGCAAATGGGCTTAGTTTTTAAGTATTGTCCATTAACAGCAACACACATAGACACGGATGGTTGCATTTGCTATTTCATTGCAGGTAGTGATGAAGGGGTGCCCTCTCCCAATGGCCTTGGGTCTGGCAGCATAACTGTTTTGCCTGGTTTTGTCTCACTCTTGGTCTCATGAAATGGTACAAATTTCCAGCTCGTACCAGCTTTGTTACTTCTACTCTTCCTCTGACTCCTCCCCCTCAATGACAAAGGGAGGTACTCCTGTTTCCCTCCAGGCAGCATTTCTTCTTTTCCTTACCTTCCTTTCTCTTGCCCTTCTTATTGAGAGGAGTTGCACCTGGAAACTACTTCATGTCTCAGTTTATTCACCTGTGTTTTTCCTGATTTGTGAGCATTTTCTCACTCAGGTTTGGCAGTAAGAGACCTGTGGTCAGCCATGGGGAGAGGCACAACATATCACTGCACTTCTCCTGGAGTGTAATGGCAGGGCATTTGCCCCAGTTCACCCTTACCAGCTCTCTGCTGTGAGAAATCACTCCATTTGTACCCCGTCAGAGGATAACTCCACTGCTGTAAGTTATTTACCTCTCCTTCAGTATCATTTTGTTTCTTGAGGGGATTATCACAGAAGGTGCTTCTGCCTTCACCTCTCTCCCTGCCCAGCTTTCTTTATTCATTTGATCTATACCACATCCTGAGTCGCACTTCTTGACTGGGGTGCCAGGGGGAGGGAAAAAAAAAAGGTGGTTACTTATGTGAAATAAGAATAACCTAATTTCTGGCAGGAACTAGTATCTATTCAACCTGACTCCTTTGTGCTGCTGTTTGAGCTGTAGACAGCCTGAACTAATGCCTGCATAATTCCTTTCCTACTGAGTAAGAGTAGAAACCACTAGGTCTTTGAAAGCTGGTATAGCATGATTTGAAAGATTTCATATTCAGCTAGTTCCCTCCCTATTGATCATTATTTGCAAATAGGTTTACAAATCTGATGATACCCTTTCACAGTTTACAATAGCGGGAGACCAGAACTGGATCCTTGCTTTCTAAATCTTTTAGGTCCTCACCTGAAGCAGAACTTGCAGGTTCTCTCTTGCAAGCACACAGAGAAAAACAGTGAGTGCTTCTCTTCCTTGCAAGCTCTTGCAACCTTACATTCACATGACTGAACCATGTAAGATTTTTTAGTGTACCAGTAGATCTGTTGGAGCCAGAGAAATAGTCGTATCAATTAGTACTTTTTATCAGTGGTTCAATTTCAAACACAAAAGCTTCTAGGTCTGGTAATTTTTCTCTTTACCCTTTTTTTTTTTTTTTTTTTTCAGCAGAGACAGGTGGATTGCACAGGCACAGATGTCTGGCGTCTGGCTTTAAATGTGCTGATTTGTTCACATCTGAGTGAGCAATTCATCCCAATAAATTGGATTTGAAAAGAGCAACACTAAATGGAAAAACTGAAATTTCCTCCCATTTCATACTGCCATTGCCTACTGCAGAGACCACTGATTTGTACCTAACATCAAGGAGGTGGCACAGGCAGGTTCTGGATGGTGGAGTTTGGAGCTACAGCCTCCTAAGCAAGACTCCTGGGAGAGAAAAGCAGTGGGTCTCTCCAGGCTCTCAAATCAACAAAACCAGAACAATAAGTTAATGCCAAGAGAATGAATCCGTGGAAAGGCAGAGCATCTCTTAGCCCCCCACCTAACAAATCTCTAATATAATCTGGCATATGATCTCTGAAAGATTGTCAGCTGCCGGTCTTCTTGGGTTAGCTGTGCAAATTGCATACTTCTTCCAGTAGTTTAGAGGGCTGGTTGTTCTGAAGGGGGTTTTTTTATGTACTAAGGAAAGCCTTTTCATTTGAAGTTGGGGGATTCTATAAAAGGTCTGAAAATAATTTTTTCTCAACAGGTTTTTGACCTGTTCAATCAAAAAGCCCTTGAATGACAAGTAAATACTTGATCAAAATGAAGGCGTTTCTACTGCCATTGAAATGTCTTAGAGGGAGAAAAATAAAACTTAGCTACATCCCTTCTGTTTGGTTACTTCACACAGAATGTTTAAACTTTCCCATAGCATTTTTCTTCAAGAAAGTATGGCATAGGCCTTTTGTAGACATTTCAGAAATAAATGCACAAAGTTGTCTACTTGATTTCCAGCTGCTACAAAGGTATGCTTGCTATTACAGTGGAGAATGAATGCAAAACCTATTTCACAATGGTCAGCCAGTATTAGTTTACATTTCGTAGCAGAATTTTTTTAATCAAACAAACAAGTGAGGAAAATGTCTAATGTAGTTCCCTCTGCAGAACAAAATTGATACAAACTGGTAGTTTTTAGGTATCACAGGTAAAGTCGATTGCTTCACAGGTCAGCCACAGTCTGTTTCCTAGAAACCTCATAAGAAGGGACTCAGACTAATTTTGTGAGAAAGCACACAGGCACAGGCACTACAGCTGCACAGTGTTTATGAAAGAGAACCCTATCTTTGAGATGGTGCATAGCATCTTTTGGGAGCAACTGCATAGCCACCCAGTTGTCTAACTTTTGCTCTAACCAGGAACTGGGACAATAAAAACCTCAAGAACATGAGCTCTGCCCTTTGTCTCACCCGCTGTTTAAATGGCATATTCTCCATACTTTGCCTCAGACCTGGACATAGGGTAGCACTACCTCGAGAAGGATTAATCTCCTTAAACTTCTTCAGCCATCTAAAATCTGGATATCTAGTCTACGGTAGCCACCTGGAATGCCCTCATAGTAAATGGAGACAGACGGATGCATAAGACTGGTGAGATGAATCATTCTCTGGAAGTACCTGCTCCTCATAGAGTCATAGAATCATTTTGGTTGGAAGAGACACTCAAGATCATTGAGTCCAAACTCTGCTTCTTCATTTTCTGCAGAGAGAGCGCTTAAATAATGCTTTGGTACTAGACACAACTTCCAGAAAATTAAACTTAATCTTACCAGAAAGAGTAAACAGTTAATAACGCGCAGCACCAAATAGGCAGTTGCTATAACTTGGAATATTTTTTAGTATTGTGGTATCAGATTGTCCTAGAAAGTCTCCCCCAATATGCTTTGCAGTTGGTGCCGGGGGGGGGGGTTATGTGACAGTATGTTCTGTATTTTCCTATAATAAGAGAGTTTATACCTGCCAACATTCTAATAAAGAAAATGGTAGGAATCCAAAGTGTTCATAAAACCATCTGTACATGTGCTGCCAATCTCATCTAAACTGTACATGCACAGGTCAGCTCTTGCCTGTAAGTCCCAAATGAGGCTGGTTTTCATGTGGGTTGGTATTGTATTTACACTGACTTAAAAGTGAGCAGGTTGTGTTTGATTTTCTGCACACAGAACGTGGAGTTACTTTGGCTGCAGATAGTGACTACTTTTTTACATTCCTGGATGACCAGAAACCCATTGCATTGCACAGTCAGAAATCTAGTAGCTTGTTGCTGAAAGTCATCAGATGGCACATTATCGCTAAATGTAATAAAACTGACAGTATATGTATAAGATAAATTTCTATCATCAAACGAGAGAACAGTTCAAGTAAAAAAAATTGTGAAGAGCAACTACTTTTCAGTAGTAGGATGCTGAAAAAAGTTCAGCTCTGTGCTGAAAGCATATGCAGTCTGGGAGAGCTGCAAGGGTGGCATCCACCTGAGGTGCATGAGGAATAGGGTCACTGAACCTTAATGGGCTTTTATGAATCCAGGTGGAATAAACACACAATATGAACCAGGAGGTATAAAAAACTTTTAGCAAAAGCTGAGCGGAGTTCAAGTGTCAACTAGGCACAGAAGAGAAAAGCTGCATGTATTCTGTCATTTTGCAAAAGAATTACTTCCTGTTAAGTCAGTACAAGTCCAGCAAATAAAAACCAAATTAAGGTCACTCCCTAGCACTGCGTGAAATGAACAGTACCCAAGCCAGTACATTGTCTCCTCAAATACACCAATTTCAATAGCTAACACCAATTCAAGACATAGTAAATCCCAGGAGTGATGACTTGACCTAAACCAATGACTCTAAGTTGCTTGATGGTCACTGCTGGGATTCACCAGCTGACTGCAGCCATCTGAGGCAATTCGTATCACTGAGATGGGAAAGCATATTGGATGAGGAAGCAAAGAAATACGCAGTGCAGTTCAGTTTGGTGTGCTAGCCTGCTATCCACCCATTCGACATGTCACATGAAGCAGGTTAGGAGGGCAAAGCAGGTGGCACGGGAAGCTACAAGGCAGGGGACCTCTGCACTCAACAGATGGCATCAACAGGATGCAAGAAAATGATGAGTGTCCTCGTGGACTCGGGACCACAACAGGAAGGTTTCCAGAGATAGCTACTGAGGGTCATGCCACCATATTAACACCCGGCATGCCAAGGCAATTCAGCAGCAGCTGAATAACTTTCAGAACTGAGTTCTGTATATATTCCTCCTTCATTTGATCTAAAGCTTTAAGGACAAATGTCCCTATTCTTTCAGAAAGTTGGATCCAGATGCAAATTTGCATCTTAAGATGATCTTCACAAGCTGTTCCCTTGTCTTTTTGCCCCTTACTATGAATGGTATGTCAGTATTCCTAGCTGTAGATTTTTTTTTTCCCATGAAATTTGTATTCACTTCTTGGTAAGGCCTTAATTTGTTTCTGTTTATCTACAGTTATCCTTAACTCTAACTGCAGTAGTTTCTTTTTTTGTTTACAAAAGCTGTTTTTTGTCATATTCTGACAAAAGAAAAGCAGTGAGAGGTCACACTGTTGAAGAGTGAGTTTGGTATGTTTTCGCTGATGTTATATTCACACAGAGGCATACCCAAGATGTTCTGGATGGTTTGTAGGTTTCAAGTGAAGAACCAGTTAATCTCTTCTGAAAAAAATTCTGAGACAATCTCAGTGTGATTCGTGGGAGGGAGTGAAAGAAGAGATAATAAATAAAATAATGAGAAATTAACTAAATGCAAATTATTTTATAAAAACATGGTGGTACTTTTCTAATTACAAAGATTTTAATTGCAAGTATTGATAATAAGGAAAATAATTAGCAATGGAATTATGCCTGAGGATAGACACCAACAGCAGTCAGAAGTTATCTCATGATGATACCACTTCACAAGACAGGGCTTAGGATATATGTTGGGTGTTCGGCGATTATTATATTTTCTCCCTTTTTGCTTTCCCTGCTTGTGAGGTGTTAAAGCAACCATATTTGCTGTCAAACCATATAACAACTACTGATGCAATTTGATATGCAGATTGAGAGGATAAAGATACAATCTCTACCTCAATAAATAAAAGATATATATTCCAGTTATGCAGCAAGTAGAAGGGTATGAGGCATTGTGTGCTGGGTGAATACCTTGAAATTACCTTTTGGGCACACCATTATCTGCATGACACATTTCTGAAATGATTTTTCATAGATACATACTCACAGCTCCTCCCATCTAAAACTAGTTCAGTAGGTCATGTGGGTGTTCTTGGTGTATGAAGCCTGGAAGCTTGCTTTGTAAACACTGCACAAAAAGATTTTATTTAGATTTTTAAGTTCTTATGACAACGGTTTTTTATCACGATGTGCTCATAAGTCGCTTAGCAAAGCAGCACTCCAGTATCACATTGAAGGAATATCTACAACTATAATATCAGAAATAATTTATGCTGGTAGTCAAATATGTACTGTTCACTGAAAACTTTCAGAGGTTGATTCACACTTCTAGCTTTGACATTTGTTTCTCACAATTGGCTGTATTTGTGTTCTTCACCATATGCTTGGTTGGACCAGACTTTGGATCAGTATCTCTGGAGATACTTGCGTCTCCCCACGGTTAGGGAATTAGGCAATCTGCAAACTGGAACATTCTTCTAAGATTATATTTTACTGCATGATGCAAATCCATAGCTGGATTATAACCACTGAAGCTAAAATTACAAAGTTTTAAGAAACACCGCATCTTAAAAATTAGAGTGATTTAATCAGTTTTAAAATTCCCGTATAAAATGTTTTCACCAAATTAGACAGCTGAAGTGTTAAGGCCTCAGCGTGTATTTTTGCTATTGCATTGAAGGCCAGATGTGTCTCACCTAATTAGAGGATCCTGAGTCAAGAGCAATTGCCTTTGTGTCTAACCGAAGCAAACCCAGTGAGAAGAGCTGTAGGAATGAGTCTCCTGGGAAGCCTAGGATTCATGATTCTGCTCTTGGGAGTCTTTGTCTTTCTCTCACTCAATGACCAGTTTCAGGCAGATAATGTCAGTGTGGGATGAACCTAGGCTTTTCTATATTTCTTGTAACCACTGTTTTTGGTTGGCAGTTTGATGATTTTTTTTAATAAATACTAAGAGTAATGAGTAAGTAATAAGAGTAAAGAACATTGTCTTTAACACAGCCTGAAAAAACTTTGACTACCCTAATCAAAGATGGGAAAGGAGGAAGAATATAAGGTTTCATGCTTGCTGCAGACCTCTATGAATATAGTGTCCTCAGTCCTTCCATGGCATTGGGAGGTACCACTCCAGTCACTACAATAACACTTTTAATACTAAAGCACTTGAGAATTGCAAGTCAGGTTATTGGCCGTAGTCTGGCAGAATGGTCACCTGCTGCTTTTAGTAACCAATGCAGGGGTCTTGTTTTTCTTTAGAGTTCATTCTAAAATGCAAAAGGCACTATCAGGTTTATGATTTTTACAATATCTGCCTTGAGAAAAATATGGCTGAAATGAGAAAAATATGGTCATGGTGCCAGAACAGTGAGAACAGTAATAATGATAACCTCACTCTTCATTATGATAATCATTTTTTTCTCACTATTACACCAAACAGTATAATTTATTGCAGTAGTATGACCTGGCTATGAGTGATTATACAAGTACTTATTTTATATTGTTCAGGGTTTTTGCATATTCATGTTTTCCTGATGAAAATATATTGTGCACCAACAAGAAGAAGGTCTTAGATGAAAAAGAAAGCAAATTTCTTCCACTCGGCAGCTCTCGATTTGAGATCCAAGCAGGGTATGAGAAATGCATGCAAATGTGACACCTGCCTGTTGGTACCAGGATTCCTATGGATCATCCATTAAAGCAGCACTGTTATCATCTTCTGCATCCTAATCCTGAACTATGTGAATTTACACTTAATAACCGACAAATCTAACTTTAAAATATATCCAGCTGCTAAAGATAGAAAATAATCCCTCAAGTAATGCATCTCAAATAATCTCTGATTTCAGAGTAAGAGGAACCTGTGTTCACTTACCATCCAAAAAAGCTTTAAAGCACTGATTCTTAATGGTATTTCTTAGAGCTTTGGGAGTTCCTTTCTATAAAGGAAACTAGCAATTAAAAAAAAAAAAGGAAAAAATTAAATTTGTAGCTGAAATGTCTTCATGTAGCGATCGCTGCTTGGTCTCCATTTTACAAAAGATGGACCAAATCCTGAGAATATTTGAGTATACAAGTAATTCTGTTCATATTGAAACTGTCTGTAGTACTCAGTTATTCTACTCATATAAGTAAGAAGCAAGCTTTTTCACTAGATCAACCACTTAAAATATCAAAGTGCCTAAATAGCAAAATACCTTAATATAGTATAGATTTTCATTTTCTCTTTTGAAGAAGTCAATTCTGATATTGTTTTGTAGATCAGACTTTTACAAGTTCATTTTCCACCTAAGAAAACAAATACAAAGGGAGTTAATAAGCTTTGCAGAGCCTTTATAGCAATCTATTGTGCAATAATTTTTTATAAGGAAGAATAAGGTACGTGGTGACCTCAGTCATATTTCATGTTAATGCAGTACATATTCTAAGCTCCTCAAAGGCATGAAACATTACATTTCTTAGACCAAAAGGGTCTGGCATCCAATAGCAGATTTTGAATATTTTTGAAAGCTAGCTATAATCCAGTTACATCTGACACAAATGTATCTATATATTGTAAGCAATGTTTGGAAGGCTGGTGTAACACAATTATAAATTAAAAGTAAACTATCAAAGTTAAACATGTTAAGCAGGCTTCTAAATAAAAATTAAGCTTAAATGAGAGCTGTTGTTTTACATATATGTGGCTGCTGAATTTTGGTTGATGAATTTCACATTACATCTGTCATTCTAGCAAAGCATATGTATGTCTTTCCTACGAGAAAATTGTCATTTGGGTTTTTGCTGGTTTTTGAGGGCTTTTTGTGGTTGTTTGGTTTTGGTTTTGTTTGTTGGTGGGGTTTTTGGTTGTGGTTTGTTTAGTTTTTGGTTTGGTTTGGTTTGGGGGTTTTGGTATTTTTTTTTTTAATCTTGAGAATAAAATTATGAACTTCTGGCAAATAATACAGCTTTGCTTCAGGCATAATTTTCAGGCATACTCAGTCAGTTTTAGCTTGACTGTGCTCTCAGTGTTGGCAATTGTAAATCTTTCACTGCAGCAACACCGTGCTACTCCTGCGAACTTTTGAAATACCACCTGAGAGCTGTTTTCTGCTGAAAAAAGAGCAGTCAAGAAGTGACAAAAGAAAAAGAAACAAGCTGTTTTCATAGTTGACCTGAAATCCTTCACGAGGCTCTGGTAACAAGAGAAGACAGAGATGTGGCCCATATGTTAATTACTTAATACTTTTCTCTCAATTATACTGATTTCATAAACAATTCTGGATTGACACAGGTGCAAACGATTTCAGTTTGCTCGTAGCATGGGTTTTGTGGTCTGATTTTGACTGAAATTGAAAACGTGCTTTTTCCATAAGGCAGATACACATCACTCATTAGCTGGTGGTGTGTGCTCCCTGACCCAGCTCTGAGAGGACAGGAGTCCTGGCAGCAGCAATGGGGCCCAAAATCCCAGCGGGGCCCAAAATCACAGCTGCTCACAGGGCATCAGATCCCTGCAGAGCATCCTGCCATGGAGGCACGTGGCAGATCCATGTGGCTTTCCAAGGTCAAAATCTTTCTTCGCCCCCATAGACAACAGAGGATGGTTTAACACATCTCTTATTAGATTGCAACTTTGAACCAAAATGTTTACAGTAACAGTCATGTTCCTAATAGTGGTTCTCTGCTGTGTTTTCTGTCACAACTGTCTTTCTTACAGCAACCCTGACAAAATGTGTTTTATTGGTGAGCATGATCTCTGACAAGTTCCTAAACACTGAAAGGAAGTGATGACAGTAGCAATTTATAAAGAAAATAATGACAGACACATTAATTGATATCTTTTTGGCTTTGAACAGTTGAAGATACTTCCACTGCAATTCTCATCAGGCCCCCTTTTGGTCTTCATATTTCTGTAATTTGAATTAGTTTAAAAAAATAGCAAAAGTATTATGAGATATAGAACATTATTGATTGTGTTGAGATAAAAAGAGCATTGGCATATACGAGAATCTAAAAAAAATGGCATTTCACAATGCTTTTTCATTAAAGATGCTCTGGAATTATTTTTCTCAGCTGAGAAAACAAACTGCCACAGGCTTAACACCAGCTTTAAATGCCAATATTCACATAACTTGAGCTCTGCTGATTTAGAGTCGTAGTCCTTATTTCTAAGTTAATCACACAATTGCAAATATCAGAAAATCGACAAACATGGAGGTAATGTTCTGCCAAGAAACTCTTATATGTCTACATTACACCTTTTAGAAAATATCTACATTCAAAACTGAATAGGCTGCTCCCATAGAAGAAAGCTATGCATCCTTTCCCTTCTTTTTTAGGTCAGCACCGCACTAACAAGGTGTTCGTTCTAATTACTTTTCTTTAGAGGCAGAAGTCACGAAAAGAGAAAAAAAAAATTCAACGTCCAAAGAGATGTAGAGAAGTACACTGGCATCTTTCCAGGAATCAAAAGTCTCGGAGCCTGTTTCTCTCTGCAAAATGGTGACAACAATGTTTTTGTCACAAACAAAATTCACAGGCAAAATGGGCAATTTGAAATACTTAGAGCCTCGTGCTTCTAACAAGGGAGACAAGCAGGTGGCCTGATGTGTTAGGGTCTGACAAGATTATCATACTACTGGGACCTGTCTTTGAACTAAAACAAATTGCTTTTCAAAAACCAGAGCCCGAGTTTTTTACTTTAATTGAAATTTTCTTGTGACTTTCTGGGGCATTTCCATTTTACCTTTCTTACTAAATTACAGACAAAAAAAAAAATATGTCAATACCACACATGCTAATAACAACTGTGCAGGCAAATGACTTGTATACACCAGTATTCTTTTCCTACATCTCTCCCATGGGCTGAAGACTAGATCTGTTTTGTAGATGACAGCTTTTTGGGTTTTTGGTCACTGATATCTCCAGTCCTGATCAGGGATAGGATTTTCTAAGTGGGAGTTGTGAAACACAAACACATTTCATTTAAACCAGGGCTTTCAGGACCTTTTCCCTGTTTCTAGCTGTCGATTTCCACCTTAGCTGTGCAGGTCAGGAAGGAAAAATCATTTTCCCCTTCTGCTGCTTGGCTCTCAGTGAAAGAAAGTTTCTGTGGGTGACAGAGCAGATCCCTTGCCCTCGGGGACCCAAGACTGCGGGAAGTGCCAGAACACATCCTGCCCCGCAGCTCTTCCTTGCATGTGTGACAAGTCCCAAATTGCTGCATCTGGGAGTTAACCTCTTCCCGTTTTATCACTTACCCTGTCCCTGGGTCTTCCTCGCACAATACCAGTAATAATTTTACCGCTTCTTACAGATCTTGGATAAATATATGATGTATCCGAGTGCCAAGAACCAGTCCCTGAGGGAGTTCACTGGAATAATTTGATGATGAACAGAAACTATTTCAATTTACAATGACATTTTGAGACCTAACAGTTAGCCATCTTTAATCACTTTAAAATATCCCTTGCAGAGCTTTAAAATAATTTGAATTTGTTAATTAAAGCACCATGTAACGTCAAGTCAAATTCCTTCTGTAAGTTTAATTCAACACTTTTACCATCTCCACTGATCTTCTGACTCATAAAGAAATTATTTAAATTTGATCTCCATAAACTTGCACTGACTGAACAATTACAGTTCCGTCTTTTAGCTTTTTACTTACTAGGTCTGTAACAGCCACATCGTTATTTTGCCTGAAATATTCTCAAACTAGCTTTCTTCATATGTTTCATCTTACTTAAAAACTGCTTAAATTTAGATAGAAGTATCAATTACTGAACTGTTTCGCTACTTATTTTCCTCTTCATTTATTAGCCTCTTGTATAGCCTTGTTTATTTTACATTCCTAGTTTAAATGTTTTTAATATCTTAATAAACTTTTCATTTAGAGTATCTATAAAATCAGGCAAAACACATCATAGCATTATGATTATTAAATACCAGTTGTGAAGACTACAAATATTTTCTAGTTAGAAGTTGTAAAATAAAAATTTTACAACATTTCAGAGCAGTTGTGATCCTTAAATAAATGTACAAAAGCAAAAGTAACTGGTCTGAAAAATCTTAAACCAAGTCTTTGTACTAGGGAAATGAAATTATATCTGCACTGGATTATTTTTTTGCACAGGAGGAAGCTGAATTATATGGACTGCTAATAGTGCAACAAAACCTATTCATTATGAACAAAGCACAGTTTTGCAAGAAACATCTGGACTTACCTGTGGCATCAAGTCTTTTATTTTTAAAAAGCTGCAGCTCTTCAAATAAATTCTATCCAGTTTTGTAATCTAATTTACTATATGCTGTCTTTTTCCTTCTTGGACAGACATCATAACTGAACTTTTGTTTTGGAGCATCTGCATTTTAAATCTGGAGATTAATATATTGCATGAAGAATAAAAAAATTTAAAAAAAACACATAGGGATAAGTGCTCCTATCTATGTTTAATTTATAGCTATCATTAGCAGTAATAGGAGTTTGATTTTCACACTGAAAATAGAACAAACCATGTGCTTTCAGTTCTGACTGCTGCGTAAATAGAAAATAACAAATTATCCTAGCATAGTAGATAATGAATATCATTAAGAATGAAAAAAAATCTCTCTTACATCCTAGTGAATTTTACACTTAAACTGGTATAGTCGTTGGTCTACTGCTGTTTTGGTGTTTAATCTTAGTGTTACAAAATCTTGACTAAAAATGTTGAGTGTACAGCAGCATCAAACTTTCAACTTTATGGCTTCCTGTGGGTAAACTGAAGTAACAGCAGATAGTGTCCTATCCAGCCACCTAAACACTGTCAAGTGAATGCAAGTTTCATAGCAGGAGTAAGTACCAGCATTTCATAAAATGACTTCTCTATCACTGTCATCTCCAGATGACTTACATGCATTAACGTTGACATTACATATTTTGAAAAAATGTCAGGTCAGGATTTGTCATTGTGCTTCTGAGGAGGATAAAAATGTTGCTTTAGAAGTGGAATATGACATTTCAGGGGAAGTTACAATGGAATGCACAAAAACCCCCCGATTTATATTAGAAAAATAGTTATAATACTATTTTTAAAATTATTGCCCCTGATTCTGTAGCTGAACAGTGTGAGAAAGTGGAGTAGGTTTTCAGAAGGTGTCTTAGAAGACAGGAGTACAGACGGGGTGCAGAAATGCTCTTTCAAATCAGCTATTTAAACTGTAGATACAAGATGTCTCTTAACATACCAAGGCTAGGCAAATCAGTTTCTCTTTCACATAAAGGATTATTGCAATTTACTCTACCCGAGTCTGTAAAGGCATATTAGTTAAAATACATCAGCTTTACTGCCTGTATTCTGAAACTGCTTTGTCCCACCTAAATTTAAACCCCTAGCTGGAGAGCCTAACCACTCAAGGCATACCACATGTACTTCCAATGGGCAGTCCAGACCTTTGCTTGGCTAAATGGTCTTCTGGAGTACCTATTTCTCTGCACTGATAAATTTTGTTGCCTCCTTTGACTAGTCCCCTAAATGAATCCAGGTCTAAACTCCAGCCTACCAAAACCAATGGAAAGACAGACGAGTGCTTGCATCTCTGGATGGTCAGGATGGGGCACGGGTGATGGCAGCCTGATGAGGTGCTCCTAGTCATGCTCAGACACCCTGGGGCCGCAGCAGCACGCGGCTCCCTGAGGACAGAGTCTGACTGACACTCCAGTGTTGGAAAAGAACTTTAAAAGACTGTTTGGAGATGAGAAGATACAAGCTGAGGAAAAGGTGGAAATGAGAATATTGATAATTTCACGACATCCTTTTGGTCTCCGTTGCATAACTGCTAATGCTTAGTGTGAGCTGATTGCTTTAGCTGAATTTGTCTGGTTTTGCTTGTGCACAGCTACTGTAGTTGCATATTGCGTAGACATAACTTTGGCGATGTCTCATGACTTTTGTAAAACAGGGAGCTTTAGAGGCACAGACCTAATAGCACTGAGCAAATGAGAGTTCTTTGGCTAATCAGCAGTTATCCTCTTGTGGACACCTTGCTACCATTGGGTTAATTAGAAAACAGCTGGCACTGTCTGGGGGGAAGAGAGAGGTGTAGGAAGATGGAGATTTCCAAATCTCTATAATGTTTTATTATCTTTCTCTAACCTTTTAGCCTTAATTGCCATTTTAGGAAGTCTAACACGACTTAATGAGATGCATATTTTCACAGCTATACCCCTCAAGTGGTAGGAAGTGGGCTTCCTTGGGTAGGAGTGCTTAATCCTCTGGGTTTTAGTGCAAACTGTTCAATTTAATTGGATTACACCAGGGTTCTGACTGGGCGTGATGAGGGCCCTCTTTACAGGCCCTTGATTGCTTCATAGTGTGTTCATCCTCTTTTACGTTGACCTAGTGGGCTGTAAAATGTGAAAGACTGTATGTTTTAAGACTTAGTAAAACACAAAGTTTGCAACTAGGGCAGGATGTGCTGATTTCTGAGGGAATTAAGGAGAAATGTGGATGCGTACAACATCTGTAACATGAACTGAAGTATCTGACAGCAGTATATTTTTTTGAGCTTATGAACTGAGTTACCACATTGCCTAGCGTTTAGAACAAGTATTTCATAGCAAGGATATCAGGAAAAGATGAGCACATCAATAATAAGATGAAGAGCACCTGGATTTAGAGCTAGTAAGAGATGTCAGCGTAAGAGAAAAAGGATGAAGATGATGAGGAAAGAAGAGCTTAACAGATACCGAGCCACACCTGTCAGTTTGGTGGTGGAAGAGGAGCTCCTTGGGGAGATAAATCTGAAGAGGTAAAGAATTAAAGCCTTCTAGAAACAACCACAAGTGAAACATTATGTGGGTCATGAAGTCATGCAAGAAATTTATATGAGGTAGGTTTTTTTTAGTCTGACTCATAAGAGATTTAAAACTTTTAGGAAATGGCTGAGGCACTGGAAACATGAATAGGGTGAGCTGGCACATGCAGTGGTGTGAGCAGATCATAGAATCACGGAATCATAGAATAGTTTGGGTTAGAAGGGGCCTTTAAAGTTCATCTCGTCCAACCCCCTGCAATGGGCAGGGACATCTTCAACTAGATCAGGTTGCTCAGAGCCCCATCCAGCCTGGCCTGGAATGTCTCCAGGGATGGGGCATCTACCACCTCTTTGCGTAACCAATTCGGGAGCAGGATTTCAAGAATGTCACACGTGCATCGTATTCCTCTCTTTCCTCTCCACCTCCAAACGCTACCCCACCTTCCTGTAGGAGGTCACTGCACAAGTAGCCGTAGTCACACACACACAGACCCCAGTGCTATTGCAGCAGTTGCTAAAGAGAAATAAAGACAATAAGGCTGCCCCCGAAAACAAAAAATATTAATATTTTACACTGCAGGACTGGATTGAATTTTGGAATGAACTGGCTACAAGATTTCAAACCATTCCCAGTGGAGATATGAAATCATAAAATCTTTAAATGCTTTCTGGCCCTCAAAAACATTATAGGTGAAACAAGTGACAATTCAGTAGGTTAAATGCATTAACCAGAAATAACAGTAGGAAGGATCTGAGCAGCAAGAAGGAAAGTATCCTTATGGAAACCATCTAGTACAAGCAATGGAAAGTTGCTTCAATGAGAAGGAAGAAACAAAAAAATGAGGATTTTTTTTTATTTTGCCACACATAAGTTCGCATAGAATCATCAAGTATTTGGATCTACCTACTCCTACTATATAAGTGACTGCAACTTGAATGCTCATTAACCTAAAGCTGTACAATAGCCTAGTACATTCCTGAACAATTTTAATTTTGTCCTGTGCATGGCAATTGCAGTGACATTGTTACCATGACAAAGACCGTCAGGCACTTACAAATAAAAAAGATGTGATACAATTAATTCAAGATTGATCAGATGAATGCTGTGAAAGTTTACAAAGGATTGACATGAAAACCTGAGATAAATTAGAGATTCAAAGGAGGAAGAGAAGAGAAAATTTTCATGCAGATGTCTTTTGGAACAAAGAGCAAATTTTGAATAATGGTTTAAGAAAATTTTTTTTAAAAGAATTTTTAAAAGAAGATAGGGTTGTAACCTTTTTCTTAAGAGAAGTGTAAATGTAGTTTGTATTTGAAAATGTGACAGTAGAAGTCATTTATCATGTTTTGAAATGACACTAGAGCAAAGAAAAAAAGGAAACATAAACAAATTAACAGTCTCCAGATGAAAAAGCATATAGCAACGATAGCAGTTGTAAACACAGAATTACATGGGAAGAGATGAGTAATCTAAACCGAATTGTTAAAGTTCTGAATTAGTAAATTTAGGCTCATTACATAAGAGAAATAAATCAAGAGATTTATTAGTTCTGTGGTTAAGGCACAGCATTATACTCAATATCCAGTAGGGAAAAGGGAAGAATTTAGAGAAAAAAATCAATCTTTGGCTGGGTCTGTGTGTGGTAAATATAACAGGATCGCATATGTGAGTAGAGCTCTTTGCAATTGTGTTCATAACCTAATTAGGGTGGTAATTAGGACACAGGTAAAACCACAAAAGAAAAAAAAAAAAGGATGTTAAATTTCAAAGAGCGAGTTTTAGAAGAATGTAAAAGCACAGGATGAAATCAAGGAGGATAAATCAATAGAGATAAAGGACACAGAGGGAAATGGAAAACATTCAAAGACAAATTAATGTATGCCCAAGGGTTATGCATGTAATCTAGCTAAAAATACATCAGAAGTAAAGAAGGCTGATGTTGATGAACAAAGCGCAAACCTGAAAATATATACTCCAGCTATATCCAAGGGACTGTGTAAAATGAATACAGCTGATGAACAAAAGGTCAGAGATGAAACTAACAGTACATTTAACAAATAGTAATAATAAATTTTCCATGAAAAAAATATACATTTCTCAAGGCAGAAAATAAAATATTCCTGGATGTGGAAATAATCAGAAGATACAGACAAAAGAAAAAATACAGGAAGTGGGATATTTAGTGTAGGATGCTTAAAGAAATAAGAAAAACTGTCAAAGATATTTTGGAGTCAGAGCAGAAACTGTTGTGCAAGAGGACTGCAACTCTGACATTTACTTTTTACAATACTTCATTAGCATACTGCCAGGGACTATATGAAAATCCTAAAATTAGTTCTAACTGCCTCTTGTAAATTCAGCCATTTAAACAGCCCATTTATGGGTGCTTTTATAGGTAGCGCATGCATTATTAAGAGATTGACCTCTTGTTATCATTGATTTTTGTCCTGGTTTTGGACCCAACACCTCCTTAGAAAAAAAGCAATAGAAAATTACAAATAGCACAAAACCTCAGAGATATTCTGTGTACCTGCTGCATACATAGCTCTGTCTAATATCAGGAGAAATTATGAAAGCTCGAAGTCTTCCAAAGTTTCAAGTTAGTGGATTGCTTTAGAAAAACTCTAGAACAAAATAAACTACATTTCAAGTAAGTGCATGAAAGGAAAACAGTGCCACATTTGCCATAACCATACTGGAGTTCAAAACAGTGAATTGGTTACCTCCGTGTGTGGTAATGAGCCTGGCTAAAACCCAGCCTCAGCCTGCCTGATTCCAGTTTTTCAGTGAGGTCACTTAAGATCTTAATTTTCCTGAGAACCCCTTTTCTCCTTCCACCCAATATAAAAAGGTTGACAACTTACACACTTAACTGAGGCACCTAAAGTTGTAAAAGGGTAAAGCAGGTCCAAATATAGTTTATTACCATAATTACAAAAACAATTGCTCTCTATATATAACAATGGAATGAGAAAATCGAATGACTAACGGCCTGAATTAAGTTGATAAATGCACTATAATATAGGAGCTAGAATGGATCCAGTGAGATAGCTGGTTGAAAATGAGTAATTGATAATCGTTTTACACCAGTAGGCCTTGCTTCCTACAGCCCATAAACTGTCTTTCTGTAATTTTCCCAAGTATATGACCCTTTTTTTTTTTTTTTTTAAACCAAGGAAGAAAATATCTTGGCTTGACAGAAATTCTGTTCATCCTTGATAAAAAGTAATTAAAAAGCTAAAATATAGGGCAAGAAAACTTCAAGTGCCAGGAAGCAAGCATTCAAAAATCTCTTTAGGTGGAGGAAGAAGGAGAGGGAATTAAGTTTGTTTCCATTTTGAACCTGATCCTCTTGGTCCTTGCAGTTTTTTTGCCATTTCATGTTAATGTGTCAAAAAATCAGATTTCTTTTCAGAGCCAAAAAGAAACTGAATTAAGCCTATAAAAGTATCTAATGAAACTCACAGAAAAAGTAAGGTGGAAATTGAGGGTATTTAGGAAACCCTTCCCAGATGACAAAAGAATCCAAAACAAGTATTAATATTACCTAACATTAAGGGCACTTAACATTAGGATGAGATAAACTCTGCCTTAGCAGTGCCTGTTTCCCTCTATAGACTAAGGGGGAAAAGGATGACAAAATAAATCTGTATTTTGTCAGAGGTATCTCAACTGTAAATTTTTGTGAGACGAGGTACCGAAGCCAATTCCTTCAGGGCAGGGCAAGTGTTCAAACCTGCTGACTGAGCAACCATGTTTCATCCTGTTATCCATAGCAGCCACATATTGCTTTTCCCTTTATTGTAAGATTTGTATTATCCACACTAACCTTAACATTTTTCACAAAATTTGACATAGTTGAAAATTTGAAGCACACAGTTTAAAAGTTCGTTCTTTCCTCTCCCCAAATACCACTGATGCTTTTTAGATATGAATCCTGACCTTAGTATACAGGTCTTAAAAGAAAAGTGAGAAAGTGCAAATGTTTTTCTTGAATAACGTATGCCATTATAATATGTAATAATAGCAAGTTACAATTTGTCTTCTTCAGTAGTGTGAACTACTCTGATGATGTAGACAATTAACATTTTCCTTTTTTCTGAGCTGTTAGTATTATTCACACTCACAGGATGAAGCAATCAGTAACTTGGTGTACCTAAGTGTGATCCATTAGCACAGTGAAAAAGAAAACTACATCCTAGGATACACTGGTAGAAAAATTTTCAGCAGAGAAAAAAAGAAAAAAAAATCAAACCAATAAAAGGCAGTTTATAGTCAGGAAAAAGAGTCCAAAATTGAACTGGTAGTTGTTGTGAGTAGGCTTCAGCTCTAAGAAGAGCTACAAAAATGAGAATAGAAGAGAGTAAGAAAATATTGTTGTTTATATCGGTCGTGGGTTGACTCTGGCCAGAAGCTAAGTACCCACCCAGTCACTCGCTCATTCTCTTTCAGCAGGATGGAGGAGAGAATTTGGAACAGCAAAAGCTGAAAACTTGCGGCTGGAGACAGAAAAAGTTCAGTAGGTGAATCAAAGCTGTGTGCGAAGCCGAGCAAAATAGGGATTAATTCACTGCTTCCCATCAGCAGGCAGATGGTTAGCCATTTCCAGGAAAGCAGAGCCTCAGCACGTGTGAGGGTTATTTGTGAAGACAAACACCGTAACCATGAACATCAGTCCTTTCCTTCTCCTTTCCTTGAGCTTTCATTGCTGAGCATGGTGCCATACAGTATGGGATATCAGTCATATCCTCCGCTGGGGTCATCTGTCCCAGATGTGTCCCCTCCCAGCCTCTTGCCCACCCCCAGCCTACTCACTGCGGGGGCCAGAGTGAGAAACAGAAAAGGCCTTGGAGCGGCGCAGGCACTGTTCAGCAAGAGCCGAATAGTGTGTTATCAAGACTGTTTTAGTCTCACATCCAAAACACAGCGCCATATGGGCTGCTGTGGAGAAAATTAACTCCAGCCCAGCCAGACTCAGTACATTACGTGAGAAACAAGCATAAGGAAAGCAAAGAGTAATTAAAGTTAAAGAATGGTTGTGAAATAGCATATTTTTTCTGGGATTGAAAGAAAGGCTTTTCAAAATTAGAGCAGTAAGATTCTGGAATTCCTTTTCATTCAAGTAGTGAGGACAAAATTAATTGCTTTGACAGTGCAGCCTGATGATTTTATGAAAAGCATTATATCATAAGAGTCTTGAAATACCTACTCTCAGTTACCCACATCTCTTCCAGTCCTTTGTTATTTATTGTTTGGAGAAGTTTTTTGAAAATAAATATACTGACACCCCAAAAGTTGCTTTTACTCCCTTTTCTCTTCAAGAACAATTAACAAACGGTAAGTCTGAAACACAATGTCTGCAGATCATTTGAAATTAACTAAGCTACTTTATATCTGTTATCTTAGACTCTAGTAGCTGTTTAGCTGAGGTAGCAGAGTTCAGAACAATGTGGGGAAAGCTACCCACCAAAAAAAAAAAAGAAATATTCTGTCAGCATGCACTGGGCTCCCTGCTGCTGCAGTCTGACAATAATTTAAAATGTGTTTGGGTATATCTGCAATGGCTGGAGGTCAGATATCTTCTAAAGGCAAAAGAGCAAAGGATCTTCCTTCCCAGCCAGTGTGTGAGCGAAGTCCACTTCCAGGCAGCTGATGCATAGATAGCATGGAGTACGATGCTCCTAGAGATAGTTTGCCCAGTCACATCTCCTCACTGATTCCCAGCTCAAAGCAGGGATGGAGACCAGCTTCTTTTACCTTCTGACGCGTGCAATTTTTCTTCACTGGTTCTAGACAACATCACTCTGTGCACTCAATCTATTTACAGTAGTTGCAGTAGGCTGAAGCAACTCAGGGCCTCTTCTGTGGAAGATGGAAATACCTACTCCTTGCTACAGAGACACTTCTAAACTACTCCTTAAGTTCTCTGACACTGTCCTCCCTCCTCAGTGACTCCTCTCCATCTTCTCAAAGGGAGGTGGTGAAGCGTATCATTTATAAGCTGTTTTAATGGGGTTTCACACTGGTTTTAAGAGGACGTTTGGAGGAAAGTAAATCATTTAGGGTTGTTTTGTGAGAAAAACCTGACAGCCAAACTGAACTAACTACACAGATGGGAGGAAGAGTGTCCCCATATTTTTCATGTTTTCTATATTTTTACAGAGCAAAATTTTTAAAAATACTTTGCAAAGTTAAAAAAGGCTGCGTAGCTCTTCATCCACTTGTTTTTGAGACTTAAATTGAAGCAAGATGGGAATTCCCTATGAAGTCTGGCTTCTGTCAGAGGACTTCATTAATATGCCTCAGATAAAGCTTATTGCTAATTCCTTAGAAAAGGACATTGTAATACCAAGAGCAAGTGTACTCCTACCATATTCAAGAACAGGACAGTAAGATCGTCACTCTGATTGAAGCTGAATACAATAGTCTTTGCCCTGGGATTCTCTTCTGCCTGATAAGCACTCACAAGAAATATTTTTAAAACAAACCTACATAAAATCTCTCTGAATTAAATTCTCCTAGTAGCTTTCCCAGGATTAATACTTCTCTCTCCTCTGAGTGCTGTGTATCTTCACAGCTTTGGAAATTCTGTACTGGAAGGAATGAGGGATACTGGAATTTGCACCCTGTCACTATTCCAGAGATGTTGGTGCTCCCTTTTGCAGAGCACAAAGACTGGCTGAAGCTTCAGACAAACAAATCGATCCATCTATCTCTTCATTGACAGTACCTTGAGCAGGTGTTCCCTTTGATTTTGCTACTTCTTCACAATCAGCATGAAGATTACATGTTAAGGGGTGATCACGCTTTCCTTTGTTGACAGCTGGAGGAACAAGGCTGAAAAATCAGTCACAAAGGCACTTCTTCATTTTGGGTTTTCCCTGGATCTTATTGTCTCTAAAACAGATTAATTCCAGAAACATGAAATCATCAGGAGTGAATAATGCTTTTCTTTGCACTAGGATGCATAATTTTCAAGGGGTGTAAGTTTTGCTCTAAAGAAAAGTTAAGATATACCCACAACAAAGGGAAAAGTCTACTATACATATCATGAATGAATGAATGCAATATAAACTTTTATCAAAAAATTAGAAAAATAATATATCCTTTTAAAGTGAGATATTTTCTAAGGCTACATATATGTATGTGGTACAAAGAGAAATAATGTCATGCAGCACATTTTAGACCTCAGATCTCTCAACAGATCTGTAGGGAGATCAGTGTTGCATACAGAAATAGCTAAATTTCATCATTATAGGATCAGATTCTCAAAGCTTTATGTTCCCCTGGATGTGTGTGTGATAGATGCTCCAGCTTCTGTTACAGTAAACAAATAGATGAATAAATAAATACAGGGTAGGCTTTGTTTCATGTAAACTTCTCCCTTCAAGTGTGTCATTTAGCTTCTGGACATCTTATATAGGACCTGTCATTCACTGACTGCACATGTGGAAACCTAGTTTTGAAAAAACTGGTATTTGTTAATGCTTTCTCAACATTTCAGTACCCAGAAGAATCTATCAGAAAACAGACAATATTAAAAAAATGAGACATGAGAACAAGTTTCCCAACACAAAAGCTCAAGCTGTCCACTTGGGAGCTAAGCCAGATCCCTGGCCCAATTAAATGCTGTACCAAATTCAGAGTTAAAATACTTACGGCTGTTGATGTGGAGTTTGATAAAAGGGTTTCATGCAATAAGATGTAATCTTTGAGATTTTTTTACAAGTATGTGCAGTAAATAATTTAGTTTGTCTTTGGTTCCTGAAATCCTAAATGGGCAGTAATGCTCACTGGTAGTCAGAGAGCACCAGGTTATGTTCTACTTTCTCTTGGGTCTGCTCTGGTATGACCCTTTCATCTCTAAAAACAGTATAAAGACCTCTTGTCATATGCTCCGCTTCAAAATAACTTTAAGCTCATCATCAAAAAAGACCAGTATAATTTAGAGATGTTTTAATGGCTCTTCAGCAGCCTTGTTGTACAGCATATTTGGGATGGAGGAATGCAGACTGCCTGCTATGGAGCTTGGGATGAGGAGGCTCCCTTGTAGAGACTCCAGAGCAGTAATGATTAGGTCCCCTGGAAAGCAGATATTTCATGTAACCCTTCAGGTTACCTCTATGCTAGGCAAGCATTTGCAAGCAAGACATGTCACTGTCTTTAGCAGTAAGTCTGGATCCCTTTGGTTTGTGCTAACAAGCACTTACTTTCCCATTCACTTCCCCAGAACGATTTGGGTGATAAGCTCCAGAAACTTTTCGCAGCTTGCATGCAACCACAAAGGAAAGCCTTGATGCAGACCATAATAATGTTCTGTCTGGTCCCACCGCCCAGTTACATATTGATGCTGTTTCAGTGTCCTGGCAGCTGGAATTCTCAGTAACTCCTGTCTCTCACATATTAGGTCAGGATTCCAAGAGTCTGGAGAAAATCAGACTCCTGGGTCTTTCCAGGCAGATACCTGTCACACAGTCAGGAGTGCTAGGAGGAGATACCAGCCTCCTTAATCCTTTAGGCGAGCCTCTCCCCTGGGGACGACTGCTGCATGCCCGGGTCCAGAGGCTCAGGCATAGGTCCGAGCGGTCAGTGCAAGCAAACCTCCACTCTAATTCATTTAGGAGGAAAATCGAACTGTCCTGTCTCTCCACAACAAATTCTTTTTCAGTATGTTGTTTCTTTAAGAAATTTCCACAGTTTAAATCAGAAGGGCTAAAACATCCCTGTGTGACATGCCTGTCAGTGTTTAGGAGTAATTTGGACAATGCCCTTAATAACATGCTTTAACTTTTGGTCAGCCCTGAAGTGGCCAGGCAGTTGGACTAGATGATCATTGCAGGTACCTTCCAACTGAACTATTCCATTCTATTCTATTCTATTCTATTCTAGTCTAGTCTAGTCTAGTCTAGTCTAGTCTAGTCTACTCTACTCTACTCTACTCTACTCTACTCTACTCTATTCCACATAAGATTAAATGGAAATTTGTAACATGATTAAAAGTAGTTTTAAGAAAAACTGGATGCTGTTTTTATACCAGAAGAATACTTCCACTGAGCAAATATACATATTTTAACCAGAAATTAACGTTTTCACTGAGAAAAAGTATTTCTTTCCCCACCATTAGTTGATAAGCATACCCAAAGACCCAGCCTTGTTTCAGAAAGGAATTTAGCATCAGCTGGCCACAGGTAAGGAGGATGGGGATAGCTGAGATATTCAAAAGAATTGAACAGGCGCGAGACATAGACAGTCGACAGCCATCATGGCTGCAGAGTCGACAAGGCATGTAGACCCCAGGTGACTTGAGCAGAGCCACTCAATTGTGTCTGTCCAAGGCTCCCAGTCTGGCAGCACGTATCAGCTTGGGCACAGCACCAGACCCACGCTGGCTCTCAGCATTAGCTCCGTTCTGCCTTTTAGCAATAATCCCTTGGACCAGGAGTGCTGCTGGAAAACAGTGCAGAGACATGGAGAGTGAAAGCTCTATGAGATATCACACCATGCAAATCAAATTCTTTACTTCTTCTCCAAGCCAGCCATGCCAGGCTTGGACTAACTCCATGCAAAGCCATTTGCTTGACTCTGCGTGGTGCAGGGAGACCAAGTGGTATTGGTTTAGGCTCTGTACAGTGTCTGCACAGCTTCTGGGCCAACTTGACCCTGGAAACTATGTAGTAGCCTTCCCACAGCACTGTATATTGCTATATATTGGCATACAAGCCCTTCCAGACCAGACCTGGCTCTTCAAGGAGGCAGCTCAGTGTCTCTCCATCTGCAGTTCAACTAACCCAGAACTTGTAAACCACCTACAAATAATTGAGAGTCGAAGGGGTAGAATTCATTTCATGAAAGTAAATTCTCATTGATCTGTAATATCTAAGCAGGAAACTGAAGGGAGGGAAAGTGAAGGACATTTTACTGAAGTGAATCCATGTGAAACATTAAGAAAGTCATTACATTAAATTGCAGGAATAATACATGAAGCAGGATGGTTTTGGAAATTAAGCAAGCTTCTGTTCTCATAGGTTTTGATATGAATTATATCTGGTCATTTTCTGAGTGGCTTGTTTGCTTGGGATAAGTGGAAGAAACTTACTACAAGAACTGGAACGAAGTGGATTCCTTATCACAACTGTCAAACCAGAAATAATCTGGCCAAATGCTGCCACTCATTTAACAATAGAAGTTCTGAAAATAATTCTTGAATTTATTATTGAACAGCCTTCTCTGCTCAGCAGAGCTGCTTTACACAATCACTGTTAAGTCATTTTTGCGTGTATATGAAAATAACTATTCAGTCTTCAGTGGTCTTATTATTCATTCTCAATTCTCAATCAATTTAAGTGCTTTGCAGTTTCTTTCGTCTTATAACAGGGAACATACATACTTTTCTTAGTATCCACTGGGAAGCCCTGCTTGGTGTGGTATAACTAGCCAACTGATTTTTAAGAGGTGGTGATTGGGCAACTGCTCTCAAAAACACTCAATAAATGGCAGTGTAATTCCTGTTTCCATGGGAATATGGCACCAAAATAAAAACATTATCTTATATGTGTCAGGCAACAGACCTCAAAGGGAACAGAAGAGGGGACATTAAGATGTAGAAAAAGGATTGATTGGAAAGGCAAAACTGCTAATTATAAATAAGAAAAAAAGTGCTTAGGTTTGCTGAGAAATAGTTCAGCTGCTAAGAATATATCTGACATTTCACAGGGGCTTGGTCTGTTTATTCAGCATAAAAGGGAACAAATATGTTATTTATACTTTAAAGCATCCAAATGGCAACACCTTTGTGCCCTAAAGAAATTCTGGAGAAAGCCAAAGAAAACAAATATATTCCTTTTCTCATTTTGCCATGCTACTTAAAAATATCTGTCCTGAAAAGAAGTGATAAAGTTGCAACAAACATTCAATTGCATTAAATTCCTGGACAGTATCCATTCTAACAACAAACCACTGTTATCAGGGAGAAGTTGAGTGTATTCTTATGCCAGCAAGGTCTTGTCCTGTGAAGGTGCCAATAAAAGGAAAAATAATCTAAGTAGAACTTTGCCAGTACATATGGTATCACTTCAAAAAGCAGCCTCCAAAGTTTATTTTAGAAGTATCTGCAGGACACAGCTCACTTATGGTAAAGTAAATCCAATATGAGGTCACCTAAAAATAAATTACTGACTTTTGTTCCAGTATTTCTATTCCCAGTGAAGTCAATGCTCGGACTTATTCATTGGCAGCAGATAATATGAGCGTATTTGTGAATAAAAAGTCAATATTTTACAAATACCTATAAAATAGCTACAGAACTAAGGATACCTGCCTTGATACCTTGGAACAGCTGAAACCTCATGCTGTGGATTATTTGTGGGGCTCTCATTTTTTTCTCTTTCCCGAAGGAAGTCTGCTGACATAGGACTTGAGAGCTAATGATTCCTGCAATTCCCATAACTGGTATAACAGATGCAAAACCCCATCCGAATCAAACGTTTGGCTATAGGAGTAGCAGGAAGAAGCATCTGTTTTTTGGCAAATGAAGCACTGCTCAGCATTTCAGTGCAGGAGGGGAAAAAAATTAGTGAAACCTAGTATTAATGTACAAAAGATGTATTTATTGTAAAGCAATAATGAACAAGCAAAGATGTAACTCTTAAGAAATGCAACTCAAAGCAACTCAGCATGTTGACGCTGAAAGCAAAAGCTTCCGTTCACAAGTCAGCAGCATGATGCAGCTTTGTGTTTAGACAATGCTGCTACTGGCTGGGAACATTTCTGTGAAAACATACAAAATTATATTAAGAGATAATCAGAAAAAGCTAGTTTCACTCACCAGACAGTTCTTTTTCAGTTTGCATATGACAACTAGGAAAGGCTATTTCTTAAGCTGGCAGTTCCTCTAGCAAAGGTGTCATGACTTTCGTGTGAGCTCTGGGAAATCTATCATTTATGTATAGCTCTTAGCACTTTTTCACTTGCTGGCAATATTGTTATTGATATCCTGGTGATCTGTAAGAACAGAACACCATGCAAAGCTGAATTACTGTAAATTTAGTTTTGACAAGTTGCTTTACTGACTTTACAACCTGATCCTTGCCACTGTGGAGTTTTACCTGAGCAGAAAAAATGTTGGTAATTGAAAGAAGGCATATGAAGTAAGGCAAGTGTCTAGAACAGCTCTTTGGTTTGCATCAGGAGAAAGGATTTTAAAAAGAAAGCAGTGTTTGCAGCCTTAATATTTGATCTGTAAGAACTTCTACCTACTTCTTTAATAGTTTTCCTAAACCCTTAATGAGTTCAGTTGCTGTTATTTTTTCCAAATTCCTCTGGGCTCTTGAATTCCTACTGCTTCAAACAGAAACTTGAATTATTCTCAGTTAAGACTGGATATTAATTTTGCCATTTAATATCCATTTCTAAAGACACTGCTTTTAATAGGTTGTCCTTTGTAATGTATTTTCTAAAGGAAGCAATTTAATTTAATTCTTGATACTGGCTTAAATTGAACAGAAAATATAACAGAAGGTAGTAGAGATGGGTGGGCAGGGGAGACGGATGGGACCTACATAGGGGATGTATTTTCTTCCTTGGTTCTAAACCATTGTGTCATTCTCTATAAATTATCTTCTGTTTCAGTTTAATTTTTCATCTCTTATTTTTCTGTATTTGAATTTGGCTGTACTTCAGGACCACTATTCAGGAATTTCTCTCTCAGCTCTTCTACAGGGATATCATCCTGTGATCGGTTGATTACTCCATCTCACAACATGATGGGGGTTTGATATCACAGGATAGGAAAAAAAATATTCTTAAATATGATCTAAAATAATGTGGAGATGAGAGAAAAGTTTAGAGGGGTCCAACATTTTTTAAACACAGTATAGTTAGCCGCCTCCCCACCATCTTGACAGGTTGCCCAAAGCCCATCTTCAACCTGACAGCTCCATGGCCCTTGTCTTCTCAGCATCTCAACTCAGGACCTTCATTTTTCCTCACCTTCTCCAGACCAGGAAACCAACCTTGTTTCTGTTTCCTCTCTGCTTCCACCTCCATTTTCTGCCTGTACTCCAAACCCATATATAATTTCCAGCCCCAGAAATACTGGTTCTCAAGCAGTGATTGAGTTCACTGCCTGACTGAGATTTGCTCCTCTTCCTCTAGGTATCTCCTGTACAGACAGCATCGCTATTTCCCTGTGCTGCCTTTGTGGTCATGGAAGAGAAATAGAAACTTCAGGGTTGTGATGCATTCTGTCCTAACATCGGTATCTAAAATAGATGAGCTGGTAGTCCTGTGCAACCAGCACACTTTCAGTTATCTGCACAGCGTGTACATTCCTATGTAATGGGGGACACTGGCTCTAGCATAGGACTGTTCTGCTCTGCGTACAGCATCTAATCACCTTAAAGCGGTAACTGGTCAAACTGCTTCTTATCAGCTAAAAGGAGAGGGGAAATGATGCACACAGACATCTGCTACTATTTGGTGTCTTTATTTTACTCTTCTGAAAGGGGCAGTTACAAGGTTCAGTTGTCTTAATGAACACCAAATCCTTCTGGTTTGATTTTTTTGCTGGTGATATTACCTACCCTTGTAAACTCATGCCTAACTGCCCTAATTTTCACATCATAATATACAGCAGAAAGCAAGAACTGCAATGAACCATTTTACTGTACAGAATAAAGATATGACTATATCTATACGCACTAGCTTGGCTGTAGTTTTGATGATACTGCAAAAATGCTTCCTGTTCCTGAATTATATATATCAACGCTGCTTTTGCAGCATTTTTGTAACCCTATTCTGAGTATTTGGCATAATTTGGAATTGTTCATTACATATATAATAGAAAGTACATGTTCACGTGTCTCATTCATTTTTTTCCAACAATAAAGATTTGTGAGTGATTATAGGCAGCAGTTCAAGGGCACACACTATTACAATGCAGAAGGAGGGAACTGAGAAATGACATTTCATTAGTTAATTAATTCAGTCAGTGATTTTATGCTTACAATGTCTGTAATTTCTTTGAGTCTGTTCCAGATATGCAGCTAAGCCACAATTCCTCATTCTTTCCTGTTCTTTCACTTGCAATGCAGTCTTCTTCCATGAAATAAAGATCAAATATAGCTATAGTAGTCACAGTGGGGATATCAGGAACAGAGAGCATATCTGTATATAACCTGAGCTGTTAGCTATCTCTAGCTACTGCTTGTCAATTAGCATAATTGAGCACCCATAACACCCATGGCTCAGTAAATTATTTTAGCAAAATTATCAAAAAAGACTGTAGCCTCTCTTGTCCTCGGGTTTCTTTAAAGAAGAAATACCTTTTTTGTGTCTTTTGTCTTTGAAGAGTAGAACTGCAAAAACTAAACATTTTATCAGATTGAATCAAACTAAGCAGTTTACTAAACTATGCCAAGGAATAATTAGCACATTGTTGGTTTTCTGTCTAGGTAGTGTGCATAGATGCTTCCTCTCCTTCTGTCTTGCATTGAATGCTAGCTATAAAATGAAGGACTGCAGAATATTATTGCTAACAGCAATGCTATTGCTTTTTCACCACATTTTGTAATGTTTGCAGATGCAAGGGATTTTTTACATTTTTAGGAAAAAAATTCACAAAGAGACTGGTCAAACACTGGAACAGGTGGCTCAGTGGGCTCTCCATTATTGGAGATATTCAGAACTCAGTTGGGCTTGACCCTAAGCAACCTGAGCTACCTTTGAAGTCAAATCTATCCTCAAAGTTAGCCCTAATGACCTCCAGACATCAAATCTAATTATCACTAGGACTAAAAGATTATCATATTAATCCAATATATATAGTTTATACTTTGAACAATTTCCTCTGGAGTGTTGGTTCACTAAAACTTTCAAATTTGAGGGTAAGGCAGGCTATTCAGTATGACTTTTAGACATGCTGTGCTTGGGTGTGTTCTGATTTTATGTTTTGTTTTGTTTGCGTTTTTTTTAATATGATCTGTGATCTGTGACTTTTAGCACAATTGATGATGAGATGCTGCTGAAGGAGACTTGAAAAGCACTTGATTTTACCTGTTCCTTTGTGTAGTTTCTTCAGTTATGTAACTTGTGGTCTTTTGTACCCTTTAAACTGTTTTCAAGAGGAGAATTAATTGAACTAAATATAGATTACTACATACCTAAGCTGGGAATCTTAGGCTTATTTTTAATATTTGTATTACAATGCAGATCACCTCATTCTGGTAGAGTGGCTAAAAAAAATTCAAATGAATTGTGCTTTAAAAGTGTCTGTTTCTGTCAAAGGACAACAGAAGTTGCCTAGAATAATTGGCTAGCTGAGGTCTAAACAGCTGTACCAAAGATGCCTGAAGTTATCTGAGATGGATTCCATCTAAGATTTTGGGTAATGTTTATAATCATGTGAACTGGGAAAATATGTATTCTATGGACATTTCTAAGTCTCTATTACTTAGTTTTCTGTAACTGCCAGGGTGATTCATTCTCAGTTCAGGAAGTCTTTGGTCAGAGGCCATAACAAATCATGTCCAGAAGCAATTTTGCTGAAAAATTCTATTTCCCATTCTCTCCCCTGGGGCATAAGAACTGTTGCATGTTTTAGGAAAAGGTCTTGATTTAGAGGTGCTGAAGACTGAAAACACTACTAAAGAATAGAGTTAGAGGGTTTTTTTAACTATTTTTTTACTGAAAGGGAAAATATTCTGCACTCTATACTCCAGGCTTCTGATGAAGCTTTTCAGCAGGAATTTAGGAAAGGACTCTGCTTTTGACCTACTTTATTGGTTATGTCTGCTATGTGTTGGAAAAGTAAGATGTCCAGGTATGGGTTGGCTGGTCATCATACACATAATTGCAAGAGTCCTTAGAGAGTTTTAATGCAGCAGAGTAAGGCTTAGAACCTGTCTTCCAAAATGCTACTGTCCATGGCTTGGCTTTGATTACACCATGAGATACATCCTCTGTCTTTTCCATTATCAGCCTTAGATAGATGGTATTTCTGTCAATGTGAATACAGTCAAACCCCTGAATGCAGGAAAGCTGGGAGTGTAGCTCAAGGTCTTGATGTCTTTTGGGGAGGAAAAAAAAGATACTTAGTTCATCTTCAGAGAGTTGTTCCTTCATTTTAGCTTTGCTTCCCTTTTAGAAAAGATCATATCTCTCTTCTATTTCTTTGCTTTTTCTATGCTGCTAGGACTGAAGCTGTGCAAGTTCTTCATTGTAAAATGAAGAAATAAGTGAAATTTACGTAATTGAAAACTGAACCCAGATAAATCAAAGGGAATGAATCTCCCTTCTCAGTAAGGATTTAGGTTGAAAATCATGTGGAGAGCGAAGGTACAGGTGCAAAAAGAAACCAAACTTGTTCCTTTCATTCAGCTCAATATTAAAAGATAAATTTGTAGGATGCCTCTGTCCAGGAGTGCAGAATGAAACAAAACTACTGTCTAACTTACTGAAAACTGAATCCACTGAGTGTTAAAAAGCTCTAATAGCCATCCCTCTTCCTTTCAACTGCTCACAAATTTTATGTTGTTACCAAGAAAGATGTAAACAGCAGAAAAGAAACATTTCATTTAGAATTTTCAATGCTAACTAAATTTGCATTTACTTCACTTCTTAACTTTTTGCCTCACTTCAATTTTCTCTCTGTTGTGACAGTAGCAGCAGTAACATTAATACATAATTAGATGGGTAGGAATGTGCTCAGAGTCAATAGCTTGTAATAGCTCCTTTGGAGCCATAGTAAAGTATCTCCTATACAAATACATGGTTATGGACTTGTTAAAACAGACATTAGTTACTCAGTAGTCCATTATGGCTCCTTATAGTCTACCATTTGAGTAGGTCTATATTTAGAGTCATATTGATCAGTAATTAAGTGATAGTATGGTGGCAAAATGGAAATATATCATAAACAATCTTAAAGAAGTAATTTATAGAAATGGTAAAAACATCAGGAACTGGCAAATGTCTTTTGCACTATTTTTACTTTCATGTAGAAACCAATAAACTCAATAAAATTCTAACTAATATTATGAGATTCCCTTGTGCAGACTGAGAAGCTTACTTCATCCAGAATTAATTTTTAAAACAGAACTATTAAAACTAGGAAGGAGCCAGACAAGTTATCACCATGTATGTAGTCTTCTACTCGTTGTAAAAATTAACTTTATCAGTGGTTGAAAGTAAGCACTTGTAAAGGTAATTCAGTCACTTTTCATTTGAGCCATCTAGAGTTTTCCCATCTCTTATTAGTCTATAATACCATACAGGTCAGTTTATCCATGTTTCTATTTTACAACTCTATTCACTGAAATACAATTATAATAATCAATTAATTACAAATAGTTAAAAGTCTCTATTAGAATATGCCTAGAAAAGATGTTCAGGCATGATAATGCCTTTAGACTATTCAAATTGCAACAGAAATACTAATCCCTTATGATTTTCAGATGGTACCCAAGATATTGGGACACAATTAAATGTAAACCCAGAAAGAACAGCTATTCCACACTTGGCTTATATTTCCTTCCACAAGGGGACTGCGATGTTATTGCTTGTGTTGTGTGTAATAGAATTGTTTAATTTACAATAGCTCTTGCAAATGTAAAGATTTAGTTACCGTGCTTGTATTCACTGAGTAAAAGAGGGATGTTCTGTAGTAAGCCTATTCTTCTAATTGTTCTAATCTCTGCATTACCTTTAATGAGCAAATTTGTCTTTCAGTTTCTCCCACATCGGCCATATTCAGTCAGGGTTGGGTCAGTAGGGAATTTAATTAATTTATCAGCAAATTAGATTTTCATTAGGTGTCCTTGCTTTGCTTTTCTTTCTTTTTTTTTACCCCAGAAATTTTTGATGGTTTATATAACCACAGGGTTTTTTTCCTGTACAATTCTCTAATGCAGAGGTTGCTAATGGAATGATACTGAGCAGAAATACCCCATTTATAAAGGGTAACAAAAGAGAGGCTCTGTCTGTCTCACTGGTCATTTGTAAGCAGGTACTTCTGTTCGTAAGAATTTTTTCCTGTGTAGGCTTGAAATCTAGTGGGAATATTACTTTACAGTAAACCTGCCAATAGCTGGATGTATAAATGCCTGATATGTATGGCTTAAAAACAAAGGGTATCAGTGTGTGAGAATTCAATTCAACAAGGCTAATCTCAAATGCAATTAATGTTCACATTCTTTATGTGCCCCTGTGGTAGTCTGTTTGCCCAAGGAATTTATTGGAAGTGATACATTTAATTAAACTTCTTGAAACACTTGGGCAATGATATCATTTAGGTGATAAGGCAACAGGAAGGAGGAACAGCACAAATGTTGTGTTCATTCTATGCTGCTTTACATATAATAAAGGGTAGGTGTGGTTCCATGGAGGGTGCATGTCAAGTCCTTCTCGAAAAAGATTATTTCCTCATGTTCTACCAAGCTGCTAATCAAAGTCAGAAATGTTTTGATCCTGTGACAGTTTGATTTAGATTCAGTAAAGTAGTTGCTACAGGTACTGTGTGAACAAAGGTAAATAAGCAAGGAAATTTGCTAAACTACTTATAAAAAAAATATAGCTCGTTATATTTCATTGGAGATTATTGCTTTGCTGATAGAAATAATTTTTTCTGCCTATTTAGCCTCCATTCTTTATAACTTGTTATAACCATAACGTAACCAGTGCTGGAGAAGGTTATGGAGCAGATCATCTTGAGTGCCATCACACAGCTCATACAGGACAACCAGGTGATCAGACCCAGTCAGCATGGGTTTATGAAAGGCAGGGCCTGCTTGACTAACCTGATCTCCTTCTGTGACAAGATGATCCTTTTAGTGGATGAGGCAAAGGCTGTGGATGTTGTCTACCTAGACTTTATTAGAACCTTTGACACTGTTTCCCACAGCATTCTCCTGGAGAAACTGGCAGCTCATGGCTTGGATGTGTGTACTCTTTGTTGGCTAAAAAATCTGGCTGGATGGCCAGGCCCAAAGAGTTGTGGTGAATGGAGTCAAATCCAGTTGGTGACCAGTCACAAATGGTATTCACCAGGGCTCAGTATTGGCACCAATTCTGTTTAATATATTTATCAATGATCTGGATGAGGGGATTGAGTGCTCCCTTAGTAAGTTTGCAGACAACACCAAATTGAGTGGGAGTGTTGACCTGCTGGAGGGTAGGATGGCCATTCAGAGGGATCTGGACCAGCTTGATCAATGGGCTGAGGCCAATTGTATGAGATTCAACAAGGCCAAATGCCAGGTCCTAAATGTAGGTCACAACAACCCCAGGCAGTGCTACAGGCTCAGGGAAGACTGGCTGGAAAGCTGCCTGGTGGAAAAGGACCCGTGGGTGTTAGTCAACAGCTGGCTCAACATGAGCCACCAGTGTGCCCAGGTGGCCAGAAAGGCCAACAGCATCCTGGTTTGTATCAGAAATAGTGTGGCCAGCAGGACTAGGGAAGCGATTGTCCCTCTGTACTCAGTGCTGGTGAGGCCACTCCTTGAATACTGTGTTCAGTTTTGGGCCCATCACTACAAAAGGACATTGAGATGCTGGAGGGTGTCCAAAGAAGGGCAATGAAGCTGGTGAAGTGTTTAGAGAGCAAGTCTTAATGAGGAGCTGCTGAGGGAACTGAGGTTGTTTAGCATGGAGAAAAGGAGGCTGAGGGGAGACCTTACCACTCTCTACAGCTACCTGAAAGGAGGTTGTAGCAAGGTGGGTGTAGGACTCTTTTTCCAGGTAACAACTGATAGGGTGAGAGGGAATGGCCTCAAGTTGCACTGGAAAGGTTTAGACTGGATATCAGGAAAAATTTCTTCATGGAAAGGGCTGTTGGGCATTGGAACAAGCTGCACAGGGAAGTGATTGAGTCACTATCCCTGAAGGTATTAAAAGATGTGCAGATAGCACTATAGGGATGTGGTTTAGTGGTGGACTTGGCAGTGTTAGGTTTACAGTTAGACTCAATCGTAAAGGTCTTTTCCGACGTAAATGATTCTATGATTCTATATAAATTTAATTTTAAAAATATCTCCTTCCTTGCAACCAAGGCATCTTCCATTTGGTGTTAAAATGTGTTTTGTTACAGAAATTACAATATGAATTCTCATAGAAATTGTATTTTTACTTTTTTCTTGTGCTTTTTTCATAAAATCAGGCTCTGCTACCCTCACTCTGTGCTGATTCTGCACAAGGCTGATATTCAAAGATGAATTATACAATGCATGAAATTATTGTCACCGTTCATCTCTAAGAGCCCTGTTTTTACAGTGTTCTTCACACAGCTCAGCACTACAAGTGGATCAGTGAAGGCTGGCTGGGTGGGTAAAAATTTCCTTTGTGTACTCTATGTCTAAGTGAGAATTCAGGAGAGTTTAAATCTCCGTAGCCTGAATTTTGGTTCCCACTGTTTAAAAATTACTCTTTGCAGGAGAAAGTGAGGACAAAAATACATGTGTAGGTGGGTCTCTTTAGGGCAAGAAAGGCAAAAGGAATTTTGGTTAATTGCTTGCATGGAGCTTATAGATTCTGAATTCATAGAATCATAGAATGGTTTGAGTTGGAAGAGACCTTAAAGATTGTCTAGTTCCAACCCCACTGCCAGTTCCTCTTCCCTTATCCATCAACACTGTAACCCCATCATAGAAGGACACTAAATTTGTCATGCACGATTTTCTCTTAGTGAAGCCATGTTGGCTGTCACCAATCACCTCCTCATTTTCCCTGTGCTTTAGCATAATTTCCAGGAGGATCTGCTCCACAATCTTGCTGGGCCTGACTGATGAGACTGACTGGCCTGTAGTTCCCCAGGTCTTCCTTTTTTCCCGTTTCAAAAGTGGGGGTTATGTTTCCCCTTTTCCAGTCAGTGGGAGCTTCACCAGACTGCCACAAATTTTCAAATACGATGGACAGTGGCTTAGCAACTTCATCTGCTGGTTCCCTCAGGACCTGTGGATGTATCTCATCAGGTCCTGTGGACTTCTATACCTCCAGGTTCCTTGGATGGTGTCAGACCTGATCTTCTCCTATAGTGGGCAGTTCTTCATCCTCCCAGCCCCTGCCTTTGCCTTCTGCTATTTGGGTGGTGTGGCTGGAGCACTTCATGGTGAAGGCTGAAGCAAAAGAGTCATTGAGTACCTCAGCCTTCTCCATATCCCGGGTAACCAGGTCTCACGTTTCCTTCAGGTGAGGGCCTACATTTTCCCTAGTCTTCATTTTCTTACCAACGTACCTATGGAAGTTTTTCTTGTTTCCCTTGATGTCCCTGGCCAGCTTTAATTCTATCAGGGATTTAGCTTTCCTAACCTGATCCCTGGCTGTTTCACTGTATTCCTCTCAGGCTATCTGTCCTTGAATTATTTCAGAAATTTTCTACAGCTACCCAAATATATGAGAAATATCTGGTGAGATGACTAAGAAAGTTTGCTCTGAGCCTATAACCCCTAATATAAATTCAATTCATATTTCAAGATTATCTTTACAATGAAAATTCCTCCTAAAGTCTCCTAAAAAAAATATTAATTATGAGCACTGTTCCAATACAGGCAGTAAATTCTGCAGCAACACCAGTGTCCCAGACCTGTCCTTTATGAGAACAGAAGCATAAAAATTGTGATATGGTGGTTCCATTTTTGTTATAGAAGCATTTAGATTAGACTTTTCAAACACAGATAAAGATACAGTCCCGAAATATTAGCCATTAGGTGTGCTTCAGTGAGAATCATGAAAAAGCTTAATCTCCTGAACAGATGTAATCATTCTCCACCATCTTCTGTGTATGTGTTTGGGCCTCATTTAAAGAAATATAAAGAACATTAAATATATGTAATGAAAAAATCTGCTGGTTTTTTACTATACATGCATAGATATAAAGAAAAATCAGAAAAAGTAAAGTTTTTGCTAGGGTGTGCTAGAGGGAACTTTTCTAATAAGCATGGGAATCCTTTCAAATGGCATAAGGAATAAACAAACAATACCTAAGTAGTGCTGAACATGCAGTGCTTTCATGTCTCTTCAAATCTGTCCAGGCTCAGTTGGAGGAGAAGGTAAATGCTTCTTGAATATGAATGCTTTCTCTTCTTTTGCTTATGTACTGACACTGTTTCCATGATACAGAATACCATGGAGAGCTTATTTGTGGTTTAGAAATGCCATATTTCTCCCGAATTTAAACACAGGTTACTGTTGGGGGCTGATTTTCATCTGTAGGGAAATAAACATAGAGAAAATTTCCATCTTTGAAAAAGTCTCGTAATACTTGATTAAAAAAAAATAAGGAAAGGGGATTAAAGAGACAATAACAAATGAGAATGTACATGCTAATTACATCCCAGCATGAGTTCATGCATCTTACCAGGTGTGAGTGTGCAAGTCTTCAATCAATCCACAGAGCTTCACTGACAGTAAGGTTATAAGGTATCTTTCAGTCTCATTAGTTAGACTGTCTGATCATCACACGGAGATGTTGAATACTGAATTTGAATGAAAGATTTCAGACATCCCAGTAGAGATCTGCTGAAATTACTTTGACAGCATTTTGGTCTTAAGTATTATTTTCATCTATGCAAAATCCTGAAAATTTGCAAAACATAACATGCGGTCAGTCAGATTTACCATTGCTTCTTTCTCAAGGGGCCAGAGCACAAGCTGGGCCTGTGCTTGGACCACCCTTGGATCTTCTTTGTTGCACTTCTAGCCCAAGTGCAATTCAGAGATATTTAAGACTCCTAAACATTTAACAAATTCTGTCTGATTTCTGCAGGCATAGGACAGAGAAAAATTATCTCTCACTGACTTGATGAGGACTTTTCATTTAATGTAGGGTCTTTGGAGGAACAGAGATAATAACATTATCTTCTACTATTATACTTCTACTATTATACTGGGAGAGCTGTTTAAAGCCACTTTTTCAACCTACATAGTCACTGGAATGGTAAAAGAGGGCTATATTACATGAAAGAGCTAAGTCTGAAAAGATTTCTTGTTCTTTCTTTTTTCTTAAGTAAATACAGATACATCTCACTGCCTCTTAGAAATTCATGAAAAAACAATATCACTTACTTATTGCAGACTGGTAATGAAGCTTAGCATTTGCTTCTATGGTGAAATGTAGAAGCATCATTATACTGCCATTGTAGGAAAAGCATAACTCACCAAGTGAGAGAAATTCAGATATTACTCAGAAATAAGAACATCCATGCCAGGAAACATATTGTTAATATTATCCTAGTAAATATCATCAGAATGACAAGTCATCCTGTCATGAAGGCAGGATTCTCAGTTTCAGAAGAGTAACCTGATAATTTGGAGATAAGCTTGAATCAAGCCCTAGGATTCAAGTACTCAGGAACGTAGTCCAGCTGAGACTGGCATCTGAATATTGTCCTTCATGATGGCCTCTACTCGGAGGGTGGAACATCATACATAGGAGTAATGACTAGTTCTTAAAAAGAGCAACTATTAGGAGAGTTAAATTACATTGATAGATAAACTAGAGGAACATAAGTTTATACGCTGACTTTTCTGTAGCTGTCTGTTAAGAACAAGCAGATAAATGCTCAATTTAAGTAAATAAATATGGTAATGCAAAGCATTTGAATCTGAGGAATTTGGGCATTAAATCAGCCTCCATTAATCATGATTGTGTCTGATACCACTGAGCATAAATAATGGTATTTTAAGGTTCATTTTATATGAATAATAAATAAGATAGTAAGATGCATATTGAAACAATTTTACTTTTAAAATTCAATGCCACTTTTTTATTATATGACATTTTTTAGCAGAACCTATAACCCAGACCTCCAAATATATATATATATATATGTATTTAACAGGTATGAGTATCAAACCTATTCATCATTGCTATTGTTAGTCTAACACCAGTTATAGAAATGTTAATAAAAAGAGCTGCTACCTGTTTCTTCAATCAGTCAGTTCAAAGCCTGGGACATCAGTCACCTCTGCTATGGCACATGTACTTCTGGTTCCTTCTCACCATACAAGCAAGCTGACCCTCTTCTGTGCTTTAATCATTCCTGCACTCTCCAGTGCTCTCAGATCAGCTGAAAGAACTAGGGACGTGTTCTGAGCACTGATACCACTCCCTGGTGCTTAAATCGAGAGTCTTTCAGCCTAAATAATCTAGCTATTCTCACTGCTGTAATAGTCCCAAGGAGAGACAGGGCATACAAGGTGTTGACAGGCATACATTGCGTTGAAACATATCAATCAAAACCAGTTTGGACAGAAAGCTCCTGTAACTGTCGAGAAAGTGATGTAATTTGCACCTGGTAAATACCACTTCTGTAGATCATATAAATTTACATGGAAGAGGTGAACCTGCATACACTATTTTTATTAGACATGGATAATAATCCATGATCCCTTAGCATCCCACTGGAGCACATAGGGCTGTCATATGCCATGACAAGTTATTTATTCAAATTGCCCGTATTCTTGCTGTCTCTATAGCAGTACAATCACTGAGATCCTTTAGAGCAGCTACTCCTACATTTATACAGTCCTAAAATTACATCTGGCTCTTCGAAGGCAACCACGAGGCTGATGTGGCCCCCGGTGAAAATGAGTTTGAGACCCCTGCTTTAGAGCATTCAGACTAACTGACCCTAGATTTAAACATCAGTCAAAATCAAATATAGCTGTGATTTTATCGCACTTATTACCCATTCACATTCAAGGTTGACCCCAAAAAGTGAGATTTGTGTTTTCCAGTGCCACATGGGAGATCTGAAAATATCTAAGTAATGGTCGTACACTTCCTGATCAAGTCTGTCATTACCCAGAAAACAGAAACCTTTTCAAAGTATAAACAACCAGTGTTAGGAGTTCTTCTACACAGGGGAAAATCTTTTGGGTAATACGTAGTTAAATAAAACATCAAAAGTATAAAATGTGGAATCGCAATTAAGGTGTGATGTGTTTTATGAAACCTATAATTCGCCACACAAGCAGCAAAAAGCTTTAGATGCAAACTGCAGCTACTGACATAAATTGGCCCTAAGGTCTAAAATGCTATTAAAAAAAAAAAAAAAGTTATACTATGTCTCTACACACTCTATGCTAAAGCAGGGGGTTGTTCGGAAGCCCAGATGTTATCACTCAACTCTACATCAAAACTGCAATATTAGCTGACGCTAAATACTCTGTAAAGCTTTGGCTTTTCCATCTTGAAAATCTTGAGTAAAAGTAAGTGTGATATAGAACAGAGCCAAGAGGATAAACAAAGAACTAGAAACTCTTCCATGCTAGGAATGCTTCTGTGGACCAGTTCTCTTCAGCTTAGAATAGAGACACCTCCAAGGAGACATTGCAGTGACGTGTAAAACCCCGAGAAGCAAGAGGAACGTACACAGAGGATTTATTTCCTGTCTCTCATAGTATAAAAGGTGAGAAACATATGATTAAGTCAACAGATAGCAGATTGCATATCAGTAGAAGGAAGTGTTTATCCAGACGTGGCATGGTTAAGACTCAGATCTTTGTGCCAGACGGTGGTGTCGTTGCCAGAGAACTTTACATGGGTTTAGAAAAGGGGACGAGTGAACACATGAAAGAAAAGTCAGGTAAGGGCTTTCAAATACAAAGATGCTCCTCTGGCAGTACGGTGCTTCAGGGGTGTTTCAGTATGTGCCTGACCTGCTCTTCCATGCATTCTTAGGCATTTGCTGCCAGCCACTGTCATGGATTAGTGAATTATGTAAACCTTGGTCTGACCTGATACAGCCATTTGCAACTCTTAAAACTACCCTAAGCATCCACAAAACTTAAACCACCTACTTATTTATTTAATGGTACGTAAATCAGTGTAGTAATTGTATATGTGTTGTGTATAGTGATAAACTCTTTTCCATTATATCCCATCCTGTTTTCTATTTCTATATTATTCAAATAGATGTGGCTGCCTCCATTAATAATAGTGGGAAACAATGATGTAAATCCTTATGTACATGTACAAAAGAATAGGCCCCCGCAACCTATTATTGTGAAGAACAATATGGCATTACCGAACTCTGAAGTAAACCTATAAAATATTAATTAGAGATTGATTTAGTCTGGCTGGAATTCAGCATTAATGGTTTCACTTAGTGTTATCTAGTTTTTCAAAATTATGGCAGAAGGAGAGGGTAGGGGAAGTCACAAATGGAGCTGTGGAATGTGTTTTAACTCTTCACCTCTAGAAATCTAGGTTCAAATTCCAATTGTCCCATGCAGACATGACTTAGCACTGTCAACCTGTGCACTTGTGAACGCTAGTGTGGATCATAAAGCTACTACACAAGTGTATGAGTAAAGAGTGTGAAGGCTGCTGCAGGTCAAGAGTGCAGTGCACCAAGGAGAACTTTTAAACTCTCTATCTTAACAGTGGTTCTCAAATAAGTCTCAAAACTGAGACCTTCTCAAAGCGACAAAAATAAGACAAAATGCAGCCAACTTCATCAGCATCTCGTGTTGGTATACTAGAGAATTACCAAAGGGAGTAAGCAATACAGACTTTCATATACTTTTGTTTCTTAATTCTTGCTGGACTTCGTGTGATGTAATGGACAGCCATGTTAATATTACAACATAGTAGTTCTGTTAGGAATCACAGAAATAAATTAGACCCTCAAGCCCTACTTTCTAGGTATTTGGCTGAAATACCTTTTGTAAAATAGCTGTTCTACCTTGTTCTCTCTAAGGACATTCTTGGTAGTTTCAGTGGCACATAAACACACTGGGCAGCTGCATAGGAGCTTCACATTGTGGATCAGTCCTTGAACAAATCTACACCACACCAGTGCAAGCGGACGTCTCAGATATTTTGTCATCCAGGCTGGGGACCTGTGGGAATGCACCATGGCTCTCATTTGACCACATCTTTGATTTCCTTTCCATGAAAACCTGGCAGTAGAGGAGGGCCAAATGCAATCTGAGGTTTGCCCTGGTGTACAGCCGTGGGGTGTAATCCCAAAATTACAGAAGCAAGAATTACAGAACCTGAGATACATTTTGGTTTAAGGCCTGTCTTTGTTTTGTAGTTTTGGCAGAGGGAGCATGGGTCTGCCCACATCAGACTTATGAAGGCCCTAGGCCTCCCTCTAAGCAAAACTGCATGAACTTCATTTTCTTAGGCACCAGGAATTAAAGACTTTTTTTTCATATTCCTATGTAAGTTAAACAGGATTTTTTTTTTCTTTTTTTTTGCTTATTTGGAAATGGTTTTATACCCATGTAGAGACCTCACTCTGATTGTCATTATAAATTTAAACACATTAGACAGAATCTGGGCTGAGGAAAGACACTAAACAAGGAGTTATAAATCTTGCATTATGAAATTCATATGTCAGTTCCTTTTGCAAATGTTGTTCTTCGTTATTTTAGTTCATCATTTTTACTATATCTAAACTGCTTAGTTTTCTTTCTAATACTGGCAACATTATTTCTCTTTTTTTTGGTACAGAAGTAAAATGCTCTAAGAAAACACATGTGATTTACAGACAGTGGAAGAAAAATTAGTGCTTTTGTCCACTGCCCAACTGAAGTTAATGCATTGTTTTGAAAGCCTTACCGACGTCAAAAAAACTAGCTTTACAATAAAGTTAAAGCATTTACATAGAAGGAAAACTTGATTATGAGGTTATGGGCCCAAATTATCTCAAGCTTTCCTGTATGAAAGCAAGCTCTGTCACAACAAGGAAAGAATCTGAGAACATTTTTTAAGATGCTCATATTTCATCTGCCATTTAGCATGACATCTGTAAGGAAAAATTGAAAGATGGAGGCATCTGAGGCAGCCAAGCACACTGACATTAGAATGTGAGTTATTCCCTCAAAGAAAATATGCCTTTACCTTGCACAAAGGTTTAGTTTATCCAGTCTATAACTTTCAGTTACCTAGATACTATTAAAATCAAATTCGTTTTCTTGTCTTCTCCTATAATAAGCATCAGTCTCCTCTAAATGTAAGTTATCTTCCAGTCAAATATGAAGTAGCTAATCATTTAGGCATGTAGTTTAGACATGAATTGAGTAGGTAAACAGAGACTTTCAAAATGTGTGTATTTTCTCTGATAATTTATGAGACAGGGAAAAAAGATTTTCAAAAGAACACTTTTAAAAAGTAGTAAAGTAGAAATTCTCTGTTTCAGTTTTGCCATTAAAAATAATATTTTCAAAAAGCTTTTAGGCCCATGCCCGGAAAGCAAGATATGAAAGTGTTATTATTTTAATATATATGAGTCCATAGAACGTTCATCCTTCTACAATTTTTGTCGTGGGGGGTTTTTTTGCTTTCTTTTTTTTTTTTTAATCATGGAAAAAATACTGTAGAAGGAAAGGATAGTATGTATGGGATGCAATACATTTTTAAATCTTACTTATTGTTTTGGTTTTTTATTATGAACTTCCTATTAAAAGAAACAAAGGACAGCATAAAAGACATTTGGTAATTAAAAAGCTGTACACAGTGTCATTATTTATTTTTGGTTTTTTATTATCTTGCTTTTATAAAATGCATACTGTTATGTTACTTAACAATTGTAGTGAAAGGATTTTCAAATTACTTGTGATAATTAAACCGCAAGATAAAATATATTGTTTCATTATTTTAACTAGTAATTTTTTATCTCATAAAGCAAGCAGCAGCTACAGGATAAAGAATATTTTTGTTTACTCTTTTTATAGACAGATATATATTTCACAAGTTATCTTAGATTGTCTGACATACAACCCAGGATCACAAAATAAATAAAACTAGTCCTGTGCAGTAAATTGTGAAATACAGATAAAAATCTCTTCCTGCTATTACACAGATATATTATCTAGAATTGAAACACTGGCTTTCCTGAAATCAACAGGAGTTTAGCTGTGTGTTTCAGCAGAGGCATATTTCATTCTGGGAGTATATCTGCAGTTGTAGCTGCTGTTTCATGATGTAAATGCACAGCAGGTTAGAATGCTCACCCCAAAAAACCCACATTTTTCTGTTCTCACTTTACTACTTCTCACAGTCAAAAGTAACTCCCACCAAATCTCCCTTCAGAATTGTTTTCGGACTTTAGCAAATCTCATCCGAGCTATCTTCACTGCTCACTTGCTCCATACCAAGTGTTATTAATCTCTTTTCATACAGTCTTCCTAGAAGTGTTACAATAAGTTTCTCCCTTTCCTGTCCAGCCATGCAGAACAGCCCTTTGCTTCACCTACTTTGTAGCTTGTTTCTGATGTTAGTTCCAAACTTGTCTCTTCTCCTGTGTTCTTGGTGTTCTCCCATTATGCTACTTGTCATTTTGACACTTTTTAAGAAATTCTCTATGCCAAACAAAGTGATGCTACATATTATTATGAATTCACTGTGAGTCTTTCAGGTAAAGTTAACCTGTTGTTTCATAAAGTATCAATTCTAATAAGAAATTCTTGCTAGCTCCTTTTCATTAAAAAGAACCTTTTAAACACTTTTTAAAGTGTTTTTCAAAGTGAAAGAATAAAAAAGTTTGTATGCAAACATGATTGCATGCTTATATAAATTATTATTTTTGCTTGAGTGAGTACACAGAAAGGAAGTAGAGCCAAGCAGTTCAAATAAGTGTATGCAGAAGATCTTCAAACAGTATCATTTTAAAGACAAAAATATCTCTAGTGCAGGCAGATTCCTTTGGTTGGATAGACCAACATTTTTCAAATTAGCCTCTTTTTTATAGACGATGGACTACTCTATTCATCCTTCAAAAACCTCTTTCATAAGTCAATGTTTAGTTTAGACCTCAATTTAAATTATAACAGGAACCAGCAGAATTTTTCCATATTTATTTTCTTGCTTTCCAACTAAAACAGAGTAAGTTTCCTATCCCAGTGTTCTGCCTGCACACATAAATCACCAGTTCCCATCACATCATCCAATATATATCAGCATTTACAATCTCTGTCCCAGAAGTCGATGTTGTGAGTCTCTAAACATGTTGGCACAGACACTAAGATTAACAACAGGAGTGGTGGCCTAAGAGAGCTTGTAAAGCATTTTTAATGACAAAAAAAATCCATATTTTGAGAGAAATTGCCCTATCTCTAAAAGTTTTATGCACTCCTAGCTTGTAAACATCTGAGGAACACTAGTGCAATGCATTCAAATAATCAACATGAGATGAATCATAGATTCAAAACATTGCAAGCACTACAGGTTTTTTTGCATTTAAAAAGCAAATTTTAAGTGTTTGCGTGTTACTTTTTTATCACAAAGTCTTTATTTTAATTATGAAATAATATACAAACATAATAATGTATAGCCACCTATTTTAAAGGTTAGAATCTTAAGTTAGGAAAATCCTTCTGCCTGAGGCTCTAAAAGATGATTTGCAGCCGGATTAAACTGTGGTCTCAGCTGTTTAATATGTGTGTGGTCAGTAGTGTTGTAAATTCTGCATAGCACGTCTGAATCAAAATCTGAAATAGGTGCCACATATACTTTCAAAATCTGAACTGGCCCTGGATACATATTGAATAAACAATCAAAGAACATTGGCAATATAAGCTCTGCCAGCTCAAAAGATAGCTCAGAAAATATACATATAACATTAGTTCCCTGATTTTAGGAGGATTTACAATAGTAGCATCCCATACTTTTTTTCCTATTAAAAGAGAAAAACAACTTCAGTATAAGAAGCCCACAAAAGTTAAAAAAAACTTGTTTCACACAAAAGTTTAAAAGGATTAGAAAGGAGTTTGTTCAGCCTCCAATGTTATACCAAAATACTCAAAATACTCCATTTGAAAAGACTGTTTCCATTTGTCTCTGTGCTGAAATAAGGATATGGTGAGAAGCTTTTCTAAAATAACAATGTTCATCCTTTCCCTGAATCAGCTCATGTTTCTGATGAACTTCTGCAGAGTCAGTTGATGGAAAATTCAAACTTAAGTAACATTCGAGTTTACCATTGAATACATACTGATGTAATTTATTACAGTCGTGTTTTCTTGTTATATGCCCTTCTTTCAGAGACACCTCTGTGACAGTCAGTCGTCAAACTTCCCAAGGTCTTCAGAGGGAACCAGTATTGCACAGGGAAAAGAGAGATTGAATTACCCTTGGGTTAGCTCCTCAGATTAGAACCAACGAAGAGATACACTTACTGTTTATAAAGAAAAGAAACAAGTGTTTGATCATTTATTACCTTAGATCATTTTTTATTCAAATGCCAGGAGCTCAGAAGCTGGCTTGCAAGCCTTCATCATTCTCTGATTGAAGTAGGAGCAACACATATCTGCACTCCTAAGATTCACCAACTTGAAAGACCTTTTAATATGCAGAATGAAAGGTCACGATCTCTTGATAAGCAGGCCGAGGAAGAGAAAGATAATGTCCCTTTCAGTGAGTATTTATTCTCTTTAATCATGTATGAACACCATTTGGCTGCACACTGATTTCTTCTTGCAAGGCTTCCCTGGTTAAGTACAGTTATCATCCTAGAATAATAATAATGTTTTAGGTTGCGTGTAGGTAACTCACTTCAATATGTAGAAGTAAACCCTACAGCTTTTAATGCCCAGTTTTATGTTAATAGAATTACTTTATGAACAGAAGTTAGGGAATAGTATGATCCATTCTGTTTCATCTTCTGCCTTTTTAGTTGATAGCAACTTTACTAGACCATCTGTTTTCTATAAAATATTTATATGTACATATAAAAAAGAGAGAGACCAAGAGAGAGAAGTAGGACACTACAGAAATAGAAAGAGAGTATCTGAGGATAGCTTTAAAAATGCAACATATTTACAACTTTTTGATAAAACATCAGTGCAAATCAAAAGTCAGATCTGAAACACTTTGAAAAGGGCTTTATGGGCATCAATACATGCCAAAGGAAGTTCTGGTTTCTGACTTTTTCCTTTAGAAAGGAGAAGAGTCTTGGTAGTAATATTGATCTGTTGTACACATAAAAGAAAAGTTAGGGGGCAAATCAACATATTAATATTTCTAAGAAAATGATCAATCTACAAGTCTGCTCAAAATAATTAATTGATTAAAGAGAGTTTAAAAGCAGAGCTTCCAGCACTCAGTCAGTAAGGAAGCTGAACTCTACTTCATTACAACTTGCACCCAAAGTTTAGGTATCGATTTAGTTCCTGGCGTAAACAGTTACATTCCTTATCTAGACAACGAAGAAGGTGGCTCTGAAAAACTCCCAGGAGAAATTTTGCCAGCCTGGTCACGCTGCCTCAATTTAGGCAGACAGGGATCTCCTTCTGGAAGAAGGAAATTATGCGTACATTAGCCAGAAGTGTGGACCCATAAGGGAAGATTTGCAAAGCAAACCAGTTGGTGCTGAGAACCTGATATCCACAGCAGACGTGTTTCAGAGCTCTCCCCTGGTCCCGAGCACCGACACTCGGTGATGCTGGGAATGCGATGGATGTGGTCCTAAAGTACATCTCCCCATGCAGCTTTCACTCAAAGGGATCCACTTTTTGTGCCCTGGGCCCACACTGCAAAGCGAACAACAAAACAAGGACAGGCAAGGAATGCGGTTAAAAGAATACCTTGATCTGAACTAAAATGCTCATATGCCCTCACTGTAGTTGGACTGTTTCATTGGACAGCTAAACTTTCAGTGCAAGGTGTATACCTAACTTAGGACAAAATTTCATTTATGTTTTCAGAACTAAACTTGTTGTGGTTGAGTTTTCAAACCTTAAAAAGAGCTAAAGAGGGCTTCTCCTTCTCCTTAATCTTTTTTTTCCTATAATAGAATCAGCTGTCTCTTTGTACCATTTTTCAGATGCCTTTATTTCGTTTTCTAAGGAAAGGAGTATCAAAATTGCCTGTAGTGTCTGATCAAACAAAATTACCTGCAGTCAGCAACGGAACAATTTCCATGCCCATTTTACAGCAACTTAAACGAATAACAAAGTTTGCTATTGCACAGATGTACATTCTAGAGCTTTGTTCTTGGGTACCTTGGACAAAGCCCTCACAGCCCCTACTATCGCTCTCATCTATATTTCAGTGTGGAGTAAATTTAACAAAGACTCTTCAAAGGGCTAATGAGTGGGTTTACGTATTTTTTTAGAAATTATCTCCTACATTTTGCAGTACTCCCTTTTTGAAAGGAAACATCCCTGTGTTATATTGTCTTTACATTCCCTCCATTTCTTCTAGTCAAAGCTTCTGCTTTTTATATCCTCCTTCAGAAACAATCATTCTAATAACATGTCCAAGAAAGGCCAATCTTACCCTTTTAAAGACAATCATGTATGATGTTTGTTCTCTTGTTTGGGACAACACACACACACAAAAGAAAAAAAGCCAGAAGCTGTATCTGTTTTAAGGAGTTTCAAGAAGCAGCTGAACATACAGCAGAAAGGCAAGGCAGTATGTGACTTTTTCTTTCTTTTTTCTCTACCTATCCTCTGTTTAATTAATAGATCATAGGAGGAGAGAAAAAGGAAAGAGAGTTAAATCTGAAATTATCAGAAACCCAGATGCTGCATCTCTGTGACAGAAGGACCTATTTCTTCTGGGAAAAAAAAAAAAAAATCTGTATTTTTTTGAAGAGGGAACTAACCTGATGAAAGAAGGAGACTCATAGTATTTTCAAACTAGGGTATCACTTGATGACTTGCAGAACAGATTAGGCTACGTGTAAAGTGATTTAACAGGAAAAATCAAGAAGGCAGCTGACTTTCTGCTTGTGACTGTATTGCTGAGCAACCCATTCTCACAGCGCTCTTGCTGTACTTCTCTCTAGCTAACTTAGCTCAGATTAGTATAGTGCCTGGTTTATTTGTACAGTCAGGCAAATAGCTCCATGCAGTCATTGGTGTCTGTGATTTTTCAATGCATGCGCCAATTTAGTCCAGCTTTAAAACCCGAGTACTTCAGTTCAGTGCCTAAGTTTAAGCAGGATAAATCAAAGCAGAAGAGAAAGCCAGAGATGAGAAGGGGAGAAGGAGGAAGAGATATAACAGGTTTGGACTCAACATGGGTTTCGCAGGCAGGCACCTCCTGCCAGCTATGAGTAGGGGACTGGCAGAGGCTCCCCCTGACCTCCCTGTGCGGTGGATGGGTGATCAGTCTGGGGCTGTAGAGCAGCCAAGCTCCGAGTCACAACCTCGCATGGGAAATCTCTGCTCCAGTGACGTGTAGAGGTGTGTTGGAGCTGCTGGGGCTCAGGAAGGTCCCGAGATGAGCCTGTGAAGCACTGAGCAGTTCCTATGAACCCATCAGGGAAGGGCTGGGGGTTCTGCTGCACCCAGACCTCCAGGAGAGCCAACGGGGACCAGGCTCTGCTTGCAGCCCTGGCACATGTGAGAAGGCCAGAGAGGGAAAGGACGTCATGAAGAAATGCCCAACGTTATGTACAACATTCTCCACAGGCAGCACGAAGCCACTTGCTTTTCAGGTCGGTGGGTGACATTAGTCAGAGGTAGCTAATGCCCAGGGCTCCTGACTTTTGGACGCCCCTCTGGAGCTGCGCTCCTAGGGTGGTGCATCAAAGAGAAACATCCAACTGCAGCTTGTGCTGGCCTGAGACACTAATTCTCATTTCATTACTGAAGAAATCTGCTTCCTCTGTGTCTACACCATCATAGGACTGGACGAAAATATGGATGTATTTGAGTTACTTTAAAATGCAAATGAAGAAATCCCTTATTACTGATGAATCACTTTGACATTTGTGTTGGTGACACTGATCTCCTCTTGACTTCACAGAATGATAGAATCATTTAGGTTGGAAAAGACCCTTAAGATCATCAAGTCCAACTCTTCCTTCCCATTGTACATGGGTCACAATTTCAGATCCTGCTCGCATCGTCTTGTGTCTGTGGTTGGAAAAGTATTGCAGAGCGGTCATTTAATTCATTTTGCTCAAAGTCTGCACCTTGTATTTTCAATCAGAGTGAAAGTACTTATCCACATGCAGTGTTCAGTAATCAGTAGGGATAATGCACAAGCAATCCATCAGTGCTTGAAGCTGCTCTGTATGAGCCCTTTCATGGCTCTAAATTGCTTATCATAGCCAGAACTGATGCATTACATTCTGTCCCTAACTTTTCTAAAAAAATTATGGAGTCATTTCCAGAATTACTACATTATACACGACCTGTAACTGGTTTTGAATCAAGGTCATATTGTATAGTTAGGGTTCTGATATCTTGCTATCACACAGAACAACCGCTGCATTCCCCCTGCAGCTTGGTTGGAGGCAACGCACACCCGTCCTTCCAAGGTTCTGCATGCCCTGGTACACACCAGAGCTCAGCCACAAGGGGCTGTCGTTGCCCAGCTTACCACTTACATTACAGTATTTTTTTCATTGAAAACCCACTGAAGAGGAAAAAATGCAGAACTCCACATCCTGAAAACCTCTGTGAACAGGAGAAGTTAGGTTAGGACTTCTTCTCACTTCTTTGCCAGTGTGTCTACTGATTAACATCCATAAGGACCAAACGAGTGGTTTGGTTTTTATGCACCTTTGGACATGGTCTTTTGAGACATGTGCGTTGAGCAGCAGTGTTGATCAGCTCCCAACTAGATGGAGTCACAAAAGTTCTGAGAAAGAGGGTTTCTTTGAAAACAATAGTTTATAAAAAAAAAAAAAAAAATCAGATGTTTCACATCATTTCATCTCCATTTTAAAGTTTTACCCATTTCAATGTAGGTTCATTTGTATTTCATTCTGCAGGGGCTCTGCTTTATGTGTGCAGGACTATGTCCATACGGAGATGCTCGCATACATATTTGCACACGTATACACACACACATATTTGCCAGCCTTCACACAGATCTCATATGGCTTGTTTGGCTCAGCCCTGCCATGCAGACTATCTGCATGGAGATCCCCACACTCCTGCAGCTCTGGCCCTGTACTCAGGATGAGGCAACTCAGGATCCCCCAACTCTAAGCAGGTGCTTGACAAGATATTACAGCTTCTCCATCATGAGACAGGGAATGTTCTATCACCCAGCTGAAGAGATTTCCCACTGCCCCATCCTTTAATGTGTGGAATCCCCAGGAACTGGAGCAGATAATTGCTCCATTTTACGAATTAAGAAGCTGAAACCATTAAATAATTTATCTCTTTGTTTTCTGTAGTGTTTTTCCCTTTCTGTGGGTAGTAGTTGTAAATCATAATAATGTACAAGCCAAAAATGCATTTCAAAATGCTTGAATTTTTCCGGGATGGAAACACTATATTTTGCCCAGCTCTCTGCCCAGTTTCTTTGCTGGACTCACATGCTGGTCAGTTTTAAGCTGCATAAATAATCAGGCCCTGCAAATGCACACAATATGCCAACAACATTTCATGTGGATAAAACTCTTGTCCAGTCATTCTACCCTGAAGCCATCCAGCCTCATTTAGCAAAGGAATGGAAGAATAAATTGCATTAGATTTTCTTTGTTAAATAGATCCAAGCCAAACTGTGAACAACAAAAAGTCACCAAGTGCTTTTTGGGCCTGTATTTTTCCATGGCTGGAAGTTTCTGCTAAAATTCATAAACGTACTGTAGCTTTTGAGTTTATTTGCCATAACTTGGTACTAGCAACTAGCAAACAAATACTAATGTTTGCAGCCAGATACGCATCTGTGTGTCTAAAGGATTTATTTACTTCTACTTGCAATTATGAAATTTGTATGCATGCTGGCAGATGTACGTGTGTATGCACATATATATGTATACAGTCATGCACGCATAAAGCACAACCCTACAAAATACAAGTGCATCTACATCCAAATGGGTAAAACTCCAGTCTTCTCTGTAGAAATAGTCAGTGTAAATAGCCAAATCCTCAGTAATCTAAACGATAAAAATAGGTCTCACCAAAGTAAATATAAAGAAGGAATTATCACCCTTGTCTGTGCTTTTTAACATTAAGTAATAGTTGAATCAGAGCAGACTTTGCAATTAAAATTCTTTGATCTTTTTATTTAAAACAAATAATGATGGCTGGAGGAAGGATCTCATGACAGGTACCATTAATAGTGCATTAGGGACAGCATGAAACAAAAAATAAGAAAAGCATTCAAACAAAGACGTTAAGTTTTTAATAACTTGCAAGAAGACAGATGGATTGTTACTTGGGTAGGGACCTTTGCTCTGCAGCTCTGTGCTGCAGGATTCCTCAGTGCTGGCTAGAGAGATGCCTTACTTAACAGCTGCAAGACATTTATCCCCATAACATAACCCTACTCCACGTTCTTATTCCTAGTCTGATGTATGCAGTTTGCTCTGTTTCCCAGTAGAGTCCTGGCTGCTCTGCTGGCAATACTAACAACAGTGGAATTACTCTTTTTTGGGAGATGAAGCTGATGTGAGGCACTTTGGGTAGTCCTCCCTCTCTTGGACGTACTTTTCTCCTAGTTTAGCTGCAATAGAGAAAGATTTGTTATCCACATGCTTTGGAGAGCAATGTAGAGAGAAAGCTTAAGGGGTGGAAGACACCTGTCTCTTCTGACAATTTGGTATGAAAACAAACGCATTAACCTAGAAATTCAGTAGCCTTGGATATGTGGTCTCTTATACTTCCTCACTATCTGGAATAAAAGGAGCATCTATTTATTCTCTTGCTTGAAACTCAGTTAAACTTGGCAAATAAAATGTCTTTCTGGTGACTGCATCCAATTTGTGCATGACATTTGGGGGAAAATGGGACATGAAGGAAATTACTGTTAATTTTCTAACAAAATTAAATGCATCGTAAACCTTTCAGTGATATCTGGGAATTTTTTCAATGTGTGACCCAAGAGGAAAAAATGCAATTGCAATTAGAAACCTTTTTCTTTCCCCTAAACTGTACTTGCACAATCTGCTGCTTACTGTAGGAAGCCAGTAGGAACAGACAAAGGGCTGTACATTTCAGATCAGGCTGTCATTATCTTATTTCTCATGCCATCAAGCAGTGTTTTGGGTAAGATGGGACTGGAGACATCTATACACAATACCATTTTGAGAGAAAGGAAAGAAATGCGAAGCATGCAAAGATCCATATTTTTTTAATTAGACTCACCTAAGAGTTCAGGGATGATGAGAACAAGTGACTGATACAAACTGGCTAGCCAAGTGTGAAAAAACTAAGCTGAATGTTGAACAAGGGTATTTTATCTGATTGTCAAGTATGTACACAACACAGTACAATCTCTTTTGTAAGCAAATCTGTAAAACTACTAATCAAAGAGGATACCCTAATGGTAAAGGGATAAATAACTGCCTAACGACAGCATTTATCTGAGAAATTAGATTATTTCAAACAACATGAATCTCCGCAAAGCAAGCACACTTCAGAAACCCTTAGATGTATTGCAAATGACAATAAATATAAAAATCCATCTTTAAAAGAGAAAAAAAAGTTCAGAATAAAGCTGTCTTGGGTGGCCTCTGTCCCTATGAATAAGTGTTTGTTCTTCATTGTGGAAAGGATTGGGATTCCCCCATTCTTCCCCTGTATTGCAGGTTTTTTTTTTTTTATTATCACTCGTCAATCTGCTATCACGACTTGCTCACTATTTTCTCAAGCACACGAAGTCAGGGAGCTGGAATGAACACAAGCTGGTACATAACTCATTACACCCTTCCTGATCAGCATTTATTGTAACACCTTCCTGCTTCTCCACAAAATACAAAGGACTAAAAGCCATTTACTGTTTAAAACAAGACTGATTTATGGGCACCCTTTTGTTTTAGGAACAATTATTTTTTATATCAGGCATTGTCTGAAAGGCACATGTGTCTTGGCATATCAAGATGTCATTTCACTGTTGATGTTTTCTTTGTAATTTATTATTTGGAGGCATTCAAAACTTCCTAAGTGCTTCCCAAGCACATGGTTGTTACTGCAGAATAGCGAAGGTCTAAGAACAAGAGCAGATGCAGGAAAGGAGCCCAAATGAGAAGCAGAAATTGAGCAGAACCTCATTCTTGGCACTGTTTTCACGGTGCCCTGGTGCCATTCTGCCAAACCTCTGCTGTGGTCCATCTTTTGCCACTGATTCACATCACAGTAACAGTTTTGGCTCTCACTACGGTTTCCAGCACCATGGCAGTCCCCTATTTCAACTTCAGCAAAGCAGCCTCGCTCCAACATGCTGTTCCCACTCCATCCTTCTGGAAAAATTTTTCCCTGCAGTGTGCACATCCCATTCTGCAGCTGCTCTTGCTGCTACAGAGGAGGTTGGGTACCTCTTCACCATGGTCACAACCTTTCCATGCACACAGTGTGCCTCTGGGTGTACCCATCGTCTAGTCCTGCAGTCACGTCTTCCTGCAAACACCTGGGATGGTGAACACCGCTTGAGATCTTGAAGCAGGTGGTGGGATCAGTTTGAGTACTTGTAGAAGTCACCTTAATGCAAGCCGCCTTTTGAAAGGCAACCCCCTTCCCATTCCCCTCATCTTTTTGGCTGCGCTGCAGTAGGTCACACCCTGCTGAAAATGATCCCGCTTGAAAAAGCGATTCTGCTTCCAGCCAGCTCCATCCCTTCCTGCAGTTGTCTGGCATGGAGCAGGATGAAATTTCGTCCTCAGTGGCATGGGGGAGAAGAAGTCACTTTTTTGGTTGGCTTAAACAGGTTGTGTGACTGCACCCTGAGCTGGGCAGGCACAGTTGGCCAGTCTTCTGCCACTGCTTTCTCATTTCTAGACTGTCTCTTGGAAGTTATCGCCTCCATGTGCAACATCCCAGTCCTCCTTTTCACTACTCCATGTAGATTTCCAGGCTGTATCATGCATCAAGGAGAGCAGAAGGACAGGAGAAAGTGCCTGAGGAGACATATGAGCACTGTTGTGTCCCTCGTTGTTCCTTCAGGTAGCTATCCACAAGCATACAACCATGCCATGACTGCAGTCGTTATTCACTACATTTTGAAGAACAGATTTTTTAAATATAAGTGGATTTTCAGTGCTACTGAACCATTTATACTGAAGGAAACCACAAGTATAAATTCTAGCCAGTCTGGCATGCGTTTTTCTGTAACTGGCCACTGAGTTCACAGTGAATGGATTTCCAGCCCTTGATTAGATATTCCAGCCTTCCCATAGGAAAGAAGGAAGGAAAAGCTTTGTAGAAAGAGGCCTTAATAGAGATATGCAAATATTTCATATTCTTTCCTTGCCAGGTCCTGTTTCACTTTAAATTAGTGAGATTCCCTCTTATCAAAGAAAAAAGAAAAATAAGAACTGTCTTTTCACATATTGTCTTTTCACATCTAATTGACTGATGTTTTAGGGAACCTTTTCTGTGTTGTATTTCTGTCGAGCAACTGTGGGCTGGGATGTGTGACAAGGCTGAAAAAACTTGTCTGAAACACAGACACAATAATTTGTTCATGAATAAAAAGTCTCCCACAGATATTTGCGTAAACTAACACCAAGCATACAAATATTTGCAGAAAAATGAACAAAAAATATAAGCAATATGTTCAGTGCAAGGAGTGAGTTGAATTTAACGGCTGTTATGCTTCTGCATATATAGAGACATGTTTGAAATAATCAAAATAAATATTTCTATTCCATGGTTTGAGTGAACATCACCAGAAGGACAGACTTGTCCCAGTTCCATTTGTGCAACTCACCTTTGAAAAAACAGGTTGTCTAACTTGTTTTTCTAAAATAAAATATAGATTCTATCTATCTGCTTTAGGAGAAAAGATGTTGCTAGACTAGTATAAGTATTATTAAATCCTTTTTGTACTCTTTTCTGGTTGTGAGAGGAACATAATGTTAATTGTCATTATTTATATTATTCACTGTCATCTTTCTTTATAGAGCTTGTGGGAAATAGTGAGGACAAAAAATGTGTCTTAAAGTTTCCTTTTACTGAAGTGACACATCGAGACAACTTAGGAGGCCTTTTTTAGTGACTGAATGTTGGCAATGCTAAGTGCCTGTGAAAGAGTTTCCCCTTCTAGCAGATAGGATCCAGTGTAGCACATCAATGTCAGATGATGTCATTTTTCCTATTTTTTTCCTGGAAAAAATATATGACATCTGTAAGCAGCATTTTAGGAAAGCAGACTTTGCTGTATCCATTTTTAGAATAGTGTTTGCTGTTCTTTTTCTACCTCTTCACTTTTGCTCTCTTTTGAAAACAAGAAAAACAGTTTGCCCCATAGATGCTGTCCTATTCCATTTGACAAACATTGATTTTTCTCCCCCATGTTTTCGGTGGAGCCAAAACTGGTATGGCTTATTGTTTTTAATAGGAACAAAACTATCAACTTAACCACCACCTAGTCTTGTCATGCCAAAACGCATTTATTTCTGTATAGCACTGTCCACAGATATCAGTACAGCACCAGGAACAATAGTTGTTAATTTGCTGCCATGCACTCAGCCAAGGAGAAACAAAATTGGGTCTTTTCTGTAGAACCTGAGAATAGGAATGAACAGCTTCCTCCAAATCAAATTGTTGAAAAGATGCTTTGTGATTTTATTAGGCCTTGGATCACATCCCATTTGCTTGGCAGATATAAGCATTAATAATAATCTTAATTTCTTCATCAAAATGTACAATGTTTAAAGATTATGTCTTTATTTTTACACTTTTGCATTCAGAAAATCTGAAATCAATGTTCTTTTTGGTAGCAATAAACCATGGGTAAAACAGCATAGGATAGAGACTAACATTTCTTCTTCCCTGTTCTTTCTTATGCTGGTATGGATCTGGAAGAGCTGCAATGAAATCAGTGTTGGTATCCCAGAGCTATAGCCAGGTTAGTGGCAGTCGAATTCCACCAACATTTACTATTCTGGTAAGATGAGGAGCTGGATTAAGTGGATATGCATAAAGTTTAGGAACTGTATGAAAACTGTCCTCTAGCACAGGTCAGTGGCAGAGGGAGAGCTCAGGTAGGTAAGGAGGGTGGGACAGAGCCGGGCAGAAGCTCAAACGCAGAAGCACAAACCTGGTGCTCTTGGGGTGGCCGCTAAAAAGAGGATCCAATGTGAATAAATTCACAACGAACTTAATCCCTAACTAAACTGGGTGGATGGGATCTCCCTCCAGAGGTCTCCAGAGCTGACTACATCTTCCCGTTTAGCATACAGGGAATCATGGAGGACTGTTTCACTGAGTGCTTAGAATTGTAGGAACATGTTAAAACTCAAAGTTACAGAGAATTGATCCCAGAATATCCCCATACCTCCCTAGATTCCCTAGTCTGTTTTTCTGTCATTCAACAGCCTTATGGGGAAATATAGATAATTCATATTCATAAATCTCTCTTGGATGAAACTGGAGCTGATTGGATGAATCTTTTTATGTTGAAAAATGCTCATTTTAGAAAATCACAAATTTTTGAGAATGAGTATGATGGTTGCCTGGCCACTGGCCTGGAAGCATTGCCAATGTGCAGCCAGCCAGCAATCTTTCTGTGAAAAATGGTCCGCTTTTAAATTTTTCACCCTCGGTTAAAAAGTTTTTTTTCCTGCTGTGAAAGTTTTAGTGGGAACAGATCTTTTTATGGCCAACACTGTTTGTGTGTTGTTATTAATATTTATGATGATTGCAACATATCAGGCAAGTGGCCTTGTGTGATGAACATTAGTTTTTTATATTACTTTGACCTTCTCTAGACTAGACAAACATCTTTACTCTTGATCTACCAATCATTTAAAAGATCATGACACAGATAATTTAGAAGAATTAAAGAGCTCAAGTGTAGGATTTTACAACATTGCCCCTATCCTATTGATTAGTTCTGTTTCATCCCCATAATATAGTTAGTGCAGCTAGGCAAACACAGAGAAATTGCTCTTTCCTTTCAGGAGGAATGTCAAAACAATAAATAGATTAGTCATACCTTCTCTATTGGTTGGTGACAGCCTTGATGTACACAATCATTTGGGATTCAAACATTTGTCTGGGGGGGAAGTACCATTTTTATTTGCTGCATTGGGTCTCGCTGGGAGAAGATGCTGTGAGGCATCTCAAAATTCTCTGCATAGTGGAAGGCTTTTAAATGCAATGAGATATCCGCTGTACATTTCCATATTAATCAATAAGATGAAAGGCAAAAATCAATTTTGTCTGTGCAACTGTGTGTGACACCTCCCTAAGAGCCATATGATTGGGATGGATTCATGCCAGCAAAGCTGGCCATAGGTTGATTGTTTATTTATGGCAAGGAGAGGCATAAAGTCAGCTTAGTGACAAAGTAGCTGGAAAGATGTTATTCATAGGATATCTATTAAAAAATCTGGCGTTGGTGCCTGGGAAATATGTATTTCAGATCTTAAGAGCAATTGTGGTTTCCTACATAAAACAGGAGCAAAACCCTTCTTTGATTTAGAAGAAAAAAAGGCCAAATTTACTACAGGAAATGAGGAGCATCCAGGTTTTCTCTGACAGTCATGGCAACACTGAAGAATTTGACACATTGTCTTGGGATTAGCAAGGTATTGTTATTGTAACATTAAGAAATTAATGAAATGTGATCCTCTAGTTTCATATTCTACATCTCCCTTCCTGTACGGGAACAGACAATGAACCTTAACACGTCCCCATGTCACCTACAGTTTGGCTGGCCTCTATTACATCCTCTAGTAATTCTTATAATTCAAGATTGCAGAATGTTAAATTACAACTTGTGTCATATTTGAAAGCTTACATTTGTAACCTCTTCTACAATGTTACATCCAAGATGTAGGTGAATTCATAAATATAGACTTTTTTCTTCGGTGCTCTGTTCCTTCCCTAGTTATTCCTAATATTCAGGGTTGTTTTTTTCATGACTGCTAAACTGATTTTATGGTAGTATGAACTGAAAAACTTGGGTTTGAGTGGCAACAGATATCTCAGAGCCCTTCATTGCCTAAATATATGTTAGAATTTGTTTCTTTTTTCTTATACTCATCACTTGATTCCAATTTACTGCTCAGCATTCAGCATCATGAAGTCCTTCTCAGACTTTCTGGGACAGTCTTCATCTTTACTCTCCTGAACAGTAACACCAGTATGCTTTTTCACCTCACTATTTACCTTCATCTCCAGATAATTTAAGAAAAGGTTACAACAGCAATCTTAAGCATAGAGTCCTGTGGAGTCTGTTAAAAATGTCTTTGGAGCAAAAGTTATGCCAAGCTAAGCTTTCTACAACTAACTCAGATTGTAAATGTAACTTCTAGATAGGTGAAATGAATCAAAGCCTAACCACAAAATCACAGAAGTCTGGGTTAGAAAGGGACCTGTGGAGACCCTCTAGTGTCCAACCTTCAGCTGAAGACAGGGCCTTAGATTAAGTTTTTCAGAATTCTGCCATCTCAAGTCTGAATATTTTTAGCAAGAGGTTCCACTACATCCCTGGATGACCTATTCTAGGGTTTAATTGTTCGCTTGGTGACATTTTTTTTTCTTATAGCCAAACAGAAATCTGTGCGCATTGTCTCTTGTCCTGTCACTCCACATCCATGTGAAAACAGTTGCACCATCTTCTCTGTACCTACCATTAAGGCACCGAAGATTAATGAGATCTCCCCTCAGTCTGATCTTTGTAGGCTGAACAAACCCAGTTCATTTAGCCTTTTTTTTTATCTGTCAAGTTCTCCAACCTTTTCATCATCTAGGTGGCCATCCACTAGACCCTTCTAACCCAAAGAATGGCTAAAATTGATTTATAATCTTAATGTAGCACTGAAGATGCACTACATCCAGCAGTAGAGAGATAATATGAAAGAGAAAGAAATATTCAAGGAAAAGAAAAAGTAGAATTATGACCAATATCCTTCTGTAAGTAATCCTTAGTAAACTGCCAATAGGAATGGCAAGTCTGTTAGGTTTAAACTGAGTTTTTACAGAAGAAGACATTAAAGTCACAGATGACACCATATTTATTAGAAGAAAGATTATGCATTGATTAGATGCTGCTAAAGGGTGGAGTTATTATTGAAATAACCAAACAGTTTCTTGAAATAAACTGCTTATAAAAGTAAAATATGTATCACTTCTCAAGAAGAGATAATGGACAGCTCATTAATTATGTTTTCGATAGTGTGCCATAAGTTCTGTCAAGGCTGGAAAAAGTTCTACTGCACAAAATTTTGAAATATGAGTAGGAAATGAAATAAAAAACAGTGCAGAAAATATAATAACTGTAAATTCTGAAGATGAGGAGACATTTGAAAAGGTACGTCAGGACTGACATGGGAAATATGAATTATAAATCAGTTGTGATGAAGAGGATAAGGAAATCCAATGCATCAAGGGAATCGAGACAGTTTTCTGAGTCATATATATGGGCCAAAAAGGGCCTCTGCAAAACAACACTAATGAGATACAACTTTAAAAGTTTAATTAGTTCTAGACATCACAATACCAGAGAGGTCTTTTAAAGGAAATAAAGAAAACAGCAAAATCACTTATGAACACAGAGTAAAAAAATTAGCGTGGAAAGTATGACTGAGTACAAACTAAAGGAGGGTATGATAGATGCCTTCAAATATCTGAGGGATGTAAAAAATGAGAATAGGGCTGATTAAGATTATATGAGGCAGCTTACTAGAAGAAGTTGAGTGAAATTAAGCAACAGAAAAAATACACCACATAACTGGACAGATATTCTAATAGTTATGTACAGTAGACAATGAAATAGCTTTCTTAAAAAACATGTGAAGAACATAACTAAGCTATTTTTAAATTGGGCTGGACAGATTGCAAGTGAGTGTGTACTGTGGATAGTAACTCTGCATGGGCAGTGGAACGGCTGAAAAGATCTTTGATTCCTAATGACTGTGACTGTATCATAATAATGCGAGCTGTATTCTCAGGATATTTTTACTGAGGAAAGCATACATTAAATATGAAATTTCAGGCTATGATTTGCTGTCTTCAACCATTTGAGCATATCTCATCAGAGTCAGGAAGATCAACTTTTTTCACTGTGCCAAACCCCCCATATCTTGAAAGAATTATGCACACTGGTCTAAGTTAATAAAAATTTAAAGAACAGACTGTAGCAGGTATCATACAGGCATGCCTCAATGAGAGTTATTTTATTTACTAACAACATTTTCTGTGACTGATGATAAGACTATTTAAGTATCTCTTGGCATATGGAAAAAGCAACAAGGCAAAGATTTTATAAATGTATCATATTTTATTAATTGATTCATGTCAAGCATTCAGACAGAATCCTCAACAACATTTGATAATAACATTTGCTAAAAGTCTGGTTCAGAACATCTTGCATTCAGCTCCCATAGGGTAGTGGAAGAATAATAATAGACAAGTATTGCCATTTTGCCTAGTCTTTGCTACTTTCTTTTTGCATATATGAACAAAAATAAGATATAATCTAATGGCAGTGCACTAAATTATTTAGAATTGCTCAAAGTTATAGAAAGACAAAGAGGCAAAATCATTTTAATATGGTCATTTTTTTCAATGCATGGAAGAGAAATGTATGCTATGTGAAATGCTCAAAAAATCTAGTGAACCTGCAGTTCAACCTAGAAAATTCATTTTTTTGCTATCAGCTGCAATAAGATGACAACGGCAGGTCAATAACATTTTCATACATATATTGTACATGATATTAAACTCATTTTTTGAACTGCTCTACATAAACAAGACAGTTAGAGACAAACAGCAGGAGTGATAAAAAATTCTCCATTTGGGTATGAAAAACTGGCTTATTGATACTGCTGACAATTCTTTTTTTCTGTTTTGAGTCAAGAGTGATATTGTCATCAATCAACATAGCTACATCGCTGATCAGAAATATCAGAAAATACATAATTCTTAAATCTGCAAATTCTTATAGTTGAAATTAAACATAGATAATAAATAACTTGATCTGATTATCTACACACATTTTTAAAGCTTACCTTTTTAATTAATTGGTAATTGACCTGGCAGGGACAATTCTGGATTCCAGTCCCTCCTGCAAGAACCTATGGTGTACTTTTCATTACATCAGCCTTTGGGCATCAACCCTACAAGCATAAGCTAGAAAACTGGATTCACCCCTTCATAACTGTGTGCCTCAAATTCTAAGACAGAGAGCAATCTTTCTGTCCAGGTGAACAACTAAGTATTCCATAGAATCAGCTTTGAAAGGAGATCCAGCAGGCACAGAAGAACAGCAGAGGTGGTTATGGTGTTTTTCCGGCAGGTAATATTTTGAGGCTCCTTACAGCAGGTAAAAAAATTGAAAGAGAGTCTCCCAAATCTTGATTGTACTGCGTAAAGGTTAGCACCTTCAGGTCTTCTCCCAAGTAGCAAGTGACAGGACAAGAGAAAATGGCCTCAAGTTGCGCCAGGGGAGTTTTAGACTGGATATTAGGAAAAAATTCTTCACCGAAAGGGCTGTCAGGGAATACATATGTGGAGCTTAATGATAGTCAGAGAGGAAAACTGTCAATTAAGTTCAATCAGAATAGAACCATACAGTGTGTTAGTATGAATAATAATGTGAAAAGGGGACTGTGGACCCTAAGAAAAACAGTAGTTTTGGCATCACTGCCATGCCTTACTCTGATTTCCTGAGAAAAGAGTTCTTAGCACCTCATTAATTGTGAGGTGGAGTTTTACTTTCCCCTTCTGAAGTTTTTTAAATCATCATCTAGTAGTAAAAGTTTTGGCAGAGTATTACATGGATGTATTTCCACTGTTATTATATTTTTTAAAAGTCAATATGTACCCATATTTCAATTCTCAATATTTTTTTTGTTTTATTTCTTTAATTTACCATCTAATGCTCTGAAGATTTTATGACCACTACTTATAGTAAGTGTCATGATGGAAAACTCACTGCATTTTGCCTACATAATGCCGTAAATACAACCCAAACTCCTGCCTCTTCTTGCCCTTGGTCAGAAGGTTGGGAAGCTACCAAATAAGCACTGCTATGCAGCCCATCATATTAACAGTTATATCCTTTTCCAAGGCAGTCATTGTCACTCTCAAGGTCATAGCTGATTACAAGAATTTGCTCAGTCTGTTTACAACTAAGTCATCTCTCTTCTTCTGCAATCCATGAACTTGTCCATGAACTAATCCTTTGAAGCTTCCCAAATAAAAATTTATCCTTACATTCTTTCACAAGCAACTATGTGAACAAACACTTCACAGTTCTTCATAAATGTTAGAGCACATATATGGGACTAGAAAAAATGTAAACCTACTGATACAAGATTCAAGATAAAATCTTCTTCCTTTTTTTCCCCAAACAAAATATACCTTAAGATTTTGTGAAGGACATGAATTTAGTATTTTACCATTCTTTGTCTCCCTGAAGAAACAGCATTTGCAGAGATTTCATCCATAGATCTTTCCTGGATTTGCCCGGGGAAAGCTTAGCCACTGGTGGAGTCTCACTGATAATTTAAAAGTAGAACAAAAGCGTGCATGAGGGGAATAATTGAAGTCGCAGCCAAACTAACACAGACTCCAAAAATACCTTCCCTCTTAGCTCCCTGAGTCTCCCCTATCAGACCCTCCTCGCATTTTCTTGGTGATAGAAAGATGGGGGGAGGGGAGGCACTGAAGTTTTTACAGGAACTTTGTATTTCAGCCTTCTTTGGGGTTTTTTCACTTGTCAGATGTCTCATAAATCAGTGTCCTTGTCCCTGCTCTTTTTGTTTCAATCTGGGATTTACTAGGAAGTTTTTTGTAAACTTACTCTGAAGAAAATGTAAAATAAACAGGAAGATACCACTTTTGGTGTCAAGATAAGTCCAAAAGACAGTGGCTTGATCCAGTTTCTAGGAAACAGAGGCAGATTCTTGGCTATTTATATTGGTAATCTATCCCTTATTTTGCCTGGAGGCGCTCAGGGTTCACAAAACTGCATCATATCTTGGAATTCACACATGGCCTTCTGAATTTTTAAGTTATACAATAAATCACTTAGCATGGTGATCAGTTTTATCCTACACTTCTCATTAAGGTGGCACCTATAAAACCTAATTAAAAAAAAAATCTGATTTGTGAAGTAAACCAAAAATTTCTGCAGAATTTCTTTCTTATGTATGGTTTAAAATGAAACCAAGTCCTTCTAAAAGCCAGTGTCAAATACCTATGGTACGTCTTGGTGTGGACAAGGGAATACAGAGCAGTTAAACAGAGCCGCTGTGCTCAGCCAGCAGAGACATTTTGGAGACCCTGGGACTCCACCCTGGGACCCCAGTAGACTTGGGGTTTTCTACTGCATCAGGAAGGTCCCCACTCCTGTTTTGAGCAACATGCATCCAACAGGAAAGTTTGAGAGCAGTGGCACTGTCAGGGAATCTAGCGTGCCATATGCTCTGCACTTTCTCAGGACTGTTCTGCTAACCCATGTCCTCAAGTGAGCAATTAGTCATGTTTATTGTTTCTTAGTCACTAACAAATCCACGACAAAAGAATGAGTAACCTAAGCTGAGTTCCTGATCCACTCACCTATCAGCTAGGTGCCCAATTTTTGCCAAGTGCTCTAGTATATGGAAAGGGAAAATGTACTTAGCCTAAGCAAAGCAGATTTTGAAAAAGGCAAAAGAAGTAAAATTAAAAAACATAAGTAATTGAACAATACAGTCCAAGTATATTAACAACATAAAGAGCAGGTAGTCAATTAATCAGTTTTCAGATTTTTGTAGAGCTGATTGAGAAATCATTAAATCCACACAGTGTCCCACTGAACTGAAGTAGACTTTCTTTGAGTTCAAGGCTCTGTTCTTGAGAATTAAGTTTTCAAGACTGAGGCATATAGATTTTCTTAACTTAGTTTCTAAATGTTTCCAGTTTCTCCTGTACTAATATTAATAACTTATTTAGGAAAAGAAAAAAAAAAAAAAAGAGTGAACAGCAAACAGTGTTGTGTTTGTTGTTACATGATTATATATTTGAAGAGCTACAGTCTGGGAAGGACCATTACACCATTTTGACTGTCCTGTCATAAATCTCAGATCATTAAATTTCATCTGATTTTCACTATATTCAACCTAACAGCTTTTATTTCTTTCAATTGCATAGGATACCCGTTGTGTATATATTGTAAGTGTTCATATAGCACTGTGCAAGTGAATGACAAGATTTAGCACCAGAGTGAGGGTTAGAGTTGGCAAACAAGGGAATGCAACCTCATGAGCTGAAGAAATATTTTCCAAGGGAGGAATTTGACTTAAGACAGTGCACTGTGGAAGTTGTTGGGTTTGGTTTTGGGGTTTTTTTTCCTAGAGATCAATGTTAAGGATAGGAAATTCAGTCTGAATTTTAATCTGAGAGCTAACTCAAAAAATCAGAAGATAGAAGTTAGTTAACTACAGTAGTGATTATGTTCCCAAGGGGCCTGCACGCTCATAACAATATGACTGCCTTGGTCTTCAAGGCTTCTCTCAGTCTAGGGCTGTCAGATATCCTCTGGATAGATTTGACTTAATATTAGGAAGAACACGATGGTTAGAGAAAGGGTAGAAGGAAGAGCTCAGTCGGAGGCTAAGAAAGTAATTTTGAAATTCATAGAAGTGGCACGTGCTCATCCTCTCTTGCTTGACTGAGCTTGTAGTACTCCTATCAGAAGGAGACAGGAGTAACGCAGCAGTCCAGTCACTGCTAAATCAGCCATGGCCCCACACACCTGCTGAATTGAAGAAGATAAAATGAGTCCTCAAACAGCATCAGTTTTCTTTTTATGCAAGAGCTCATCTGAACTGTGCAATTGTCCAAGACTTCTAGTCTGAACTAAGCTCTAAAATGAGCCTTAACTGGAAGCACAACTTGTGTCAGCCTCAGATATAATGGTTGCAGGAGGAACCTGTTTCGCCTTAGCCCTTCAAGCATCTCTGATCCCAGCATTTAATCCATTTCTCAGCTCCGCCTCTTCAAATATGTCTCTGTACACGCCTCCAGTTTAACACTAGTCCTGTCCCACACTCCAAAACGAAAAAAATGGACTGCTGATATAAAGATGTACCAGTCATCAATAAAGCTGTGAACATTTCAAAGTAAACTTTTCCCTTAACCCGTTGGTCCCTAGCCATATCCCTATATAGCTAACTAAATAAAAGATTGCGGGGCTCTGCTGTCAAGTGATACTGTTGGCTCAAAGCCTCACTGCTTCATGCTATCTTCTCCACAGATTTGTGTTGTGAATAGCTACCTGGAGTGGTCCAGAGTCATTCCAACCCAGAGAGGGAGACAGCAATTAAAGAATATGGAACACCTGAGATCTACTTCTTTATTTCACTCTCTATTGTTTTTTTTCTTTCACATTTTTTTAGCATAAAGCTATAGCCCATGTGATTGAAGCATAACCTTGACTCTAATCTTAACTCAAACCATCAAACCTATACCATACTATATCAAACAAGGAATCTCAACTTAGCAAAAAGCTCACAGAGACCTTTGGCAGCCAGGAATTACCCACATTTCTCAGCCTCTGCCCTCTTCCAGTGCAAAGACTAAAGAAAGACTAAGTCTATGGATAGGGTTAGGGTTCAGAAAATAGAAGACGATGAACCCATTCTCATGAAGGGTCTCCAGCAATTACCTGTTAAGTGAACTCTAGTTCAACACAGTCCCTTATCCAAAACATGTACTTGAGCTTAGCACTAGACTTGTCCAGCCTGCTAGTTCCCAAACTAAAGTGTGCTCATACAAAGAAATGCTTGTCTTTAACTACTGGCTACTCCTAAAAAAATAAAACAACCAAAACCAAACCAAAACAAACAAACAACAAACAAAAACCCAAAACAAAACAAAAACCCACAACAAACAAACAAACAAAAAAACCCACAAAAAACCCACCAAACAACAACAAAAACCACCTTGTGACAAATTCTCTTTGCATGTGGAAAAATTGCCAAGTTTTTGCAGGAATCTGCATGCGTATATGTGTATGTGTATTTTTGTGTGTATGAAAAATGTTTTGTTTCCTCTATCAGAGGAAGGTGCTGTTTTCAATGACTTTCCCACTGAAAAGGGTTTAGACTGAAGAATGTTAAAATAATGTGAAGCCAAAATAACACCTCTGTTTTAAAACAAATTCCTATTATCTCACCATTTCTCACAGTTAGCAAAAGATGCTATACACCCTACTGCAAATAACTGGCATTACACTCTTTCCAGCCTAAGAGTACTGTGAAATATTAAACCCGAATTTGAAAAAGTTCTTAGGTACTACATGCCAACTAATTTCCTTTTCAGCGCTATTTTTAGGCATGCATTGACTGCATATAAACAACATATCAAACGCCCCAGGTCAGACTGTATATGGGAGTCTGTGTCTCAACTGCTAGGGTGAAATGCCAGCCTCTTCGTCCCACACATCCATGCACATGAGCTGCTGTGGGGAGGGAGAAAATGGCCTTGCAGGCTGGAAAGGAGCCCCAGGACTCCACAGACAAGCTTACAAGCGCTGCCACTGGGGCTATGGGACGCTCCATGCCTTCTCCACGTAGCTGCCGTGGGATTGGTGCGTGCAACAGCAAAGCACACGTGGGGTCTGTTTTGGAAGGACATCTGGTTAGTACCTTTTGGAGCCTAAGTCTGAGAGATAAAGAAGAGAGCATGTGAAGATTTTTGTTTATCATTTTAAAATTGCAGGTGGCATCTGTTTAGAGATAATTAGATGCTGAAAATTTTAAATGCTAACATATAAGTATCAAATACGATGTTCACAGGTATAATATAAATCCGGTTTATCGCATGGCTGTTGCCACAGAAATTGTGAGAAATCCATGTCTGTGCATAGATAAATGTATGCGATGTACAGAACAACCTTTTTTACTGTTATTAATTTCTGTTCAGTAGCTTGTTTTTTACTTGTTAATGAACCCAAAAAGATAAAATTCTTTGAAGAGGGGCTCTAATGTAAATTAAGCAGACATTTGGTTTTAAAATCCAAAACATATAAAGAGTACATTTTTATATGTTTCTGCATAGAACTTTTGACCAAGTTTTGAAAATGTACCAAGGCAAACGTTTTATACCTATACACTATGGCAGAAATCCAATATTCATCCACTGTTCATATTGCAAGAAAATGAGATCATTAAGGTCAGAAAGAACAGCTGCTTTAATTATAACACCCTGATATATCATATCAAAGTTTTCATCATCTCACACAAACTCGAAGAACATACCCCAGGGATTCATTTCTATCATCTCGCTTTTTCTGGGGAAGGAGACAACATAAGTGCATTCCAGAGCACCGGCTGCTTCAAGTGGTGCGATGCTGTGTGAAATAGTTTTACCCCAAGCTCAATAATGCTATGGCAACTATTATTAATCTAACTTTTACAGACTTTATTCCTCTTTCTGCGGTGGCAGCGGTAGGGGAAGATATTTTTGACAGCTGGGAAGCTGCATTGCAGGGTTCGCAGTCCCGCTGCCACACGTCCCCATGGGCTGCTGCTCGGGAGCACTCGGTACTCAAGGCTCCAGCTGGTGAGGCTGGTCTGTCTGAGGCACCCGAAGGTATCCCTTCTTTAAGGGAATGGCTGCTTTGTGTTTTAACAGATGCTATGCTTCTGGTAGCGGAGAGATTAGAGGGACCATTCAACATTGAATCAGTCATGGATCCTATTGATGTCAAGATTTCTGAAGCCATCATGAACATGCAAGAAAACAGCATGCAGGTGTCGGCAAAGGTACTGTGTGAGTCGCGCCTTCTCTGTTGCTGAATGTCACAAACAGGGGGAGAAACATCACCATTTTTCTGTCCAGACTTTAAGACAGATTGTCCAGACCACTGGAAATTGCTTTTGCTTGTTCGACAGTTCACCTGACTGCCTTTGAATCCTTCATCTAGTTAAACAAGCTCAAAGTTTTCAAAAAGGTGTGGCAGGGAAAAAGGTACCATTTAGTAAACTACAAAGTAATAGTTGTAAGAGATTTAAGGAAACCAGAAGGTGCTGAAAATTAGTGGTAACCCTGTAAGCAATATCCTGCAGAGTACGTTTGGTAACTTCTGCTCGTGTCTCATCTGTGATTCTCCATATTAACTTCCAAACACATTTTGATCTGTCTAGGTCAGACTGAAGTATAATGTGTTTGAGGTGAATACACAAAATGTTCCATTTAACCTCCTTTAATAGCCACTCAAGGGAAATATCATTACATTGGACAGCCTCTGATTATCAGACCACAGTTTGATAGAGTTCTGTCTGGATGCTGACACGAAAATAAACAGAGTTAATGATGCCAGCTTCCTCCTTTCCATTTTTAGTGTGTGTGTGTATACACAGATCACCACCACCTCTGAACCTCACATTAATAAGATCCTTCAAATTCAGTAGCAGGTGCTTTTGAGCCAATAGTCAACAGTTAATGGCTTTTCCTTAATATTCATCAGTCCACTGTGGGTCAAAATCTGAAGACAAAAGTTTGCCAGGTTTTCTGCATTAGGAGTTTCTATCTTCCATTGATCTCCCAGAAGTCAGCTGGGTTCTGGCTAGTCTGACATCAAAGCCAGTGAATTTCCATTGCTTGGAAGGAAGCTGCCGTAGCTGGGAAAAATGTGAGGACAAAAAGGCAGGATGCTGAGGTTAATATTCTTCCTGCCAACCCAAAATTAGATGTTTATTATGGCCCCATTGCTGCAGGTTGGTAAGGATTTCCTTCAAGGTGCTTTTCATTTTCAACCTGCAGAAGTTACTCAGATTTTAAAAGCAGTCTACGTCTTGCGTGATGAGACTTTGTTCTGGCAGCATTCACCAAGGCATTTGTTTAACAGCCAAATTCTCTGAAATATTTTGGGAATTAAAGGCTAGCCTCAGCAAACTCACCCTTACCTCAAAAAAAGAAACGAAAAATATTTTCACTGAAAACTCACCCAAGGCTCAGGTGTGTTTCTTTTTCCTTTTTACACGTTCAGTTCTCACAGTTTTTCCATTAGTCCGGAAGCCGCATCCCCTGCCAGAGTCCAATGACATCACCTTGGCACAAACTCATCTCACAACTCGCTCGTAGCAGAGCAGACTGTTTCTCCTGTCCCTCAGAAGTACTTTATTTGCTGTAAAGATTAATAAATCAAAGTGATTCCATTTGCAATGTAAAGTTTTTCTTCTAAGAGAGACCTTAGCCAATAATTTTTAAAATCTTGGGAAACAGAAACCAAATCATTTCAGTGAAATTTATTTTATCATATTTTCATAGATAACTGTCTATCCTTGGGAATCTTTATATACTTCTGTGTAGACCATTATTCTCCCAAAATGTGATTTCCTTGTTTTCCTAGGTGGTATCCATCTTTTTTTCCGGCCCTAACACGTGGAAATGCTTTGTTGTGAAAGAAAAGCATAAGAAGGCAAAGACTTGGGGTTTAGTGCTGTGTTCTCCTTTGTCATGTTGAATCTGTAGAGATGATATATGAGCAAACTTTGAATCAGTCATCTGTCATCTAATTTTTCCCCCTTATACATACTGACCACTTAGAGCTTCAGTGAAAATGACAGCAACCTTGCCGGGTGTAATGGGGTGCATGGAATGCAATTGCAGACCTAATGTAGGAGAAAAGCCACACTTGTCAATTATTCTGAGACACCACTCAGAAAGCTTCAGGCAGGGTGGTGAAATCACACTATTTTCTTTTTCTTCAAACAATTTTGTATCTTGCATTTGACTGTATCCACTGAAAATGTGATGACTAGGAATCATAGCTATTTTTCTACAAGTCAGTCAGCGCATTTTTGCAACGGGAAAATGATGATACACTAATACTATTATGCCTGCAACACCCACGTACACATAGATTATTCTTCACCACTGACATACAGCTTTTTCTACCTAAAAATCTGGCTGATATGTGGGAGGAGGCTTTATGCTGTATTCAGTGGAATTTTGGGCCATTTTGCATAATGTTTTTTCTCTTTTAAAAGGAATGAAACAAATGAAAATGAACAGTTTCTTCCTCAAGCATCTCTCACTAATTTCATCCACTTTGCAGGCAGAAGACCCAGAGTTCATTTAATCCAAAATTCATCCCTCTCCTGTTTCAAATGTTTATAAACAATCGCCCTATTCCAGAAGTCATTCACATTAAATTACGCTATCAATTTTTATTTGTATTACAAAATGATGTTTTGTATTATAATAGCTGCAAGTATATATTGAAATTATCTGAAAAAAATGGAAGTATGTTTGAAATAACACATTGACTGTACATTACTGTGCATATGGAGGCAAAATTAAGTGAGCAACAATGTAGGCTTTCCAACTTTAAAAGTGTGTAAAAATAAGTAAGAATGCATGCTCTTATGTGAATGAAGAAGTCTTCCATTTTAGACATCAGCAGAAAAATACATCATGAACTTCCTAAGTCTCCATTTTTATGGTTTGTCCCTCCATTCTTCACTTGATGTAGCACAGAAGGTTTTGTCCGATATCTTTTTCCTATAAATATGCATCTCCTATTCAGCACTATTCTTCTGAGGAATAGTCTTCATGGTTACAATCATACTAATAAATAAAAGAAGGACAAGGACCAGTGCCTGATCTTGAGGCCAAAGTATCACAGTCTGATTTGTTTCTATACTGCTGAGACATACCTTCTGTGGAGCTATTTCATTCTGCAAAGAGAAAGATGGAGCAGTCCAAGAAAAAGCCTATGAGTTAACAATTAATCAGTGCCACCAGTCAGGGCTTATTGCTCGAGTTCGCGCCTTGTCTTTCATTTCCTTAGAAGACACAAACCCTCTGTCTTCTGCGCTTGATGGGTGCACGTCAATATCGCGACAGAGAATTATAGAGGTGCCACATGCACCTCTTCTATCTTCGTACTTCCAACCAAGGACATACAGACTCAGCCACATCCCAGTACCTGTCACTGCATAAAATGGAGCATCTCTGTTCCTGGGCCATTAACTGTTCTTGTGTGTTGATTGTGGTTGATTGTTTTAGCACAGTTCACATTAACTAGGTACTAGTGTTATGTGAAGATCCCCCAATTCATCCTGAGGCTGAAATCTTTTTCTGTTTTCTTGATATTTCTCTGCAGTCTGTATTCAGCGCTGGCTATATAGAAAGTCTAGGCTTCATAAGCTGCTCACCTTGTGTGGCTGTCGTGTCCCTGAATGCCAGCCATGCAAGCTCCTTATTTTGCCTCAGGAAAAGTCCCACTCCTGACAGCTGCAATATCTGGAGATGCTTTTCAAAAAGGAGAAATGGTCTAGAAAGTCAGACCCCAAGGAGTTTCTGCTAGAGGAATCTATGCGCTCTGAATCAGACCCAACTTTCCCTTCTCCAAAAAAACAGGAAAGGACTGAAGATCATCAAAACCAGTTTCCATAGCTTCATCATCTAACACCTGCAGCCATTCTGACAGAGTATCTTCTGCAAACCAAACCACACAGAATGCAAAAACAGTCAGTCTGGGATGTCTGAGATGCTTCCCAAGACATCAGCACTTTTCAAGAGTAGGCATTTCTATCTGGTGCTATCCAGACTTCGGTGGTGTTCCCTGAAGGTTGTCTCTGGTAGAAGTCAGGTCTCAATAGATTTACCTTGGATTTCTCCTAATAATGTCTGAGACACGCTATCTTCATTATTGAAATCTGTTATTCATCAGTGACACTTCTTTGTTTTGTGTTTTGGGGGGTTTTTTGTTACTTTTCATGATGAGAACAATCAGCCCCTGGAATAATCTGCCCTGGGAATTGCTGGATTCCCCAACATTGGACACTTTTAAGATTCAGCTACACAGGGCCACCCTCTCTAGACCATGCTTTTGCCAAGAAAGGTTGGACGAGATGATCCTTGTGGTCCCTTCCAAGCTGGTATTCTATGATTCTATGATTCTGTGACTTGAACATTATAGTGCCAAACTCAGTGCTCAGCAACAGCTTGATTATTTCTCAGGTAAAAGTTTCATATTCTGTATATTGTTTCCCATGGCTCAGTTCATGTCCAAGACATTTACCATTCTTATTCTCATTCTCCCTGAGGTAATTCAGGGAGTCATATTCAAAGAGTCATAACATATAATTGCTCATTTCAACCTTGGCCAAAACAAATGTGGTTTGGGGGCCTTCACAGTCTTCCCACAAGGCTGTCAGTACCATTACCTTTGATTCCTGCTTCAAGTCAAAGAATAAATCTTACATCTGTTCCATTCCATCTATATGAATGTTTACTAGTTGACATCTGCAGAGATTGCTCGTTCACAAGAAGTGGAGGAAAACTCAAAAACCAGCAGAAAATATGTTATAACATCCATTTTTCTTCAAAACAGAGAAAATTCCTAATCTGGTTGCATCAGCATAATTGTGCCTTCATTGTTACTCAAAGCACAACACTCTAGACTATTTTCTGCATTTTAAACAGCCTGGTTCTATACAGACATGTTTGGCTGCTCTAAGTGTCATTTGGCTTCCATGCAAGATATTTCCACTTTCATAAAGCCTATCCCATAACTGAGCATCCCCTTAGTAAGCCTTAAATCTACTTTTGTCTGAGTTGATGGATGTGCCATTTTAACCTATAGATATATGTTCCTTTTAGGCAATTACTTCAGCTAAGAGGATGAATGAGCTCCATGACATAGAGGACTACCGATGCATTATTTATAAGGAGGAAATCTTCATAAAACTACATCCAAGGTTCTTCTTAAAATAGCCCCTGAGTTTCATATTAACAAAACCTCTTCATTTATCTGTGTTCTTTCAAGAGTCCTGTGCAGAAAAAATATAATAGCATTTCAGGAAAAAATCAATGCTATTCTATCTGAAGATAAGAGAGTCAATGGAGCAGAGTCATAGAGACACTCAATAGAAAGCACTCAGCACTGGCACATGTCTAAATAACAATATGACTCTAGGCTACACAGAGAACAAACTCTATCTGCTGGGATTCAAAACTTCAAGTTCCCCTGGAAAAAGGACTCTTATTTTACAGTATCTACTTCCTAGTCCTGAAGTAGACACCTCCATTTAGTCAGCTTGATAGATGTAATTCTTCACTGGCTCTGTTGACTTGATCTCATGGCTTGGTACATATCCCTGACCAGAGAGATCTAGTGCTCTTTGTGACATCCTAGGATATCCCATTTGAGGTTTAGCTGCAGTTCAATGGGAAATGGTCTTGTGTTTAGACAGCCTTAACAGATATCTCAGATAACCTAGAACATCACAAACTATTGTAGATGCTGATGTGAGAGCAGCTGAAGAGAGTTTTTGATCACTGTCTAAAATGGAAGCTTAGATGTTTAACTAAAATATAGACATCTACATGTACACACCTAAATTTAGGTGAATTATTTTCAAATAGAATCCCTTCTCTAAATTCAGATGAAACGGCCTACACCAATTTTATATAAAATGCAATTTTTTAGGGAGAGTGGATTTATGCTGCCCATTCACAGCATGCATAATGAAAAACTTGAATATTTTTCTAGAAATTGCTCAGTATCTCTGAGTAGCTTTGTGAAGAAAGTATTTCATATACTACTTCTTAGGAAGCATTTGTTAATTTCAGGTATGAGCTTTACATTTTCTTTTCTGTCAGTTAATACCTGCATGCAAATTAGAAAACGTCTCTTTTGCTCTCAAAATTTAGTTATTGAATACTGTATTCTTACTGCATTTGTGCCAGGTCATTTAAGAAGTAAATTATTTCTTCTTCTGTGATATAAAAATCACTATCTAATTTCCATCTCTATTATTGTCTGGCCACGCGTAAATTTGTTCATATAAGACTACTGGCTACAACTGTTTGTTGGAAGGTAAATGCCACAAAGTCTATGTCAGGGTTTTTTGGTGTGTCATAAGAAAAATGAAATATGAATTATGTAGATGTGCAGTTACTCTACATGGTCATACAAGTAGCCTCACAGGCACACAATGTGAAATTTAAGATGAATATGTAGTGCCCACAACTTCCTGTCCCCTGAGACCTAAGTTGCATGTTTTGGATAATTGTCACTTGTCTTTGTAAGCAAATAGCTGATGACTGACTTGACTAAGTGGGATTTCATAGATATCTAAATAAACAGTTACGTTTTCTCTGCATAACGTCTTCAGTCAGAATAAGTATGACTAAACTTTTCTAATATAACCGATGTCCCCAACATATATGTTTGTGTGCTTGCTTAGCTGAAACTGAGGAAATTTTCCATGCAGTTAGAATCTTCTTAGTAGCTAGCACACTCTTAGTTTTGGGTCTAGTTTGAGAATAATAAGATAGCCCTCTGGGATAGAGTTAATGTTTTTCTTCCAGTAGCCTTCCAGTGTTTGGGATTTGGTACAAAAGGAATGTAAGAACTCACTGATATCTTGGCTGTTGTCAGGGAAACCAAAGACAAGTAAAAATTGGTGAGAGTGGAGGCACGGACAGGACAGCATGTTGATTGACATCTAGGTAGATCAATGAAGTATTCCATACCATGAACATCCCACTCCACATATACATGGGAAGTTGCTGGAGACAGCCTTTTTTCCTCTTCAACGGTCACCGTCCAGGGGGGTCCAGCTCCCTTGGCTTCCCTATGCCTGCTATGATCTCCATGTTTTACTGGAATCACTGTGCTCACAGTGTCCACCCTCTGGCATTCATTGCTGGGAGTGCGTGTTCCAGCAGCTAGGTATTGCTTTGTGTCACTTCATTGGTGTTAGCTAAATCTGTTTTTATTTCAACCCACGAGTCATTCCTCTTTTTCCTTTCTGAGCAACTGTTTACTGTTTAGCCACCACCCAGGGTTAAATGGTAACAATCCGGCCCTTTGAAATGTACAGAATCATACACAATCATGTATAAATCCTGGACATTAATCTCAGTCAAATTTTCTTCATGGAGGAAAAATAGGATTCTTTCCTGCTGAAACATATAGAACTATACAAGCTAAAATTGTATTTCCTGGTTGATTAAATGAATTTATTGTCCGATAGTCCTTATGACTAAGGAGGGTAGAAACTATTAAAAAAATCTTATAGATACTCTCAAGCCAGACCAAGCAGTATTCTACTCATAAATTAAAAATCTCAATGGACATACAACAGCTGACTTGTTGGACTTTGAGCCAAAACAGACCTGATGATTGAACATAAATTTACTATGAATCAGTTTCTTTCTGCAAATTTTGAATCATTTTGGCCCTCAAAATTAACATCCAGAAACCTAAGAGCCAAATGTAATGTATCCTGAAACAACAAAAGTCATGCCATCCATTGCAACTTCAGAGGGAACCACTGAAGGCAGAAAATCTAAGTCTAAAAGTGAAACAAGAGTCTTTTTGGTCACTGGCTCACCACATAGCTTTGTGAGCTTGTTATCTTATTTGCCACACAAAAAGGAGTAATCTGATCCTACAAACAAAACACAGCACCTGCATAGGAGTTTTCACCTCCACAAAGCTCATTCAGACAGATAGTTTATGTCTGTCATTAGGGTTTTGTGAAAAATATCTTACAAGAAATTCTGTCTTTTTTTTTTTTTCTTCTGAATGGAGGCAAAATGTTGAATCAGCCAAAATACAATGGTCACAAAAAAGAAAGATGATTCCAGAACTGAAAAAGTTGGTATGAAGGTAAACAATAGGATCCTACTACAGCAGGACATTTAAAAAAAATTAACTCTGTGAATATTCTACGTTCTTTCAGTCAAGCAACTTCCATGACAGCTCCTCTGGGATATTACTTGATATTCAGTAGTCCATGTCCTTCAATATCCACAAGATATATGCTACTGAAACTTTTTTCCAAGTGGAAGTATATGAAAAATTTCATAACCCCAAACATTATTTTTTATACCTAATAAACAAACACACTAGCAGAAAATAATTCTCACTATTGCCCGCTCAATATACCCCACATCTCTTCTGGGGAGAAATTGGTATGAATAAGAAAGTTACCTAGTTATAAGACTGTTTTATAATTGACCTTTTCTCTGAGACTACAAACAAAATTGCAAGGTAGAAAGAGCTGTGGGTAGGGATTATGAATGAGATGTGATTCTGAGTAAATGCCGCATTTTAACAAAAACTAAAACAATCAGCTAAGTCCTGACACAAAGCACTTCCTTTTGTTCATTTCTCTTCCTAGAAAGACAGCAACTAAAATACTTTAAGATGTTAACTTCTTCTAATAATCACCTTGTTAATTAGGTGTTTTTAAGGTTCCTATATGTTTTTTATGCCTTCTCAGAGTAATTAATAATGCTTAATTGTTAACCTGAGTTTTAACGAAGAGCAAGTACTCAATTCACTTTTATCAAAATATCAGTCAAAGCTGGTTTCAAATATATGAAAGAGAGAACAAAGAAGCTATAAAATACCAGGTGTGTCTTTTTTTTTTTATGATTTTCATGTAACCTACAATGTCTTTTCAGGTTTTCCAAGGATGTGGCCAACCTAAACCAGCACCTGCCCTGAGATCTTCCCGTTCTGTCCCTGAAAACTTCAACACCAGGTTTCGACCATATAACCCAGAGGAGCGACCTACAACTGCTGCTGGCACAAGTTTGGATAGGCTGGTAAGGCAAAATAAATTCCATTTTCAAATTAGTGGAAATGGCTTGAAGATATAGTAGAAGAGTGGTAAACTCCTGACAATTTATTTCTAATAGTTTCATAAGCACTCTATATAGTTTTTATTCCAGCTGTTCCAGCATTCAGTGCATATTTTTTTCTCCATTGGAAATAGTACAGAATTGCATTGTAGGAGAACAATATGACTCGGTTTTTATGTATTAGAAATGCTGGAAGAGAACAAGCTCTTTCCTGGAGGCCAAAAAGCAGATGAGCCATGGCAGGTACTTTGCAGTATAAATTCTCTTTGAAAAGTGATCTGCAGCAACATTTCATATTTTTTTTATTTTATTAAAAATGTTTTTGTGTATTAAAGCAATTTTTAGCAGTTAGTTCTTTAACATATCCACTTGCAAAGGTACATTGATTTGTTCCACTTTTTTACTTAATTATAAAATTACCACTACTTTATTTCCATCCATCTCAAAAATTGACTTTTATCAGCTAAAATTTCGGTGATCATTAAACTTGCTTTATTTTTCAGTCATTTTGAAAACAAGACGTTAACATAAGCTTATTTTCTTTACTACCAGTCATTGGATTCACATTTCAGACTTTGATGCTTCTGCTATTTATACATCTATAGATTTACAGTGGGCTAATTATTATAACTGATAATACTGTCTCAGCAATCATCTTGAGGTAAAACTGACGAGCAAAATTAAAGAGTTGTAGAGCGTCTGAATCAAAACAGACTGTATTGCATACCTTCTCCTTGCCAAGTTTACTGCTGAGCACTTGAACAACATTGATCTGCCTGGCAGAAGAGAGTCACGCTCAGGGCTGCAGCAAGAGTGAGGGGAGAGCAGCGCCCAGCTGGAAACAGCCACCGTTAGCTGGGGGTACAAGGTTTCGGTGAGCTGAACTCCTGCTGGGTACCGGGCAGGTGCTGGCTGCACTAGGGCGCCACAATGTCTTGCTATGGTTTTGGTGATGAGCCTAAACTGTCTAGAGGTTTCTCCAATACACGTCCTAAATTGCTGAGCAGAAACCCAAGTATACTAATTCAGGTAAGGACCTGGGTATCTCTTTGATACCAACATCCAGCAGATTCCTTTGATGATCACAGTAGTCTTCCACAGTCCCAGGTCCTTCCAGTGGCCTCTATCTATGCTGTGTTCTGTCAATCTACTGTATACTGTCAATCGTCATGGCAATTCAACTGGAAAATAGCAAGGCATTTCTAGTTAAAACATGAGATTACCCTGCAGCAAAAGGCAGCGTTCGTTAGTTCTCTGCTCTCCTGGAAATAGTATAGCCTGATTGTCCAAAAGGAGAAGTAGAAAAGAAGATGTCTACCTACACTGTAGACTTAGGTCTTTCTAATATAGCAGATTCATAATGCAGTGTACCATCTCGGGCTAAAAATCTGGCTGGTAATGCTCAATTCGTATTTTAATTTTACCCTTTCACTTTAGATTCAAAGAACCAGCCCTTGTGTATCACTCAGTGCAGAGTCCTGGATCTTAATCTAGAATTGGCCAAGGTGAAGTCAAAGGTCATCAAAGCCTGTAGGTTTCAGTCACACTCCCTCAAAGTTAAAGGTCGCTCACAGACAAAATCGGAGGAAGAGGGGGAAAAAAAAAAAAGACTGGTAGCATAGTTCAGCTTGGATTGCTCTTATGTTGTAAGAACAGTTCAAGCATTTTTTGAAAAGACAGACAGATTTAAGGGACATTTCATATTGACATAAGGAGAATAGTTCTAAACAGATTAATACCTCTTTTAAACTACAAACTTCCAAAATACTGAGCAGCATCCTGAATAAACCAGAGATGTGTCATATGCTTCTGGCCTTCAAAGTCTGTAGCTAATGAAAATTGCCAGTGTAGATAATCCTTTATTAGTCGTAATAACTTACAGACTTTCAAAAGGGAACTTGTCTCCATATGATTTAGCTAGGTGTGTTCACATATTTTTTTCAGAACAAACAAAGAGTTTAGCATTGCTGCTGTTGCTTTAAAAGGTGTTAAAACCAAATAACTAATTGTCTTTCCTGCCAGTGATATTTAAAATAACTATTTGTGGCCTGTTAGTGATTAGTGTTGGTATCAAATCCATTTCCAAATGGCAGTGATGCATGTGTTATCTCCTTTTGAGTTGAGATCAACAATCCCTTGAGTTGGAGGTGGCCACTGACCTCAGCTGGAGCAAGGAAAGGCTGTTTATGTGGATTAGAGCAGAAGGCCTTGTTTCTGAGCTGTAATCCCTCACCAGCACTTGGGAAAGGTCACTGCCTGCATCTCACATCAACTTGGGTAATTTTATCCAGAAGGATATCAGTGCTGCACTCCTACCTCATAGGAACACCATTCAATGTGCTACATTAAATCCTTAGCATTCAATGTGCTGAATCATTCCCTGAATCACGTATCTCTCCTCATTAACTGTAGACAGAGCTGGCAGGACCAGCCTCAGTTCGATCCTCCTAACCCTTGTGTTGCTAACAGGATGTAAGGAGAATCCCACTCACAGCAGTTTTCCAGTCTGAACAATTATCATTTTCTATTGCTTGCTTAATGCAAACATACAGCAGTGTTACCATTTTGATAGTATTGCCAAATAGGTAAAGCCCCTTTTGATTGTTACAGATATAAGAAACAAATCTTTCCTTGTGAGTCAGCTGACTGTCCAGTCTTACATTAGTGTTTTAGAAGTCTGTTCTTGAGTTTGTATTCACAAAACGCTGTCAGACCACTTAACCCTAAACTGTCATCACAAAGTCCAAGCATGCAGCTATGTAAACCTCAAAAGAAGTGACAGACAATTCTGCTTTCATCTGTCTTCGACAGCACATCCTCAGAAGAGACCAAGTTTAGAAAATATTTCCTCTGCATCTGAATCTTATACAAACATGTGGCATCCCTGAACCTTTTTTTTTTTTTTTACTCCTGCTCATGTTCCCATTTATAAACTTAATTCAGTTGAGCATATTTTATCAGGTAGGTTGCACAAAGCAGCCCTCATAAGAAGCCTACACTGGAATCACCAGATACCAAACCCATCTGAGAAACATTTCCTTCATCCTTGCTTGAAGTTGTGTGGTTAATCCAGCTATTCCATTTCAAGAGAAGCGAAAGTAGTTTCCCCATGTTATTGTCATATCTGTAACCAGTAAAGCTTAGTAAATAGGGAATAGATCAAAAAAAATTGTGAGAAATTTGAAAAAAAAATTATATCCCACAAAAGTAGTGCTATAACTGGTTTAAAATGCATCAGATATTTTAGGAAGTTATACAGAGTTTGAGAGTTGTCTAAGTATGGATCTAAAGCACCATCTGAGACATCCCAGAGTATCTGAAATATGGGATCAGTAGAGGTGTCACAGGACTAGAGGAGACCAATATACCTCTGGAGCAGCAGTGGTGAGCTGGGTAGAATACGTTGCAGCATCTCAAGCAATTTAAGATACCTATGCTCGGGCAATTGAACACATCTTTACAGGACAGGGCATAAAAGTCAGACTCTTTCTGAAGTCAATGGAGAGAGACACACATATTTGGAGAATGATTCACCCCATCTGTCATAGACACCTCTCACAGATTGGCTCAGCTGAGATATCCGTATGTAGATATGCAGCACTGAGATGTCTCGGAGTATCTAAGACGTTTAATTGAGCTGGCAGATAGGACAGACATTTGGGATGCTCACGCCCTCCTGGGCTGGCAGTTGAAGGCCATGTAGAACACCCTAGAGGATGCCCACTATGTGGCATCCCAGTGGGAGAACAAAACTGAGCCCCAGCTGTTCTCTACAGGTCCCTCTGGGTGGAATATGGCTACATAAACGTAGTCACTTAATGTTATTTGAGATGCCTATGGTCTTCAGGATGTCCAAATGTGAAAGCAAAGTTACAGGAGACCTGGCTGGAAGTAATAGAGAATACCTCAGAGCTACTATATTCACTTGCTATACCTATATTTAGGTAACTGAATTCCACCCTATTTCTCTACTGACTGTAGCAAAAGTAAAAATGAGGGCTTTTCTGATTCAATATAGAGATCCACAGTGTAGATACCTATAACCCGCTGTCTAGATTTGATGTTTAGATGACTGTAGCTTTTACTGTCAACAGAGAGAAATAAAGGTCTTTGCTCAGTTGTCCAAATACAAGTTTAGGCAACTGAACTGAGATCAAATATTTCTGAAGTACAATTCATCTCATCCTAAAATATACGTTTAAACAGCTCAGACAAATCATTCCATATCCCTCTCCTACGAAGTGTCAAAAAGTGACAGCTTTGGTCTAGGCATTTAGCAATTACACCTGAAGTTCAGTAAGATAAATACTGTCAGAAATTAAATAATTTTAGCCACTGAGCACAGCTGCTTCTGTAGAGTATGATCAAAAATTTCTCATTTAAAATCAACTGCTTATAAAGACTCGTTATCTTCTCTGTAGTTGCCTGTTTGGTATAACCTGTGGTTTGTTTTGTTTTGTTTTGTTTTTCTGTTCCCTGAATCTGTTTCCCTCTTGCTTCCCAGAGGACTATCTGGAGGACAATGCAACATGGTGTAAGCTTTGGTATTCTTATTCTTCACCTTCATTCCCATTTGTATTTGTACAATGCTGGGCAAAACACTTCTTTAAGTTTCATCTTCACCATCTTTACTTTGTGTGTGTCTTGTAGGCTAAAATGCTAGCAGTTCTTTCTGTAATTTTGCATTCTGGCTGATTTAATTCTGCCCAGTACCCAGAGCTGCTGGTTCCTTTGAGTATTTTTCTCCCACTTCAAGGATGATGCCTCACCCTCAGAAAGGAGCGTCTGTATTCCCTCAGTGAGCTAACAGCTGGCATGAGTGTTCCCCTGGTCTCAGACCCCACATATGCATGTGCAGCAATGCAGACACTGTGGTGGCATTTGGTTCTGAGTCCTCTGCCTTGAGCTAGCACTGAAGAAATGGAAAAAGCCCCCAGACCTTCCTGCGCTCTCTCCCTAGAATTGCCCCTCTCTTGCTGTCCGACCTAGGGCAAACCACTGAGCTTCTCTGTGGGACCATGATAAAGTGGATTCTCTTGTGCTTTCCAGATTCATAAGTTTTTGTGAATGTCAGAGGTGCCTGGTTTCAGACAGAAGGCCTCCTCAGCAGGGTTCAGCACAGCCCAAGGAGAAGGCAGGAGCACAGCACCACACAGACATGCATCATCTCACTTATGAAGTAGCTCAAAGCATTTAGCTTGGATTATTATACCCTGCTTCTTAGCAGGACTAGTTAGTCTACAGAGAGTGCCATGCTGATATAGCCCCACTGCCTCCTGCGTTTGAGCTGCCACAAGTACCTCTGTATCCACCGCATCACCGTACGGCACAGCGCTGCCTTAATTCAGCTGGAATTTCTCTTGAGAACATACTGCAGCCTGACCTGGCTGGACGTGTATAAAATAATTCCACATTTTCTTTCAGGAGGACACAGAAGCCTTCTTGGCTTTCCACAAGGGAGCTGATGCACTATTAATCGTATAATACAGAATGTACATGCATACTATGGAGATAGGCAACTGAGAAATTGGCTGTGGCATTTTGTGAGTGATTTACATTCAAGTACAGTATAGTGGCTGCATAGAGAAGTGGATGAGCACGCACCCAGTCTGAAAAGGAAACCTTTCATGCTCTTTACCCTAGGGAGGGGAATATATTGTGTGACACTTTTTAGGAAAATGCTCTTTTGTCTTCTCTCCCACTTTCCTTAAAATAGAAGTAAATAAAGTCTCAATTTCCATGAGCAAAAGAACCCAAAATATTTTTTTTTAGGAATAAAGTGGGGTGTACTTTAAGTGTTCATTCTGTCACTTTTTTTTTTATTCCATTGTGTAATGATTTTTGTTACAATACAAAAACGCAGTAATAACCTAACAAATCTATTGCAAACAACTCCTTTCCAGTCTCTGAAACTACATGAAGTAAAAAATATTATTAAAAAAAATAATCAGCTTTGCATTTTAGCTATAAAAGACTGAAATTAACAGGATAGTGTACTATGAAGACATTGATCTGCATTGCCCAGGGAATCCTCTGGGACACTCCTGAAAGTGTTTATGGTTCAGTTTTGTTAGAATCCATTTAGTCCAGAGGCTAGAAATGTTAGATATATGTAGTGATAGTGCCATTTTCCTGAGATAGGATGTTTATTCTCAACGTTTTATTTCTCAAGAGGCCCTAGAATAAAATCCAGTAGGTATAAATCTTAGAGGGTTCAAAATACTGAGATTAATTTTTCAAATGCCTTCTGCATACAGAGGCCATAGGGGAAGATACAAACAATGAGCCTGTAAAAGGCTTCGTAGCTCAGGATGTTTTGTTCACACTCCTAAGAGTGCCAGTGACAGGCTCATGCAGGTGTTTTAGAAGCCCAGTGAGTTCCCACAGGCTACTCCCCTGACAACCCTTAGATGCTGTGCTGTTGGATGTGCCATGTCCCCCTGTGTGATGTTAATCCACAGTTAGCTCCTGTAAAGTATCAGGTGTACAGCTCCTCCAGTTTTAGGTTTTGTGAGTTTAAATAGAGTCCTGTTTCTTACTAGCTGTCTGTATACAATGTGCACAATGAATAAATGTGTTTTCAACATTTGTCATGGTCTTTTGGTGTCAGATTTAGGATTTGAATGGTTTTCCAAAAATAGGTATTTGCTTAGTGTCAGGTTTTGTTTATCCTCAGTTTCTGCATCACGGTAATATCTAAGTAAGTTTAAGTCCCTGCGATCACTTTTTCCCTTATGGTTAATACCAGTTTCAGGTGGCAAAGGCAGATGAATGATGGTGGCTGTCAGAACCCTCCTGGGAGACCTGCCAGAATCCTGTTTTTAAAAACGGTGATATTATTCCATCCCCCAGCTGAATGGTTCTGCATGCTGCTATATCCAATGCATTGCATTCCTAACACGCGTGAGGCGGTTACTAAGAAAGAGCTTTGTTATGGTGGTTGCCTCTGTCTGCAGGTGGAATGGGTCTGCCTGCTGTTTGGACCCTGCTTAGTATGAGCAAGGAAAGATCATCTTCCAATAGTAAGAGGAAAGATAGATCTCTACCTTACTTAGTTGTCAAAAGAAATGCACCATCCTGATTACCACGCAGTGTCTGCCTTGTCTGAAGAGTGATGTGTTGCCTGTCTCATTGAACACAGCGCCTGCTTGAACATCTTCTAAAAATGTACTTGTTAGTACTAGTTGAACTTCCTTTACCTGAGGGGTGTGAAGACTCACTGAGAGTCATCATCTCATTTCCAGGAACATCTTAGGGGTATGAACAGTCTTATGTATCCTTGTTACAGAGATGAGGAATACAAAACCTGTAGGCAAAAGCCACACCTGATTTCTAGACTTGTCTGCACACTGTAAGATGAAGAATTGGCATAGTGATGGGTCCTCAGTTGTATATTGAGAAATTATGTGAGTCCTGAGCTTGGCAATTAGGGTAAAGAAAGGCAAAACATATAGGCTACAGTTTGCACGTCTGTGCCATATCAAACCAGACTAACGTGAAGTGGGATTTATTTGCCTTAGCTTTTCATGTTTCTAATGTTGCTATCAAAATCTGAGTTATCACCTCATTCCTTTACTAATCGATGAAGAGAATAAGACACCTCCACACATTGCTTAAGATACTCATTTAGAGATGACAAGAATCTGAATTACCCTCTGAATTACCCATTTCTCCCCACTGAGTATGAAGAGAATCTGGATGATTAGCTCAGACATCCAATTTGTAAATATCTAAATGTAACCATAATGCTAGGCCTTAAGAGTTGGGCTCTATGAATCAAAGTCACATAAAGGAGATTTTGCTCTATAAAATACATTGATAGATAGTTCCAGTCATACTTCTAATCATACACATAGTCGTGATATCATCAGGTACCTAGAAGGATGGCTAGTCTTCAACAAAGTAGTTCATTTGGAGGCTGCACAAGTTTTATTCAATGACAATTCCCCCTTGTAAATCTAGATTAAAATCCACTTCTTTCCATTTAATGTGTTAGGCTCTGCTTAATAAAGACTAGGGTGGGTTTTTTTCCAGTATACAGAAAGTTTGTATTATCAGCTTCTGGAAGATGAATCTAAGCAGGAAATACATCAACACTGCTCTTTCAGCTGAAAGATAGGTCACATTTCATTTTGTGTGTCTATGCATGAATCTGTGCAGAAGGAAAAGTGAATTCTTAATGTTCTTGTTAATGCTAAAGAAAGATAGTGACTATATAAACATCCTCTGAACTTTAGCATTTTGACATGATATTAAAAGAAAAAATATGGTTTAAAAATTGGTAGCAGGGCTTGTGTCCCCACTTGCAGTGCATAAACCATGCTCATTTAGATGCTTCCAAGTAGCATGACAGTAACGATGACTATCTGCCTTGAAGGTGTTACACTGTGATGAATTCTTGCATTGTTAATATGACTACAACCAATAAGTTCTAAGTTTCCATAAAAAATTGATTTTATAATATATCACCTGTTCATTTACCAGGAGAGAATTAGAAGGTCCTTTTGTGCAAGTGACTACAGACCATAAAATGTCTTTTCAGCAACATTGTGCACAAGTGTGGATACCAACAGAGAAATTAAAGCTTTGGTAATTTCTGAATTAATTGCAAAGAGCGATTCTCACTCTCCAAAGAAAAATATGTGTTGTACTTGATTGGAAATTTGTTTTTTTCAGCCTTTCACATCTAATTTTATTTTGCTAGACTGCAGCACACATATTGTGAACTCATAACAGATGTGTGCAATGCTGCATTCCACCTATAACAAAGAGTAGCTTACAGCAGACTGATAACTGATTTCCCAAGCCAAACATCTCATCCATTTTTTTGGTAGTAATAGGGAGAAACTGACACTTCATGGACTTTTATATCTATTACTAGTGGTTAGAGGGGAGGTAAAATACAAGGACAATAATGGTTTACCTTCATAGAAATAGTGACCCTTTTGTGAACTTCCTTTAGTCAAAACCAAATATTTTACATTAGGAAAGATTTCCTGTATTTCCCTCCTGTTTTTATCTCCCATTCCCCAATCATATCAACATATCAGTCTAGGTTGTTGGATAGCAATAAAGGATTCTTCTATAATACAGCTGCCTGTAAACAGCAAAGCTTGAGTGGCTACTTACAGATACTCATTGATGGGAAAGCCAGGATGTTTAATAATACTGGGGAAGGGAAGGGAAGGGAAGGGAAGGGAAGGGAAGGGAAGGGAAGGGAAGGGAAGGGAAGGGAAGGGAAGGGAAGGGAAGGGAAGGGAAGGGAAGGGAAGGGAAGGGAAGGGAAGGATTTTCCATATCTAATTTTATCCATCATCAACTAAGGAGAAGTCTAAGTTTGTGCATCTGTTAGCAGACCCAGCAGCACTTTTTGGATCCTAGGTATGGGTATAGGACCTAGCAGTATCACAGCTCCACGTTAGAGCAAAATGCATGGCTCCCATATTACCACTCCAGATACTTATTCACCATGAAAAATAGGAGAACACCTGCAAGTGTGTTTTAGCAAATCCCACTCTGGACACAGGCGTGTACTGAGGTACACAGTAACAGAGAACTCCAGCTACAGGATTAGGACTTAGTAGTATGGAGTGTCTCCACAGCTGGTTAAGAAAACAGGCATTTTCCAAGTATGATTCCCAGTTTAATGTAGACATCTGCCACAGATTGCATGAGTAGATCTGCCTGGAAGTGCCAATGTTTCTCAGCTCTGAAGAACTTCAGGCTTGACAAGATATTTAGCTTACAAAGGTCTAGAGCTAAGTTAGATTAACCCCTGCTAAGCAGTCAATACCTGACTTCTCCACAAGTAGCCCTACGGAAGTGAACGTGACTGAGACTATTAGAATTTAGGACTTAAGTGTAGTCACTGGGGACTGAGTAGATGCTCACAAGTTTACCATGTTCTGGTGGCTTTGAGATCTGGTGGCAGTGATCATAAATGACAACCGTGTACGTCTTTGTTGGTTTTCTTGGGTTTTGCTGCTTCTGCACTGAATGTATGTCATGTACATCTCATTTGTGGTACATAAGAAACGGAATTCACTGTGTTTTACTCAGTGTTTATAATACAGGTTCTCTGTGAAGCTGAATTTGTTAAAATCCCGTGGTAACAATGAAGAGATAGTTAAGGTAGTCAATAACAGGCAGAATTCACTTGTTGAAACACAAATGTCTTGTGCTAAGTGAGATGACCTGAACTATCTAGGCATCTGCAAGGAGTTAACAGATGTGCTAAGGGCCTTGCAGAAGTTATTCAGTCTTCTGGATGCTCCAGAGGACTCCAAAATGGCATTAGGTTCATTTATTTCTATATTGAATGAGGGATCTAGGAGCTACTCACAAGACCAAAATGAGGCAGCTGGCCTACCTGAATAACTCCCTAGATGCCACTGACTAAGGGGTCATACGCTGTCCAGAGAGTTGCATCTAGGGCCTTCACATGAAGGTCTTCGGTATGATGCAGGACCTACTGGAGACCTGTAATGGCATGTGGAAGAAAGGCAGGGCTTCCAAAGGCAGTGGATACTTGTGTGCAGGCAACTGAATCCCACTCCAGGTCTCCACTGTCTGTGGTGGGGTTCTTTGACACCCAGTTCACATGTTAACACCCACACAGAGAGCTTCTAAATTCAAGCAAGACTAACTCATTGCGAGAGCCTGATGGACAACTGACATCATTGCTATTCATTTGTATGGGAGAAAACCACATTGCTGATACACAGCCAGCTCTTAACAGTCCCTAGGATAATTGCCTTTGCTTTAAAGTGCTGGGAATTTTGCTTTCCTATTATATATTTGGACAGCATAAATACTACATAGGAATCCAAATGAATAGATACTGGAATTAAAGTTGTTTTTCTCCTTAAACATTCAAGCCCATAAAAATTTCCAGTACATAATAATAACTGTGTTACCTAAGTAACTGCTAGAGTGGCTAAAGTAAAAAGCTAATTGCTTGAAGTGCATTTCCTCTTTTAATATAGCCTACCTACAGTGCTCATATATTAGGTGTGTGATATACATGCAGAAATAACAGGAATTTGAGAAATGCATTTCTTCTGCTGAAAAAAGCAGGAATCACTTGCAGAAAAAAATTCACCACGTAATAAATGGACCCGAAAGAAACTTCCTTTTCCATGACCTCAAAATGAATGTTAATGGGCTTAAAAATCAGACAACATTTATAATCTTGGAAATAATATGTCCATAAAAATCCTTTCAATTGTTAATCTTTCATTCAGATGAAATCTGTTTGACCAAATGGAGTTATCTAGTCCTAGAGATAGCCAAAGAAGGTATCATTTACTGTCAGCTGAGAGAAATAGATGCTTTCAGGGCACAGTCAGTCTGGGCTACCTTAAAAATCTCTGTTGGATTAAGATGCACTTGCTCCCTTCAGTTCCTGTTTCTCCTCATTGACTGCAGAAGAAGAGTTCATAGCTTGAACATGGATGCTGATGTCCTATGAGATTAATTTCATTCTCAGACTCTGTATTATAGAGTTCACAGTATACAACCTGGATACACTGTGAAATTACTATCATACATCTTGATGGTATTTCTACTTCATTTGTTGTGGCAACAAGAGGTCACCATGTGCTAGGCATTGAACACATTAAAAATAAGTTTTCCTGTCTTGAACACCTTAATAAGGTCTTTCTTTCAGATGTTCTTTTCTTCTGAAGTAGAAGATGCAGGATTCCCAGTCATTGCTCATTGTCTCTGTATGACTTTCTGACCATCCTTTTGCACTATGGAAATGGAGTGATCCAGAAAAATTAATCAGCTGTTTCTGTTGAGCACGATCTTCATAATATGCAACTTAGCAAAGTCTGAATTGGTAACCTGTTTGCCCCACAAGGGAAAGAGGAGAAAGTTGACAATCTTGCCCTTGGCGCTTATAGTTGGGCAATTCAGTTCAGATTACACCTCCATGTGCAGACTAGTAGAGAAGCAAAGCTGTCTGGGGTAGAGTGAATACTCTCCTGTTTGTGAGGTTCAGAACATCTTTGCAAGTAGTGATGCGACTGGAAAACCACGGCTGTTTTTATCTGCAACCCATCCCTCCCATATTATGGTGCCCACATTTTTGGGAAAGAAAAAAGGACAGCTCCTGTCTCAGTCCCACCCAGCTCCTTATTCCCAGGCCAGCTGGAGTTCACCCAGGTAAAGACCTTTGTTGTTAGATGGAAAATGCTGAGCTCAGCTCCTCTCTGCCTGCAGAGAGAGGCCCAGCTTCATCACACTTTTCATCCAGTCACCCCTTGCTTGATAAAAATCAGTGTGGCAAAACTGAGTCCCTTAAAAATCTCTTTTATCATGAAATAACCTGGATATAAACAGATAGAAAAGCAATTGATTGGAGAAAAAATACTGCTTGTGAAATGTGCAGCAGTTCACTCAGGAATATGATCAGCTGCAAATTGACTTGGTAATGTCCTGGGACAAAACCCCTGGAATTCTCAAGCTACCTGTAGAAGCACTTTTAGAAAATTCTATTTCCCACAAGTTGTAATGTTGATTTATTTCTGTGCTAAAATGTGAAAAAACACAGCTGGCAAACACTCTTTCAGAAATCTAGAAAATAGTTAATGATATATGGCAATGACATATTCTTCAGTGTCATTTGTTCCTTAATGTCTCCCCATGGCAAAGGCACCATAATCACTTCAAGGCCACTCATCCCCATGCTAAAACATTCTCTTGCCTCCCTCAGCCATTTGCTTTATCAGAGAGAAAACAGAGATTGGAAGAGCATCATTGTAAGAAAGAAGATGTGACCGAGATATTTCCATGTCTTATAACCATCTAAAGATTTAACTCTGGCCTCCTGGACCAAATGACCAAGGCTACTCTCTTATTCTGGGACATAAACTATACTCTGCTGGTATTCAGTGGATGCTAAGGACACGAGAAGTTGCTGAACTTTGCACCCTGACAGGTGCCCACAAGAACTCTGAAAGCTCTCCAGCAAATGCAAGTGAACTTACCGGGCTTTCAGGAAGGACTCAGCTGCTGCATGTTGACCACACAGCTGAGTGTACACCCATACTTGCATATTTCTTCCCCATTTGAAGCACTAGAGTGTCTGATGCTTAGAAAATCCAAATTTGCTTTGCACTTGTTCCGATAGCCATGCCGTAAACCAGCCAGGAATGTTTTGTAGTTTTTCTGTATTAATACTGACAAATAACAGGATTAGCAACACTGAGATTCTCTTTAGGATTTGTTGCACTTCTGAATGCAGTGTTATGTGGTTTTGAGACCTATTGTCTTGCTGAAGTGTTTTCTAACAACAAAGCGACACTCACACTATAATCCATGCTAATGACAAACTTCCAGCAAGGAGTCCAAGGCTCAGCCTTCATTTGTACAATTCACCATTTACTTTTAATGGATTAAATTGCATAGTCAGGGGAAACATGCACTGATAAGAACATACCTATGAATGCTTCATTTTTGCTGCACTGGTGGAAGTTGCCATAGTAACTTATCAGGATAAGTTAATCGAGCTTTGCCTGTTATCAGAAACCAGATGGAGCATAGAACCCCAGCTATGGATCTTTAGGCAGCTGCTAAAATTCAGATTGAAGTTCAGCTAGAGGTAAATATGGAAAGCACCTGTCAGACAGAAATCATAGCCATAATATGTTGGTATAAAGGAATTACAGAGGAAAATGGTGAGATGAGGCAGAGCAAGGAGTGGTTTAAATTTTTATTGCTAATATTTACATGTTTTTCTGGTTTAGAAAGTATGTTTATTTAAATAAGATTCTGATATTCCACATGGTTTGCTCCATTCCTTATGTGACTACCATATCATACTTGCTTATTCAAAGCAATTTTCCTTCTCTACTCAGTCTTATGGGGGTCAGCTCAGCATAGGAAAATCAAATTGTCCTAATTCTCTTTCATATGCCATCATTTATAACCTCCAGGAACCTACACTCACTTTCTTTTACAGTACCTGTCCATGGCTGGGTGGTGATTTGTGAAGGAGAACAACAACATGATTTTCATGGGCCAATGTGATTAAGTTAACCATTGGACTCGATGATCTTGAGGGTGTCTTCCAACCAAAATGATTCTGTGATTCTATGATCCATGTTAGACTAGCAAAAAACTTGTTTCATGCAGTATGACAGCCACCAAGAAAGTGATGAAGAAGAGAAGTGCTGGATATTCCACCAAGGGTGCCCTGGAGCACGGGGAGGAGGTAAACAGTACAGAGAGGCCTGAACAGGCTTCCCCATGAATATGTAGGCAGGGAGGTTAGAGGTGGCCAGGAATTTAAGTTCTGGGTATTGGTTGTGTGCTTAGGTGCATGTTCAGGGAACATCAAAATTCTTGAGGCCTTTGCTTGGGAACACAAAGTGTATTCATCTCCTTCTATCACCAGGAGCCAAAGAGGGCAAGCAGTAAAGTTTTTTTTAGTTTGGTTTTTTTTTTTTTTTTTTCCTGTGTGTAACTCACCAATAGGATTTGGGTGTGAAAGGCCATGATACGGCCAACACAAGAAGGTGCCTAGTGCCCTGCGCCTACCGGCATATATGGTAAGTGCTGCGTAGTGGTGCAGCCTGGTAAAGATATCCTATGGCATTGAGTGTGGAGCATGCTGTGCTGGCTGCCACCAGGGGAGTGAGCTGCTAGTCTGCACTGCAAATTCAAGGGAGGGAGGCCAAAACCATGAGCCTTAGGTAGCCCACTTACGAATATAGAAGGAAAGCCAAGAGATGCTCTTCACCAACACAATCACCAGCTTTTACCCTTTGGGGTGCATCATACAAGACAGCTTGAGCTAACTTTGCTCTTCATCAGAAGAGGTACTAATCCTGAAAGGATCCACAGGCATCAAATGAATTTGAATTTCAACAAGCTAATCAGAAAGCCCAAGGTTAGCCCGGCTTGGGAAGGTACTAAGCATCCATCTAGTTTCTATGAAGAGCACTCATCTGCACATTTTTCTTTTGATATTTTGCCAGGTTTTCCTAAGTAGGAAAATAAAATGAGATAAAATTGCTAAAACCACCTTGAAAGAAAGTGTAAACATTGCAGAGATTTGGCTTGCATAGTACATTTCTTAAAGGGCTGGAAGCCATCTGTGGGATAATGTGAGGCAAGTTATATCTTCTGAAAGTAACTGAACCCAAGAAGCTTGTCAACATAAAAGTAGGATATGTAAGCCAGTTCAGATGAAATAAAAAGTGACTCTTTTCTCTCACACCTGACTGAATTCAAACATTTTCTGAGTTGAAAAAATCATAGGACTTGTTTCTTCTTTATTTTTATGGATAGAATTTTTCAAGGTTCCTGACAAGACAAAGGTTCTATTAATCTGAGAACTGTAGAAACACATAGTTTTTGCACAAAGAACTTGAGTCAGAAATTAATTCAGATTCTGGCCACCCCAGTCCTTGGCCATCGAATCATATTTCCTTTGAAAAGCAGGCAGGAGATACGAATAAGGCAGATAATTCTTGTATGTTTCTCCTATATCTGGTTTCGATCAGAACTAGAAACAGAAATAAGCAAACAAATGAAGTACAGTTAGCTTCTGACTTAGTCTGCTATCTCAGGTTGAAGAGAATTGCAGCTCTATTTTACAGATTTCAAAGGTTCAGAAAAATTAAGTACTCCAGTTTTGAGGTAGTTCTGAGCTACATTCTGAAGGGCAGCTTTAAAAAATCAAACAAACGAACAAGCAAACAAACAAACCAAAAAACCTGCATAGCTGGTTATCTCCTTGCTTTGATGCATAACACTGCATAAGCTGAAATACATCTGTAGGTCTGCATAGTCCAGGCAATAGTCCTGGAGAATGTCACTCCCAGTTAGAGACAACCTTGCAGAAGGATTGCTCTGAGAGTGGTCTGCTGATTGCTGTGGTGCCTTGCACCTTTCCAGTTCTTCTCCATTCTGCTGTTTGAATAACAGATTTTGGCTTGTCTGTTTGCACATTGTAAGCCAAATCTTAAAGAAGTTATAGTCACAATGGTGTTCTCCTGGATTTTAATGATGTAACTTCTAGTCTCCTTCATTTAATTTTTTTCTTTTTGTAACTCTTTTTGCACAGCTTTGTCTTCCTCTCGAGCCTGCAATGGAGTTCTAGCCCTTTACTTTTTCCATCTCAGGCTGTAACTATGCATATGGTAGCTGAGTTACAAATTCAGCTTCATGACCGGTTGTACTGTAGAATAAAATAAGAGAGGTAAAGCATCTGTAAGAAACAAAAACTTGTTTAGATATAAGTGCCTTTGATCATCAAATGTGCAAGGGTATGGGGAAAATAAATAAGCTTATCTTAAAATAGGACATAGTTTAAAGTCATTCCCACTGTGAAAGTATTCTCTTTGCACAGCTGAAACATAAATGATGTAGGATCGATGTTAGATGTTGGCCAGGCTATTCTAAAAAGGAGCCTGTAGAAACTGCACTAACTGATCACTGCCAATGAGTTTGCTTGCTGTATGCCTGAAGACAGAGAAATTGAAAGAGCGTGTAAAACTAGGAGCAAGTTGATGAAGAAAGTAAGCTACAAAATGACAGGAAGAAGACAGGAAATATAATGACCAGTTCAACTGGTTGTTTGAATTGAAATGATTATATATGCAGCCTCAGGAAATAAAAGCTCCTGTTCCCTTCAACACATTTTGTAAAGTTTTGCTCCAATAATGAAAAATGGAAATGAGCCTCTCTAATGAATTATAGCAATTATCTCTCTGCTGGGGCAAGGCAACTCTGAATCCTGTCATATTCCCCCAAGAAAAGCAGCACTGTGTGCTGTTATTCACCACACACCTCGAGAAATTCAACAACATTTTCTTATTATAGTTTCTCTGAAGCATGAGAGTGCTCAGCTGCCAGCCCATGGCACTTCTGGATTTCACACTGTGAATAGCCTTCAACTTCACTGGGCTGTGTTTGCACAGGGAGCTCTCTGTGTATGAGCAGACGGTTGACTCAGAATTAGATTGATTTCTTGCACTTGTACAAGACAGTAATTTATTCATGGATTATCAATCTGGTTAAAATAAAATCCAAGTTGTTTCTCACTTGTGGGCCTTAGCAGATTTGTGTGAAAGGAAACTGGTGCAAATCATATTTTAAATGAAAACATTTATTTTCTATGCCGTATGTCATGCAATGTAAGAATAGTGCTAGTGTTTCCTTGTTAGAAGGACATTATCTAGATTTCCTGGTTGTTGTTGCACAGATGGCATAAGTGATTTGACAAGGTGAAAGGACTAGTACTGAGATTAAATCCATCTATACTCTTTCCTCTACAGACAGGAAGGCTGTGAGTACTTCATTTTGCCATACATGTACATTTTTTCACATGCAAAACATTTACATTCAAATCGGATCAAATGCATTTTCATTCAAAGCCATTAACTAAAAATTGAGGCATTTTCCCATTAAATTATATTTGAACTATGCAAAAGTGTGAACTAGTATGGGTAAACAGCCTTCATTACAGGTCAAAAAGTCTGTTATGTCTTGGACTCTTTTCCAAAGAAAAGACATGTTTAATGTGTCCCCTCTGTGAAATTAAGTTGATGTTTACCTATATTAATAAAAACTGAAATATGTTGTCTGGGACATCACTGTTGAGAGATTAATAAAAGCTCTTAATTTGCGATGCCCACAGCTATGCCAGAGCATTATTTTCATGCAAGATGTTATGCTAAACCAAAACCATTCGGAGCACCTGAGATGTCTTTATCTGAATGTTTTCATGTGATAAAGGTATGCATTTATTCATATATTTGTATCACAGGTATATAACATATACATATAGCCACGGTTTTTGAAATTCCAGACTCAAAACTTCACAGTCCAAACAGAGATGTTTTGAGCAACCAGGAAAGAAAATTTGGAATATCCCATGTCTGTACCTCCATTCAACAGAGAACAACCTCTACAATTAACGGCTTAAAATGGACAGAACCTGTTTTCTCTCTTTCTTTTGACAGTGATAAACTCTTTGCATCATGAACAGCCCTAGCCATAAATCTCACTTAAGGCCAAGGCTGTGCATCATCTCACTATCAGTATTCAGCCACACCACCCTGCACGTATGGGCTCAGAGCTCGAATCCCAGGGTTCATAGTCACTCATAAAAATTGCATCAAGAGCTTTTGTCCCGACACACCAGGATGACCCTGATATCTGAAGGCAAGGCAGGATTCATCCTTCAGGGTGTGTGTTCCCAAATGGTGGATGGAAGAGTTGTCCTCCAGGAAACAGGGTGAACCTGTGGCCACCGGCTCATCAATAGGCTTATCACTGCCAGGGAGCAAAACATAACACGTGGAAGAGTTGTCTGCCTCAGGAGTTTGCACGGTTCATTGTACTGTAAAACAGGGAGAGCTGAGAAGAATGAATGAGACTGGCTAATTTCCAGTTCATTTCCATGATACCTTATTGAAATGAAAATATGCCTAAAAGCTGCAAAGTGTAGAAAAGGAGCAGACCCCTGAGGCTTTCATCTGAGGGAAGTAAAATCTTTCTAGAACAAGACTTCATCCTGTGGCCGCTGCTTCATCCCTGTGGGTCTACTTGTTATTACTGTCCATGAGTAACCTAGTGGCAAGTTGCCATCTCTCTCAGATCTCTTTTTTTCTTCCCACTCCTTATGCAAAGTATTCCACAGTTTCTGATCGCTCAAGGAGATATCACTGCTCTTTTCCCTCTTTGTGAACTTTACGATTACAAATGTGCCGTGGGTCAGCTCTGTGCTCTGCAGCAACACGGACTAGAAAGTCAGGAGTCGCCTCTGAGCGAGCTGGTGTACCTCTGCCACCCGGCACTGCACCACACCACGGGAAGCTGCCAGCTTGGCTCCTAGAGGCAATAAAGATGTTTTAGCAGCATTCTGCACCTCTTGACCTGGCTCTCCACAGGACTAACTGGTTCAATTGACAGGGCATTGCCATCCAGACCCCAGGTCTGTAACAAGCTCGGCTGGAGTTACCTCAAGGATCTCTTGACTGCCATGACGTAGCTGTGCCCCTTGTCCATCTTCTTTCCCATTCATTCCTCTCCAAGTAGCACAGGGCTTTCTGTGTCAATTCTTTCTCATTTATAGCTTTTGTCTCTCTCAGAGGGATGTATGTCATGCTGTTGAGGTAGTCTTTTAGCAGGTAGTTCTGCACCCAGATCTGTATTGTCCAGGGCCTGGTTTTGATGTGTCCAGTTTGATGTGTGAACTGCAAATTAACTCGCATAACTTCAGCGGCCTAAAGCATAGAGATGAGCCCCAGCTTGGCATCTAGGGTCTCTGTAAAATCAGCTGAGGCAATCCCACAGCCATCCAGTCCATGTACTTTCTCAGGATAGGATGAATTGGCCTCTAAAAATGACGACAGTGGGAATTCAGACAACTAGGCTAGCCTAAATTTTTACTTCTCAAGTGACTGGACTTAGGTGAGATGAATGCTGCTTGTAGTGAATTACAATAGCATACGACAACAAATATCAGTTCTTTAAATGCCTTAGTCCTCTGAGCAGTGCCTTTAGAGGTAGTATGGCTGTGGCTATGTTTCTATCTTAATCACAGCTGGGACTCTTTGCTGGTGCTGCAGCCAGATGCCTCCACTTGCTATGGTGTGGACATTGATGCTTTTTCTGACCCATGTTTCTTCTTCTTAAAAAAAAAGTCCAAATAAGCAAGCAAAAAGAAACCAATAAAACAACCATCTGTAGATGAAGGCAGTATCCAGGGTTCTTAGCCCACAGATGCAAGTGAAACGGGGAGAGAGCAGCAATGATCTCTTTAATGTGAATAGTGTAAGATTCACTAGAAAAATAAAATTGCAGAGGGACAGATACCTGGTAATTTTGAAAAAATAGATTTAGCCCAGTTATATAAAGTACTGGAGAGCATATAATAGGCCATCAGATAGGGAGTGAGAAAAGCAAATGTACTGGGAGCTTCTGAAAATACTACAGAATTTTCTCCCAAGCTAAGGTAGACAACTCAGAGTTTGACTGCTAAAATCAAAAAAGAAAATTAAATTATTTCTGAATATGTGGCTCAATTATGTAAGTCAAAAGAGCATTGACACGGACAAGAAACTAAAATTACAATATTAAACATACGAAATTAAGTAACCCAAAATGGTTATTGACAGAGACTCATTTCACATTAAAATACGGACTGGAAATTACTACACTGCAAGAAGTCACTTCGGGAAAAGTACAGCCACAGTGTGATTGCATTTAAACAGAGTTAAGTAGTCGGAATCCATATAGAGAACTTATGGTTCCAGCACAACCTTGTAGAAAATGCAAAAATCTTGAGCAGATCGCTACAAAAAAAAAAAAAAAAAAAGTGCTGTGAAGGCAACAGGTAACAACACAACATTTCTGCCTGCTGTTGTTTTTCACAGAGATAATCAATCAGGCGTGCAATATAACACATCCCTGTTACTTGAAGTGACCGTATTCGGCATCATGCTTTAAAATCTTCCTCTATAAAACATGGGGAAAACCCATCCTAAAAACATTAAGAACGGAATACAGATTTTTAAAGATATTTAGGCACCTCCTGTCCTTTAATTTCAAGAGGAAGTATCTGGCCTTACTTGCTCTCTGACCAACCTCAGCAAATAGAGGGATTCACCATCAAAAGAGCATATTTCTGCACAACTGTGGTCCTCTGTATAACCATATCTTCCTGTGGGACTCTTTGCGTACCAGTGACAGGTCTTGCAGCATTCGGTGGTTTTATTGGTAGAATTCAGTATGTGTTTTGCAGGTAGCACAAATTGGTTACATAATAAATATTTTATGGAATATGACAGCCCAAGAGAGCGATCTAAATTGCTTATTATTTTAGTCCATTTACATAAAACATATTTTGATAGAGCCAGATACAAGGCCATGTATCTGGGAACAATGATCACGTGCAAGACCTAAAACATGTGAGACTATTTTGCAAAGGAAAGCCTTAAGACAACAGAGGGGATAGCAGGAAAAGGTAAGGTAGAAACTTCCAGCTGCTGTGACAAAAAAGCTTGATCATCACACATGCAATGGTGAGGAGTAACTATGGATTTATATCTTTGTCTGAATATGGAACTGATGGGTCTACTTATATCTCTGAATAAGAAAGGGCTGGAGTGTGATCGCCCACACTGCTTACATGTTAATTCATTCCCCATCACAGTTTAGGCCCACACCAATAAATCCCCTCCAAGACATGGACACAGCTTGAAGGATACCAGGAGCCATTCCCAAAAGCCAGCAGTTGGTTCACAAAGTCAATGCACTTTTGACCTCCCAATCCAGCACATGCCTCCAACACTGTCCTAGCACTTGCTATCCCAATGTCACCCTCAGAATACTTTGCCAGATACCTGGCACACCTCAGGCTGTGTAACACATGGGCCAAGTGCTGTGTAGAACAGATGCAGGGAGTTTCCGCCACTTGGCTTCAGGGCAAAACTCTGAGAGCATTTCTAGAAAGAGGCATATATTTTTTAAAATCCAGATTTTAAGAAGGATGGTGAGAAGTCAGAACAGTATGAGCCATACATAAAGGCTAGAAAAATGCCTTACAAGGAAAGACTTAAAACTTCTCCTCTTAGGTTATCAGAAAAGGTCAACAAGTGACTTGGTGGCTGTGCCTATGTGCCTCCAAATGAGAAAGGTCCAAGTAGTAAAAAACTTAATCTAAACAAGAAATATTAAGTGCCTGTGGTTGGGTGGTGAAGCTAGAAAAATATCCCTTCAAAATAAGGCATTTGTTTAACAGTGAGGATGGCTAATGACATGAGCAGACTCCAGCAGGAAATAGTGGGTTATCCCTCTGTCATTTTCTGGTCATTTTCCATTTTTAGTAAAATTCAGGGGCAATGGGTGAAAGTCCTTTTGAAAGAGGTTAACACTGTGTTCTGTCTGTTTGTAACATCAGCAAATCCAGGGCTGTTAATTCAGAAGATAAAGAGTTAACTGGGAATATTCTTTCCAGTAGAATGGATAAAACCAGAAAGGGGTCTTGATAAAAGGTTCACTGCTTATGTATGAGTACAGCAGATCCTAAAGCAATGTGTAATGCATTCTTGGCACAGTATACAGCTTAGTAAGCAGTGCACCAGTGGTTATATTCCCTGCTTATTCCATTTTCCAAGTGCATTCAATAGGTCACTCCAGATAGAGTGTATTACAGTAATCCAGTCTTGAGTTGACGAAGGTATGTGGCAAGGTTTTACTGGGGTGAAGAGGTTGTGTTTGCCTTTTCAGGCATAGATGGAAATATTTTTTGGGTTTCTAATTGCAAGCTAGACATGCAGGAGTTTCTTAAGGTTTTATAACACACCTGAATGGCCACTGACCCCTCCCAAAGTGCAGTCACACTCTTTCAGTTTTGATGCTGATATAATATTTTATAGTATTCACCCCTGCTCCTTCCCAGTTCACCCAAGTTGTCTCAGATGATCTGTAACACATCTGCAAACAGATAATCGTCTTCTGGCTGTCTCACTCACAGGGGTACTCACTTAGTTGGCTCATTGCATCAGTTGGAAGCAATGGGACAGATATGTAAAGTTTCATCAGCATGCTGTCTGCAGACCTCCACATGCCATCTACTGACTCCCCCAGTTCCATTTTGAGCTAGCTCAGTTGTTTCTTTATTGTGCCTGTAATGCAATTCATTCAGAGCTGGAAATAATCCCCAAGCTAGAAATCAACTGCTTGAATTTCTTATTTCAAGGGAGGGCTGCTAATTAGGTAAAAATCTCACACCGTTTCATTTATATAGAAAGCAAATTTGATTTTTAAACCACTGAGAAGCAATAAGCACAGAACTTTATGATGTCACTCTTAAAGAGATATTTTTTGGGCTTTATTTATGACCTAATTTTATACAAACCACCTACAGTATTGTGGGCATATAGGAATATCAACTAAGTGCAGGGAAATCAGATGCCATCTGAAAAAGTCCTTTGCTCTGTGATCACCACAGGCGGACTCCAATAGAGGACTCAGGTACTTGCAGGTTACCTCATGCAACACCAAACTTTCAAGCAGCTGGATCCCAGTATTGAGTCCAAGAAATTGATTGGCATAGAAAACCAACTCAGAAGTATAATTTAAAATATGTGTCCTGAGTAGGTTGTGAAAGTTCATTGACAGGTAACAGAAAATTTAAACACTGGAGCCAAGTTGCTTACTGAGGGCAGAAATACACATTAGGGCTCAGTGTTTATGCTCCAAATAAAAGTGCCACCTTGCCATGTCGACCACACACCTCAGTATATAAAAATATACTAAAACGGTTCAAGCACTGCCTTGCAGAGTGGGGGACATGCCCACTGTGCCCACATTTCTAGTTGGCTAGGTTTGGGTGGCTCTACCTTCCACAGAAAGGATTTTAGGGTAGCGCTTGAGACACACCTGACTTTGCTGATTGGTGTGTTGCAACCATGGCACCTCAGTCCAGCTCTCTCACTCACCTTCTTGGGCCAAGCAGTTTGTAATGCTACACTGGAAACAGCAAGCAGCCACGCCGGTTCTCATCCAGATGCCCATAAAAGCTGCTTCTGGGCTAACTATGCCTCTTTTTAAAGAGGACTTCATATTTGGATACAGTATTAAACAATAGAAGAGAGATTAGTATCTTGATGAGGATTATTCTTCCTCACAGCCCAACTCCGGGCCCAGAACCCACTTTCCATTCATCTATTATCAGCAGAAGGGATGTAACTGCAAGACATATAGCTCTGCAGGGTGGTTGTACTGTATCTCACAGCTTATTTTCTCTATCAGTAGCCTCCTGTCACACATACACGACTCAAAGTCAGCTTTCCTCTGTGTAAGGTCAAAAACAGGGAAGAGAGAATCTCTGGGCAGCGAGGCAAATTTCTCCCACATACAGCATGCTGTACCACCTTGGAACCATGCAGAGCCTTCTTTTGATTTTTAAGGGCTTTACTTTTGAAGCTATTTTGGTTATTTGGAGCCTGAAAGGTACACACTGTTCCCCAGACACTTCTCTTCTGGCAATGCTTAAAATCCCTTGTCTCAGGAGGAAGAACAACCCATCTCCCTCATCTCCACTCAGGGCAATGTTCAAAAGTTTTATTTATATATACATCAGCTTAAATCTCAGCTTCAAGTGGTATGACCTAGCTGCAAATCCTGCCAATTCCCAGATGTTCTTTGTCTCCTGCTGTATACTTCTCTCTCGGAAGACTATTCTGGGTCAGGGGATGCCAGCGATTACCCATATTTCTTTCCTACATCCAAAGCAATCATTTCAAAGCTGCACGGTCTTTCTCACAAGCGCTTGTCTGGGTCTTGTCTAGGTCATATATTACTACTCAGTATGAAAACTGCAGAGTCTTGCTAGATTGACTATAAAATATCCGCAGGTTGCTGCAGGTTTTTGATTTGTTGCACAGTACTAGATGAAAATCCTTTCAGCTAAATATGAATGAAGACTCAGGGTTTATATAGCGGCCATCCAAGAAGAGGTCGTCATAACTCTACCATGTGAAAAGAAAATGCGGGCTAAAGGAGTGTAATTAAGAATTTTTTCTGCAAGTAGGACAGCATTTAGTAAGCTCTGTACTTGAATGCTTCAGGGTAGTGATGGCAACAACTGACACTTATGCTACACTTGTTGCTGACAGGTATTTGGGCTGGTCCCAGCAGTAATGAGCCCCACCGCTTTCTTAAATTTGTCACCAGCTGACAAAAAACAGTGCCCTATTATTGCTTTAAGAGAAAGGGAATGGCTTATAAACCTTTATCTTTGTAAACCTGAGAGAGACTCTGTGCTCTTCTTTTTGAGGATTTACCATCAGAACCAAACGCAATACTTAATGGCTATATTGTGAAAAACACTGAGCCACACGTGAAGATCCATCACATTGGTAACACACACAGGTAACTGGGGCAAAGCTCCTCCTTCCTGGTCTGGTTGGCAGCACGTTTCAGAAGAGGCAGGAGGACGCCTATCCAGCCGTGATCTGACCACCCCCTAGCAGAGATAGTGTTTCTGGAGGCTCTTGTCTGAGCTGCTTCTCAGGACCCACAGCATTGAGGCTTCTGCATGGGCACAAGTACTTCTGCCAGAGACATTTTTTTCCAGTTCTTTACCCCCCACCTTGTCCCAGTACTCTTCTTACACATCCAGGCAATCTTGGATACATCACAGAAGAATAAATATTGCAGATTTGGGCTGGATTTATTTTTTATAGCTGCTGCCACCAGCTGTGTTTGCTGTACAATCTGCTGGCCACAACCACCTCCCTGCTGAGCTCTCTCTGCCCAGCAGCTCCCCCACAGGGCTTCAGTTCTCTTAAAATGGGATCATTAGCAACAGGATTTTCGTATAAGCTTCGCAACAAAAGAGAAATTTCCTTTGTTCTTCTTAACAAAAATAAAATAGCTACAAACCCTGAATCCTTCTAAAAATGACCGTCTCATCCTACCGATTAATGCAGGATATGGCCGATGTTAAAGCGCATTTGGCTTGGTTTGACTGCCAATATATTTCTAAATGTATGGACTGCAGCTCTGTTTCTGCCCATAAATACCTCAATTGCCACTAAAGCATTAACACACCTTGTCTAGCCTAGTCAGAAGCCTTCAGAATCACTAACAGTTCTCAGGGAGCTCTCTCGCATCCCTGCAAGTGCTGCCACCCAGCCTCTTCGCTTTTCCAAGGCTTCCAAAAATAGTTTGCTCAGAGGACAGAAAATTGTCAATTTTTCATGTTTGTAAAACACCTGTATAGTATAATTCTGCAGAAGGCGTTACCTACACACATGAAATTAGTTAAAAAATTTAGAGTTAAAAAATAGTTAAAAAATAGTTTAAAAATAGTTAAAAAATAGAGAATAGATTTTTTTTTTCATTTTCAGATTTAATTCCTAGGGCAACAAAAGACAAGATGATGATTATTATACTATTATTGAAACTTCTTCACAGTGAGGGTAACAGAACACTGGAACAGGCTGCCCAGGGAGGTTGTGGAGTCTCCTTCTCTGGAGACATTCAAAACCCGCCTGGACACATTCCTGTGTAACCTCATCCAGGTGTTCCTGCTCCGATAGGGGTATTGGACTAGATGATCTGTCAAGGTCTCTTCCAATCCCTAACATTCTGTGATTCTGTGATTATTCCTACATCAAAGACAATTAAGTCATAGTATAACTCCATGCAAGCACGTAAAGCCTCTACATTCTCCTTCCATACCATGTTTTTTATGATCCCAGTTGCTATATAGAGATGTAGGAAGTATAAGTACCACTCAAACATGATAATCTTCTAGAAAGTAATTGGACTGTTTTGGAAACAAATATGACTTGTTAGTGCATTTTCAAGTTTCTGTTTCAAATTACCAATTGCTCATGGCCATATGTCAATTCATTAAGTATGACAAATTAACAGAGTTCAGTGATAAACAGCTTTGGGAGATCAGTGAGTAAAATCATCATAATCACAAAGAAAGCTGTGGATGAGATCTTCACGCCAAATAACTTTGAATGTCTTCAACACTCATTTGTCACCTATGCAGACTACGTAATAGTGAGAACGTCTTCCCAGCTACAGTATTCAGACATCATCAAAAGTGTAGATGACAACAAAGACACACCCTTGCTAACAGGAAATCTCTTCAGAAAGAAGTCAGACAGTTCTTACTGCATGTTAAAAATACACTTCATTTTCAGGAGGATTCTATGTCTATGAGAAAAATTAAGTCATGTAGCGTATGATCACACTGGTGACAGAAAACCCTTTAGTTTGTGATTTCCCTTTGACTGTCATGCTTTAACACAAAAATGCCAGGAAATGCAAGAGATAGGTAGTTTTCAATAGTTATACAGCTCTTCTGTCATTGCAAACTCATGTACTGGACCTTCTTTTTGTCAGAAACCCTCCAGAATTTTGTCAGAAAAAATTATTAGAAAGTTTCTGAGATACAGCTTTCATTCCCAAGATTTTCACTCCATAGTAAGTATGCCTGCATCAAATTTTAGCAAACAATGTCAAGCAATATCAAGTAATAGCTATTATTTTAATTTTCCTATGCCTTTTTTAGGTGTCTCGTGTGGGAAGTATGGTCTTTTCTCTAAAAGGACATGACTGAACTATATCCTTCTCATCTGTCCCTGTTACCCATCCTGTCCAATTTCCTTCTCAGGAAGAAAGAAGAGTGAAGGCCATTTTATATTTCAGACACTAAGTACTTTGATTCACTGTTTGAGATTCAGATTGGTCACTAAGTTATTCTTCTGCTAGGTCAGGGAGTTTGGTTTGGAGCTCTGGGCCTCAAAGGTGTTTTCAGATAGATATAAATGCTTTTAGTATTATTTCTGTAGACATCTGCACTTGTGTCTGCTGGTGCCTGTGGCTCACCTGTATTTCACAAGACTTGGAATTGTTTTAGCATTTAAAAGAGTCCATATAAGGAGCATTAGCAATCAATAAACAGATTCTTTCAAACTTTCCCTCATGGTAAATGAAAAGCTCGTAAAACTCTAAAAGGCATTGGAGCAAAGCTTAATCCTTGGACACTATGCATATATTAACCTCTACAAAGACTTTGATCAAATCTTTAAATGTCACCAGCCTCTTTTCTGTTTCTTCTGGGTCATATAACATCACACACAACATAAGAATTGACCTTTATTGTTTGCGGGAACACCTGAGGATATTTAGGTCATCCAGACACGGCCTAGAGATGCCAGCCTCTGCTCCGTAAAAGATCTAAATAACTCACAGTGGATGGAAAGCAAAATTGCATATTCATAAAGTAATTTAGATCAGAAGGAACTTCTGAACGTCATCTGGTCCACCCCCACCTCCCTTTCATAGCCTCATTTTGTTCAAAGCAGGGACAACTTCAAAGACAGGTCTATCTTCAAGTTAGATCAGGTTGCTCAGGGCTTTGCCTCAGTCAAGTTTTGAATATCTCCAAAGATGGAGATAACTGTCTCAACAGTCTGTTCTGATATTCAGCCATCTTCACTGCACGAAAGAATTTCCCATATTGCTGTTTGTGGTTCACTGTCTCTCATTCTTAGGCACTGGGCCTTTAAGAAGAGTCTGGCTCCATCTTCTTTGTAACGTCCTGTTAGGTAGTTGACGGCAGCAATAAGATTCCCTCTTTGCTTTCTTTTCTTCAGTCTGAACATCACAGCTCTCCTTTTTTCATGCATCTTGTGCTCCAACCCCCTGTCTTGCAGTTAGAAGAAGTTAGAAGTTTGTATAGGAACTCCTTTCTTCCTTCTTGTGCCAGTGTAAACAACAGTCAATGAATGGATTGCTACTAGGACAGAGAACCCATTTGGCTGGACATGGGAAAGAGAGCATGAATTCCCCAAGAGTCAGTGTCCCACAACAGCATTTCAGTACCCAGCATAAGCAGCTTTCCTGCCTCGACCACCAAAATCAGACCTTACCTTAACACTGGACAGCATGGAAATATCATATTCATAGACAAAAAAAAAAAAAAAAAGCAAAAACCAGTCACCTTAGTTTTACACCAAAGCCAATGCTCTGATAACAGTGTATGCACTATAAGAACACTCTGTCGGTGGTTCACACTCTGCCCACAAAGAATACCGGTTGGAAATCTCCACAAACATTTTCTCCACAGATCATGAATGGGAGCTCTGAATTTGATTATTCTCTTCATTTTTCAAAAGTGGTGGTGTGTAGCCCTAGGCCTCTCAGTAGGCAGCACAAGCAAGATGTGTCAAATTTTGCTCAAGGGGCATCAGAGCCAGAATGCCTTTGTAATGCACTGTCACGTCAATTAATGTCTGCATCCCCAGTGGTTTCCTCACTGCTGAGGGCTCTGAGGAAAACAAAATGGGACAAAACAACTATAATAGTTCCTCCAGTGTAGAACTCAAAACCATCTTGCCTACAAAACACTTTACACCTCAGTGGGTCCTGTGGGGCCCGTAAATATGTCTTCTCCGCTTCCGAATGAATATGCAGAGGAGCTAACTCCCATTCAAATTAATTGTTTCCTGCTTAAAACAAGAGGAACGTGAAACTTGCTTCACTCACTGCCATTGGTACATCACTCCTGCTACTGCTCTCCCCTGACAAGCAGACACTGCTGGGAAAGAGCCCCCAGTGAGTATGTGTATGCACACCCCCCCATGCAGAGCAAAATGCAGACAGAGGTGACGCATGTCAAAGACCTCCAGTTACTGAACAGGTAAGTAAATTTCCTCTTAGCGCACTGCATGATCGAGTCCTAATTGAGCATCACATTCCTTCCTGGATGCAAAAGCAAACCATTATGGACAAATGAGTCAAAAAGCCAAAATAAAAATCAGTCAGATAGCTCAAGCATGCCTGACAGAGCTATTTAAAGGATTCTGACCATTAGCTATCACTTCAGTGATATCACTTTCATACTGACATGAAAGGTGGCAGAGGAGCTATTTTCTCAGTCTCTTGCTTCTTCACAAAAAAAGACAAACACCAGGAACAAAACATTCTGGAAGCTGTTAGCTGTTTTTGTCACCATCACATCTTAATCTGTTTCTAACTTCAGTGTTGGGTTTTGGGTGGGGAGGGTACATGTCCAAACAGTGAAATACTATTTTTAAGAGTTTGAAAGAATAGTGTGTATATGAAAAAGATGTGTCTACATACGGATGATTACACTGATTTTTAATGTGTGGTCCCCACATAGATTTTGCTGACACAATAAAAAGACTTAGAACCGGGTATTTAAACCTATGTATTGCATCTTTTCAACGTTTGTGTTTTATCGTACAGTTGCCAGCAAGACTGTGATCTTTTAACTAAGAGAACAAATACAAATAGCAAGTCTTAAAAACAAAGTGCTTATTTGCCTCTCAGCTGAAACTCCTTTAGTGAGGTTGCGTCCTCTCTCAATTTATATTCTTTCTTTTCCTCTCAAACAATGAGTTATTGAAGTCTTCTGTTATTAAAAGTAAATGCTTAGTCTTTTCGTAATTTAGCTCATCAGTGCAGTTCAATGGAAGCACCAGTGATACAAATTTGAATGACAGTTTTGGGCTATGTGTGTCTGTGTATCTATCTCTTCATCAGGACATGGCCCAGTGTCAATAGCAATCTTCCAACTGCTGTCAGTGAATTTCGAATCAGGTCTTTTAGGGCTAGATGCAAAAAGAATAGATGCATTGAGTGAGCCCAGAGCTGAATTCAAAGCTTTGATTCAGGTACTTAGCACTGCCTGTATCATACCTGGGGACAGTTTTGTGCCTTATTGTGAGATGCAAAAAAAATTCCAGAACTTAGACCAACAGTCTGCAGGCTTAGTCTTGGAAACATGTAACAGTTCTATTTATAGTGTTTTCAGTAAGGTGTTTCTAAGGAAGCAAAGTTACCCAGGGGAAAGTTTAAAAGTTAGCAGTGATTGTTGGCTGAAAAGATTTGAGAGCCACTAGCCTAGAGATAGCCGGTCACTGCTTAGGCCAGGCTAACATCTTAGATCCCAACTTTCTTGGCATGTTCAGTAATTTACTCATCAGTAACAGGAAGCACCTCCACATATAGCCTGGATCATATATCTATGTATGTTAAGCACAGCTGTTACCTTGAATCACTGAGCAAAGGTCATCTTCCAAAGTGGACATCAAGCATTACAGAGCTCCCTATGACAGCATTCACCTGCACATGAAATGTCTGGGTTTAATTCCTTTCCCTGGATGAAGAGACTCCAAACTCACACCTTCCTAGCAAGGTCCTTATCCATCACCTGTTGTCCATACTGGCACAAGAACATCCTTCTGGCTGAATTCGGTAGTGTGCAGGAAACACATCAAAATGTCTTAGGGCAAAGTGTTGGAGCACGACTGAACCTGGCTGTGAAGTGCAGTGATTAGAAATCTCACAGTCCTCCCCATACCTGTTAGTGTGTCACTGAGGTGACTTCTCCACATTTCAATTTACTGCTGTACATTGGTTGTCGGTCTCTATGCCTACAGCTTTGTTTGTATTTGATGTAAGAACTGATGGCTCAAGCACATAGGCAATCCTTCAGAGCAGATTGCACATACTTTACTACCACCTCTTTTAGATGCAGTATAGAAAAATACAGTACGGCAAGACAGACCAATCTGAATGCTGGGTTTCACTGAAGAGTTTCAGAGGCAACATGAACCCTGAAACAGAGATTGTTACCCTCTTTGAATCAGTGCCTCTTTCCTAGTGAGTCTTACCTCAGGGTATTCAGGCAGCACTTGTTCTTCTTCACCACTGAAGGTTTAATTTTGGTTTTTTTCTTCTGCATTCCTAGGTAAAGAACCTTTCAACCTCACATAGCAAGTCCTCCTTTGACTGTCAAGACAGTAGTCTTTTACTTTTTATTAGTGGAACACTGATCATTTCAGTATTATAATTAAAGGATCTTAAATCTTGCCTATAAAGTTTCCTATTTGTTTCGGCTTGAAGGGAAGCTGAAATATGTTACCAAATTGTGAATGCACCATCAGTGCTGTCTGTTCTATTAGAATGAATGATAGGTAGAAAAGATACAAAAATGTAGCATAAAAATTATATCATCCATTTTTGACAAATTGGAATTTTATGGTACCTGTCATTTTGGAATGCCTTCAGTTTTGAGGAACACTAAGATGAGGTCATTTAGACTGTTATTGATTCTGCCATTATGGAATCACCTATAAGTATTTAAAGCATTTAACCCTCCATGAGGAGCTTTGAACTATAAATGGCTTTTTGTAATAAGGACAGTCTGCTGTTTGATAGCGGTGACACCAGATGTGTGGTCTCTTTCATGGCTGCCTCTAATGATGCTGTAGCTTGTCTGATTCTCGTGTTGCTTGGAACAGTAGTTGAAAGCAATGAAACTACATTCATGTTAGAGGTATAGCAAGCACCCTTTTTTTGTCTATATACTTGAAATCTTTTCAGCTAGATTGGACTGTCGTTTCTGGAGTGATGTTAACTGAGTTTGGAATCAGAGTGAGCAAACTAACAAACTCTTGTCTCAGGTAAACAGGAGGTACAGAACAAGTATTAATGCAAGATGCCATGTTCCTTTACTAGAGCCCACAATCAGGCTAATAAAATCATAGTGAGCTTTTTTAGCAAGTGACCCTGTTTTTCATGAGGTCTGAGCACCCAGACTGTTTGAGTGATTTTGCAGGAAGCATCTGCTCGTTCCTTCAAGAGCATAAGTGTGGACATAAAAGACAAACTCAGATACCCTCTTTAAATGAACCTGAGCATAATGTTCACAAATCAAATTGTATACAGAAAAGAAAATCTAGAGCCTAATATTAAGTCCAGAGGAGTCAATGGGAAAAATTCTGTTCATTTTTTTAGGTTTTGGGTGAGAGTCACAGGGTAGATTCAGCAGGTGTTCAGAGGATAAAGTCACAGCTTAGAACTAGTTCAGTTCATAGGTACTTTTTCTTCCTGCCACTAGCCCTTTCCATTTAAAATATGTGAGCAATTACATTTTTGTCTAATTTTGCCTTAAGTAAGCATGATTTTTGTACCATTTACAATTTCCAACTCTCTGTGAACTCCATGGCTGGGGATACAGCTCATCTAAGTGTGCCCATCTATAGTATGTATCCAGCCTTTAGACTGTGTCTTCCAAGTTACTGGAAGAGAAGCACCTCCCAGATGCTGTTCATCAATGTCAGATAAACATGAGATAGGTAGGTCCAATTCTTCTTTGAACTACCAAGGGATATTCTAGCGTTTCATATGCACCTAATTTTTTAACTGTAAGAGCTCAATGCACTTGCCTAGATATGGTACCTAGTGCCATTTGAAATTATGTAGATTATGTGAGGCATCTGCATGGGGCTAGCACATGTGACACAAGATATGTGTCACAGTTGTGCTTCAGCATGACAGCAGGCTTATACCCTTCAGAAACAGCATCTGAAAGCCATGTAGGGTTCTCCAGGGCATCTCCAACATCAATGAAAGCCTGCATTATTGCAACTGGACCATGTCTGTCAAGTTAGGCAAAGGAGTTTCCACAGGTAGTGGAAATGGTGACCTGTCCTATAAGGGTACATTGATACCACTAAATAGGAAGCGAGCTAGGATATGGTCCTGGCATCTCGAGGCTATACAATGTAAACTGTGCCTTGTTCACATTGCTGAGGTCTATCTTCCACAGAAGCAAACTGCCTGCGCCAACAGACCACACCACTCGCTCTTGGATCTCCAGTGGGTCTCACACTGTGTTGCTGTAGTCTTAGGAAATACTGTTTGCATGTGTGTTTCCAGTTCAAACAATCTGAAATCATGTAAGAGCTATGCTGCAGTCCATCAGTGTGGCAGCATGAAACCAAGCATGCCCTTGAACATGGCATGCAGGTATATGGTTGTGCAAGAGAAGGCAGAGCCTGGCAGGATGGCACCAGAGAGCTGCACAAGGCAGAGTGTATCACAAATATGCAGTCTCTTTGCACTGCCTGCTGGGGATAGACCCTGGATGACTCTTCCCAAGCCATGCCAGGACATTGTGATGGAGAAAGCACTTGGAGTGGTCCAATGCAGCATCAGGGAACAAGTTAATTTAGCACCACAAACCATTTGAGGTTCCATGCTTGTGCCTTCTCCCGTTTTTATTCAGCATGTAAGTCTACCATGTCTAGTGATTAATATTACTGATGCTAGGGTTAAAAATGCATGCCTTTACAAATATACTACCATTTAGAACTTTTCAAATATAGGAGAAATATAGAGTGTGCTTAAAAATTTGATATGATTTTGTGCCAGAATTACTGTGTTCAGCTTGGACAAAAGGACTTGGATGAGCAATTCTGCTTGGTCTTCTTGGAACTTCACATGACAGCTTCTTTAGCACACCATGCAAAGCACCATGTTCTATAGCATTCCTGCCTAAGACGTGTGAGATCGGTATATTCACTGATGTTAACCTACGTCCCACAGAGAGTAGATGGTCTGTGGATATTGTGCATGCCCCCAAAAACAAGAGTCAATGAGAATTTGGCACTTAATACTGGCTAAAATCTGCTTGTGGCTACAGTACAGCTAATCCAAATCAGAACTGCGATGCACTATTACATTAAGTTTCAGTGGCTTTCCTGTTGTGGGGAGTGAGAGGGCTCTGGGAAAGCAAATGATCAGGACATTGATTTAATATCAGTTCTGATTTAAGTTTCTTGCAACAAAGTGGGTTATGCTGACTCTCAGCCCATGTGTGTTGTTATTTCGATTCTAGATTAAACAAAACAATGGTTCATTAGAAGGACATTAGCACTATTGTTTTGACTTCTTGGGCTGGGAGGAGGCGGGAATATGCTTTACATTCACAGTTATTTTTAAAATTTTAAGTATTGAAAATCATAGGTAATTTATTATGTAGTTTCATATCAGTTCAAATACACTTCATGAATATTGCTGCTGATAGAGGAGCCATACTCTCATATGGCTTTGCTGTTCATAAATAAGTTTTCTTTTTATAAGTGGACACATAGATCATTTTGTGACTACTGTACTGCAAGCTCCCATCAGCAAACCTGAGTATTTGTGGCTTTTACAGTATCATTACTTCTGCATGTGAAGCATCTCATCCGCAAATGTCTGCAGGACTTCAGTCTGCATTGTATTTTCCACATGTTATGAGGAAATATCTCCTGGATTTTCTAGGATGCTTCAGTTCCCAAATATGGATTATTTTTTTTTTTTTAGTAGTAGTACTTTGCTGAGATAGACACAGAAGTCATCCATCTGCTGAGAGAAAGCAGGTTATCTTGCCGTCCCTAAGGATGACAATCAGAGCTATCCACTCCCGGTACTGTATTGGCAAAATTCTGTTTGTGATGAAAATAAGGTTGGTCAGAGCTTCAATGCAGGGCACCACTCACTGTCTCCAAGCAAGACCAGCTGCTGGTGTTTGGAGTCAAATTAATGTGAGAAGGAGTCATTTCAGCACACTGTGAACTTAGTCTGCACAAATTAATTTAGCTATTCATTGCATAGGACTACGTGTATCCTTTGTACATTTGTCAAAAGGAAATTTTAGTTCTATTCCTAGACTTATCAGGCATGCCTTCCTTTCTACAATTTAATTTATTTTCAGTTTGCCTATTGGGTTCACTTGACTTGTCCTTGTGCATTGTTTGCCCCCTCCTCATTATGATAGCCTCTTGTTTTTCTTTCTGGTAAAAATACTCTGTAGATTTTTCATAAATCTGTACTATCTTTAGGGGGGTTCGTTCCATTTATTTTTCTCATATTTTTGGGTGATTTCTACTTACTGAATTCCTTTTGATTTTCAGAGAAAAATGAGATCCTAGCACTGATACCTGCCTGTTGTCTGATTTTGAAGGGAAAATAAAATCATGTACAAACTGCCCGTTGAATCTGAATCCAGTGTAGGCAGTATCACTGAATCTAACTTGTCAGGTCTTCAAAAAAAAAAAAAAGTTTTCATTTGGCTGTGTTTTGCAATGAAGGTATTCCAATGCAGCAACTGTGACAACCATGGTATTTTGGAAAACTAGTTAACAGAAATATCACCAAGATTACATCGCTCTGAAATTTTTGTTCCAGTGATTTTTTATGAATACAGCATGATCTTGCAATGGCCTGATATGAGAAGAAAAACTTTAAAAATTTATTTTGTGCACAAAGGTTTGTGCTGCTCCCGGAACAGTTTAAAAGTAGGATTTCCAGTGCCTGTGTCTTCAAGCCATATTCAAGGGCACCTTGATTTAAACAGTAAGCAGTGCCCCAGTGTATAGTCACAGCATTATTTCTGTTCTTTGGGGAGAAAATCAGGCTGCCGATGCACACGTCCTTCATGGCAGAATATCTGTCTAGAGAGAGGAAAGCAGATGTATGTATAAGTCTAAAAATCCCAAATATAGCCTCTAATAGGTGTGATAATTATTTTCAGGAAAAAGTGATAAGATGCAGTTTAAATCCGTGGGGCACATTGTTCCAATGAATGTGTAGTGTATTTATTAAGGTACTCACAGGATTTATAGCTGCTCCAAAGAAGTACATCTGCTCTATGACTACAGGCAACATTAGTTTCCAGGGAAAGTTTCTTGAAACTTTTTTTAATATGCTTTAACCTCTTGCATGCTGACTTGATATATCTAAAAGTGAGTTGCTCCGCTTAGTCCTCACTGTCAAGGGCTAGATAGAATCATAGAGTCATAGAATCATAGAATCATTTTGGTTGGAAAAGACTCTCAAGATCATAGACTCCAATCATTAATCTAACTCTGGCACTAAACCATGTCCCTAAGAGCCTCGTCTACGCATCTTTTAAACACCTCCAGGGATGGTGACTCTACCACTTCCCTGGGCAGCCTGTTCCCATGACTGACAACCCCTTCCATGAAGAAATTTTTCCTAATATCCAGTTTGAACCTCCCCTAGTGCAGCTTGAGGCCATTTCCTTTTGTGCTATCACTTGCTACTTGGGAGAAGAGACCAACCCCCTCCATGCTACACCCTCCTTTCAGGTGGTTGCAGACAGCGATCAGGTCTCCCCTCAGCCTCCTTTTCTCCAGGCCGAACAGCCCCAGTTCCCTCAGCCGCTCCTCACCAGACTTGTGCTCCAGGCCCCTCACCAGCTTCGTTGCCCTTCTCTGAACTCTCTCCAGCACCTCAATGTCTTTCTTGTACTGAGGGGCCCAAAACTGAACACAGGATTCAAGGTGCAGCCTCACCAGCTCTAAGTACAGAGGGACAATCACTTCTCTAGTCCTGCTGGCCACGCTATTTCTCATACAAGCCAGGGTGCTCTTGGTCTTTTTGGCCACCTGGGCACACTGCTGGCTTATGTTCAGCTCGCTACAAATCAACACCTCCACATCCCTTTTAGCCAGGCAGTTTCCAGCCACTCTTCCCCGAGCCTGTAGCTCTTCCTGGGGTTGTTGTGACCCAAGTGCAGGACCCGGCACTTGGCCTTGTTGAACCTCATACAATTGGCAAAAGCCCAACAATCCAGCCAGTCCAGATCCCTCTGTATGGCCTTCCTACCCTCCAGCAGATCAACACTCCCACCCAACTTGGTGTCATCTGCAGACTTACTGAGGGCGCACTCAATCCCTTCATCCAGATCATAGAGCTGTCAAAGAGAACCGGCCCCAATACTGAGCCCTGGGGAACAGCACTCGTGACCGGCCACCAACTGGATTTGTCTCCATTCACCACAACTCTTTGGCCTCGGTCCTCCAACCAGTTCTTTATCCATCGCAGAGTACACACATCCAGGCCATGAGCTGCAGCTTCTCCAGAAGAATGCTGTGGGATGCGGTGTCAAAGGCTTCACTGAAGTCTGAGTACACAACGTCCACAGCCTTTCCCTCATCCACTAAGTGGGTCACTTTGTCATAGAAGGAGATCAGGTTGGTCAAGTAGGACCTGTCTTTCATAAACCCACGCTGACCAGGCCTGATCACTTGGTTTTCTTGTATGTGCCACGTGATGGCATTCAGAATGCTCTGCTCCATGACCTTTCTTTGCACCAAGGTCAGACTGACAGGCCTCTAATTCCCTGCATCCTCCTTCTGGCCCTTCTTGGAGATGGGCGTCACATTTGCCGACTTCCAGTCAATCAGGATCTCCCTGCTTAGCCAGGACTGCTGATGAATAATTGAAAGTGGCTTGGTGAGCACCTCCACCACCTCCCTCAGTACCCTTGGATGAGAGTTTCCATCTGCTCTGGATGCTCAGGCTGGGGTAACTCCTCTGGCTGGAGTCCCCACTCCAGACTGTCAAGACTCAAGTACATACCACGCAAAACTTATGTAATTCTTGGTTTCTGGGAAAAGAAATCCAGGTATAAAGACTGGATGGGAATCATAAGTCTCTAGTAGTATTTGATTTAGATGGCCAGGGGCTGCAGGACACACCATGGCATTCAGCAGCAGTTATGTGTAGGGGGGTACATGTCTATGTACATATATTGAATGACCTGTTGGTCCTGAGAAACAGATATGTTAAAAGAATAGCCCAACAAAAGCCCATGTCTATACTACACACTTGGCTTAGCCCTATATTTACTCAGTGCTTTGACCCACCAAATCTCTTGCCCCATAGCTGTGCTCCTGCTGGCAGGCTCATAGCTTGGAGGTGCCAAGGAAGAGTCTCTTAAACCATCTCCCATCCCTGTGTGACTGCATGAGCACTGCTCCCCTGCTCACTGTCAGCCACGGATTGAGCCAACCTGTTTTTAACATCTTGCGAGGACACAGGGAGGACACACAGGCAGCTGGGTACAAGTAGGAGGTAGCGCCCACCAGCTGAAGTTTAACTGTTAGAATCTGTTCCTGTTCTACATCTCTCATGGCCAGCCACGCTGTGGTGGACCATCCTCCAGACTCACAGAGCACAGGAGGTTGTCAAGTCTCACCTGGTGGGGCAAGTGTTTACAGACCAAAGCTGGAGATACTATAACTCTGCGAGATGGTTAGCAAGCTGAACCACAACCTCAGCATACCCCAGCCATGCAGGACAGACAGAGCCAGCTTTGAGATAGCTGAAGAGGGATATTCTGTTCTGCACAAAGGAAGAAGGAGAGAGAGAAAAAAACAGAAAAAAAAATAATTTTAAAAAATAACCCAATGAAATGAGGAGGAATGGATTTTTCATTGTATTTCATGGCAAGTTATTACTGCTGTTACAAAAGAAAAAGTTGAACCTCATCACCCCTCACTATAGCTGCTGAATCCATATGATCAATGCTGCATGACCGTTCCTCCTCCTATGTGCCCATTTGTGGCTGAAGGTCTGAACTAGAGTGAATGTAACTAATTGTGTGATATTAAGGGCAGAGTAGTCAACAACTGTTAGTTCTGCTGGCAAATGACCAGTAGGTCAGGCTGTTACTCAGAAATATCACAGGATGATGTTGCCAGTCAGAGTGCTGACTAAGGGAGAGGAAGAATGCCAAACAAATGAGCAATCATCACAGTGTTTTGCTTAGGATGGAAATCTCAATTAGGATTCTATACTTCTCTGCTTCTTGTTCTTCCTTGTGGCAATCTTTTTACACAACAGCAAGATGTTAACAGTGCAGAATAAAAGGCATGCTAATAAGTATAATTTAACTTTTTTTTTTTCCTTGAACACCGTATTTGCTTCATGTTCTTTCTTCCACTGTATGTAAGAATTAAATAAAGAAAAATGGTGCCGGGCTGTTTCTTTCCACAGGCTTTTACATTTTTTCAAGCCACCTCCCCTCTCTGAGCATTTGTGCATTTGAGAACAATGGTACATTTGCTCCTTTTCCTCCACAAACACCAGGTCCCCTCTAGGAGCCTGCTGTTCTTGTATATAAAGATTTAAGAGCAGCAGATAGAACTGGAACAATCTGTCTGAAACCCATTCTTTTTTTTTTTTTTTTTTTTTTTTTTATCACAAGCATTATCTCACTCATTATAAAAGACTTCTGTTCATCTACTCCTTTTTTTATTTTACTTTTTTTTTTTTCCCCAAAAATCTCCCTGTCTCTACTGTTATTGGCTTTGATGGACACATGAAGTATGATAGCCTGAGACACATTCGACAGAATATGACTTTGGCCTGCATAAATTACTGTCAGGGAATTTTCAGGGAAGTACTGAAGTAAATTTGCACCGACTGAAAAATGAGTTATAATTTATAGCATAATCACTGCTACTGAACAATTTGATGGGTAAAACAATTAACTGAGTTTATACTTCAGGTGAGTCATCATAATTTTTCCTTATAGTTTGACTTCTCAAACTGCTCTGAGATCTTTGGAGGAAAATATTTTAGAAGAGGAATTTTCCCACTACCTTGCCAAAACTCATATTTCTTTCCTGTCAACATCATGTCTTTCCTTTCGCAAGTAATCCAGAGATGGCAGGTTTTGCTCTTTCCTCAGATACCCATATAAACTCTGATGGGGGGTAGCTAGGATCCTTCCACCCTGTGCCAGTAGTTTTGTGGTCCTTTTCTACTCCATTTCACCAAATCCCAGTTTTTTCAAACAACATTCTTGAAATGCTCCAATTAAGAGGATAAGAAATGAAAGAGTTTGTGGAGCTCGGGATACTTATGGGATGCTCCTGAAAATATACTGCAGGCAGTGGCCTATATTTTATGCATTCAATATCAGCGGTAGCTTTGGCTCTGTGAGGATAATCTCCTCTCTGGTGATGAGCTCCTGACTGGAAAATATGCCCCATTTTATACCTAAAATAGACAGAAAATGTGAATGTTTCTATTATTATTCTTTATCTCATTTGTGATGCTGCCCTTTGTGAGGTTGCATTTTTTCCATTTTGAGCTTTTTCTACCCTGTAAAGAAGTTTGGGTTTAGTTTTTATCGACAGAACTGCAAATTTTCTACATTTTTCACCCCATGTCTTGTGAAGCTGCTTTTCTTTAAATCTGCAGTCTTCACTATTATGGAAAAAAAAAAAAACATTTTCCAGCCTTTGTGACTATTACTAAATCCTCCAAAACATGAATTCTAAAACTTCTAGGTTTCAGAGGCAAATAAATTGCAGCACTTGCTACTTTTATAATGTCATTATTTTCATGATAGACTCATGACTGTGGGAACACAGTTTGTGATCACCAAATGCCTGGCGTGGCCTTGCGTGAATCCTTGCTGAAATGCAGCAGCAGGCTAAGGTGGTGAAGCCACTTGGAAAAAAGAGACAAATAAATAACCAGTGTTCAGCTGCCTCCATCCTGAGGGTGCTGGCACAGAGGCTTGGCTGCTTTTAAGCTGCGTATGTGCAAGGAGCCAGCATCAATCTTCTGTCCAGCTACTCACTTCCATCAAGAGGGGCAGCCAGCAGGATGCTGCCTGCCAGCTCTAGGCAGCTCTGCAGCAGGTAACGCTCATTTATACCTGTTTGTGCTCACAGGCAGCTGTGAAGAGCAGGCAAGGGTTTGTCTGGGCTCTGTGGGAAGAAGGAGGCAAGAATATTTTCCTGTTCTTTGTGAAGTGACTTCCCAGCTGTCCATTGCAGCTCGATTGCTTCGGGTCTTGTAGTTTCACTTTCACTACCTGCCCTGCCCTCACCAGTGCACAGAAGAACATGCACAGCACCTTCTTGCTGCATCCCGTTTGTGCCCTACATGTCCCAGAGACAGCATCCTTGTCACCGCAGAGCCACACAACCTGCCAGGACCATGTGTCTGAATCACAGAATCATAGAATGTCCTGAGATGGAAGAGACACACAAGGATCATCAAGCCCAACTCCTGTCCCTGCACAGGACAACCCCACAGTTCACACCATGTGTCTGAGGACCTTGTCCAATCACTTCTTGAACACTGTCAGGCTTGGGGAGCCTGTTCCAGTGCTCCACCACCCTCTGGGGGAAAAACCTTTTCCTAACGTCCAACATAAACCACCCTGGCACATCTTCCTGCCATTACCTTGGGTCATGTTGTTGGTTGCCAGATCTCTTGATCAGCACCTGCCCCTCCTCCTCCCCTGTGACAAAGCTGTAGACCATGATGAGGTCTCCCCTCAGTCTCCTCTTCTCCAGGCTGAACAAACCAAATGAAACCAAATGACTTTAGCTGCTCCTCATACGACTTCCCCTCCAAACCGCTCAACAACTTTGTAGGCCTCTTCTGGACACTCTGCAGTAGCTTTACATCCTTTTTATCCTGTGTTTCCCAGAACTGCACACAGAGCTCCAGGTGAGGCCGCACCAGTGCAGGGCAGAGCGGGACAGTCACCTCCCTCGCCCGGCTGGCAATGCTGGGCTGGATGCACCCCAGGGCACAGGTGATCGTCTTGGCCAACCTCTGTGGTCTCTGTGATGCGGGAGTCTCTTGCATTAGCACCAAAGGTCAGGGGAAAGGGCAGGCACAGCAAGATAGTCAGTGCCTGTTGCTGCTGCTGCCTGTAGCAGAAGGCTTGACATGACTGCTGTCACTGCTCAGCACATGCCGGGCAGCAGCCCAAGCAGCCTCCCCTTTCCCAGCCTGTCAGGAGCAGTGGCCACAGCTTCACCTTCTCCAGCTCTGTCTCGCTCGCTTTCCCATCCAGCGCTGGGTTGGTGCTTGCCCTTCCTTCTTGGCAGACAAAAATCAAGTTTACACATGCAGCTACCTGACTCAGACCTCTTCACCAGAACATGATGTTCCCCTCTCAGCACTGTGGTGACATTCAGTGCCCAGACGCCAGCATCACACTTGTGGTGGCAGCGAGATGGATGGCAACCTACAAAGCCTGCCCAAGAGCCACAATAAATACTCGAGCAGTAACACTAAGTCTAATTGCATACTGTATTTACCCAATTGATTTGAACGTAGCTTGAACTATGCTGTATTGTCATGACTGTTAGGTGGACATATCCTTGGAAGAGTGGAGAGGCTTATTACTTAAAGCAATACTCAAGGAGGCAAAACAGACTTTTCATTAAAAAGGTGCAAGAGATGTAGCAGTAATGCTTTGCTTATCCAGTGACTGCCTGTTTGATTTCAAATAATTTTCTTTGTATATAATTATTTTATTGAAGATATAGATATGCTTTCATATATATATATGTAATAGGAGTATTACTTTCTCCTCTTTTTGTATTTGGAATGAAAACTCTTTGGGACAGACACCTTGTCATTCAGATTCACACAGTGTGCCTCAAGTGCTTGCTACTATGCCCAATGTTACCCATACAAAATTGTTGGTGTTTGCTCTTTAAACTGTCCAAATTAGATTCCACGAATGGTCTTGCAGAGTGCATTGAATTTATGGCTGAGGTGGGCACTGCACCTTGAATTCATACTGCTCACTGAGTCACAAGGCTCAGACTCCAGAGCCCAGATATAAGCGGTGTCCAAGCTCTTTTAGCTTCAAAGTGAACAAAAAACTAGAAGTGGTTCATTTCCTGATGCAAGATTAGATTGAACACCAATCTTGCAATATCTAAATTCATGACTTTCCACTCAGCCATGGCATAAAACAGAAAATCGATTAGTCTCATTAGATTTTTGCTGCTTTTAGACAAAATCTTATGAGAACACCTCATTACTTCGCTGTACTTCAAACTGCACTTAAATTTTCTCCCTCTTTTAGAAGGAACCTTAAGCACTAGCAGTAGCTGAACCTACATGCAGCCTCTATGTCTTCTGCCTATGTCTGTCCGTGGCAGCCCTGAGGAAGCTCTGTGCGGTTGTTCTCTTGGGATCCGGTAATTGGACTACTTAACCCTATCATGAAAGGACAAGAGAGCACAGCTCCACATCAGCGGAGGACAACCCACCTTCTCCTCAGTAGGAAGGCAATGAAAGTCATTAGACTATTGACATAGTGGATTTACACTACAAGGCTCTCTCTGATTCTGATTGTTTTCCTGATAAGCACTTTTCCTGCTGAGCCTACTTGCCTTGGCAGAAATGTCCTTTGTTAAACTTTTCTATCTCTGAAAATATTATTATTTTCATTCTAAATCTTTTGTGACTTTTCATTTTTGACTTAGATGTTTTAACAAGTTATATTTGCATGTGATATAACACCAATTTGTTGAATCCCCTTTTGTTTCTGAAACAGCTCTGAAAATGAAATTGTGCATCTTCCTCAGAGAGCCTACATAGAAAATTTGGCAAAAAATAGATACAGAACTCCATATCACCACAATCAGCACATGCAATGTCACAAAGTCTCTGCACTGACTTTTAATACTTTCCCAACTGTATATATTCACCACTTGTAATAATGCAGATTTGTGTATGTGGATTAAAATAATCCAGAATGCAAATATCCAGGCATTTGAAATCAAACTCTTGTTTCAGTTAAGCTGAATGACTGGCAACGAGAAGCACTAGGGGAGGTAAACCTACCAAGCATTAATTCTGGATTAAAAGAAAACATAATATTGGAGGAAGCAGGATTTTGCATGCTGTGCCTGCAAGTTTGGGTTGTTCCAGTAAAACATTATTACAAGTTATGATGCAGATAAATGCATTTTTCCAGCTCTAATTTCTTACTCCTCATGACCACCGTCTCTTGGGCTGAGCCTGCAGGGCCTGACATTCCGCCCTCCCGGCTCAGGGCAGGCAGGGGTTACACCCCGGGCTGCACAAGACATGCTTGGACAGAATGAGATTTTTTATACATTTCTGTTACAGGAGGGCACATGGCAAAAGAGGGAACAAATTCCCAATGGCCTTAAAATAGGCCGAGAAAGGTGCTGTAGTCTGATTAACGGATTAATGAATCACTTTGCAGCATAAGAACACCAGTCATGAAAGAGCAGATGCTTTTAGACCTAAACTTCCTGAAGAAAGAGGTAGTATAGTTGGCCTTTGTGAACAATGCCAAAAGGTTCCTGAAGTCCATAGGGAAAACCGTACTGGTTTTTACATTGTATGGAAGACATCTCAAATATTTTATGACAGAGTACAGTAATTTCAAAATCTTAAGGTGGATACTTTATCAAAACTCTCACTTGCATACTCTGGCTTTACATTTTTCTTTGCTTTCTGTATTTTTGGCCACCTTAGCACAGCTTTTTCTCCATGGCTCTGTCTACTCTGGGTAAACAGCTGGATGTGCCCCTTGTGATTGAGAGGGTGGAAGGTCAGAAGCCCAGAAGTTGCTGCGAGGGTAGCCATCATCTTACTGCTGAATCTTGAGTTATTTCAAGGCATTGAGAGTCCACTGAGAGCTTCTTCAGTTTAGAAGGCAATGGAGTTATGTCAAGAAGTAACCACTAGAAGAAATGAAGTTAAATGTAAGGCCACTTCAAGTATGAAGTACAATTATCCTTCCTGCTCTGTTATGAAAGGATGGATCCCAGCTTTTGCTGCCCTTAGAAATCTTGCACTTCTCAGAGCTGTTGGGTTGCTTGAACTCCTTGTCTGTTATAACACATGCAGTTGCCTGTAAACCCTTGAGTATTAAGAGAAGAAACAGCCACTTCACTACTGGTAGCTGATGAACATTTCCAGGACAAATGAAAGTTTGTATAAGTTTGAAATACTCTATCAGTAATTGTTTACATTAGATATTATCTTTTTTGCTTGGAGAGATGAAGGACTGTTCACAAAGAATCAGTGCTTAATTTCTGAGCCTTGCCACAGAAAAGCCTCTGGCATTTTGTCTTTAAGATTCCAGCACACTTCTGGTGCTACTTTTATACTTATTTGCAATAAAGAGCTGATTGTTCCAAGTGCTTTACATATGTTTGAATCAGATTTATAGACCAGCTTTTTAGAACTGCTCCTAGGTACTACAGGAAAGGGAAAAGCTGCTTCAAGTTCCGACAGATTTCCATTTCAAGGCACAGATGTTTCCAGTGACTTCCACTTTCCAAAAGCCAAGTTTTTATTTACTGGAGATCCACAAGCAGTGAACTTGGCCCTGACATACCTACTTAACGAGGCAGACTGGTTGTGCAAATCAAGCCATGAGCAAGGGCAAGAGTGAATGGGCACATTTTTGGAAAGGAATGGAAGTCTAGCCCAGGTTGCTTCACCATTTGACAGACTCCTCCCTTTCCTCTCTCCCCAGCAAAAATGAATGTTGACTGTGGGAAGAGTTTGGTGTCAGACTTTACCTGTCTGTAAGCAATAATGTCAGTGCTTTCATTAAAAAGAAGCCTCCATTTGGTGATGTGAGGCAGCGTTAAGCTCTCTGCAGAGCTGCAGAAGCTGCTGGAGGTGGGGTCTCCAGGTGAGGTTTAAGACAAAAAAGATAGCAGTGCCATAAGGTTATTAAAGGCCTTAACTTTCGCTTGTCAAAGATGTGGGTAGCCCTTAGAGACAAGGAGAGAAAAAAATCCTTCCATTTCACTTTAAAACACTCTGGTGAGAAAAGTCTTGCTTTGGAAAGTCACCTAGCTCATTTGTTTTATTTCACAAATTACCCAAGCACCCATTTGTGCTTTATAACTGGGGCTCAGTGTTAGTTCTTGATTAGAAGAGCTGTCATCTGCTTTTCTGTGCAGAAACATGAATCACAAGCAGGCAGTCATCAGTAGAGCTCTGGACCATTTAAAGTCACAAAGTCTTTTTCTTTTTTTTTTTTTTTTTTAAAGAGGCAGAAAAACAAAAACATTTGTTGCACAAGAAGGCCTGGGTGAAATCCTCAGAACTTATCTGCGTTGAGAAAGTATCAATAACCGTAAAATTTCACAGCCCCCTCTTTAGAACCGCAGCCTTAAAGTTTTGTAGGGGAAATAGAGCTTTGGTTAACCTTGGCACTGGCAGACCTCATTAAAATAACAGCCTGTCACTTTTGAGTTTAAAATAACAGGGTTGTCAGTTTTATATTCAGCGGAACAATCTACGGCGTTATTCTCTGCGAAACGCAGCGGGCGCACGTCGGGGGGCTGGCAGCGGCGCAAAGGCTGAGCAACACTGCCATCTCCAGGAACCCCCACATCCAGAGTGCTCCCCAGCAGCCAGAGCCCACGCTGTACTCAAATCCCGCTGAATCCGTGCCCTACGCACCTCGCTGTTTTTTAAAAGGCTGAAAAAAATAATCCACGATCAAGCATGTGGTGGTTCGGCAACTGCTTGGCATTTACATTTCTTTTGTGAGAAAGTGTGGAAATGTATAATGTATGAAAAAATAATCTCCACATAGAGCAAATAAAGTCCTGCTTTGCTCATTCTGAATCAAAGCAGGTCATCCTCGCTGAGGTACCTAATGCACATTGAAATTTTGGGCACCTAATGAGCTGTTCTAAACAAAAAATATGCACTTACACTCCCCATATCTAATCAGTGGAGAAATTAAGGTGCCTTAAAAAAAACCACCTGTGCAAGAGATATCCTCTTTAGCTAAACTCAAACATCTGGGTGAGATAGTGGGAGCCCTGTTCAGTTGCTTATACACAGGTGTCTAGTGCCTCAGACATCTATATAAAGCTGACATTTGTAGCAAAGTACATAGAGGAGACGTCTTTCTTGAGAGGCAGCTCCTCAAAGAGAGGTCTGAGTGAACTACTTTTCATTAAGCACAGTTTGCAAGGCAAACTGTGCGTCAATTAAAACACTCATCTGTTCTGTACTAACTTACTTGTGACGTATGATTCTTGCCCTAACTGTGACACCCACATGCAGCAGAGACATAAACACAACAACCAGTTAGAGACAGTATATAATATGTGCTTGCTGACCTAGTCCTTTTAAACAAGTTCTTGGCCATTAGTCTTAGAATGCTTTCAAATTAAATCTCTAATGGACATAAATACTGATCAATGTATGAAAATCTGGTGCAGCTTTCTGCTGGTATGGCATAACACAAATCAAATCGTGATGATCTGTTTGTTCTTACCTGGCCATGCCCATGGTGAAGGACATGCTCCTCGTGATCCCACATGCAGCTCAGGTGGTCAAGCACCATATCCATAAATCTGTTATCAAGCTGCCCATTATTGTATTAATACAAGCTCTACATCATTTTAAATAGAGACTGCAAGGGTGCTGGGCGCGTAGCTGGGTATGTTAGACACGTCTAGGGGAAAGCAAGCAGCAGGCAGTAGAAAATGGTCTGTTTTTTCATCTGGAAATAATGTAGCATGAAGAAATGGCATTAGTTAAATGTTGCTTGTGGATTGAAGGGCAAAGGAGTATATGACTAAAGAAACTACATAGACACAAACATGGCTTGTGATAGCTACTTTCATGTCTTTTCTCTAAGGCAAAACCCCAGGACTCTTTCTACTCACTGTCTGTAACTGTTCTGTTGGTGTCACACACCAGTAGGATACACTTTACAAACCCAGCCTGAAGTCCCTGAAATTATTAATACAGTGCCCCATCACAAACATCTGCTGCAAACACCTTCCAAGTGGCTACGCCACCACATGCTCACCCACGGTGCATCACCCGGAGTGGCACCCTGCTACACCAGAGAAGCGACATCCAGTGAGCAACCAGAAATGTTTGTACATTTTCCCGGGGTATAAAGGCTTAACTCTCCATGGGACTTTACATGGAGGTGTTTCTGAGCATCATCCCCAGGGAGAAGGTATTGACAGAAAGGCAAGCTCAATATTCTGCTTGCATATCAAAAATAAAATCTTCCCAAATTGCAGGATAAACAAGAAAAAAACATGCAATGCAAAAACACCAGGAAGAAAAAAAGAAGGTTAAAGAGAACCATTTCTTCTTAACACAAGCAAGACTCCATATCATTTATTGCATTGGATTTGGGTCAGTTTTGGATGCATTCTACTAGCTTTGAACACTATTTTAGCATTTTCTAATATTCCTCTATCTATGAAAGTAGGGATTATATTGGAGGGCATGAGATGGACTTGCCAGGGGAGAACTTAGCAGGCAAGGAGGAGGAAAAAAGGGAATTTACTTTTTAAAAATTATTTTAGGGCTCCCACCTTTAAAATTTGCTTTTTGGCCCCCACATTTCTATTGGAAATGAAAGTGGATTCCATGAGCAATTGGCTGCTCATTTCACAAGCAAATGTCTTTCTGGGATATTTCAAGCCTTATAAAATGTAGCCACCTCACTTTTAATTTTGCATGGTATTTTCAAGGCTTTTTTGAATTATCCTGGCAAGTCCTTCAATTTATCCATATGTCTTGAATTAAAATAAGGAATGCTATGGTCTGATTCCAGCTAAAATGATGGGCTTGCTTTTCAGCTCATTTCATTATGTTAGAGTGCAAGGTGAGTAAAGAAGCTAGAAACACTGGTCATCTTTATTTACCTGCTTATAACTGAACCTATGCTGGTAGGGCTGGAACTGAACTCACAGCTGCTGTTCCAAATTCTGCTGAGGAATTGCATGACATACATGACTGCCTCAGTCACATCAGAAGTCAGCGGCAGAAATAAGAAATGAACTGTATTTCTCAATGTAGAGCATGTAACTATACCATTTCCATAACTCCGGATATGAATTTCTCTTTGGAAATGATGCAAATATTTAACATTTCTCACCTACACAGTAACACTTCCTTTCTGTTAGCAATTATAAATGAAGGCCAGGCTATTTTAATATCCATTTCTACATATCTCCCAATAAATTAAAAATTCAGCTCTTTGCATGGCTCTTGCTATATCCTTTTTCTTATGAGAGACAAGGTATTGCAATTTAAAACAAATTTATTACCCTGAAAGTAGCTGAAAAAAAGTAGTTCAGTATAATATCAGGGCTATGTCAGGAAGATAGCTAGGGAAAGTCAGGCTAACTAAAGCCAAAGAGATCCAGCTGTCCTAATCCGAATAAATCTCTGCTAGAGAAAGTTGAAAGAAAATACGTAAAATATCAAAATTGCATACATCTCATGTTTAAATGTTTCCACAGAAGCTAACCAAGCTTGCAAGTCAATCTTTAATTCAAAGAATAGGAAATACCAAAGAATCATTTACAAGGGCACAGGTCACTAAGGTCTGACTTGGTATATCACAAGCAAGCAATGGTAACTGAATCTTTAGCAGCTTTTGCCTTGTTTTCAAGGGACTGCACATCTGTAACACATTTTTTACATGCTGGTGGTGATCAGAATGACGTATGGTGGGACACGCATAACCATGGGGACTAATAAGAGACTTTCTGTGGCCATGCTTGAGGAGATCCCAGAACTGAAGCCACTGAAACCCACAGGCAAAAGTTTTACATATCATTGCGGGCACTACATCACTTAATTCTATTCTGCATTTAAAGTTACATTAAAAGTACTCCAAATTTGTTGCCTGCCCAATCGTTCATCATGCAGAAGTGAACGTGGCCGTCAGGCTACTCCCTCGAAAAAGGACATGAATCAATCTGTGCTCATAATTCTTCTTTCAAGGCCATCAGAAAACACCCTGCATTTCCAGAACACCAGTTTCAGAGTGAGGTTCAAGGGACCGTTTAGGTAGCTGTGAGAACTCCACTGCCAAAAGCTGAGAGGGTTAACAGAGATCCGGTCACACGGCAGGAAAGTGCAACACTTCCCAGGCTGAGTCCACAAGTTGTTTAAAACTCGCTGGTGAAATAACACAAGGGGGAGCTGGGGATAGCTTTGAAGGCAAATATCTGAGGGGGATAAAAAGTGTTAAAATGCACCTGAATTGGAGGAGCCTAGAGGGGGCTGCAAATGGTAACCTTTTCCTAAGCTGTAGTCATTTTTGCTATTGCTGCTTTTTGTGAGTCATGTAAATGTCTCCCTTCCCCCCCAGGCTCTAAAATGGGAATGACATCTCAAGGGAATGTCTGTGAGATTAATTACCTGTCATTTGCCAACAATCCTGGGTAAAGCAAGACCACCTCTACTTTGCCAGGTGCACTTCTGAAAAAAAAATCTTTATTGCTAGGAAATTTAATGATTTGTTGTCTATATGCAGTACACATATAGAGTATGTAAACATCATTTAATATCTTCAGAGGTGACTGGGGAATGGGAGTCTTCATTCTGATTTTCAGGGAGTATCTGGACAGCCTGTACAGCATGTGAGCTGTAAGAACCACTCTCCACTCTTTTGCTGACTTCTGTGTACTCCATATTACAGCCCTTACAAGGACCAGGAGAGGAAATCACTTTTCAATGGGTGTTGTCTCACTTACAGTTCAAAAACAGAAGTCTGCAGTCCGGGAGCACCAGCTCTCATTTGGTTAAGTAGAAATCTAAATATAACTCTAAACATCTGAGTTTTGAATAGCTTGAAATAACTTCCAGATAGTGGTGAAGTTATTGCTTTGACAACTAATTGCTCACCACTGCTATCTATCAAAATGCTTGTGTAGTTATCCAGGCACAGGCAATAAATAAGAAAATCTGTCCCCTTGGCTCCCCTGTTCCTGAAGCTTATATAAATGGACCCTCCTCACTGTACACCCTCTTCCCTAAGTATTCTATAGGATTTCTCTGTATGATTTACTGCACTGTGGCCTAACAGGACTTTACACACCTCTCTGTGAACACTGGGCAGCTTAACCAAGTTGCTTGTGCTGATTAGCTGTACTGGGAGGGACCCTGGGGTTTTTACCTTCAACATGAGCAGAAGGAGAGGCTGCTGTCTGCCCAAAGACCCTGGTCCCATCAGCCAAAGACATCAGAAAGGGCAGGCATCCCAAGAACATTCCCACTACTGCTGAAGGCTTGCCCATGGTCTATAAACTGGAATTTAAATTTTGGCTTGACAGGGCTCCCCTGTTGAGATTTTTAAGGCTTGCAAATGCTGCTAGTGTCTCATATGAAAACAAAGCCACTAGGGCTTGGCGAGAAGTGTGGAGGAGATTTATAAGGTGTCTGTCATGGCCAGAAACACCGTCGACAGCTCATGCAGCCAAATACTGCCTGACTTATTTCTTACGGATGAAAATGTGGATGGTGCTTCTGAAATAACATCCTTGGCTGTTTCTATCTCCTAGCTTATAAAGTGACATTCCACCGAGTTTAAGCAAGGCAAAGCAGCGTGGGCCATTTGCTCAGAGAGCTATCATGTCTTCAGAACAAAAGATAAAAGAGATAAATAGCCAAGTACAATATTGTACCTCAACAACCTAAAAGCCAATCTCGAAACTGAATGGAAGAATGGAGAGATTTTATTTCTTGGGTTTTTTTGAAGAATAAAGCTCAGCGATTTCCTTTGAAAGCTATTCAAAAAGTTCCCCTAAATCCTATTACAACTTAATGTGAAATGCATCTGTTTCCAGAAGAGCAACAGTAGCACCATTCATCCTTTGTAGTCTGTCCTTTGTTGTGTTTTGTATCTATTCTTGTAGATTCTTCCACTTTAGTGTACAAAACGTAAAACAAGAACTGGTAACATTTTAGCCAGAGCTTTTATTTGTTAAATTGATGCTGGAAATTCAGTTTGTTCCCGCTTGCTGCTGAATCGTGCCAAATTATAGTGTTTTTCAAGGAGTTTATAATGTAAAGAAACTGTTTCACTATTGTCCCAACATTTCTTGAACCTGAAGTCTGTGTCCAGCTGCAGATATTTATCTACACCTAACAGCAAAGATGAATGTAGTCTCTGCATGCATGTATATACACAAACTTCTCGCTGTTACTGAAACCAAAATGTACTGCAATGTGTTCAGCCTGCGTATCTTAAATCAGTTCAACATCAACTCAGCACTGCACCAATTTTTAGAACCTGCTTATGTAGCTCTAAATATAATATTTATCTAAAACACGACAAAGTTGGTGGGTGAGACATTTTATCTGATGTACACTGTTTAACTGAATTTACATTCAGCAGACTGTGAGGCATATTAGTTCTTAGAAATGTGTATTCAGAAAATCTTAGACAAATGGAGACTAGAAAGAGCAAGATGTAACATACTTTTATTAATGTCTTGCCTGTGGAAAAACATAATTTTGATTATTTGTGCTCTCTGAACCCAAAAGCTGAGTGCCTTGCTCATAAATACAGAAATTTAAGTTTTAGCACCTTCAGCCCTCTTAACCTTCACCATCATCACCATTATGGAATTAAACTTCATTTAGCATGATAGTGAGCATGGCTGATGTTTTTAACTTGTTTTCCCTCTCATTGTCTCTTAATCAGGTAACAGACATTAAAGAAAAACTAAAGCTCTCTAAAAAGTTCTGGTCAACTTTACCCTACACAATCTGCAAGGATGAGCGAGTGACAGCCGGTCCGTCAGTCGAGGAGGACTGCTGGAATGGCCACACCAAGGCGAGGTGAGGTGGACCCCTCTCCACCGCACTCGGTCCAAATCCCCATCCAGCTCGAAGCAATCGCAAAACTAAGGGCATTTCACAAAACTGTTTATAAGGGCAAAACGGAAATGGGGAGAGCAAGTAATCGTCCACACGCAGCTTGTAGCCGAGATTACTTATTGTCAAGGTGCCATTAAAGCCGGAGTGTGAGTCAGGGTAAATGTGCACAGCGTGTCAGCATGGGAACACAGAAAATGTTCATTGGTTCAGCTCCAGAAGGATAATTTATATCAAGATTTCAAAGAGCTCTTTAGCTCCATTTAGCATCCCTGTGTTGGGACTGACAGCTTGTAAAGCAATTGCACTCTCGGGATATCATACTGGGATGAAACAGAAATTGGAATTTCAGCTCTATTTGCTATTGGCTGGCAAAGCTTAGGGCTATTTGCTGGGGGAAAAAAAATAGCCAGCAGAGAATAAATGTGACAGTCCTACTTATCTTGTGTAGAAGGCTTGACCTTATGTTATTTCATAAGATACTGTGGTCATCTGCCCTTGTTTGTGATGAGTTTTCTATGAGCTTTAATTTTGAAGTTTGCTTGGCGCTGGCTGTGGCAGGGCTGGCAGATGAGCAGGTGTCTCCAAAGGTCCCAGCGTGGATTCATCAGCTGACAGAGGAGAGGATCTGATTATCCCTGCTGAGAAAGACCGAGAGAGGAATTGGTTCAAGGACCACGCTGGAGGCAGTCAGGTTTCAGGTCTGCAGCAGTAGCTCGTGCTTTTGAGGAGACAGAAGGAGTTGAGAGCTTTGGTGTCTGGTGAGTGCTGAATCTGGAGAGCAGTTATACTTTCCGGCACTCAGACACTGGAATCTTTGTCTTCCTTTTACCTGATGATACAGACAAAGCCAGAATTAAAAAATGAGCAAACAACAACCAAAAAAAAAAAAAAAAAGTGAGACAAGCACATAAAATATAAAAGCTTGGTGAAAATAAGACTACATGGGAAGAAACTCACAAACATGTTAAGTGTCATTTTGCATGGATAGATGGATGGATTGATGGATACACAGATATATTACACCAATCCCACCATATAACCATTTTTATCAGGCACACACTTTACAGGAGAAGGTTTTGCGCTAAACACACACCCTCTCTCCTAGCCTGACTACATAAGGCTTAAAAGAATTCATATTACAGATGAAAGGAGAGGGCTGTTTGGGATGCTGCTAGCCCACTGAACACACTGCTCCGTCCCTGAGTCCCAGATCCAGAGAAATCCCCCAGGGACTCTGAGAAAGACAGTGAGAAGGAGCGTCTGGCTCTTACAGGACTCATCACAAAGGAACAGTGTGAAGAGAGAAATAGAAATGTGTTTTTATCTTTCCCTATAATATCTTTTCTAGTCAGTGGGCTTTGTAAGGTATGGCCCCAAGCCGATGTGCTGCAGCAGTTGAACAGCATTTCCAGGCCTCCCAGCTGGATGCCATGCATGGCATCAGGATGCATGCATTAATAAGAGATATATGCTACTCTTTCTACAAAAAAGCAGTCAAACAAACCTTCTATTATCCCTCCTGGCTTCCATGACCAATGCTAGTGTTTGTACCATGTCTGGCCAATACTTCTCAGCTGTCTTCTGCTCCTGCACTGAAGGTTCTGGAAGAACTTCTACATTTGTTGGGAGTTATGGAGGTGCATTTTATGCACATAGTTTTTCACCATCCTTTTGCAGTATTTATCTTATGACAAGTCTGATTATTTTCACAATGCCTTCTGAGATTAATGTTCTGGAGCCATTGAGAAAAGCTGTCCTCTGCTGATAATCTCACACGTTTCACTAGATGTGGAATTACAACTTCGAAGTATATCCTGAAAATGCAATCTCAGCAGGCTCAGCCACTGTTCCTCTGTCCAGGAAACATATAGTCATAGTCTTAAAAACAGAATACAACAAATTCTTCAGGTGGAGAGAACAGAAATAAATCAGAGAGATACCACAGAATGCCATGGCCTGTGTATGAAATGATATTGTTGAAAACAACTAGCCTTAGATGCAAAATCACCTCTTGGCTGGTGAACAAGGACATTTACGGCAGCATAATGAAAAAAAAAAGAAATGTTTCTTTGATCATACTGATTAGTATCTGATATCAAACACTAGTTCGGAAGAACAAGGCTGGCAAAATTTGGCCAATATGCATGAACCTATTTGTGTTCACCATGCCATCCATCCTAAGCATCCCTGTGCTATATAAGGAGCTGCATTTTGAATTCCAGAGAATATGACAACAGCTCATGATACGAAAAAAATGAAATTTAACCATCTGCTGTTTTCCTAGGCTTTAATATACTAATACAAATAAGAAGACAGCATGGTGTTGTCTGCTGTTGGGAAAGAAGACTGGTTTTAGGTTTTGATCAGAGTCTGTGGTGGTATAAAGAATTAGAAACTTTGAACTGCTAGATAGATGCTATACCTCATGTTTCATTCTACACATCACCTTTCGATGCTGCTTTTACAGGGAAAAAGAGTTACAAATCTGAGACTATAGAAAATGAAAGCTAGGCTTTCTCCTGAGAGAGGCATTACACCAAGGTCACTTGTGGTTATTACACTCCCCAGATATCACTTTGCTACCATGATTAATTTACAGTGACACCAAGTAGCCAAATGAAGGTCACCAATTCGCGAATAATCATGGGGTAACAGAGTCATCTATTTGGTGTTCTGGAAGAGTGCACTTGGCTCCTTGCTGATCCTGTACAAAGAATGGTTTTAATCAGGACACATCAGGTAGAAACCAAGTGCTGTGGAAATGGGAAAACATTTATTTAAAAAAAAAAAAAATCTATATTAGAAATAATAATAATAGCTACTTTAAATGAAGTGCCTTTTAAAGAGATCCCCAACAGGTCTTCCCATTGTATCTGTACTCACAAAAGAACATAATTTTATGTTTAAAGAATTAATGCCTTATGCCAGATGCACAGAGATTTTTTTAAAATATATTTAGGATCTAAAAATGATCATTAAGACCAAACATCAAGTTTTGCTTCTTCCTTAAATGTAGATAAATTCTTAACAGCTGATAACCTCTTCACTGTTCTCCAGAAATTAAGGAATTTTCCCAGGCCTGATGGAATTCAGGCTTTAGGAGTTAAACTGAATCCAAGCTATTAGCCTTTGAATAATTGACTTTTACTGAAATGAGAACAGTAACTAAACCTGCAACTGCTCTGGTGGCCAGAAGAACCTTGAGTTGCTCCAACCAACTCAGCCAACTTGTTTCAACCAACCCATGTGAGACATGCTTATGCACTATCATCTTGGTGCTCTTGCTCACCAGGACTATAGACCTACGAATATGTTTTAGCTCTGGAAGGCTGTAATCTATGGAAGACATGAGACTTGTCCTCCTTTCCATGAGGAATGCTGCCACTCTTCGAAGTACAATGAAGAAGAAATAGAATTATATATAAGACAGACGGTAATTATAAACATTAAAAAAAAAACCCAAACCTGTAGAATCATAGAATTGTTTAGTTTGGAGAAGACCTTTAAGATCATGGAGTCCAACCATTAACCTAGCACTGCTAAGTCCACCACTAATCTATGTCCCGAAGCACCACATCCATATATCTTTTACATACATCTCCAGGGATGGTGAATCAACCACTTCCCTGGGCAACCTGTTCCAGTGCTTGAGTCAAGCATAGAGAAAGGTAAGAAATAAAAGGAGAAATTAACACTGTAATTTTCAACATCTAGCTCAAAGCTACAAGCTATTCCACCCAAATGTACGTAGCATAAAGTCTCAGCTGGCCTGACATTTTCTTCTTCTGCCATAGGCAGGTGAGTCCCTACTTTCTGGGCAGAGAGCCTTTCATTTCTGGTGAAATTCAGTTGGAAAGAAAGACTCACCAGATCAGTGGCTGCCCTGGGAAAGTTGCTCATTGCTGACCAGCAAGGTTTGCAACAAGAATCAGTTCAATGTCCTTTACCTGGAGGTAGGCAAAGATAATCATTTAGCACCACTGGTAAGAGTGTGAATAAACCACTTCTCAGCAAGTGGGAAAACTGCTTATTCTTGATTGATGGCTCTAGTTTAATTTTTCTGCTTCTTCCTTCCAAAAAACTGGCAGATGAGCCATTTTTCTCCCTCTCCTTCTGTCTCCTCGAGCTTTTCTCCAAGCTGGAGGAAAAAAAAAAAAAAAAAAATCCTGTGGGGATTACCTCCTGAGCAAACAGAATCAGATGAGGTGATCTAGTTAGCCAAACAAGTCAATTTTCCACTGCACTTATCTTTCTGGAGCAGATGTGACTGCCTACCCCCAGCCCAGTCTGAGTGAGCCTGTGCTGTATTCTGTACTCTATTGCCTACAATTCTGTGCACCTGGAAAAACTCCAGTACTGCCTAGGTGGGATGCTCCAGTCGTACTGTAAGCAGCTGCTGCAGCAGCAAAATATGGAGAGTGGTGCCCTTTAAAAAAAAAAGGAAGATTCCTCCATTTTGTGTTGTCTTTTTTTCATATCTACAGCCTTTTCATAAATGACCTGAAAGATTCATCAGTCTTTTTTTTTTTTTAGACTTGAAAAGGAAGCAGATACCCTGGAACATTAACTGGATATTAAAAAAAAGAAAAAGGCTTTGTAGTGCTTGGCTATGGTGTGCCAAAAGACATCTCTGTTGTGCCTGCTGAGACAAGAACTATGGAAAGGCTAAGAGGAAGAGAAAGCATTAATATTTTAGAAAACAATGTAAATTACACTAAAATCCTGACATAGCTGAGCAAGGAGCAAACAGCAGAAAATAAACAATATTGTTCAGTTTCTCTGTACTCAGAGGGCTAAGAAAGCTGATTTTTTTTTTTTTTTTGCTAGGACGATGCAAAGAACAGACACTGATTCAAGTTGGCACTTCTCTTCTTTTTGTTTATAATGGCCATATAGTTCTTGTAATGGCCAGGCATACAAAGAGATCATTAACAAGAGCAGAAGCAGCAGCAACGCTTAAAATTCACAAGGGTGTCTCCATTTACAGAACTACAGCAAAAGCAGCTGTGCTTAACAACTTTGCCCAGCCAGCAACAAATCTTCTGTCAAAAAGTAGTCCCAAGACATGGCTTCCAATTCCGTGTGACTTAACCCTACCCTACACACATCAAAATGCTTTTGTCAGAACATGTGCCAGGCTGCCTCTCAGAGGCTGTCACTCACAAAACACCTTGGACTGCGTGTTCCTCTATCTGTACCAGTCCTTTCAAGAAAGGAAAACAACTCAAAGATATTTACATTCAATATAGGCTTTTATGCCTTCCCTCCCCCGCCGAGGAAGCAGATGAAGTAGTTCAATAATGAGGGCAGAATTCAGCTTCACGTGCAGGCATGTAAACTCATGCATTTAAATATAGATGCTTGTGGGGGAGACAATAAGGAATCATTTGTGTTGCCCAAGCAAGAGCAGTGTCATTTGAGACTGTATGGCATGTCTGAGATGAATATGATGCAGGACACTACCTCCCATCCTGACCATAGCCTGGGCAAGAACTGCTGGAGCATTTTAAAAACCACCTGAAGAGAGCCCCAATATCCTGACAGTGTGGTCAATGAGGCAGTTTTCAACAGCTTAAACACACTTATCTACTGCTGTGTGAGATTGTCTAAATAGTCAAGACACCTTCATGGAGCCGGTAAATAAGACACTGAGCCTACAAGGTATTCAAACCCTACTGGCAGCAGGACACCAAACAGCATACACCCTGGTGGCTGAACTGGCACCCAAGACTCAATTCAGCTGCCTAAAGAAAGACAGCTAATATAATTTTAGATACCCCAGATTTACATGATCTCCCCCTCACACCTGTAGATATGGTGCAGGACCTATGGGAACGCCACACACTTCAGGGCTAGTAACGAGAAAAGGAGGAATAACCAAGAGCATTCAAATGGCACCAGATGTCTATGTTTGTCCGATTGAATCCCAGCAGATGAAATCTAATGAGCTAGTCATCTGGCCAAAGGCACGTGGGACTCCAACAGCTGTCCCTGCTCCCCTGACAAATAAACTCCTGACTAGTTTTGACTAGAACTTGTGTTGACTAGGTCTGACAAGAGTGGGAGTCTGCTCATATGCTGACAGTTGCATTTTTTTGTATCTGTACAGGTACAAGTTTTGGTACTTGTATAAACCTAAAGATGAAACCTCAGCCTCTCTAATTCTTATGCTCTTATGCCCTTATGCCGTAAATGCTAAGAGGCTCATTCCCCTTGGAATTTAAATATCCACCTAACTTTTAGACAATCATAAAGTAATGGATTTCTTGTGACCCACATCCAGTATGGCTGCCTTACACATCTGGGTGAGATGCACTGACTGTTTGCCCGAGGGGTTAACCTCTTCATTTCAGGAATGCTTTGGGGATCACCAAATCCTGAAGCAGATACTAGGGGGAGTGTGACAGATTGACTGAATCACTTCCTATGACTGAATGGGCTGGCTCATGTAAAGTTAGATGGTCTTCAGAAGGACACTAGACCCACACTGATCACAGTGCAGAATATGAACCTCAATAAAAAGTGCACTTTAACTGCTTTAAATCTCCAAACTCACTCATATTGTCTCCATATGAAAAGCTTACTGAGAAGTCGGTACATTCTTCTTCTATTATTGACAATAAGACAAGATGAAATCAAACATAAATCAGTCAAAGAAAGCCTGTGAACTGCCATTCAGAGCTAGCCATAGCTTCTCCTGGATGGCTTGCAATAAAGAGCAGCTAACTCTTCATAAACAAGGAAAGCAATCCACATGAACGTTCGGTGATTTCCAATCACTTCTAGCTGCTAACAGCTATGGCCCTTGTCATGGACAAGATACCAGGCAAGATGGACATCCTCTCTGATCCAGCAGCGCAATTCTTAGATTCTTACTTTTTTAATCAACTGCACCTTGAAATCACTGATATACTTCTAGGCTGAGTAATTTATCTACAGCAGCCATTTCATTTGCAGAGACGTGTGACAGATAGAGGTGCTGTTCTTTTGCAGCCCAGAGCTTCCCTGCCTGCCAAGGTCTCCATCCTGCTGCCACCAGACAGCTCTGCAGAATTATTTCCAATTTCTATCTTTGGTGATTCATAACACTGCAGTCTGCAGTCCTCTGTACTAGGGGAGATGGCTCTGTGTTGTCACCATAGTTCAACTTGTACTGTAGGAGTCTGGATGGGATCTCTACAGCATTGTTATTTCTCATTATGGTACTGATGAAACAACAGGACACACAGTTTGAGGCTGGGTATTTTTGGCAGTCATGTCTTGTTCTTTCATGTTCACACTCCCCCAGGATTATTCTCATGTAAGCTTTAAAAGGCCGCTGATGACAAATGAGTCGCATCTTGTGAAGTGAGTACCTATTACGATGAGACTAAACCCTTCCCTGGTGCAGCAAAGCAGTCATCATTTTGTGAACCTCCAGAACCAATACAAAACTTGTCTTCCTTTAACCATGACTTCAGCAGAGAAAGTCCTTTCTTCTCTGTTACTCTCACATTTTTTTTAAGGGATACACTTGTTTTCCAGACCAATATGAACATAACACCGACACCAGTGCCAAATTTGAATATTGATAGAGAACTGGGCTGGCACAAGTGAGAGTGAAGTAAAAAACTCTTAAACTATATTTGGTACCAAGCAACATGAAAGTTTGCCATTACTAAGCTAGACTGTGCTATCAATATGGGCTGAGCACATACCCACACGAGGAGTCCCACAAACATCAGAAAGGTAGCCTGGAATGCAAGCTAATTACAAAAATAGATAATATCCTGATAAAGAACACAAACAAAGGGTAGATCTGCCCCAAAGCCCTTGCAGTGTAAATATGAGACAAAGATAGTAGGTAAATAAAGACAGACAAGAGAAAACAGACACTATTTTCTCAGGATACCATGCCAGCACAGACAAATAATGTCAGCCCTTTATCAGCCTAGCAGCTGTAAAATGCACAGGTAATTTTTAACAGAGATTCAAAGTAGGGGAAAAAAAGAAGTAGCTTTGCAGATGCCTGCTGTAAGGAGAGTTTCCTGAGGACAAATAGCAGCAGGGGAAAAAGTGTGCATATTTAACAAAAGATGATGAGACTTTTGCAGTAGGATGATTGAAAGCATGGGCTGATTTTTGTAGGGAAGAGATACCTGCAAAAGCACACTTGCTGCCTGTGAGCAGCCTAAGACTGCATTTGCCAAGGTCAAAGAAGGGAATGCTGCAGTAATCAAGAAATGTTAGCTAAGAGCCTGAATAAAAATTCAGGTCTGTGGATGGATATGAAATGCCATACCTTAAATACGTTGCACACACATGGGAGATGTAAGTCTAGCCTGTTTGTAAGGAATAAGGTCCAAATTAAAGACAATACTGGAGTTTGGTAAACCCACAACACTGTTCGTGGGCCTGGATGTCGGATAGGCTGGAGATGTTGTTCACAGTGGTCAAAAAGGGGATGCAAGGAAGAAATGGAGAGGAAAATGAAGTGCTTCGTTTGAACAAGCAGAGCCATAATGCCTCAAGATAGCCTTCTAAACTATCTCAGAACAACAAATGTGCCATATATAACAAAGAGTTCATAGTTTTTAAGCAGGAAGAAATAAAAACAGAAGGATGCACTGCTAGATGCTTAATTTAGTGCACAACCATTCGTATAAGCAAAAGATCTGAGCATGCAGTGACTTACTGCTGGCTGGTGAACCTCTTCCATAGTTTACAGAGTCAGTGCACTTGCTGGGGAGTATGTGGAGAGTTAGGAGGTTGGATAACTTAAATCTGTTCTGCTCTCCATGCAGCTGAGCTACTAAAAAAAGAGCCTTTACAGTCTGTAAAATTAAAAAACATATTTTAAAGTGGTTTCACTGGAGCCGTTTAAGAACTGCGTAATTGTTATCAGTGTCAAATTGTTTGGCACAGCATTTACTGTACAGTCTTTTATTTCTGAAACTTATTGCATCTGAAACTAATCATTCATCCTACTATATAGATACTTGCCTGAGATTATGAATGATGGCTTGACCAACCAGATCAACAATCCAGAAGTAGATGTGGACATCACAAGGCCAGACACCTTCATTCGACAGCAAATCATGGCCTTACGTGTCATGACTAACAAACTGAAGAATGCATATAATGGAAATGATGTCAACTTCCAGGATACAAGTAAGAAACCATTAACCATTATAAACCATTAGAAGTATATTTTTGGAACACATTTATAAATCAGTTCCATTGGAATTGCTTTCTTTGGTCTTTATGGTCTGTGCTGCTGACAACATTAAAAAAAGGTCTTTTTCTGTCCCACGAAATTCCAGTTTTATGTTTGTTTCCTTTGCTTCTCTTGCTTATCTTCATGTCAAACGCATAAAGGCACTGAGGGCTTTCCATAATGCCAGCAATCCGTTCCTTTTTCAGAAGGACATTTAAACACCTAACTAAATCACAGTGGCTTTCGTTTGGATCCTTTACTGCATGAAAGTTCACGCCACTGACACATTCCCGCCGTGTTCATCCCCACCAGGGTGCCGGGTGGAATGGGAATGGAGGAAAGGGACGAATACTGTAACTCATGGACCTCATGCTGTTTCCCTCACTCCCTTGTGCCAGGTGACGAAACCAGCGGCTCGGGCAGTGGAAGTGGCTGTACGGACGACATCTGTCCCACTGAGTTCGATTTCGTCACCACCGAAGCACCACTGGTCGACTCTGACAGGAGGGAGGTGGAGGCTTCAGCCACGCAGCCTGGCTGGTCACTGCAGACGTTGCTTGTCACCTTCATCAGTCTCGTACTGCAGAGACAGTGGAGATAATCCTGGATCTGGTCAGAGAAACTGTGTTTTAGCTACAGAAACAGGCAACTTTCTTCTTTTCTTATACTCTTGGACAACAGACCATGCCACAAACACTTGCAGTTTTCTACGAGAAGAGAGCAGTACTGCAACCTGCTTCCCTTTTTTGTTTTCCCAAAGAGTACCAGGTGCCAGACTGAACTGCTTCTTGCTTTTTTCAGATATCTCTGAAGATGATATCCACTCTTGAGAGAATTCTTTCTCAAACCTTTATTACAGGAGACTTTCTGAGCTTCATTTCCTTTTATGCTGCAAAAGTAAAAAAGGATCTTACAGTGTCTGTTTTCCCCTAATGAGAAAAAAGAGGGGGAAAGAAACCAAGAAAACAGTTTTCTTTCTGAATCAGGCCTGACTCAAGGCTGCTGCATTACAACAGATATCAACAAAACAAACAAACAAAAAAAAGAGACAAGAAAGGAACAAAAAAAAAATGCAACCATTCTTCACTGACAACCAGGTTTCCTTTAGGAACTTCTGTAGGATGATTCAGGTCATCAGAATGATCATTGCTATAGGGAGGAAGTCTGGATTTTTTTTCAACACAAAACTATATTTCAATGGCGAATGTCTTGCACTCCCTCTGCCAGCCACATCATATTGGCATGAAGGTAGAGAAGGTGAAAAAATAAGTTTATCTTTTAGTATGATAGTAACTCCACTAGCTTCAGAATATCATGTTACAGTTGTTTAGGATTTAAATCTTAATGCCCAGTAAAAAATTGAGTAGTAGCATGATTTCACCTAGCTTCTTTTAGTATTTATCCATGTTATACAATTGGCACAGATTTCCACTTAGCTCACCATCAGCCGTGGTGATAATGCTAAACAACGCTCCTGACAAATCTCCCCTCAAGGGTTCAGACAGAAAATAATCTCTTGTGATATATTCTCTTTCCTTTTGTTACAGTTCTGACATCAGTTAGGACTTTCTGCTACTATGTTCATTATCCTACCAAGACAGCAATTCTCTAATGGACTAACAGCGACCTGATCAGTAGTGTGTTTCACAGCTAACTACATCTTTCATATCAGTTAATTTCAGTGTCACAAGGATTTCTTCTACAAAATTTCAGAACAAACAAATATATAGTAGTGACATGGAGATTTCTTTCACTTTTTTAGTCTTAGTATGATCATCTATTTTTATATATATAAATATATATAAATCACAGATTTTAACTTCTTAATTACAAGCTCAGGGTTGACACCTCTTTGTAAGAAAAAAATGTTTGGTCAACCAACTCTTCTTTTTTTGTGCTGCTCTGAAAAGTAGCCCTTTAATGACTGGTGAGCACGAAAATCAAAGAAGAGAATTTTTTACATATCCAGTTGTCCATTCCTTAACAGGTTTGCAGGGTGGGGGAGAAAACCTCTCTCATATGTGTGAATTTGGGGGGGGCACGTGAGTTTGTGTGACAGGCCTAAAGAAGGACACGGATGTTCTTTGTGATCGCAATTGTACTCTCAGATTCCTCAAGGATACATTGCTTTAATATTCATTGCCTAAATGACCATGGTCCTGGATAGAGTTTCCCTAATTTGCATCTGGTCGTTAAGACCCAAGATGGAAGGTGTTTAAATCCTGGACACAAGTGCCAGCAACTAGACATCAAAACCTTCCCTCTTCCATCAGCCACAAACAAAGGGCTTCTGGGACAATTCTGCATGGTGTTGAAATTATTCGTCAGAAATTTATTTCCTGATTCTTACGGTGTCTCTGAAAATGGTATAGACAAATTGTGGAAACAAGGTAAAGCCAGGCAACCACATTACAATTTAGCAGCAGAGCAGGTAGATCATATCCATTGTAATCTCTTTTGCTTGTCAAATTATAATTAGCTATTGATTTAGGCATGAAATTAAATTAGAAAACACACAGCACATTAGGATAAAGTATACTTAAGCACTTTTACCAAAAAGTATTTACAAACTATCTATATAATATGTCTAAAAACAAAAGCATAAGTTTTGAGTCACTTGTATTCTATTCTTTTTTTTCCCCATTTGTTTACTTCAAAGTATAATGATCTATTCTTCTGTGCCCAGCCTAGTGTGCAGGAGTTGCTGGCTGGGTGTTCAGACCACGCATGTCTCAGCCCAGCCACCGCAGTGCTTCCTGCTGCTCTGATGGTTCTCTCTAAAGCAGGTCTCATGATTCAGCATTTAATGCCTTCACAAAGTTAAACAGCAGAGTTCAAACCAATTCTCACAGGCTTTTTCATTTGCCCTGGTACAGCAGGTAGCAAGGACCTTTTCTTTTCATTTTTTTCCTGAACTTGCACATGCATCTGTCCACAAGGAGAGCCCTTTAAAACTCTCCCCTGGTCCATCTCTTTCTACCCATACACACATCCTTTCTATGCTACTCCTCCTCAGCAACTCTGTTTCAGGACAAGCTGTCTGTCATTTTTATTTGTCCCATTGTGTGTTTATTCAGTGGTAACTGATACTCTTTCCATCTGATTATTCTGGGTCTGGAAGCTTATTGAGAGGTGATGAAGTCCAAGCCTTCTGAGGCAAGCCCTCTGCTTTACCAGCTCCACACTGCTGGTTAAGGAGCCGATGTACTCCTAGGGTCTTTGTGTTAGCCTTGGCCCACATTCAGGTGGTCTGGTGACTGTTTTCAGCTGGCGCAGCCAAACTGATTGTCCAGGGTGCTCTCAGCTATTTGTAGACCTCCATGGACTCGTGGGCAAGGAGTAAGAGGGATCCCTAAGAAGTAGGAGGTTTGCTGAAGGCTCTTCTCACTCGGGGAGCTTGCCAGGAGGGGCTCTCCCTCCACTTGGACCTGATCTTACAAACTGCTAGTGAAACAACAAACCAGACTAATCTTTGCCAAAACGCGATTGCCTTGTGCAAGTTCTGTCAGAAATTTATGTCTTCCATACTATTTCTCCTCCTATTTTCCTACTATGCATGGTGATATCTTGTCAGGAGATGGAGATGCCTTTGCATGAGGTATTAGGCATACATTCTTTTAATAGTCCCTAAAGGTTGAATGCACTCTTCATACATTGCATTTTTCCGAGATTAAGAGAGCTATTAAACCTACAAAGCAAATGAAATTGGAAATGAAGGAATGAAAAGAAATAGCGTTTGTGTTCATAAATGCAAGAATCTACATCATTTCCAATGCTTCTATTTGCACATCCTTTACATCCATTAACTCTTCTTCTAAGGTAATTTTTGGTGTGCCACAATTTACTGGCTGCTAACAGAAGAGAAATATTTAAAGTAAGAAATGATAAAGAAGACAATTACCTGTTCAAGAAAGGGGACCTAAGTCCTAAGGAAAAAATCCTTTGATTTTATAAACCTTTGTGCTCTGCAATCCAGAAGTTCTTGCCATTTTATGTCTTTTTACAGTGGAGGCTCTTAAAAAAATAGATGCAATTAATAACATAACCAGTGCTGTCGACCCCTGTGGGGTTCCCCATTTTAATATTAATTACATCGATCTTACATTGTCCCCAAATTATTAGCGTTCACACTACTGCAGATTTTTCTCCTGATGTCTGGGTTCACATTAGTGTAACTGCAGAGCAGTCTACCTGAACTCTGGCATTGCAAAAAAGACAGTCAGAATGAACTGAAAAGAGAGGGTAGAGATTTCCTGCTATGCTAAAGAGGAAGAGCAGAGGAACTTGTGCTTAGGGTTCTGCTAACAGCTGATCTATCCTAGTTCTCTAAGAAGCAACACAGAGCTCTGTCTGGGGAAAGCTCCCAAAATCTGAGTCTCACTCACACGAATTATCCCAGGTCTGCAGGATTTTTAGGAAGGACGATTCCCAAAGCTGTGTGAACCAGTCTGAGCTGCTTCCGTGCAAAATGTCTGTGAGCTAGAGCTGTCCTCGGGAGGTGGGCTGTGTGTGCAGTGTCTCAGCATGCAGCAGTTGCCTTCAGTTAGCTAACCAACCCTGAATCATTATCAAATGTAACCATACTTGTTCGCTGAGACTTTTTTATTGCTTCAACATGAAAAATAAATTACAGCACAGGTGCAAGTTGTGCTTTTTGTTTTTAATTTGCTTCCAAAGAAAATCCATTAAAACTGAATGCAGGAAATTTTTTAATTATTCTGCTGGGAAAATCAGGTTTCTGCAGAAAATCAGGTTTCTGCAGATTTCATTCAAGAAACAAATGTCTGAACGAACTTCAGATATTAAGAAGAAATCCACATTTCAAAGACTACAAAGTTGTATTTACTATGTCTACTATATTAACCCATAAATTTTCAAACCTGCAGAATGAGAATGAATAGAGTTAACAACAGTGGAACATCCCATAGAACTTCAAAACCCCTGATTTCAAAGTGAAATTCAACCATCAAAGGCTAAGACTTAGCTGTGGGGCTGAGAATATGTTGTCAAAACACAATGGACACAGCAATGCACACTTCCAAGAAAATTAGGGCGAGCGATGCACTGAACGGGGCAATATTTCCACTGCAGCTACTCACATGGACTGTGAGGATCATACTAACGTGTAATTATGACCCTTTTTTGATAAAACAATGATAAAGATCAGAGTTCCATGGCAACAGTGATCATGAAAGATTAACAATATGATGTTAACCATTTTCTCATCTGTTTAAAAGCATAGCAGACCTAATAGAGAACCAAGAACTTTGATTTTTAAAATAAACTTCTAGCACCAGGCAAGAGAGATGGTCTCAGATTGATTCAGTCAGAACATTTTTCAACAGTCTATCCTATTCAAATCTGCTGACCAATACAATCACTTCAGAATAATTTGCCAATGTAACATGAAGCGTTCGCTTACAGTATTCACTGCTTTTTCTACTAAACTGACTACATAGTTTCAATTCTGATTGTGCATCCCAAGTGTTCATATAACAAACTTGTGCATCCATCCCCATGACAAAGCAAATGAGAGCTTTGTCATTAACAAAGATTTTGACTGTAATCAGAGAGAAAAAAGCAAGTCCTTTTTTTTTCTGGAAGCTGTTCATATTTGATTTCTTTCTGACTCTCAATAGAACAGCAACATTGTTCATAAAAGAGGTGACATTAGCATCCTCACCTGTAAGTTTCCTAACTTTACTCCAAAGCCATCTCAGTATTTCTGCCCAGCTTCTCCACAGCTGAGGTCTTTGAACTATCCAGAGGTTGAAGAAAGTCACATCAGTTTGTCCATAGCTTGAAGTCTATACAGTTGAATAGTTTCGAGAAAATGGGTCAGTATTTCAGTCAGCTCTCATTTCAACTTTATTTTTAATCATGTAGAGTTGACACTTAGAAGTGTAACATACATGAAAGGCTTTTCTCATGGCACACTTGGAAAAAAAAAAGACCAACACACCAACACATTTCTTTTTGCTTTTCCTCCTTTATTCTGACACCAGGAAATCTGTGACGCTTCATACTTTAAGCACAAGGCAGCATCCAGCGGTGTAGTTTGTTTATCAAACTAAGAACAGCTGCATTACCAAAAGAAGTAGTCTTTTTTTCCTGAGGTGGATTAGATTCAGCATTAGTGGAAAAGAGGTACAGAATGGCAACTATTTACATATAGTGAGGTACCATCCGTCAGTATCTCTGAAGACCCTTTAAAGCCAAATTAGCAGGGAAGACAAATCTACTTCCTCTGAAATACAAATCAGTATGATTTTCTTCCTTGAAAAAAATACAAAGTATATGGCTTTCGATTCCCAGTGTTGGGGAAGCTGGAAAGAAATTTCCCTTCTTCAAAGTGAGAGGGTAGCCATTTCACCAGCTCTGCTGCTCTCAGCTCCTGGAGCTGCTTTTATACCTCTCCAGAGCTCTGCTGAGCACCCACACAGGTCACCTGAAGCAAGGAGCCTCCTGGGCACACAAATTGTCTCTGCCAATAGCAGAGTGTGCCCTTCCAAGATGGTTAGAGAGAAAACTGAGGAATGAACGACAGGAGCAGTGACTTCGCAGTGAGACACAGCAGATATATGACCATGGGGGATTAATAATAGAATCCCATGATGGGCAGCTCGTGCTCCTCACAGCTGTATAGCACATCCTTTCAACCTCCTGTCTATGATCTTCTAATTATAACCATCCACTCATGGACATAGCAAAGACCCAAATAGTGCTTCACAAGTCAGTGGTGTTTCTGTAGTCTGCAGCAAGGTTTCTCTCTTTCTTCTTAGTTTCCAAGTACGCTGACTAATTCTGTATCTTTCAGTGTGTGAGGAAGAGCTTACTACCTAAACCAGAATGCTGTGTGTCAGTAGTCCTTGTTTCCTAAAAATATACATTATGCAGGCATGAAAGTCCTTCACGTCTCACAAAAATAACTCGATTCCACTATGCATCTAGTGAGTTTTCTTCTCAAGCCCAAACTTGTCACAATTGGGACAGACAAACGACACAGACAAAGTTCTTCTTAAGTACAAACAGCAGTCTCCATTTGTTGCCACAAACACCTTTTTACATAGTCTTTACCAGCTCATGTGTCTTTTTGCTATTGGTTACAGGCTGCAATAGTAACATATCACTGGGTAATTTCGCTAACATCAATGTTATTCTTTTGCTCTCTTTCTCACGAGTACACCTTAATATCTCCGGATACTCCTTTACTCCCATCTTTCTCATGGGTAGACCTTAATATCTTCAAGGCTAATTTCTGCTCCCATACCCCCCACCGTAGTTTCCCACACAAACTCCAGTCATTCAGCCAAGGTTTAGTAGAGGTCTCCCACTTTCCACTAAATACCCCAAACACCAGGTTACAGGTCAGCTGTGCTCTTTCTCCTCCCTCCTCTCCTAATTCCTCACCTCAAAGTAACATCCTGGGCCTGAAAAATCTTTCAAAATAAATGTTTCATCAAAACTAACACACTGTGCCACAGCAGACCTGGTTGAATCCAAGCAGGTCCTTCTCCTTGAGTGCTGGAGGCTCCTGTTACCTCATTCGCCAAGGACGCAGGCTCTCGTTATCTCTATTAGTTAAGCTGACCCCATTGTATACATTCTTAACTGCTATCGAGTTACACAATACATTGCCGTCTACATAGTAAATTTTCTACTAAACTGTATATTACCACATGTCACATCTATCTTTGAGTGATCAGTGTCCCTATGACCATTTTCTGCTCGAGGCTGCACTGTATTTTCAGTCATTTTTAGCTCACTGGATTTTCTATCTCACTTCCACGGGTCTCTGTGCCTTTGGTAGCACTTAATTCTTCTCCTTTCAAGCAGAGGATGTAGCAACAAAGAGATTTGGTTCACTTATTCGGGGGTTTTTTTCAGACTTTATCAGACCCCACCTTTAGCTTTTATTCGCTGTTCTATTATATGTTCCATTGGGTGTATGTTCTTGATCATCTGACATGAATCCTCATGACTATTTTTAATTGACTATATAATCAGAGTTTACAGACGACATTTTGGCTCATTCACTCAGTTGTGGCAAATTTCTGTTTCTTCCTTGTAACTGTAGCATACAGATTCTATTTCATTTTTGTCTGCTGTGCTGATGAGTCAGCAAGGCCAATGGCAAAGAACTTGTGGATTTTCTATAGCAAGATTAACTGAACAGGTAGCAACATCACGAAATAATTCATGTCAGTTCTGTAACTGATTGGTTTGAGGTTTGGTGTTGGATTTTTTTTTTCCCTTTTATTTTATTTTGACATTCTGGGCTTCATTTGATTTACATTCACATTGGCTATGTGTATATTATGTTATACACATGTAATGTAACTACAGATTAACTGCTTCAGTCTTTAGATAACAAAGACTAATTTTAAGTAGTCGGTCAACCTTAGTCTGCTTGTAAGAGCTACAGAGTCGTGATCACTTTTAAAAATCTGCCTAAAGAGAAGTCAGAGGAGTTCAGATTTCAGCTTTGTGATATTAGTTGAGTTTGAGGCTGCAAGAATATTTTGTAAATAACTTGTGAATATGTGCATGTACTTGAAGGGAGAGAAAGGAGCACTTGCATCTCCAAAATATTCTGAAGCTTCTTTTCAACTTTTACCTAATCTGAACAAAAATATACAAATGAAGAATTGGCATTCAGATGTTCAGGGATGTCAGACTACATAAATTGATGGACATTCATATACTGACTCCTCCCAGGTTATTTTATTTTGTTGGTGAGCAATATAATTTAATTTCCACTAGCAATTTTGTTACATTTATCAAACTCAAAGAAAGGGTGTTGTTTAAGTAGGTCAGACATCTTGATTTGGGTATCAATTGACATTTATACTTGCTTGTTAAACTTTTATGACTCCAGGCATATGAACATTGCTTGAAAGCATGCAAATTGTTAGCTCCAGTTTTGATACTATATTTCTAGGCTAGTATTTAAAATAGTTCAATGTGAATTGATAGTGGCAATATTTGAATGGAAGTCAAGTTTAGAATAAAATTTATTTTAGACAGAAATAGGATCGGGTTGAAAAAAATCTCATTAAATGTTAAACCTGCTTTTCTCCTGATCTGACTTTAACATTTCAACCTAATCTGACATGGAAAAAAACCTACGGATTCTGTTTATAGATCATACCTGAAACTTCTTCCATTTGGGGAGAGTTCCAATTAAAATGAAAGCTGGAGAAAAATCTCAAGTTCCCTCATCGCCAAGCACTACTTACAAAGATACAGTATTTAGCAGCATATGGCAGTGTATATATATATATATATACAGCAGCGTTGCAAGGCAGAGTATGAACTTTTAAGGAAAAGATTCTTTATGGCTTTGTAACTTCAGAGAAGTAATGTACCATGGACAGAAACAGAAAAACATATACAATCATTTTGATACATTTGTGAAATAAGCTTCACTGAGCCCAATATTTTTTGTGCAAAATGCCTTAAATCACTTTTGGTAGGGCTAATGCAATGAATTTATTTCTGTATATAGCCTTTTATAATAATTACTTCGGATGCAACACTAGACTTTTCTTTCCACTACAGTCATATACAGCCTTACAATTGCTAACTACAATAGACAGACTATGATAGCTCCGCTTTATTAGCTGTAAATGCACTTTCAGTCCACTTGTAGACTTAGAGCTTGGAAGCAAGAAGAGGTGACAGTGCCAAGAGCACCGTGACTTTCCTGATGGGCAATCCCTACGTTCTCTCAGGCTTGAAATCCTTTCCTACCAACTCCTTCTCCTCTCACCCCATCTGTCTTCATGAAAACTGGCTGTGTCTTAGGGCCTTAGGTCACCCCACCTAGCACTAGGAGCTTCAGGGAGCATGTTGCTCAGCACGGTTGTCTTTCTAGGTCTCCACAGCTAGCCAAAAGAGATGGGCACCTCCATATGTGGGAAGGGACTTATCTGTGTTCTCTAAACAGGCAGCCTGGGATGACAAGGCCTGTCATGTAGGCACCTCGCTTAAGTGCCTGGAGATAAATGCCACCTGTGAGACGGGGGATCCAGGTTTTGCCCAGACTCTGTCCCATCCTTCTCCTTGTTGGCACAATGGTGCCTCTCCCTCATGCCAGTGCTGGAGCGAGGAGCATGGAGAGGAATCCCACCTGGGGAAGTCATGCTACGATGACTTTGTTTCTGAGCCAAACCAACCCTGATGTAACAAGACATAAAACCAACAAGTATTCATTGTTCTGAATGCTGCACAGTGCTGTTAAGTTTATATTCTTCCTTATAAGACATTTAAACCTGTCAACTACCCTACGAACGCGCAAGGCAACTGCCTTCCATGCACATGTGCACCAAGATGTGGAGCTCAAACAGGTCTCTCCTGAAATCTCAGATGCCTTTCCAAGGCTGGTGAAAGCAGTGCACAGGGCTCAAGACAGCTCAAAGTTAGCGAGGAGTAAGGTGCACATCACTGAAGGGCAGAAAGGAGATTAATACAGTGCCTCAAGAGTGAGAACCGTGATAAAGCTGCCCTTCGGGTTTAATCATTCATACACTTAGTCATTTGTCAGTCTCAGCCCTTACTGCACCAATGAAAGGAAAATACACATCTTCTAAGAGGTCAGTAGAGAAAGCAAGGTTAATATACAGAGGTTTATACTGACAAACCGCTAACACACCTCTTGCAAAATAGCTGATTGTTATGTCAGCAAATAACTTTTTAAAAACTGAAAATAATTAAGTGCAGCTTTGTCTCTATCTCCTGCCACCTCTTGGGACTCCATGAGGAAATCCTTTTTCTTTCCCCAACCTACTTTTGAGGGGCTGGTACTTGAAATGTGGCAGAAACCCAAAGCCTGAGCTGTAAAGCACCCATTCAGTGCCCAGTTTTCTAGGTCTTCCGCTTTTCCTCTGTTTTCTTTTTTGCATTTCTGAGAATGGCACTGTCACAAAGTATATGAGAGCATGCATCTCTCTGCTTGTACACACATTTATTTACATATATAAACACATATACATCTATAAACACAACCACAAGTCAGTAATTTCAAGTGCATAGGCTATAAAAAGTATTGGAGGGACTCCATTTACCACATACTTGACACTGACCTAACAAGGAGAGTCCCAGGCAGGGACTTGTGCTTTAGAGATGATTATAGCTTGTGTTTCTGTAAGTGGTGTTGTGATTTTCTGAAATAACTGTGGGAAAGCGTGACTCTGCAGAAATTATTTGGCAACATCTACTGGTACTGTTAAGGAACATGTAAAAAAACTTAACTATCCAGATAAAAACAGAAACCTAGATGGTGTCTCGCTCACAGTATTTGAGGGCTTTACTGATACGAATTTCATTATTTCTTGTTTTTCATTTGAACACAAAAAAGCTTGTAAAAGCTCATGGAGCTTTTCAGAAGCCCTACCTCCTTCCTTTCAGACTACAATAATTGTTACATGATGACTTTTCTATATTTATGAAAATATTTGCTTCAAAAATGAATTGGGTAAAATACTGTAAAATACTGATGATCAAAACCATCATCCTATTTGGTGTTTGGGGGTTTTTTTAATTGGAATTCATAACCCACGAAAAGTAGCTCTTGCTTCTAATGGTATCATCTGACCCCCTTTAACTGAATTACAGATTTATAATCATACTGCCTCTGTCCATCACCCAAGAATGACATGACACGATACCCAATGGATTACCCCCACAGCCACAGGGTCTTTTCATCACATCTTTAGTTTCCACACACTTTCCTCCAGAAAGTTTTGATTAGTAAAATGCATTCAGATTTCCCTGTGGATAAAACAGAGGGAAGTGTTTGGCATTTTCAAGACAATCTCAGACAGTACTGTTCGGCCCATTGCTTTTCCATTTCCCCTTGAGTCTTTACCAAGTCCAGTGCACAACAGTTAATGTGGTTTTCACAAAGCAGTGATCAGTAATGTAAATACCATTTCTTCCCTCAAGACTTATAATGCAATTCTGTGTTTCTTGAGATTGTTTCTTTCACAGTTTGTCATGTCAAAGATGTTAAAGACGATATTTGGAAATCACAGAACAGTTAAACCATAAACTGCTGTGTTTCTGTCCATTACTAAAGGAAGTGTGACTGCAGGGATATTTTGTTGGAAGGGTCGTATTAACAGTCATTTACATATATATATATTAGTAGTGCTGCGCCTGCTTCTTTCATGTACCTTAAAATTACTATTAGATAATGAATGACCCCCTATTAAACTCATTTTTTGTAATGCATCTTCCTGAAATAAAGGCATTAGAAGACCTTGCTGCTCAGCCAAGGTAATTTTGCCTGGTGCAATATTAGGTTACTAGACAAAGGCATTTCAAAAAGGCGATACATTTTATTTTATAAATCAATACTTTCTTTCGCTGCCTACTGAAAAATCCTTTTTTAGTGCTTACAACACATTTGAGAGTTAGGATAGGATTTTAATTTTCAGTAACAGACTGAGACAATAACTAGCATTCTTAAAGATTAATTTTATTTGCCCTGCCTTTTGCCTGCAAATGTTATCCACATAATGCTTTTCAGACAGATTGTACCTTATTAGTTTCCCTGCTTCATAGTATACATATATTAATGAATACGTATTTTCATTGACGACAGTGTAAGGCAAGTTATTTCTCTCATAGTGTTATTCTACTGTTTATTCATGTGCATATTTTAAATTTGCAACAGTTTGTTGGAAAGTCTAATTGATTGTCACTGATTACTAGCCAAAGTTTTGCTTCTGTTAAGGCGTCATGGCATAAAATTCTGATCATTACATGAAAGCTTAATTCTGAGTGTTAGATCTTAAGGATATTCTTTTCAAAATCACAGCAAACTCTTTACCAGTGAATCTCCACAAAAGCGCTGTGTTAAAAATATTAGAAAACGCAGTTTTTCCAGTTATCTTTGTAATGAGAAATAAAGAGACTTTTCTCAGCTAAACAAGAGGGTATATTGACCTTTCTTTTAATCTTGCCGTAACTGGACTGGTAAAGCATTAGAATATAGAATCTAAAATTAATCAGCTCTCCACACAGAGAGAGCAATAGTTCAGCTGGAAAAGATCAGATTGTTTGTCAGGAAAGTCTTACTGATGCAAAATGCAAAGAAGTATGCAAACCATCTACTACAGGTATCCAGCTGCAGCAGCTGTTGTGGCATGCAACATCAAGAAAGCAATGAGGGAGTCAAACTATCTGCCGCCCAACACCATAAGATCTGGACTGTCTATACTATCAACAGACAGAAATAGGGAAACATATTCTCTCTACCTCCTGTAGGTGCATATATGATATGTTGCCCCTACTTCTTTCTTTGACAGTACAAAGGATCCTTGGCCGGGCATCATGGTATAATAAGCCACGTGAATGATTCACGACTGTCTTCAGATTATAAACCATTACAGACACACACGGTGCCATAGGAGGTGGTTGGCATGCAGTCCATTAATCCAAGTGATCAGAAGTAGTAATTGTTAGTGAGGTAACCATTCCCAAGCTGTATGGATAAGGACTCCCCAATGTAACTTCTCCTATCGACCCAAAGTTTAAAAGTGTTACCACAATCCGGACAATGTAATTTACGCTGTGTGAGGACTATGCAACGGAGGATCAGAAACGCCTTCCCCAGCCTCTCTGGTCCTCCCTCTACCGAAGCTAGTGAGAGTTTGCCATCGGCTCCAGCATCAGGAGAAGTATATCTAACAATTTGACATAACCATTTAAATTTGCGCTTATATCCTCAGTGTCTATCAGTCAAATAACACTGATGACACTTACTTTATTAGATCATAATTACAACAGTAATAAAGTGTGGGGCAATCTTTTACACTGTTGCTTAATATTCAGTACTGTATGTATATATATATATACTTGACACCTCAGTGAAGACTTTGACATGCCTTATTCATTCTAGTTATTTTTATGGTATTGGTTTTGTTAGATTGCTTTACCATATAAAGAATAAAACTATAACTGCTCTGACTTAAAATTGTCCAATTCATTTTTATCCAAGATGTGTTAAACAAATCTAAATCGTTCATCAGTTCTTCTCATTCTCATCACCCTTCACTCACACCATGAAGGCAATGTATATTGGTGGTTTGAAAACAGGGATTTGATATTCTCTGATGGACTACAATAAATATCTGAAGTAAGCACCTGCCTCGTGTCTTGTGGTTTCTTGGCTGTAAAATGAAAAGTGCTCTCTGCAGGCCAGCGATGTTAATCCCATGATTGTCAGCTACTGGAGAATCATGAGGTAAAATGAATCTTTAAAATAATTTATGAGGAGTTCATTCTACAGCATTCTTTTTCCAGCTATATTTATGTACCAGTGATGTTCCCCTAGAATCTGTCAGAGAAGTGAAGAACATTGTGGAAGTGTCAAAAGTCATGACATCTAAGGATGAAATTTCAGGCAGTAGTTATTTACTTATTCTCTTGTAAAATGTGAGAGTTTTCTGTGACTATATGTAAGATAGTTTAAAAAATTATACTTAATTGTTATTTTCACTTACTTATAGGTTCTGAGTTAATCAGATTGAGAGCTAATATGATGTTAGCATTTTGTTGCAACTTAACACCATTTTTTAACATAAAACTACCCATGACGTAAGAGTCTTAAAATGTAAATCAATGTTGTTCTTCAAGAAATGTGGGATCTGGTGAACGAGAGGGGTCTGCTTCTTCATTTTAATTTGACTTATTCTAATTCCTGCAGTGGAGCCTAAGATTTCATACGAGGAATTTAAACTGTCAATACGGCCACCTTAAAATTCTTCTGTTGATTCGGTTCTAGTTTAAGGGTTTGGTTCAGCTGCCTACACACTGCTCTCTGGTGTCACTTGAAAGAGCTTAGGCTAGCTGAGACACCTGTCCAGAGCCAGCAGACGTGGCACAGGACCTGCAGAGGCACTGCACCCTTCCAGACTGGCAGCTGGATGCCCAGGTGGGATGGTCTTGAGAACTTTGAGTTAAACTCAATGTCTAAGTTTAGGCAACAGAATCAATTACCTAAATTTGGGTGACCTGAGTCTCTCATCCTAACCGGGTACAAACCTAGATTTGAATGAACTGAATCTCACCCTCGGGCGGGGTTTTGTAATATAAATAAAAGCATCATTGCCATTCTGGGTACTGCAGGGTTCTGCTCAGCTTCCCACTGGATCTGTTGTAAATCCTGTGTCTACACCTTCTAGTCCTACTCATTATGCCCTGGATTTTCTAGGATATCTCAAATGGCACTGGACACTTTCGTGGATCTCATTGAGTCACAGCTTGTGTTGCATCCAATATTTTTGTGCATATCTGGCAGATATGCAGAGCAGCAAGAAACCCCTTTCTGGGATAGGGGCTGGAGCCAATGCATGGCACTGCTGAGCATCTCCAATGGCACTCTATTACCTACCTCTGGGTACCCAAGCTAGGTGTCTAAGATAGATGAAGGCTGCTACCTTCTAGGGGTGTCTGTTGCTGAATTGAGAGAGACCAGTTCGTTTTATAATAGTATTTGTCAACAAATAGTTGAGCAGGGTTGCGAATGCACTCACTTGTTCAGAGCAGACTGCTGTGTTCCCCATTCTAGACCAGAACACTGAGTTGTCAAACAAAAAATATTTTGTAGTTTTACACGTCTGAAGAAAGATTTCCAGGTTGTAATATTTTTTCAGTATTCTTTATTTTCTTAGTGCAAGGCAAACTTCGCTGTGCATGTTTCATGCCCTACAAGGACAAAAAAACCAATTGCCTATCATAGAAGAGCTTAGTGGCTAAAATTCTGCTATGCGCCTGAAGAGACCTTACCTGCAATGGTGCGTAGAGTCTTCTGTGAGTCATGGAAAATTTGACAATTAATAACTCCTTTTAATTATTAGTCTTTTCTTAGGCACCTATCACAAGGTTCTATTAATTAATGGTGCCTTGCTTTAAATCCTGCTGGAATAGAAGGAAAATGTGAATTGCTAGAGATTTCATTCAGTTAAGTGTCCAAAACCTGGCTGCCTATTCAAACACCACTGAATCCCTTTAGTCTAGAAATACTATAACGAACATTTTCGCTGCCAGATTTCTGATATTTGTTTCATGACTGTATGAAACACTGCAAGTGTATTATGATTTTTTTGTCTCATCAGAATGCAAATAAAATTCAAGGAGAATGAAATATGAGAAGTATTTTAAAAAGTGAAAATATAACTAGCTAACTGTTTAAAAACAACAGATGTTTTTATTTGAATGGCAAGTAAAGGTTCTGGTCTGTTCTTTTACCTATTAGAGATGATATTTGAAAACCACCCTTTCACACTAAAATTATATTGATATACTAAATTATGGGCCTTTACTAAATTTATTAGCACACTCTTGTTTTAATACACTATTGAACATAATATCATATTTGCATCTATGAAATGCATATTGACTCACTTGAATGTTTGGGTAGTATACATGGCAAACATTAATAAATCAAATCAACTGTTGCCACTAATCCAGTGGCACTAATCCAGAAAATGTTATTAAGCTCAGACATAGCAGGTATAACATCAAATACAGATACCAAGCTAATATAAAAAAAATGTGCAGGTATCAAGTATGTGCAATGTGATGTAAACGCAAGAAAAAACTCCCCTAGAATTTGGACCTGCATGAGGAAATGTATTGTCCTATAAGCAGAGAGATAATGGCTCATCTTTGTGCAGCTCCACGTGATGGATGGTGCTCACTGCTGAGATCAGCTTCACCTGACCAAGCCTGACCCATGGGAGGGAGTGCAGGGCTGGGCAACCCATGCAGATGGGGGCTCTGGGGAGGGGACATTAAAAATATGAAGGGCTCGGAGACAGGACTAACCTACTGCAACAAGCCAGCTTTGATACTTGTAATTATTGTGAAGATGGTGAGTATGAGAGGGGAGAAGAAAATGGGAGAAGTCCAGGAGCCACCGAATAATAGAATTAAGAGGAAAATTTTGAGGTCAGTATCAGTAAAAATACTCTTAAAGATAAAGATGCCAAGTATGGCTTCTGATTTTATTTTTTGGGATGAAGTTTTTCTTTCTTGGCTTTTTTTTTGTTACTGGTTTTCTTCAATTGTGTATTTATACAGTTTTGGCACGGACGTCCATTAATATAAAACAATCAATAAAACTAATATAAATACAGAAATTCTTCACAAGCTCTTCATTAGATGGTAAAAACTTCCATGGTTAATATATGGGAGAACACTTGTGCTACACATTTTATAGTGCTTTTTAATAATACAGCTAGGTTTAAGCCTCATTCTATTGTCTCCCACTCTTATGAATACTCACAGCTAAATTAGAGGAGGGTGAAATAGATACATTTGCAAAGCAAGGCAGAGCGAGCCAAAAGGACAAGGCAAGCAATGTGGAGGAGAGGAGGGAGGCTGGAGAAGTCTCCAGAGGAACCAGCAAAGGTGAAACTCTGGGCATCTCCCAGCACAAAATGTACAGCTGGGACAATCCTGCACTGCAGTGGAAGCACACTAGAAATTTTGAGACTTTTTTTTTCTTTTCTCAACTGTTGTGAACCTTGGAAAACTCTGTTTCTCAATTCAGTAATTCTTGCTGCATGAGTAGTGTAGTTATAGTACCATGAAATGTTGAAATATTTGAGGAACCCCTCCCTAAAACAGTTTCAAAGTTCTTTCACCATGCCACAGCCACAACTGAAAATGAAGGGTTTTCTATTCTAGAGCAAGCTGCTTCACCACACACTCCATGGAATGTGGGAGGTGTCCTGGGTCATTGAGGGGGGTGGCAACGAGAGCAGGTGGTCTGAGTCAGGTGACCACAAATTGACCAATGGGAGTATTCCATCCCATTCACGACTTCCTGGATTTAAAAGGTGGATCCGAGGGAATCTCTCTCTCTTCTGCTGGGTCTCCTGCTGCTTTGCTTCGTCTCTGCGTTTTTCTGCTGTCCCTGCAAGCTGAGGCCTCGTGACAAGCTGAATCTAGTTCTGGCTGGCTGAGGGATCCTGCCGAAGCAGCTGCTGGGAATTGCAAGACTGGTTCTATAATATTTGTTCTGCTTTATTTTTCTCTATGTTTATTTAGTAGCGTTAGTAAAACGTTTTCAAATTTTCCAGCTTTCTTCTCTCTGTTCTTCTTTTCCTTTCCTCTCAAAATCGCCTGTCCTTAGTGAAAAAGGGGGAGGAGAGGAGGGGTGGAAAACGGGAGGGGGGAAGAGGGTTAAGGAAAATACATCTGCCACGGTTTTTGATTGTCTCCCCACGATCAAATCACGACAGGAGGAAAGAAATCTGACATTCCCTGGCTGCAAAATGAATTTACTGGAACTTGTTAGGCAAAGGCAATATTCCAAGTAGTCTTTTTGTTGTTCAATAAATTCCCATTCCCATTCCCATTGCTCTGTAAAACCTGCCTTTACCTTGCTTCTAAATGAAATAAATTGTAGAATATTAGAGATATGGGAGAAATTTTGCACAGTGCTCCTAGAGATGTGTTTTCCAGATGAAAACCATACTGATACTGAATGACTGACAGTGACTAAGGCAAAAATGAGCATGAGACAAGTGGTTGTGATGAGCAGACGCAAATTCAGCTGTCTGAATAGCACAATTAAGTGTACATCAGAAAAACATGACCAGGCAATCCCCAGACCAAGCTGAAACATTTAGATACAGGGAAGAGTGAAATGAAAAGTACAACTTTTTTCCTCCTTTTTCAGTTTTAAGTAGAAATATACCTTTTATCTTTCTGTTCGTCTGTCCTACCACAGCCACCAGGGTATACTTCTTTCTTATCAGCAGACAGACATAGTCTAAATGAGCACTGAGCTCTGTCATCTCTCTCTCCATATGTCATGTCCCTGATCAGATTTTTTTTTAGCTGGGAGGTTATATTTAACAACAACAAATCCTACATTAAAAACATACGCATTCATTGTTTTTGCAAAACCATAAGTCTTATCCTAACACTACACATGGAAAAAGTTGGAAGGAAAAGAAAAGGAGGTAGGAAAGAGTGTACTTGGCCTGAATAAAAGGATGGTTTTTTCTTCTGTTAAAAATCCAGCTTTTTCTTTTCTCAGGAAGGATTGTGCTTTGTCTTCACAAGTGGTATTGTTCAAAGCTCTGAGCTGAATTCTAAATCCATGGGGCTTGGCACACCAAGTGGGTGGACACATCTGCAGAGGAAGCAGGCTTTCTACATCTCGTTGATGCTCCCGTCTCCAGGCTTGGGGAGGAGATGCAGCTGCCCTGAGATGTGACACGAATCTGAACAGTCTTAGAGCTGCTCTAAATTAAGCCATTTGTTCCCATCCCTGCCGGACAGCTGTGCCAAGGGGAACAGCAAGAGAGTAGCATGTCAAGCAAGAGTGCACCTGCTAACCACAAAGCCAGTTGTTGACGTAGGTCCTAAAGACTGTTAGTAAATTTGATGTGCATCTGCAAGGGCTGAGCACACTTGCTCTCCTGATGCTCTCGCCATACACAGCCAACTGGAGCAACACAAAAAGAAGCAGCTCTTTGGCAAGGTCTTCCCACCCTGAGCAGCCACTGACCATGGGATGGTGGGACACAGCAGCATGAAAGTGGAAGAATTTGTTGATAAATGCCAGGTTGGAATTTGGAAGTCTCCAGTTAAAATGAAAAAGAAACCCAACAAAGAAGGCTTAATAAGCACTTCAGGCTCTAACTGAAGTCGGTGGCAACCAGCCCAAAAGAAGCCAGTCATCAGGCTTATTCCTGACAATAACAGCTTCCAAGCATTTGTTGTGTTTAGTAGCTTTTGAGTTAACTCAAGCAGAGGAAACAACCTTGAAACTGTTACAGATATTTGAGCAATAACACCTCCACATTAAAAAAGAAGCTACTGAAAGATGTTTTCAAGCAAAAGGCATCAAAAAAAAAAAAAGCCTCAGGACACCTTCTTCTAAGGCAGAAGTGAAAAACTGGTGCCACGAGACCAAACCCTCAGAGATGGATGGCAGAGAAACAGGCCTGGAAGCAGCCTGGGATGCAGCAATGAAATCACCAAGTAAAGGAAACCACAAGAAGGGACATTGTGGTCACACCACTGAAAATTTAAGGACATGTCTCCAAGGCATCAATCCACATAATACAATTCACCATATCCGAAACAGACAGCTGAATTCCCTGCTACATGACCACAGAAAATCAGAAACCACAGGAGGAGAACCACCACAGGTAAAAACACAAGGCTGACAAAGGAGCTTTTTCATCTAATCTGTGAGAAAGCTGGAGGGCAAAGATGTGGGCTGAAAAGACTTCATTTGAGCTGGAGATCAAGTGACTACTTCCTCTATGCAGACACCTGCCGTCAAGGGCAATGGTTGGAGTCAGCCCCAACTTTCTTTCCATTCTGCCTGTTAAACTTGCTCAGGGCTCATGGGTTTGTCAACAGGCAAGAGACAGCGAAGCAGTGAAGGGAGGAGAGACAAACAGGGAGGCATCATCTGCTGTGGAAAAGCCTGGACCATTTATTCCCTCTTTACTTAATAGCTTGATATGTTCACTGTTACCTGTTGTTCAAGCTGACTCCCAAATCCAGGTCTCTCAGTCTCACCATGACATTTATTAGCTGACTTGCTGTCTGCAAATCTCATCTGTCATTGCACAAGGGTGACCTCAGGACCCTTTGAAGGGGAAACACACAGTGATGGTAACATCACCATGAGTGCAGACAGGATCGGTGAAGATCAGGACAGGCAAAGTGAACCAGACCTGCAGACTCTACAGTTAGGTGCATACCTGGAGCTTGCTTCTCATATGTCATCCTTGGAGGCCAACCTGCTAGTATCGGTGCATGATTTTGGACCTGTACAATGCAATGGCTTACACATTTGCTTAATCTGAAACCCAGCACAGAGGTAACTTTCTGTGTCCATGGTTTTTCATCCTTTAGGAGAGGAAATGGATGCCCCCTCACAAGAAGAGAGAGCTAGTATGTAAAAAGATGGCCAGCACTGGCACCATTTCTTCTGGTCTCCTAGGTCTTGGAAAGCGTAGTTTTAGCAAAGAGCTGTGGATAACAAATATCTGCTGTGTCTCAGCTTCAGAAGCACTGAAGTAGAGCAGGATCACAGATGCAGCCTTGCTTGTAACTTGATTTTCTCCAGGCAGCCATGTGCAGGGCACTTAACTGGCTGCATATAGTGCATAAAGGGCCAAAGTGGGTACTTTAGGAAACCAGGTTTCCCTCCTAGTTGCCATCAGCCTACATGCCTGGTTCTGTAAGTGCATATCTTCAATACTGAATTTAGCTGACAGTCTTCGAATCAGCTGCTTTCTTTTCCTCCCCTCACAAGTACAGGCACACAATATTTCTCCCAAAAGCAGTGTAAAGTAAGCAGTTAGTAGAAGCAGAAGGTCAGTAATGGCATTGCAACTTCCAATTTTATAATAATAGCCATAAGATATGGTTGCTTTACGCTGCTTCTTTCCTAAATCAGGGGCAGAATCAGAACAGATTCATTTTCAAGCATTTAGCTAAGCAGTCAGCAATGAGGTTTTATTTAATTCAGAAAACAGGTTCTTACTGATTCCTTCAGAGAATTTTCATGATAATCATTTGCACAAAGGCACAGGCCATGACTGACAGAGATGATGTGGCTGCCACCAGCTTACTACAGAGTCAAAAAATTAGGCACCCGACCCACGATATGACTCAGAAAGAGGCATTAGCTGCCCACAGATCCAGTACAGCCAGTTGAGAGAGCAATTGATTAGTGACTAGAGAGAATTAAACTCCTCAGAAAGATAATCCACACAAAGGCTCGACACACAGAGCTGGAAGCTGCATAGGTCTAGCTAACAAAAAGGCTGAGAAAGATGTTTTTGAGCACTTCTCCCTCTCCAGAGCTTAAACATCTCATTTGCGTGTTACACGCTCCCATGTGATTCAGACCCTTTTGTCAGAAGAATTTTAATTCAGCAGGAGTTGTTTTAAAGGGGGGTGACGGTGATGATTACACCCATCTCAGCTTGAAGTCATTCAGGAGTGCACCTCCCATCTGCCAGCAAAGTGTTTTGAGTAAAAAGTGACCATGGGGATGGATGTGCTGGTCCCTCATCCTTCCCTCCCGGGCTGGGCTGGGTGACTGCTCAGTTATGAATGTGAGAGGCAAAAGCGATGGGCAGAGGTGGTTCCTGGGCACCAGTGTCCCCCCTCCCAGGTGGGCACTGCCCTCCCTGTCCCCATTTGGGTGCCCGTGCTGAGCCCAGCGCTGCCAACAGTGTGAGGGCAGGGCACCCCCACGGGCACTGCTCTGTCCCCCCACCCCACACTGACTCCAGCAGCAGTGGTCACACTTTGCACTGATTTGTAGGACCAAAATCCCAGAGTGTGCTGGGCTCTGTGGAGATTGGAGACGGTGTTTTTTCAGCCTTGTTTCCTTCGGTTTAGGAGTCAGTGAGAGTCTTTTCCTCCAGTTATGGGACAGAAGAGTCCCTTTTCATCTCACCCTGGCAGTAATAGCTTCAGTACAATTTATGCAACAATAGATTGCAGGTATTTACTAACACTTGCATAAACCAGCAATAAAAAATGCCTTTTCTGTAGTTTAGGATGAGTGGAACATTAAAACATGTAAAAGCAACCTCTACAATCAGACTTGCTACAGGATTTCCTCCAGCAGTTTTGTAATGTGCCTATGCTCAACTTTCTTCCTTTTAAGCATTTCGTATGAAGTTTATCTGTGCTCCTTCCTTTCACCAAGGACATAACTTTCCTTGGTTGCTAGACCAAGACTGTACCTTTTAAAAAGGGAGAAAACAGCTTTTTAGTGGCACCAGGTAATTTTCCAGTAAGCCGCGAGAGGGCAGGTTGTGTTTGCTATAGAGCTTGCTTCAGTCAGATTTTACAAGCAACTGTTACGACCAGCCACGGTTTTAAAGTCCTAATCATTAAACTAAGGCTCAGCGAGTGGAAAGAGTAATGCACGGATCTTTGACCTTAACATTTTTTAAGTGCATAGTATCAATCTAATGCCCTCATTGCTTTTCTTCTGGAAAGGAAAACATCTTTCTACTCAATTTACAAGTGAGAACGGAGAAACTCTCCCATGTTTAACCCTCCGGCTCTTAGCAAAATTAGTTCTAACAAGTTAGTTGCTATGCCACTTTTTTTACATTTCTCCCCTGTCTCTCTCCTTCCTCCACCTCACTGCCACTGTCACTTGCCCATAACCAGGGCAGCAAACACTTGGGGCAGCAGTATCCAAACCTCCAAGGTGGTGAAGCTAGTTGGGCACACACTATGTCCTGTGACCCCAAGGAAAAATCTGATTCACCCTTGGAAGTAGCAGCCTCATCTGTCTCCTAAACTGTGGCATTCACACCACATGAAGGACAAAAAGGTGTCAATCTCCATCCAACACCACCTCTCTAAATCACCATTTAGCAGGACCTGGTGCATGTGAAGACTAACTGTCTTGTGCTGGAAGGTGGCTGACATCTCCCCCTTGAGAAGGACATGTGGAGACTTCAGACCCAGCTTCAGACTGACACTGATCAGGGTCCAAGTGATATGACACATGCCCAAGCCAGGTTTCTGGAGACCTCAGCTGATGTGCTCAGCACCAATTAATGTTTGTCCCTACATGGTAAAAGCCCTCAAAAGGCAACCTGAATCAGAAGCTAGGGTACTGGGCTGAGCAGCCGCACAAAAAGAGCTCCAATCACTGACATATTGGGCATAAGCCAGCAACATGTGTGCTGGGAACCCCCAAAGGCACCACAGAACAGCAGAAACAGCAGGACATCATTGTCCACCTGCTGCAGCAAGGACTACCTGAGTGTGTGGTGAGCAAATCGTAACTTTTCTTTGTCCCAAAAAGTCCACATTTTAGACATAAGTTTTGTGAGTTCCTCATATTCAAACTAAGTATATGTGAATATCTACTGAGATCTTTCTAGTCCACATGGCTAGTATTGAGCAGACCTAGAAGAAATATCAGAAAGCATTGCTAACAGGAATTTTTTATTCAAGGCTACAAAAGCAGAGTTTTTCTAAGACTCAGGACCTCACAAAACACAAAATCTGTGCACTCCATTAACATAACATATTATGCAACAAATCTGACATGATCTGTTCAGGACTTCATTTGCTCCATAAAAACCCTCTCTCAAGATAACATGGGAGAGCAAACAAAATATGGTCCAAATATATGTCTAAATAAAGAAATACATGGGGAATATATAAAGGAGTGTTTAAGATGGGGTATAGGGAATGCCGCATCCAAATCTGATCCCTTACCTGCAGACCTGGGTAATGAGAGCTAGCTCAGTCTTCAGTCCTGGGAAATTTAGGTCTAAATTCATGAAACAGTGCAGCAGAGTCAAAATAGAGAAGGACAAGCACCATTCTCAACTTCTGTCACAGGTCCCTAACACAGAGGTAAAACACAAGTGTATATTTATCTGTCAGGGAAATCCTGCTCTTAAATTTCAGGAGAATTTGAGTTTGGAGGTTTACCTACTGCTAACATCAGCTTGACTGTAAATGACATGGAATTGATCATGATTCTAAAATAAACCATAACCAGGGAGTTCCTATAGTGTTTTGTGAAACAGCATGAAACATTTTGAACCTTAGAAAAAGACTACTTTATTCAGAATATTTATTGATAACTGTAAAAATAATATGTTATTCAAATATATATGTAGAGTTAATAACTTCCAGCACATCTCTGAGCTGCTAAATGAAATTAAAAATACATTCAGGTGAAAAGTTATCTTGGTTATTCAAGCTGGTTTTCTTCTATTTAGATTCTTAGCTGTCTCAATCTAAATCTATAGAGGATGACTTGCAAGTGTCACGCACTCCAGATAATGTGGGTAATGAGAAAAGTTTAGCCTGTCTTGGGCCTTGCACATCTGTACCCAGAGACTTCATATATTAACAATTCACTAGATAATGGGAAAACCTCAGTGAGAACAATGTAGTCAGCTGCCGAAGGAGCGTGTGATAAATCCTCAGCTAAGATCTCAATAAGGCAATCAAGGTCACTTCCTACAAGAATGAGCAACGAAACAAAGCAAGGGCATTAGGCCTCTTCCGTGTACTTTTGGGGGCTGAAGCTCACGTTCATCAGTGGTTCAAAACCTCTTCTCTGCCTTCGGTGCAGGAAAAGTACAAGCAGCAGAAAAAGCGTAGCCAGAGCTATAAATGCTCCTCCAGTTGTGGTTCCAACCATGACAGCCCAGGCTTGCGTTTCTTCAAGTGAATCTGGAAACACAAAATGTCTGAAGTGAGGACAGTCCATAAATTTTGTTTCTCAAATCACATGGAAGAAAGAAAATATGCTGCAGCCTGGTAATTATGATTACTTGTGTGGCTTAGAGACCCAGCGCCTGCATGGGAAGCTGGTAATGCACCGTGTAACTGACAAGCATGCCAGAGTCAGGGATGTTTCCTGCCAGAGAAGTCTACAGCTGAATTTAAATTTCAGCCTTTCATACAAATTAAAGTGTTGAGAACAGGAAAGATTAACAGTAACAAAACAAAAAGGCCATTTTCTTATCTAATTGGGCCAAAATTATGAATTATTTAAGCAATTCTTTCTATAATTCTTTCTATAATTTCAGCGTAGCTATTTCCAAGTTAATTTCATCAACAGAAAACACTCAAACATTCCTACAGACCACAAACTTTTAACTGAAAACAGTACTCAGTGTTGTTCTGCTGACCAGCTCCAGACCGCACCTGCTGATTTTGAACCACTTCTAGGGAACCATTGTCTTCTAAGATAATACTGTCTGTTCTTATAATAACCGTGCTCCACTTGGTTGAATAATTTTATTTCGTGTTTTCATTTATGCTTTCAGAAGCAACAACTGCCTGCTGTCCTGTTCTGAAAAATGCTACATATACCAATATGGCAATAATTACGTTTGACTAGGTATTCGCAAAAAACTCTCAAATTATTTCAGGAATTTAAAAGGTACTTGGACATACAAGCTTAAATCCAAATGGCTCAAGGAGATGTCACACTGACTACGAAAGCAACTAGAAGCTGAGTCCCCCAATCTGTAGTCTCTGTCAACAAAAGAGTTGAAAGCAATCATGCCCAAATTCAGTAAGATCCCAAAATTAATTTTTTTACCACTTTACCATCTCTCAAATGAGAGCCAGCAATATATAACCTATGTTGATTTCTAATGTGGTTACATGAAGTAGAATTAGCAAGTTATATATTCAGATAAAAGAGAAAGGTTTTAATGTAAAAACTGTATTTTCTGAACACTGACCATGCAGACAGCAATAAATATGCTGCTTCACAGCGAGATTACAGTTTACTTCAGTGGGAGTCGAGAAGCAGCAGAATCACAAGCTGCCTTTGCTCCTCTCTGGGTACCTCACACCCAAGGGGCAGCAGCATTTCCAAAGCAGCAGTGGCACAGTGGTCCAGAGGGAGGAAAACTTAAACTCCATAAAAGGAGAAGTTTAAATTCTCAGGGGAAATTCTGGGGACACCCCTGAGAAAAGCACTGCAGAAGCAGCTAGCATGTGTCCACAAGTCAGGGCTGCCCTGCATGAGTGCAGCCTGAGGACAAGGACAATCTTTTGCAGTCTATAGACCTTTAAAAAGCCTCCAGAGATTAAAAGCACAGATGCATGGTAAGCATTTAGAAGAAATTCCTGGCCACATAAACTAGATCACAGAATTTTAGGGATTGGAAGGGACCTCAAAAGATCATCTAGTCCAATCCCCCTGCCGGAGCAGGAACACCTAGATGAGGCTACACGGGGACAGATAAGCACTTATTGCCTTTCAAAGGAATACCAAAGTGGCTCATATTTAATCTTTGGTAAAGCAGCTTAAGCACGGTTTTCATGTATTTCTTACACCTGCGCCTTTTACAAATATTTGTAAATCATGTTGCAAATTTTGGATTTTGTGCATAAATACTTTGTTTTCTTGTTTATTTTGTCTTTATCTCATTTGTATTAAAGGTAATTTCAATGAATAGACAAACCCTAAGGCATATCACACCTATGGGCAAGGAAAATCTTTAAAACTGGGGGTTTATAACACAAAATACCCAGGTACATCTTTCCTGGGTATTCAAAGATTAATTGAATTCTTCTCTAATGAGATTCATGGCACAGTATCATGCAGGGCCCTGTGCAAAACAAGTATTTTCTAACAGCCGGCATTAGCCAGACAATCTCCCTGGCAGAGCATCTGAACTCTTACAGGTTCAAGGATCCTGTAACAGGCATGAAGAGTGCTGGGAGCAAGAGTCAAAATCAAAGACTCCTCAACCCCAAAAGGAGCACCTTCGTCAATGCCGGAGCAGTTTGTTGATGTGTTTTGCAGCAGAGCAAACTAAGGGTGTGCACACTTGTAGTTACCACAGTTTATCTGGTGAGTTGTAACTAGCTGTGCTACAACATGTGATTGCTAGTGAGCAGGTGAATAGACCCAAGTGTTTTGCGAAAGGTGCCTGGTGTAATGGAAAACATGAGCTCTCATCTCTTGGCCTGGAACAGCCTCCACACCTCTGAGACGTACCTGGCAGGTCAATGGCATAGGTGTAGCCCAGCTGCTCCGCGGTTTGGAAGAGCTCGTCGTTGGTGACAGGAGGGAAAAAAGGGACCATGTTGTACAATCTGTTGTGACCGATGGGGGCCAGCTCCTCAGGCCAGGCATTGTCAGGGGGGTTAAACCTCTTCATCCACTCATCAAAGATGGCATCAGTAAAGGAGTGAAGAACCTGCAAATACAGGCATGGATAAGCAGACTTACTAAGCTCTTTCTGAACTCAACAGTATTTAAAATGCTATCGCCTAAGGTGGCAGCAGCTTTTGGGAGAGAAGAGGGTAACTTAATTTCAGTAGGTTCTCCAGAACGGGAAACCAGGAAAGCTCATGAGAATGGAGTAAACTGATCTCCTGCATGGGACATTTCGCTGTATACATCCCTGTTGCTGCTTGTTCGTAATAAGCTCTTTCTCCAGACAGTTTAATATCAGCTCACTGTGAATGGGCAGGTCTGTCCTCTTGAGTGAGGGCCCACTGAGTTCATTCAGGCGAATGTACCTCTAAAACATATTTTACTCTCTCTCATGTTTGAAGAGGTATGCAAAATTGCAAGAAATTTGATTCCTTCATGCTCATTTGATAGTGTGCCACCAGTCTCACAGCTGCAGGTACCCACGAATTTGATCAGATCTTGCCCAGTGAGTCTAGAGGTCTACAAATACAGGGAAGTTGTTTCCAAGTTGAGTTCAGACAACTACTACAAATGTCTGGGGCAGTTCAAATTATTTTTTGATGCACTTATGTTTTTTAATTACGACCCTGGAAAAAACTTTGAAAATATTTCATGGAAAATAATCTTGCATATAAAATTATAGCATAGTGAAATGAGGATTTCATTGTGCAAGAGAGGAATTAATGAAGAAACTAAAGAATTTTTAAGGAAATAAGCTGGACAACCAGTACATAAGTATTTGGGCTATTTTTTTCCAACAAAAGATAGTAAAGCCAAAATAAAAGTAAGAAAGAAAATAATTGTATTAGAATTTCTCTATATAATCACTGTGGTTTAATCTAACAAAGAGGAAAAGAAATTGGCGTTAATTTATTAGGAAAGATGTGTAAGCAGAGTCAACTGTTGGCTTTTTATTTGCGCATTGCTGTTTGTGCTGCTTATTGCAGTGCAGCAATGTACCAATGCGCCAGTGAAATCACATTATTTCTATTCCCCGAGAGACCCTGAAATTAGATGTGCTTCCTTTTAGCCGGTGAAGTGTTAAACAAAGAAACAAACTACTCAGTCTACTACTCTAAAAATAACTAACCTCACTTTCAGTTTATCTTGTTGCCATAAAATTGTCAGATATAAGCTATTAAATTTAGATACCACCTAATGAAAGGATTTAGGACAACATGACTTGGAATAGCAGCTCTTTTCCCTAGAAACTTATTTTATATTTTACAAATCACCCTGAGGTTTCTTTCTGCTTTTGACCATTATGCAGGCATGGCAATGTCCAAAAAAAGAGAAAAAACTTATCCTTTTCTATTTAAAGGATTTATTTTACTTCTGTTTTGCACACCTCTGGTGAGCCAGCTGCCTTTGAGCCACAGACACTACCACGCACTCTGGGGGGAAAAGACATACCACAAAGATGGGATCATTGGCAGCTGCATGGGGTAGAACGCTGGTGCCATTCAGGAAAGAGTGAACCAAATTATGAAGGTTCATCATTGGCGAGTTAAGGGCTCCACCTGGTTTATCGAAGCCCTCCAGCGCATTCCTGTGGATGGGTAAAAGCAGCACCAAGTAACCATATTTTTTCTGACAAACACACACGTAAAGAAAAACCCGTGACTCAGTCAGCTCTGGAGGAGCCGAAGGACAAACCTGAAACTGAAACTGGAATTGCGGAAAAAGGGGGGGCTGTCGAACTCCTGCAGGGAAAGGCACCTCCTGACGTCCTCCGTGGTGGGCAGCTGCTCGCTGGAGCCCCCGGCCGGCCTCCGCCGCAGCGGCCCTTCATCGCTCCCGTTGCACAGCGTGACCAGGCGGTTGTAGTCATCCAAACTGAGCATGAAACAGAAAGAGGAACAAGATAGAAGAGGGTGATGATGCCTGGCTTGTTGGCATTTTCTCCTGTAGTATAAAAGAGGTCCCGGCTGTACATGTCAGAGGAGAGCAGGGGTTAGGGACCGGGATCTCCTGAGGCATCTGGGTTCACCTCCCATTGTCCGGGACATGAAGTTATCGCAGGACTGCCACCGTGCTATGTCTTCTTGAGGCTCTGTGACCTCTCTGGGCCATCAGTCATTCGGACCAAGACTCACCAGGCTCATTCTTGACAGAGAGGGGATGCTTTAGAAAAGGCAAGCACAACTCCCTTCATGCCTACTTCCCACCCAAGGGTCTTTGGAAGAACAGTTTTTGCCAGAGAATCTCAAAGAGTCTTTTGAATTGAAAACCTTTCAGTCCTAGGTAAGGATGAGGGTTTTTAACTCTTAACGAAGAGGAAAATAAACAGGAAAGTCCTCCTGTGGGGTGGGCTAAGAAAATGCAAGGAATGACAGAAAACATGATTTCACTTTCCATCCCTCATCCTCTTCGGAAGAAAAGCAACTGCAATGCATTACATCCTCTTGTTCAGGGCCTGGAGAATAACCTGCTGTTGCAAGTTTGCCTACTAGCTAATGGGAAGAAAGTAGTTTATATCAGGGAGAAAAAGAGGGAAGGAAGAGGAAAAAAATAGTGTAACACTTGTGAAAGAATTTCAGTGCTATTCAGTATAAAAAAAGATGGCATTTTCAGAAACTCCTGAAGTAAACAAAAGCCTTTCTTTGTTTACCCTTGGCAAGGCAAAAGTTTATTCACTTCAGTTTTCAAGGAAAAAAATATTATCTTAGAGAAAAAGTAGGGGCAAGGTTTAAAGCCAACTGCTGCCTAAAGATAGAATTTCAAGTAGTTCTTTAGGTATCCAGAAAAAGACACTCTTTTGAAAAGCCCTGAGCTCTTGGTACCTCCGTCTGACTGACTGCAAGCTGCCCTGGAGCTAACAGAAGAACGTTTTATGAGTATTGTAACCAGCAGCATCTTATGTCGTAGCGGCCCAATCCTTCATGTCAAAGCCCTGCCCTCACCCAAATCAGTACATGCCTACAGAGAGCTGGCAGCAAGCTCCTGGCTGTTTCTGTGTTGCTTTTCATGTGAAATCTCAGCCACTTTGAAGTCAATTCCCAAACTGCACTAAATATATAAGGGTTAAGATCTCACCCAATACAAGGGAAAATATTTTTCTGCCTATCTCTAGCTTCCTATATACCAAAATAGTTTTCTGTTTCTGCTGCCAAAATCAGTTGGGTGTTTGTTACAGAAAACCAACATATAGGCATCTCTTCCTTAAAAAGGACATGCCAACGTGCAAACTCTTCAGACTCTTGGCAGCTTCAATTTGGATGAATTGACTAAAATCCCGTACCAAAAGAATCATCCTAGAAAAATATACTTCCAATATACACAGCATCATCTACACACAAAGCAATGGTGACTTCCAGTTTCAAAATGACGTCTTGGCTCCTTTCCTGATGCTCACTCACACCGGGAGAGCAGCCTGTGCTGTCAATACTAAATGAAAGCAAGGTTTGTTTGGTATGCAAGCTTGCCCTAGGTATTCTCATACCTGTTACAAACTATTTGCCAGCGGGAGAACCTGGAGCTCAGGCTGATCAGCTCTGGGTCATCCAGTCGTGATGCTCCAAAGAGCTGGTCCGTGCAGACGTCACACTCATTTCTACCCGTGGCGAAGTTCCAGTAGGGCAGCGCGAAGGAGTCATTGCCGATCAGCCGCTGCAATGAACAGAAAAGCATTAGTAGGGAATCACCTTCAAAGGAAAGAGGAAGAAAGGGACTCCTGCAGGTTTTCACTGGGTATTCTGCTTTTCAATTTCCATTTCAACTACACGCACTTCCAAGTGCTGCTCCAACTCCTTTCAAAAGATTGGGCCATTAAGTCAGTCCAAGCAAAGACCTTGTCACTAGTTTCTCTACTGTTGGGCTGAACTTCTTTTGGCCATGTCAGGCTTTCTACCAACTCAGAGACCAGGCAGGAGAGCAGGAGCAGAGATTAATCGAGTCTTAAGCAACTAAGAGGTTTTCTGAGTGATAATGGACAATGGGTAAAATTGTGCATGCGGTTTGCTTTTGCTCCAGAAAGGTTAGCCCTAGGGAAACTCTGAACTTTTATTAACAGAGGAATACAGTGAATTTGCTCATGTTTGCTTGTTAGAAACAATTTCACGCAAGTGAGATCCTGCAGCTATTTTGATGCCAAACATTTTCATTAGAGATCTCCAAGGCTAAAATACAGTAATATGGTCAATGTAAAAGTAGTGCAATTAAAAATGAGTCAATGCTTTGGTAACCGACTGCCAGGTACATTAACATATATTTATTTTAAAGATTTATTGCTAAATATATGCATGTATTCAATATATAGCATGGCACATTTAAAGGGGTAATATTTAGAGTTGCTTTCATTAGGAGGGTATCTTCATCAGCAGACAATATCTGTTAACAAGTTTTATGTGTAGGTGTTGCTTTGATTTTATTAATAAATACTGTTGATTCACATCTTCTGTCTTCCGTTGTGAAGATGAAGAAAAAAAATCTCCACACGTCATTGTTCACAGTGAGAAACTGTTTAGTCCTCAGTGTCTTGAAAGTACTAATTTTACTTTAAACGAAAAAAGATCAATGAGCAACCACTCCTGGGAGTTTGGGTAAGAATCTGTCCTAGGAAATAGCTTACCCTTGGCTGGCTCAACAAAGTCACATAGAAAAAGAGAGAAGCTGCATGAGGAAAGGGCAAGGCTGTTCAGCTAACCTGCAGGTCTCTCTCCAGCAACAGCAAATGATACCTGTGCCAAGTAACAAAGGCCGGTCCTTGATGGGAGAAATCAATACCTGTGAAGGGGCGGCCAGGTCCTACAAAGTGAAGATAAAATAAGCACTTAGGCACCAAATGAGGCTCGACAGAAAGACAGCACTTTCTTCTATTGCCTGGAGTGGAGTTAAACAAAAAGCTTCAGCTCTGCAGCTTTGGAATAAGTGCACACATCAGAAGCTACATCATTTACATGGGACAAGTGAAACAAACTCCTCTGTGGAGTCCTCCTTCAGTGTCTCTCAAAACTTCACATTGCCCCAAAAGTTGGATATTCTGAAGATTTCTTATCACCTTAGTGGATTTTGAGCTTAAGAAGTGGTCTTATTGTCTAAAATCCTAGCTCCTTGCTAATATGTGCCATGTTATCTCGTTCTCTTGCTCAGCTGCAGGACTTACACCACGTATCTATCAAGACGACCTCCGCATTTTCCATAACCTGCCAACATACTTTTCACCCTTTCCTTTACCTGCAGAGCCCCTTGGATAAGAAGAGCACTAACCTAATAGCGTGTCTCTGACTGAGTAGTAATGAAGCCAAATGAAGTAGTTATAGATACTACAGTTGGCAATTTGCGGTTCCTCTCCAGTGGGGCCGAGCAGACTTAACCAGTGCTGAGTTGCAATTACATAGTCTGGGTGCACAGTTGTCTTCGCACGGTCTAGGGCATCAAAGAACTGCTCTCTCTCCTCTGCTGTCAGGAAGTGGACATCCTTCCTGACAACTGGTGGCTTCCTCACGTTGCAGTTGGGGCCAGTCCAGCCAAACTTGCAGTCACCACAGTTATAGCCAGCAAAGTTTCCTGAATCAAGAGGGAAAGAGCGGTCATGACATCATAAATCAGAGAAAACTAACTGAAATGCAGAAGAATTAAGAATTATCGCTCTTTTTGCCTGGAGAAGCCATTTCCTGGAAGGAATGGCAGCTGAGCAAACCGGCAGCTTTGCCAATTGCCCAACTAGGAGGATGGCTCGCTTCCCAGAGCCACGGCAGGGCCAAGAATCACACTCAGCCGGTTGGGGAGGTGAGGCGCTGAGTAAGGGGCTTGACACCTCAAGGTGCTAAGAGCTCCATGGAGGCCTTGGGCACGTGAGGAGTCTCACTGAACAGAAGGCTGAGCACTTCAGGTTAAGCACAGCGTGAAGTGTGTCGCTTAATTGGCTCACGAATACTCCCAGACTTCCAGGATCGAACCCAAAAAAGGGTCAGCTCATGTGGATCCTTAAGCACAGAAAAAAATCCACAAACAAAACAGTTCTCTTAAGGACAAAACTTAGGAAAAACTAACGTCTGTTAACAGTGTACCTGGGACCAAACACAACCCAGGACAAGAACCAGGGGTGCTGCCAGTCACACTTTAAGCATTATTAAACAAATGGTGCTGCAACAAGAGCCTGAGAAACACTATGGTACCGCCATTCCCCACTGGCATGGCTTCTAAGGCGGGTAATCGGGTGCGCTCCAGACTGCTAGCTCAGACCCTCTAGTGTGGTGGAAGAGCCCAGGAAAGCAGAGCTTGCTTTCAGCACGGCCTCTCGCCCACCATGGCAGACTGCCAGCAGCAACAGAGAGGCCCCACTTCATCTTTTTTTGGTGCCGGGGGAGACAGGGAAGGCCCATTCCTGCAGTGGACATCTGCCTCCTGCCCTCACACGGGGAAGCTGCTGGCATAGCAGTGGCGTTGGGCAGTGGGCATTGCTGCCAGGGGAAGAAGGGAGAGGAGGGACAACCAGAGCTCCTCTGGGATCTCCACTCAGTTCTCCAAAATCTGCACTGAGACTCCCTAAGCCCACTCTCCTTCCAACCCCACACACGCGCTCACTCCACAATAACCATGCCAATTGTCTTCCAAAATGCCACAAAATCTCACTGCCCCCCACACATATAGGTGCTGCTAGACCCAGGACAGGCTTCAGGCTAACATGGAGAAGGGGAAGTGGCTTATGAAGAGTTCCTGGATGGCAGACATCCTTAGGCTGTAGGGTTGAGTCTGTAAACAAAACAATAGTTAACGCTAAAGTAAGATTTCAGATTGTCAGGGCTAGGGGGCTTATTACCAATTTCAAAGACCCTCAAGGTTACAAGGGCTGTTATCAAGAAGGCTGTGTAGCTTATGGCTAGTCCTAGGTTAAGCAACATGGAAGGCTGATTTTATCACGGTATCCTGAGAGCCCCATCAGAAGACCACATTTGCTGTTGTAAATTTGATGTACTCCATTACCTGTATACTTGCTTGTTCTTGACAACTCAGCCTAGCTATTAGGGCTCATCACATACTCCAGACTGTTCTGACTAGATGATAAATATCAAGAATAATTAGGCCATGTATATTGCACAAATTTCAGTACATGGATCATTAACTTCTGGAAAGTAGCTGTTGGCCCCTCACACCCAAAGGCACAATTCAACCCTTTTTGAGAGAAGGGGAGTGAAGCAGGAATTAACCATTGAAAAGATCTATCAACAACCTTTTTGAGATTGGTGGTCACGCTTCCAATAAATCAAACAATCCATCTACTCACAACACTGAATAAGCATCACACAGAAATATAGCACTAACAGAACCAAAGTTAGTGTAGAACCACATTTGTCCCATCTAGTCTTGGTACCAGAAGAAAACTCCACCAGTCACTTGTTGAGGCTCTGATAGTGACTACTCCTCCCTCAGTGAAGGCCCTTTGAAACTATACAGCTTTTGATGCCCACGATGCCCAATTAGCAAAAGCCTGAAACGATGACTTATCTTCATGGGAAAAAAGCTTTTCTCCACCTGTATGGCATCTGGAGCCAGGTAGACCAATGACTCCTCACCTGTTTCCCTTGGGCAGGTGCTAATTATATATAATTGATGCTCTACAGGATTTTTCCCCTCAACCATCTAATCTGTGAAGTCATCCAAGGGGTCCATTCATCCCACCACTTCACCAGACACTTTTCAATAGGACATGAGCTTTTACTGAGTGAAAATATCAAGGAAAAGATGCTAAGGCACATGGAAGACATGGAGGTTATTTGAGACAGCCAGCATGGCTTCACCAAGGGCAAGTCTTGCCTGACTGACCTAGTGGCCTTCTATGATGGAATGACTACATCAGTGGACAAGGGAAGAGCCACGGATGTTGTCTATCTGGACTTCTGTAAGGCCCTTTACGTGGTCCTTCACAACATCCTTCTCTCTAAATTGGAGAGAGATGGATTTGATGGGTGGACTGTTTGGTAGATGAGGAATTGATTCAGTGGTAATATCCAGACGGTAGTGGTCAATGACTCAGTGTCCAGATGGAAATCAGTGACAAGTGGTGTTGTTCAGGGGTCTGTACTGGGACCAGTACTGTTTAATATCTTCATCAATGACAGACAATGGGATTGAGCGCACGCTCAGCAAGTTTGCAGATGACACCAGAGTGGTGCAGTTGACACGCCTGAGGGATGGGATGCCATCTAGAGGGACTTGGACAAGCTCAAGAAGTGGGCTGATGCAAACCTCATGAGGTTCAATGAGGCCAAGTGCAAGGTCCTGCATCTGGGTCAGGGCAACCCCTGGTATCAATACAGGCTGCGGGACAAAGGGATTGAGAGCAGCCCTGAGGAAAAGGACTTGGTGGTACTGGTGAATGAAAAGCTGGACATGAACCAGCAATGTGCTCTCACAGCTCAGAAGGTCAATCATATCTTGGGCTGCATCAAAAGGAACACGGCCAGCAGGTCAAAGGATGTGATTCTGCCCCTCTGCTCTGCTCTAGCGAGACCCCACCTGGAGTTCTGCATCCAGCTCTGGAGCCCTCAGCACAGGAAAGACATGGACCTGTTGGAGAGGGGCCAGAGGAGGCCACAAAAACGATCAGAGTGCTGGAACACCTCTCCTACAAGGACAAGCTGAGAGAGTTGAGATTGTTCAACCTGGAGAAGAGACGGCCCTGGGGAGACCTTATTGTGGCCTTTCAGTACTTAAAAGGAGCCAATAAGAAAGGTGGGGACAGACTTTGTAGCAGGGTCTGTTGCAATAGGACAAGGGGTAATGGTTTTAAACTAAAGGAGGGGAGATTCAGGCTAGACATGAGGAAGAATTTTTTTACAATGAGGGTGGTGAAACACTGGCCCAGGTTGCCCAGAGAGGTGGTAGATGCCCCATCCCTGGAGACATTCCAGGCCAGGCTGGACGGGGCTCTGGGCAACCTGATCTAGTTGAAGATGTCCCTGGTCTTTGCAGGGGGGTTGGGCTGGATGACCTTTGGAGGTCCCTTCCAACCCAAACTGTTCTATGATTGCGTTGTAGTACCAGTGTATAGCACACAGTAGACATTGTCAGCAAGACAGAGAGAGCCTTTCAAGATTCTTTTGAACACAGGGACCATAAGAACATGCAAGTATTCATGCCTTAGCATTTTTTGCCTTCAGTGACTAACACATAGCAACTCAGTGTACTACCTCTCTGAGGCTATGCCAGGGACAACTGAGGTTATTCTCATGCCTTGTGGTTCCTAGAGAATACAGTGCGGAGTTTGTTCTGGTTCACAGCCACGAAATTATGTCACGGTTGGGGCCCAAATGTTCCCTGCTTGTTCCAGTGATTCCAGGAATGACCCAAGCAAAAAAAAAAATCATCTCAGGCGTCTTCCCCACTAAACCTTTTGTCTGGAGATGGGATCATATGCCTCAAGAGCTGTTTTCTTCCATGCCTAATCCCATCATCATTAATGGTGCTCTTTCCTGGTCAAGTTAGGTCAACCTAGCTGTTGCTGTAGGCACTATGTCCATGTACTTCTCCCACTGAGCCATTCTATGGGTATGACACTGAGAAAATAACACTTTTTAGGGCATGACACTTGGTATGTGCTCACACACATCACTGGTATATGCTAACAGCAGTTACTACGTACCACTGTAGCTCATTCTCAACCCCAGTGATTGCCCGAGCTCAGAGACAGGGATTTCTCTACCTCTGAGCAAAGTCATAGCATGCCGTTGGCCTTCAGACACTGAACATAACATAAATTAGTAATTCCATCAACTCAGTGTCTTTTATTCAGTAAAAAAGGAATCCATCCAACACTCACCATCCCCTGTCTTGTTTTATTGTACCAAGATGAAATCTAGGCAGCTGCCTAAGCACCTCTTCCTTCTACAGAGACCAGCTGAATACTCATCGTTTATCGGATGGGGAGAAAGGGCTCCTTTTCAGACTTCTTTAGCCATTTAATTAGAACAGGAGTGACATTAGATTTGAAACGCCAGCATACTGCAGTATCCCAAGGGTAGGATCAGGATTGCTACCACGTGAGACAAATGGTTAGATCTCTCTCTCTTCTAGCTCTTCATTTGGACATACTGTTAGGCTGCAGGATGTGGAAGATCTGTACCTAGCACAGGCTCTAACAGGGTCATCAAGGTATGGCTATAATTTAGTATTATCCTACAGCCACATTGCCCTACTATAAGTCAATGAAGTGTATTTTAGAACTACTTCAAAAGCTCATTTTCACTTAATAGGAAGGCCATCATATCAGCTACATGGCTTAACTGGCAATTTGCTTACAGCTGAACACTAGAGTTTAAAATTTCTCTCCCCAGCATGATTATATATTGCACAGGAATTAAAAAGATTTTATTTTTTTAAAAGAAAACTACTGCGGAAAAAAAAAGAATAAAGTAATGTTCAACACATGTCCACATGTCAAAATCAGAAAGTGTCAGGAAAAATGATGAATTATAATTATTTTTAACTCCTCAGTAAACTCAAACTACATCATTGTTTAATCACTGTCACAATCTCTACTAGCAAACGCATGACTGATTGCAGTGGTTTTTTCACAATAATCTTCTGTACTAAGTTTTTTAAATGCTACACCAGATCTGTATCATATTAGTACAATTTTATCCTTTAGATGTCAAACTAGCATTTAGTTCTTAAGTCTTCTAAACCAGTATTCTTCTGCACTAAATTTAATTATACCACTGAAATACAACTTTGTCGTGTAATTAGCTACAAATGTCAATTTTCAGAGTCATCTAAACTGGTGCATTCAACATTTTTTCTGTGTCAACACATACAGCTTATTGAAATACAAATGACCATATTCCCCTTCACATAGTATGCTGTCAGGAACTATCATCAGGTCATTTCAGTTTAAGAATTTATATAAATTGAATTAATATTAGGTGTCTCCAAACCAATCGTACAACAAATATGATGGATTCAAAACTAAAATCAGACGGGAACTAAAAATTTTTTGCAACCTCACAGCTACATTCATGCCACATCTTTTTTCTAGATATTCTGATTTTGCTGCCACCAACACACTGAGTGAAACATGCAGCAAGCAGCAGATTTATGTCTTTTTGAACAAGGCTCTCTGTACAAAAAGTGGGAAGTAAAGCTGGATCTTTTTTTGGAAACATTCTGCACCCAGACCTGGATGGATGTGATTTTAAGACATTTTTTTCCTCAGTGAACAGCTACAACAGACAGCCAAATGTTCAAAGTTCCTTTTATGCTTAGCTATTAAGTTTCTAGCAGAAAGCTCCAATGAAGTCATTTATTGTGAGAACTCTAGAATCCTCCTCTTTGGAAAATGCTGATCCCTGTTCCTCATGGCTCCTCCAGGTTTCCTGCCATACAGCCATCAGCTATGTGACATGCTTAAATGGTGCTGTCTAACCAGATATAATCAGCTACATGGCAGCTGGAGTTCCCATAGCTTATCGTTTACACCATGTCTAAGCTATAAATTAAACAGTGCCAAGATAGGCACCAGTACACGACCAAACATTTATAATCTCAAAACTCTAGAAAGAGCCTTTGCACACAGGTTGGAATTTGCACAAGACAGGAACCGTTTTAAACAGGCAGCTTGTACATAACATTCATTCAGAAAATAAGATACATTAATAATAGAGTTGTGCACTGTTCTATGTCCCTTTGAATGAGCGTATTTAATTCACTACCATAGGTACCACCACCCTAGATGCCAAAAAAAGACCACATGTCACACCACTTAAAATTCTGGTGTGCAGACAGCCAATCGGCATATAAAACAAAGTAAAAAAATACAACAAAATGCTAATAGATGCAGTCACATGATCACCAGTATTGTAAAAGCATCGAATCCTATTCAAATCCCATGCAGCTGTGAACTTCTTAGTGTTCTCCTAGAAACGCCTTTGCACGCAGCATCAAGCTGATCACAGCAGAGTAGAGCCCAGAAAACCTTTCTGAAAAATCTTCTTTAAGGATGCCTGCCACCTTTACTGTTTTATCACTGGTATATTTAGATAACAAAGACTGCAAGGAATACAACACATGAAATAAAAACAACAGAGTAGAAATGCAGAGAAACCAGATTTAAAGAGCCAAAGAGAGAGGACAGCTCAGCAGATGGAAGGCTGAATGAAACGACACTACATTCTGAGCATGTAACTGAGACCCAGCCCTGCAAATATCAAATACTAGTGCTCACCTCTGCTTGGACAAGCAAACTAATGTCTACCTATGCAGACCATGTCTGTCTACATTATTCTTCAATTTACTCCCAGGTTTTAATGCTCTAATTACTCAGACCACGTAAATATTGGTGTATGCCCATGTGCTTCAGTGCTGTACTGACTCAGGGTCTGCGCCTGTTTGTGATACTTGACTTTAGTTTTGGAAGTATATAAGAACCTTTAAAATGAAAAAGAAACTACATCTTTTTTTTTTTTGGTAAAGTGTTTGGAAAAGCACATCCACACAAGCATTTGAAATCTAGTCAAAGGAAGAGATAAAAATAGATTTACACTATGAAGTCTGTTGTTATTTTGAGGAGCTTCAGTAACACCATCTACCCATTTAAGTCATCTGCCACTGCATCTCTGTTTTCAGTTGATAACAGCAATGCAAAAGAACCTTCTGCACTGAAATTTTCTGCAACACTTCTTTCTCGGATTGATCTGGGCTTTTTTGATAGTGAAAGCTGAGGTGCATTTTAAACAAAACAGTTCAGCTAGTTCTAAGAATCAGATCGAAGGAAAGCAGGCTATTCTTCCCATGTTAGAAAATTCAAGCAACTTTATTTTTCCAACAAGAAATCCCTGGCTGCATTTGAAACCTGCCCAGCAGGTGACTTCAGTGCTTGAGACATGCTTTTTTCCTGACTGCTGGCACCATCTCCTGCCAGCCCTGCAAAGCATCCTGGGCTGATGCTGCAGTTCCTGCTCATCTTAAGCCTCCAACCAGGGCTGCTGCTGAAAAAGGGTCCATTGTCTTATCCTGCCCTGACCTCACCTTCCTACCCCCTCCCTCCTGCCAGCACTAGTGAACTACTCTTATTAAAACTTGGTCATTTTGGCCAGGTTATCCTTCAAGCACATCGGTTCCCTGATCCATTTTGCCCCCAGCATGTGAACATGGAAGCCCATGTAAAGTCACAAGTTGGAAGGAGTGGGCAGAGATGCAGAGGAAAAGGACAGGATGGCCTCTTTGGTGGTTGTACGGACTCATTTCAGACCAAAGTGAGTTGTAGACTTAAGTAATGACCCTGGGAAAGACCACAGCCAGTCATCCACCCGTTTTCAGTGTGCAGGGGTATATTGTGCTGCAAAGTACTGCTCCAAGAGGAATAAATCTTCCTCCCTCCTCAGGGAGCTGTCACAGACCCAGGCGTGACAGTGTTCAAGAAGCGGCTGGACAACACCCTCAGACACATGGGGTGAATTTTGGGGTTGTCCTGTGCAGGGACAGGAGTTGGACTCAGTGATCCTTGTGGGTCCCTTCCAACTCAGGACACTGAGTCTACCGTCCTATGATCAATGCACACTGATCCAGGTTCACTGAGCCACGATCAGCAGTGACAGAGCTTTGAACGCAGCAGAGAAACATCCAAACTTCTGCAGAGAAAGGTGATGGGTGGCTATGGGGACAGCTTCAGGGGGAGAGAGGAAAACCCAAAAGTTTGCATGGGAGAAAACACTTTTTCAGCTCTGTTGCTCTGAAAAAGTGCTGATAGTATCATGAACATGGCAGTATATTTAGGGAACTGATAATATTTGAATGCCTGACATCACCAGGAATGCTTCTGGCCTTCGGAGCAAGGTCAGCAGACCCATTCACCCCCATCCCCTCCTCCCAGCACCCCTCTCACCTGTGCAGCGACAGCTCTGGTTGAAGAACTTGAGGGGCCACCGTTCCCGGTCATCCACATTTCGAAGGGTATAGGGGCCACTCCAGGGCTGAGTGTCCACCTGCACCCCCTGACACTGTCCCCTGCCCTGCAGGGACCCGCAGATGTTGCTGGGCTCCGTCCCCAAGGCTGGGCAGCAGCGCTTCAAGCGAAGGGCATCCACCGTCATGCAGGCACGGGGGAACTGGGCCTGCACCCGGCGGGGACAGCAGCAGCTCAGGTAGCCCAGCCCAGCCCAGAAGAGCCACCTCAGGGCGCCCATGACAGCTGGGCTGAGTGAGCGGAGCAGGGAGATCTCCGCCGTGAGACAACCCGGCCTCACTGCAGCTCCGTGCCCCAGCCAAGGGGGATAATCTCTCTCACCACTGAGGATGCTGGTGTCAGGTGTTTATTTAGTCTCGGTCTCTAATTGCCTTGAATGCGGTTCAAAAGACAGGAGCTTTGGCTCTGCGGTGCCTGCCCAGCAGCCACGGCTTTGAGCAAGGTTTATATAGAGGCTGGGAGAAACCCTCATTAGAGGGATTAGCACGGCACAAATCCTCGTGTTTTGCACATGACATCAAGGGCAGAAAAGGCTCCAGCATGAAAGCAAGTTCTGTGGGCTCTGAAGCTTGTCAGGAGGGTGAATGCCTCAGATTTATTTCTCCAGGACTTCCATGAGCTTTGAGAAATTGATGGTCTTGTTTTAGCTGAGGTGGCTGGAGAAAAAGGCTTATTCTTTTAATTACAACCCTGTAAACAGATGATAAATAGATGAGGAAACCCCTTCTCTTTTCAGTTCATTCACTGCAGGATAATACTTCCCACTGAAGCTGTAGCAATAGAAAATGAACTGGAAGTGCAGAGGGTATAGGTTCATCATTAACAAAAATTAATAAACCTGGTACTAACATCTTGGGATGGAGACTCCACCTGCTGACTGCAAAGCTCCAGTGCTTGCACTTTAAACATCTGAGTGGCAAGCAGAGAAGGGTTCTCTTCTTAATAGCCTTTTCGCATGCAAAATAAATTATTTAGTTGTTTTCAAAGGGTGAGCGGTCCTTGTTTGCTCTCTAATCCTTCCTCCATCATTACACCAGAGGTTGTTTTGGGGCTGGTCTGGCTGCTAGACTTTCAGAACTGTCACAGCTGAGCATTTATTACCCACCTGGTAGGAGACAGTCTGTAAGATCAATACACACACCAGACATGCAAGCAAGTGGTTTTGTTCATGACATCGACAAAAATTACTTTAAAAAGCTGACAGAATGCAGCAGTTCTTGTCCACAATGCAACTCCTATGTGCTAGAGGAATAAAATTAATAAATCAAAATAAAGTAGTGATAAGTCATGAGAGGAGTCTGAAGCAATAGCCATTAATATTAGTTCAGCTCCACCATACTGAATAAAAGCTGGCGACTCCCTCTGCTTCACTAAAAGCTTTCACTACCTCTCCCCTCCACACTAAAATTGTTTAGACACATTTGTAAGTACGTCTAATGAAAACAGCTGTGTCTGTACTATTCAATATTTCCATGCATGTTCAACCACACCATTCCAGCAGAAGTATATTATCTATGCGGCAAACTTATTGCCATCATACACCTAAGAAGTTCATCCAGACTGCAGACACTGTCATCAGCACTTTCAGGTTCTCCAGTCTTTATATAAAAAATGTATTACTTGCCAGGTAAACTAGAATATGACTCTACTTCATTTTTGGAAGTACAGAGCTAATTAGCAATACCACATAGTCTGAAATGGGTTTCAACTCATCTCCCTTAGGATTCAATTTACCTGGAACTGGCTTTTGCCTACTGCTTTCAGCACAACACATGAAAAAGACAGAAAGTAAGACTAGTTGCTAGTAAAAAAAAATGTTGAAGCAGCTCAGGAGTTATAAATGGAGCTGCTAACTCATAAACACTCTGAACAACACACCTCCCTGTACTACTCAGCACCTGAACACACATCTCTGGTGTGGGAAAGATCATCCTTTAATCCAGGATAGACAATGTCTTGAACCAAAGTCACCAACATACCACCTGAGAGCAATTAAAATGAACACACATTCATCAGCATCACCAAAGAAAACACCAAAAAATATGGACAAGATTCAGCTAGCTGACTAAACCCTAAACTGAGGTGTCTATACATAAAATATGTGTCTATGCAAACATCACCATCAAAGCTGGCTCAGTTCAGACACCCATAGAAAGGTGCCTATTGCCATTTGAGAGCCTATACAAGACAGAAGGAGTGAACTCAGAGGAACGTGAGGTACCGAGGCAGGTAAGGCAAGGGAAAGCAGGGAAAAGTGCTTCTAATGGAGTATACGAGGAAGGAGAAATGGGTAATTTTCAGAGAAGTTAGAGTGTGCAGAAAAGGAATAGTGGATAAATGAGAATAGGGAGATTACCTAGTGAGCAGCAGAAAAAATAAAACTGTGAGTGGGAGAGTGGCATGTATGCAGCTTTTCGTATGAGTACTTTCCTCCATCAAAACTACGGAATTTTACACAACTGGGAGCATGCTGCAGCGTGCAGTACGAGAATTGATGTCATGCTAGCCTCTGCTCCTCAGTAATGCATCAACGTTTTAGGAGTGCCTTTTCTGGCCAGGGGAGGAGAACCTGGATGGGCAGAAAAAAGGACAGACAGATCCCCCATCCTGGCGTCACCATGTCAGTGCTCATTGCAGGTCTGCGTGATACCCCGTGTGGAAGCCATCAAGCAAGCTTACAAAAATACAGTTGTCTTTCAATTAGTCATCAGGAAAACGACAGACACTGTCTGTTCCTTAGTGCTTCCCTGTTCAGAAGTTCCCTCAGCTTCCCCTCAGCTATTGTGCTTAAAGGAGCTGTTGTCAGGGTCATACAATATCAGCATTATACTGATTTACAAAACAGCATTTAGAATTATTTATTATTTACCACATGATATTACTGTCTCTGGAAAATGAGTAGCACTATGTGTTGGCACCCTTGCCCAGAACTGCTCGTCTGCAGCTATCAAAGGAATTTTCAGGCAGCTAATTTGAGCACGTGAGCAGTGGCCAAAGCTCCCTTGATCCAAACTTTGACCGCACTTTGTCCACACTTCTGAGCTACCGGGTCAGGCTACCACACCTGAAACTGTGTTAAATTTATTAGTTATAATACTCAGGCTTTATGGTGGAAGTACAGAAAAACAGTATTTCAGCTACCTTGTAGTCTGGATTTTTGCCTAGGTTCGCCCCTAATAGCATATTTCCCAGCCTGTCATTAAAGGGCAGCAAACAAATATACCCATGTGGATGCCAATGCATTTTTGAGATTAATACATTCATATATTTTTTTGGCAAGAAAGGAAAAAAAGAAAGAGAACACTTAAAGGTACAGGCAAAGAAATCATTAAATACAACATACCTGAGTAATACAGAATCCCTGAACAGTAAGTGAGCGGTGGGTTCACTTTTTTTTTTTTCTGAATGACAGTATTGTTTCTCAGGCTCCTTCTACTGTACGCAAGCACAGATTAGCATCAAGCCAGAAAAGTATTTAGCCTTTGGAATTTTTGAAATAATTTTGGTCAAATACAGCATTCTACATATAAATTTATGTGGAAATGGATATGTCGCAGAGGTGTAATTTAGGGTTCTGCTTACAGCAGAACAATGTTTAGATTTCTTAAAGAGAAGTGTGACTTAAAAGGGTTTGGTGGCAGGTTCTGCATGGAGGAAATATGCCAAGCCGAATGCTGCTTACCGTGTTTCCAGGTCACAGAATCACAGAATCACAGAATGTTAGGAATTGGAAAGGACCTTGAAAGATCATCTAGTCCAATCCCCCTGCTGGAGCAGGAACACCTAGGTGAGGTTACACAGGAATGTGTCCAGGCGGGTTTTGAATGTCTCCAGAGAAGGAGACTCCACAACCTCCCTGGGCAGCCTGTTCCAGCGCTCTGGCACCCTCACCGTGAAGAAGTTTCTTCTCACATTTAAGTGGAACCTCCTGTGTTCCAGTTTGTACCAATTACCCTTTGTCCTATCATTGGTTGTCACCGAGAAGAGCCTGGCTCCATCCTCCTGACACTCACCCTTTACATATTTATAAACATTAATGAGGTCACCCCTCAGTCTCCTCCAAGCTGAAGAGCCCCAGCTCCCTCAGCCTTTCCTCATAAGGGAGATGCTCCACTCCCTTCATCATTTCCGTGGCTCTGTGCTGGACTCTCTCCAGCAGTTCCCTGTCCTTCTTGAACTGAGGGGCCCAGAACTGGACACAATATTCCAGATGAGGTCTCACCAGGGCAGAGTAGAGGGGAGGAGAACCTCTCTCGACCTACTAACCACCCCCCTTCTAATACACCCCAGGATGCCATTGGCCTTCCTGGCCACAAGGGCACAGTGCTGGTGCCTGTACCCGTTCATGAAGCAAACTTTCAGGTGTCTTCCTGTCCTGATAACCAGTTGTTCCAGAGTTTGTGTCCTGCAGCTCCAGAGGCAAACTCTCAGGCAAGGCCTGTATCCGTCGCGGTGCAAATTTTCAGGATTCTTCTTTCGCTAATAACCACTCGCTCCAGAATCTGTATTTTAGAGCTCCAAAGGCAAACTTTCAGGGGAGGCCTGTACCCATTTGTGAAAGCAAACTTTCAGGCATTACCTCCCTGATAACCGTTCACTCTGGAGTCTGTAGTTTAAAACTCCAGAGGCAAACTTTCAGGCAAGGCCTGGCAGACTTTCAGGAGACAAAATACTCAGGAAAAAAAAAATCAATGGAGTAGAACAGCATGAGGGCTGGCTCAAGCTGGGTACCTGCGCAGAGGTCCACCTGAGCATAGGAAACCATAGTGGAGCACTGCCTGCAGGCATTTGGGGTGGCTCCACAAAGGGATTCTCTCCAAAAGGGCAAGCAGGGACGGAGTTTTCTCTGAGGGTTATCTCGGAGATAACTGGCAATCAAAATTACATTAATGACGTTGTGTTTATTACAACTTAAAAGCAGTACAAGATACGCATATTGGATTAAGCCTTCTTAATCAAGAAAAAACATTAATCTCTTAGTAGAGAGAATTTCCATCTGTACTATCTCCACACATCTAAAGCTATAACTTCTGTGGTCTCTGATGCACAAGATGTGTTAAGGATATGGGAAAGTGATTCTCACTCTTGTTTCAAGAAGACCTGGCACAAACAGATTCCCAAACTTGGAGAGGCAGAGAACCGTGTTAATGCTGCATAACAAAGCGCATCCATGCCAGCCCACTGCATACTGACAAGCTGTGTCTGTCCCTCACTGCTGCTGCCTGCAGAGGGCACCTACCATGTCCATGTCATACTTGCTCCTTGGCCAGTGTACCTGCCGCTACCCAGCATCTGCTCTGGTGCAATCTTCAGCCAACCAGGTGTCTTTCCATACGGAAGACCTAGGGAGCTGCTCAGCATTTAACTGTAAAGCCCCACTCAATTTGGCTCTTATTCTAACAGGAGAGAGTCAGTTAGTTTCTACTGTAGGTAGCTGTGTACTTCATAGAGGAGGTCAATAGGATGTCATGTTGTGCTGTCACTCATCATCTGGTTGAAGGATAACCTAACTGTTCATGACATCACTGGGACTTTGCAGGACCGATCTCCTTGAATTAATTCATAGAATCACAGAATGTCCTGCATTGAAAAGGACCCACTAGAATCATCGAGTACAATTCCTGACCCAGCATGTGACAGCCCCATGTGTCTGAGGGCATTGTCCAGTCTCTTGAACACTGTCAGGCTTGGGGCCGTGACACCTCCCTGGGGAGCCTGTTCCAGTGCTCCACCACCCTCTGGATGAAAAATCGTTTCCTAACATCCTTTCAAAACAAGTCGTTTTACATTCTGTCTTTGAAGACTTCTTGCTCATTTGACATGACAAATACTTCGGAGCCACATCTCACTTTTGAGCTGCAGATCAAGTGGCTTGTGATCCAGCAAGTTATGCGTAGGAAATCAAACTGAGGCCCTAGTCAATACACTCCATTAAGTGTAAAGGTGTCCTAAAGATGTCTGCTTTAGGACAGCAGGAATAGCTTCTTACTCTTACGCGAACCATAATGGGATCATAGCAATTTTTTAACATGAAAAGCTGCAATAGAGCTATGTAAATTCGGAGGAGCTGAATACCAAATATGGTGTCTTCTGTTTGAGTGTGTGGCCTCAGTATCTCTGGCTAGCTCTTGGAGACAAGCATTTACTACTCTATTATATGTCAAAGATGACTAGGAGAGTTCCCTAGACTAGATCTCCAGGAGTCAGCTGGCTCACCACACTGGTGAGTTATTCCATAGGAAATCAGAAGAAATCTCTGGCAATGCTATGGGCATGAAGCATCCCGGGACAACATCCACACAAACTTCTGACCCAAAGCAGCTTGGCAAAGCTGCTGGAAAAGAGCGTGGCACAAAAGGTCCTGGGCTCCTGGTGGACACCAAGGTGACGAGGAGCCAGCAAGGTGGCCTTGGCCCAAGGCAGCAGCGAGTGGTACCCTGGGCTGCACGGGGCAAAGCATTGCCAGCAGCTGGAGGGAGGTGATCCTTCCCCTCTGCTCAGTGCTGCTGAGGCCAGGCCTGAAGTGCTGTGGCCAGGTCTGGGCTCCCAGTCCCACAGAGACCACTGTGGTTACAACAGGGTGCTGTGTTGACCTGGCACTGTCCTGGCAACAGTTCTGTGCCAACACAGAGTCTCACAGGTGAGAGACAAGCTCTTGACCAGCAGCACGACTCGGCACTGGGACATCCTTTGGCAGACTCCCTCCAGCTGTCTGGCCACTACCTTGTTCCCAACAAGCATGATTTACAGGAGGCTTCTCCTGGCCTCATCGGGATGGGTCAGGTGAACTGCTGCCGCGGCTCCAGGTAGGCGCCCCCCATGCACAGCTCAGAGACAGCCTCGAGAACAGCCGGACCCTGCAGCAGCCAATTTTCTCATGCCCGACACCGTTTGCTCTGCAGGGACAAGCCTGAGCCCATGCAGCAGTGCGTGCCCATCCTGGCATCACGCGAGACATTGCTCCAGCAGCACATGCAGGTGACCCAGGGCTGTGCAACAAGGAAGAGGGACCTCCTCCTCTTCAGGGACACCTTGGTCATCACCAAGTACCAGTAAGATTTGCAGAGCCCAGCTGCCTTTCCTCCCACGCCCTGGCCCTGGCACCAGGGCAGGGCACCCCAGGAGCAGCCCCAGGCTGCCAGCACTCTGCTGCTGGATACACCCATGGCCGTGCCTGTGGCAGAGGGATTCAGGACGGGAGCCAGCGGGCTCAGCCACCTCCAGGTCACTCCCTGCCACTCCTCTCTGCAGACATGGCAGCACCCCACGCCCGCAGCTCTGTCTGGCCCTGGGCCAGCTGCAGGTGCTGGGCAGCGCCAAGGGGGCAGCCGGCGATGCTGCTGAGGAGGATGAAGGCAAACACACCACCTCGCTCGTCCTCGTCTGGCCCTGCAGCTCATGTGTCATCACTTCCCAGTGAGTCTCGCTGCCATGTCCCACGGCACGGCTGGGCAGCGCCTCTGTCCTGCCCCACAGGGCTTCATCCTGCCTCTGTGGCCGTCCCCACGGGGACAGCAGGGCTGTGCCAGCGCCCGCCTCTGCTCGCAGGCAGGGGAGCAGTGGCACTCAGGCTGTTTCTCCTCTCTTTCTGCAGCTGCTGGGGAGTGAAGGCACTCTGGCTCAGCGCTCTCCTTGGGTAAGCCCTGCCTGGCAGCGCAGCCTGGGGGACTCATGCTCACAGCACAAGGTGCTGTGATGCTCTAGGCATCATAGCCCTATCATGTGGAAACACCACTCCCCAGCTGGAGAGAGCTGCCCCCATGGCTGTTGGCTGCTCTTGAGTGGGCAAAGCTGGTGGAGCACCAGCTGTGTCCAGACAACACCTGCCCAGCCCTGCCCTCACCACTGCTGCTGCTCTCCGCTCGGATTCCGAGTGGTACCCGGCTGCTTCAGGCCAGCTTGGAAGTGCTTCCCGGGCTGGCAGGAAGGGAAAAGGCTGCTTGGTTCTCACACAGCTCTTTCTTTGCCCCTTCCCCGTGGACAGACCACCAGAAGGAGTGGAGGGAGCCCAGCTGCCCTCCTTCAAGGCACTGCTGAAGAAGCTGAGGGGCTACGATGCCATGAGTGTCCCTCCTGTTTCCACTCTGTCCCCAGAGGCTGTTCCAGCCCAGCAGCGGACGCATCACTTCTCACCTTCTGCTCTTCTCCCCTTGCACAGGCGTTGACACTGCACACCAGCAGCCTGGACAGGCTGCTTGAGGGCCAGGCAAAGGTAAGGATAGCTCGGAGAGAAATCTCAGCCATCTCCACCTCTCACACATGGCCAGGGCATGATGCAGCTCGCTGGGGGCCCTTTCTGCTGCAGGGCTCTTGGGTGAGTGCAGCACATTTCTTGCAGGCTGATGCAGAGCAGCAGCCACCACCCATCGGCCCATCTGGCAGAAAAGCTGGAAGTGGCCAGTTGGCTGGTGAGTTTGGAGAAGATGGGTGCAGGACGGCCCTTCCCTCCTCCTCTTGCAGACAGGCACTCATGCTGCACTGGGGCTGCTGCTGCCATTCCCGCAGGGCACGTCTGTCCCCATTATTCTGCAGCAGGAGAGACCTGAGCCCCCAGGGTCCCTTGTTCCCAAATGACGCTTGTTCCATGCACCCAAGGGTGGGGGACAGTGATGAGAGGCTCCAGGAGCACTGGCCTAGTGCTTCTGCTCCATGTCTCTTTGCTCTCTTCTCTTTGGCAGAAGGTGGAATCTGCAGCAGGAGGAGGTGGCTGCCCTGGCACTTTGTGCGGCCAGGGACCTCGGCTGCTGCAGAGGCACAGGAGCCATCGGGCTCTGCCCACACGGGGGTTCTCTTCAGCCAGCCCCTGGCAGCTCTCTGCAGCCAGGACGGTGCTCTGCCCCAGCCCATCCAGGTAAGCAAGCCCGGCCAGGGGGCCCCCATCCCGCTGGCTCCTCTGCAGAGGCGGTGTCCCCATCAGACATCCCAGATGAGTCTTGGGGACAAAGCGTGCTCCTCTCCACATCACCCAGCTCCAGCCACCCCTCTGTCCTACCCCAGGGAGACCTGCAGACCATCCACACTCCCTCCTGCCCCTGAGGAAGCTTGGCCTGTCCCAGGGCCTGTCTCCAGCCCAGCAATGTCCTCCTCCCTCCCCTGCAGGACCTGCTGGCTCTGCTGCATGAGCAGGGCCCATCCACGGAGGGGATCTTCCGGCTGGCAGCCGGCGAGCGTGCCTCCTGTGAGATCAGGGAGGCCCTGGATGGTGGAGCAGAGGTCCACCTCGCCAGCCAGCCCGTGCACCTCCTGGCCATCATCCTGAAGGTGAGCCCTGCTGGCCTGGAGTCTGGCAGCTCCCAGCTCTGGCTGCTCCTGCCAGAGCAGGAGCCCAAAGCCAGGAGCTGCTCGGCACCCAGCGAGCTGGGGATGCTGCCTGTGCTCCCGGCGGCACTGCCCACAGCCTCACATGCAGCCCTTGCCATTGCAGGACTCCCTCCATAAGATCCCCTCCAAGCTCCTCCACGCAGAGCTCTACCAGCAGTGGATGGGTGCCCTGCAAAAGACCAGCAGGCAGGAGAGGCTGGCAGGGCTGAAAGAATAAGTGTGGCCAGCAGCCTGGCTGCTGCATAAGGAGTGGTACAGCCCGCCGCTTGCCTGCAAAGCCACAGCCTTCCTGAACAAGCTGTATTTTTGGCCACCCGACTCTTGCTGCTGCTGTGGGCTCAGCATTTTGGGGAAAAATGGCACAGAAAAGCATTTCTCTCCTTGGAGCACTGCCTGCAGGCATTGGGGGTGGCTCCACAAAGGGACTCTGGCCAGAAGGTCAGGCAGGGAGGGAGGTGGCCATATCTCAGCCAAGGTAGTCCCTGTGCTGTAGAGCCAGCTTGGCCAAGGAGCCTTCCCTGGGGTGGGCTTGGCTGACATCAGCATGGGACATCTGTCTTGACAACACCTACTTCATCTATTAATGTTGGGTTCCTGTTACCGCAGGGTGGCCAGCAAGTTACCCGAGCCAAATCTCCTCCTCCTCAAGACCTTGCTCAGCCTGCTCCAGAACATCAGCAGGAATGCCACCATCAGCAAGATGACAGCCAGCAACCTGGCCATCTGTGCGGGGCCAAACCTCCTCAGCCCACCCAAGGAGGACACGCTGCCCCTGGACGTCCTGATGCAGGTGACAGGGAAGGTACGCTGTGTTTCCCAGCCCGCTGCAGCCTTCCAGGCCCAAGCCTGCTTTGCTCTTCAGAGGTTCCTGGCTGCCTCCTCTCTTCGGCAAATGCTGGCAGGGGAGCTGCTGGCAAGAGCAGCCCCACAGCTGCAGCTTTCTGTGCAGAAGGCAAGATCAGGAGTGGGAAGGGCTGGTGGGCCCATTTGCAGCCAGCGGGTTGGAAACCAATGGTTTACTGTGTTCAGGTGACACAGCTGGTGGAGTTCCTCATCAAGCACCATGAGGAACTCTTTGAGGAGGAAGAAGAGGACGAGGAGGCTAGGCTTGCAGGCGAATGGGCCGAGGAGTCGCCGGCACCAGGAGCAGAAGCAGAAACTGTACAGGTATGTGAGGTCCACAAACAGCATGAGAGAATGCCTCCCCCCTCAGAAGGTGGGACTGCTGCTGTAGGGACAAGCAAGTTCATCCACCAACCTGCAGCTTTGCACAAGTGCAGAGTGAGGCTGATGCATGTTGGCCATCACTCTTGGTGTGGCGATCCCACCAGAACTGGCACAGCTGGGCTGAGCAATCCCATCCAAGGGATCTGCCTTTTAGAGCTGGGTGGAAAGTGGGCAGGTGTCATCTTCTACATTTCCATTGCAGGTACCTGCAGTCACTCCAGAAAGCAAACCCCAGAAGAGCTCCTCTGGGCAGAGCAGGTAACATGAGCTAGCTTTGATTAGGAGTAGAATTGATTCATGTTTATCATGACTTTACCTGTCTAACAATCCTATTGGATGGAAAGGTTGCCAAGCTCTTCACAGGAAGGGGAAAAACCATCCCCCAGGAAGAGAAAACTCAGCTGCGAAGAGGAAAGCAATGGCCAGCCAAGCAAGCAAAGGCAAAGGCTGGAAACACAGAGCTCAGGAACGGGCAACTGAGACCACCCAGGCAGGGCGAGAAGAACAAGGAGCCCAGGTGTGTAACAGAGCCTGCTCTCCCTCTAGTGAATTTTCATGCTGCTCTGACTATACAAAATATTTCTGTGGTGCCCAGAGATGGCCCCAGAGAGGAAGCACTCACGTTCCCTTGGGAGAAAGTGGATGTTTGGAGGTAAAGAGCACTCCAGCCTTGGCAGTTTTCATTTTGAACTTAGAATCATCAAATCAAAGAATAGTTTGGGTTGGAAGGGACCTTCCAAGGTCACCTAGTCGAACAATCCAGTCCACAATCTAAAGAATTCACAGAAAAACACCAAAGCCTAATCCCCAGTTCTAAGGAATCCTGCAGAGGAGAACTGTGGTTGGGGATTGCCTTTCACGTCAAAGCACAAGTTGCTTGTTCTCCTCTCAGCCTGGTGCTTAATGCCTGTCTTTCCCCCCCATCTTTCTCAAGGCAGGCTGAAGACATGGCTGAAGGAATCACCCTCATATTGTCACCCTTTTGGCTCAGCTGGACAGTTTAGAGGAGGTTCTAGAGGAGTTTCAGAGGAACAAGATCACAACTCGTTCTTTCTGCAGAACATTCACTAGCCTTTGAAGAAGTCTCAGGAATGTTATATGCTACAGCTATCAACATAACTGCATTAAGGGCACCTGAGAACTTTTAAGATGTTTCTTTTCGCATACCAGTTGGCAACTTTCAGAAATTTACAATAGTTTTTTTAGCCAATAGGGCGAGAGACTTAGTTAGTTAGTTAGTTAGTTAGTTAGTTAGTTAGTTAGTTTCTACTGTAGGTAGCTGTGTCCTGAATGCATTTTTGTCACATTCTAGTTTTCAACTTTCAAATATTTACAATAATTTTTGAGCAAACAGGGCGAGAGAGTTAGTTAGTTAGTTAGTTAGCTAGTTATATTTGCTCTTAACTGTACAAGTGACCAAAAAATGTGTGCAGAATGCTCCCCCTATCAACAATGTCTGCAGCTAAACAAGATGAGGGCCTGTCTGAAGGCGGCGAAAGAATCCAATGCAAAGCAAGAAAACCCCAATCTCAAAGATTACTGTTGCACTGACTCATTGTGTGAGGGGCAGGTAAATAGTCTCGAAGGGTCTCATTACCTAGAGCCTTCTGTGCTTGGTTTGGCACCTCTTCAAAGGTACTTAGCTTGAGGCCACCAGGAAAGATTCAGAGTCCACGCAGACACCGCTATCCTTGTCATGCAGGACATCAATCATAGCTTGTGCAGAAACATCACCATCTTGCTTTTCTAGGCTCTCCCTGCCAGAACAGCAGGCTAAATGGTCATCAGCAAGAGAGAACACTTCAGAAAAGTTGAAGTCTGAGTCTTCGTTCCACCAGCCTTGACTTCTCACGTAATTCCTTAATTCAGGATGCTGAGCATCCATTTTTGTAGTTAATGAAAGCTGATTGCAAATGCATTTCACCCTCTCTATGATTTTTTCTGCTGCTCAGTACTTGCCAGAAGTCTCCAGTATCCAGGCTTCACTTCTATCCACAATCAAAAATGTGCTTTGGAAAGTATGGCATGAACTCCCGTTTTCATAGCAGCTGCACTACTCCATTAAAGTTTTTATTTCTATGAATTTTGATGCCTGAGAGCTTGTTTCAAGAGACTTGGGTTCCAGAGTTTGGAGTAACCTGGCACTAGACCCCTAGAGGGGAAGTAAGCAGGTTGAGATGCAGCATGATGAAACTTTAAATTCCTAGCCTAGCAATATAAAGAATTGGATGTGCACATATCGTGCTTTGGCCATAAACACATCTAATCCTTTAACTGTTTTCCTTTAGCCCCTGTGTCTCTTAGGCGTGAACCGTTGACCAAGTCTGGGACTAAGTTTGGATCCAGCTGCACCCAGACTCCTCTCTGAGGAGTTGAGAAATCAAGGGGGTCCATTCTGAACCTTTTGACTCAGTCCGGGACCTCCCTCTACCCTTTCACATCTCCTGTCCCCGTATAAATCATTCTAAAATAACTCTCACCCAGTTCTCCTTGGCACATTTCCTCCATGCAGACCTGGCAAGGGTTCTGTGCCAACAGGGAGCCTCACGGGTGAGAGCCAAGCTCTTGACCAGCAGCACGACTCGGCACTCGGATGTCCTTCGGCAGACTTTCTCCAGCCATCTGGCCACTACCTTGCGTCCAACAAGCGTGTCCTACGGGGGGCTTCTCCTGGCCTCATCGGGACAGGGCAAGTGAACTGCTGCCATGGCTCCAGGTAGGCGCCCCCCATGCACAACTTTGAGACAGCCCAGAACAACCGGACCCCACAGCAGCTGATTTTCTCATGCCCGACACCGTCTGATCTGCAGGGACAAGCCTGAGCCCGTGCACCAGCGCACGTCCATCCCGGCATCACGCGAGACACTGCGCCTAATTCATTCTCAAAGCACCGTTAAAGTCTTTGATGAAGAATTAAAAGTTTTTTGGAAATAAAACTGTTTGTTTCTAATATCGCATGCACAAAAGTACAGATGAGAAGTCAAAAGTAATCTTTGCTTTAACATTTCCTCCTATCCCTGAGTACTCAAGTGTGCAGTCTCAACATTCTTTCAAAAGCTTAAAAAATCCTTGGGAAAAATAGCAATGTAAGCAGTTATACTACTCCTTCACCTGCCCTATTAGTAGAGGTCTAAGTTCTGTTTGTACTAATAGGATATTCATCAATATTGAGTGCTCCTTGTATCAGACAAGCATTTCAACAGCAATGCTTGGTGTGATTAAAAAAAAGGACCAGTGATATCTTTTCATGTAAGGTAAGGAGCTGATTTACTGCTGGGTTTTGCACTGGTGACACCAACACTGAAAGACCTTTTCTGTGTGTTGTTCTGGTGTGAATATATGAAAAAGATTACAAAAAAAGCATCTGAATAGCAGGAGCCCTCCCTAAAGTTATGTTTTGGAAAAATCCAAGTGATTTTTCCCAACTGAAAAGCAAAGAAAGGATCAGGGGGGAAGATATAAATGGTAAAGACCAGATTACATTAATTAGCACAGTTTCTGGCCTTAAAGCTATTTCTTTAGCCTTTCTGTGAACCAGAAGTAGTTTCAGCTATCTGTTGACAGCAGAGGAATAATGACATCCAGGAATTTTGACGTCTGCTCCAGATTTTGGCAACAAGCAATCTCTAATTCTTCTGTGTCCACCTCCCATGCTCCTGAGAGCCTCTCTCCTACCCTCCCACTCCGTCCCGCTCCTCTCCGCACAGTTTCGCTTTCTTTTCTAGCGTCCTTCCACCTACAGCCAGTGTCAGGTGAAGGGCAGAGAAGGGACTGGGAATGAAGCTTTCTGCTTTCAGTTCTTCCATCATAAATAAAAAGCTTAAACTTAGAGGAGCTAAAAAGTGAAACCGGAAGGCGAACCTTCCCAGATGCTGCGTTTCCAGCTGCCGGGGAGGACGGCAGGCACGCGCGGCGTTGGGGCATTTCCGTGATTTTGTGGTTGCGTTTTCAGCGTGCCCTCCTCTCTTCTGCAGCACGAAGCCCTGGACAAGAGCACAGGGAGGCCCGGCAGCTCACTCCCCTTCGCCTCCTTCACAACCACCTCTGCACGTTTTCTTGGTGTGCACACCACCCACGCAAAAATACGGGCTCGGCAAAGGATGCAGCTTCACCAGGCTGCTGCAAGTTGGCGTTGCACGCAGCAGGCTCCGCCGAGCCGCACCCGCGCAGCCACGCTATCGCCTGGCAAGCGTCCACGCGCACGCTTAACGGAGGTAAAATGGCATCTTCCGCCCGAATCTCGACGGTGGAAACGCCTCCACTGCTTTAAATAATATAAATAAACAAATGTAATAATTTTAAAAAAAAAAAAAAAAACAAAAACGGGTGAGGAAGACAACAGGCAATTTCAGGCCCAGGTGCCAGAAGCAATTGGGTTGGGCCGCCACAGCTGCCGCCCGCAGCACTGCCGGTCACGCACGACACGTACGCCGTGCCACGAACGCTGAGAAATGACGCGTCGCGGGCGACACGGTCGCTGTCGGCTCCGCCGAGCAGCCCCCGGGCCGGGCCGGGCCCCCGCAGCAGCGGCCCCAGCCGGGCGCCACCTCCCGGGAAGGAAAAGCAAAGCTCCCTGCCGAAACCCGGGATCGAACCAGGGACCTTTAGATCTTCAGTCTAACGCTCTCCCAACTGAGCTATTTCGGCGGATATTCGTTCGGTTTCCAAGTGATACTACTAACGGCTCTTTCCCGCCCATCGCCTGGCTGCTATTTTTGTGGTCTTTTAAGAAAAATGGGCGTTGTTACGACATTGCTGGATACTATGAATACCACAAACGAATTCATGACGGGCCTTTACAAATAAAATTACGCCTCAAGGTAAAGACAAATACAGTAATAACACAAAACCATACATACACTTGCATGCACAACACATAACCTATATGCATTTAGTGTCAGGATGAAAGTGGCTCCCTGGATTATTTGGGGAGGGGTAACAGGAACCACAATATTCTATGGGATGCGGGAGCATTAAACTGGCAGTATTTTTGTTTCAGTTTATTTTGAAGCCTGACAAATTCTGTACAGAGCTGATGTACCACAAATAAACGTTAAGAGAATGGGCACCTCCATCCTTATTTTTCTATGCACACTCCACAGGGGAATGTCATATCTGTGTAAATCACAAAGCCTGGCTAAGCACTGTTATAAGAAAAAATATTTTATTTTCACATTGTTGGCTAGGCATTTATTTCAACAGTCAACTATTACCACACTCCTGTAGCTACAGGTCACAGGTAAAGGGTGCACACACTAGCACACGTGGCACTGCTGCCGGCCGCTCACGTCTCAAGATCGTGTTTATTTGTACATCCCATGGCTCTAGAAAAAGCCACCTCTGAGAGCATCCCCTATATATGCTCCCTGCACACTGTGTGGGGAGAAATGGTGCTTTGCGCAATTGTCCCCAGCTGCTCCCTCCCGTTAGCCAAAAACAGTCAAACAAACCTCTGTCTTCCACAGAAACAGAGAAGTGTAACAAATCCCTCTTTTTTTGAGCGTGGAAGAAGCAGCCTTTTTCCAAACTAGTCCTATGAATATCTGGTGACACAGATCCTGTATTTCCTTTTATTTTCAAACAGAGTATATTTTTCCTCAAGTTGTCCCACTTTTGTGAGCAACCACTTCCTAAAGAGCTGCAAATTGCTGACCAGGCATGAGATGTATTTCCAGAAGTTGAAATGCTGAGCACCAGGCCAGCAGTTACTTAGTGACTGAAACCAAAAACTCGTTAACAACAAACTTCATTATACTACAGAAGCATGCTAAAAACATACTGATACAAAATCTCACATTCTCATGCTTTTCCACTGCCAATGACTGTTTTGCTGAGAAATGATGAGTGTAATCACTTAATGAGCATGTCTCCTACTGAGGCAACTAACATCATCTTGTGATCTTTGGTGCCGATAAACTCCAAATGTGCAATGACATGTATAGAAGTCAAAACACTAATGACTTTAGAGTTTTCTTATATTACCACAAAAATCAGAGCTACCGACAGATTATTCTGATTTTTATTATTTTTAGAAACCTTTGTTTTGCCAGGTGAAATGGAAATGGCGATAGAAATAAAAACTAAAGGTAATGCAAAACAAAATGAAGCAAAAACAAAAGGACAATTTGGTCTCAGATACAGTATATTTAATAAAATACCCATTTTTTTCCCTAATAATTTTTTTTGTATGAAAGTTCCTTTTACAAAAAATAGAAACACATTAGCATGTCATGGCTACTTAAAAAATGTAAGAATACAGTTTCAGCAAAAGGGGCATTTAAAGTCCAACCAAAGCTATCTGCAACTGTCTCCAAATGGGAAACTAAATTTCTGCTATTTTCTACCCCTTCAGAATAGGGATTGGAGAGAAAAAGAAAAAAAGGAAAAAAAAAAAAAAAAACAAACCACACCACCAAAGAAACAAACAAAACACCCAACCAAGCAAAACAAAACAAACAAAAAAAACAAAACCAAAAAAACACCACCAAAAAAACAAAAACAAAAAAAAACCAAAAAAACCAAAACACCACAAAACACACACAACACATTTTTTTTTCTCCCATAACCTCCTCCTGTATCTAGCAAAGGACAGGATGGAAAAAGAAAAGCTGTTTTGTAGGCATATGTTTTAGGCATATGTTTTATATTACAACAATGTAAACCAGGCTCAACAACAGCTGCCACCCGTTATCGCCAAGCAGCACGCAAATCTAAGCTAGAAGTTGCCCAGGTCAGGCCCAAGAAAGCGAGGATGATCTTCACCACACCAACTGGAACCAGTACAGACACAAAGGTTCCACCAGCCATGGCTTGCAGGGCGGGTGGACTGCAGGCAGCCCTGCCTCAGCTGCCCACTTCACCATCTTCCAAATTCATTCACGTGCTCCTGGCAAGGGCTGCGTGCTTGGTGCAAGATAACGGGGCAGCACCGCTGGTTTTCCCCAATGCACAAGGGATTTCAGGAGCTGCTTCCTGAAGATCTGATTCAACCCACAACAGTAACCCCCCAAAACAGACAGAGAGCTGTCCCCAAACCATTTCCCAAGTGCGAGCTTCTCATCAGTGGTGGAACCTGGATCAAAACCCTTCACCTTCTCCTTTAGGAAACTTCAGCAATTTAAGTGATGTACACATTCACTCCATTTATTTTCTTATCGGTCCAACCTCAATTCATTCTGTGAGACATACCTTGAGAACAGGGGACTGAAAGATCACCGTGTTCACAGTATTTCACATCACTATCTTTGCCTTCTGCAGAAATGTCTTCATGCCTTCCACGTGAAAACAGCGATATATAAAACCTAAAAGCATTACAGTTCTCCACATTAACAGTTCACTAGCTGATCCTTTGTCCTTTTCTTCCTACCAAAGCCAGGAGGCTAATGGCAAAATAAGCTGTTTCCTTTAACAGTAAAAAGACTTTTCCCTGCAAAAGGAATGCTCCTACCAGAGCACTCGCCTGCTAAGGCAACCTGATCTGGAGGAAAGTAGCTCAAAGCAAAAGCCTCCAAGATTAATTTAAAAATTTTTTTTTAATGTGTGTATATGTCTATGTATACATAAAAATAAAAGCAGGAGCACTGAGCCAAAAACCTCAAATGTTTTGAAGGATTAAATCTTAAAAAACATTTAAACTAGAACACTAAAAATAGATCCTTTTGAAAAATCCACTCCCAGTAATATCATTTGGACAGTCACATAAATGTTAAAGCTTGCATCTTCAGCAGCTAAACATTCAAAATCACTTTCAAAAGAGCTACTCAATAAACCAATCACACACTACTGCTTTGTTCTGTGTGTTTCCGATCTGATAACACTATTGTAATTAATTTCTAATGTTTCAAAAACACTGTACCTATTTTGTAAGATTAAAAATAATTTATTAAGTAACAATCTATAATCTCTATTCCTAAAATTAAAGGCACATCACATTACCAGTACTCCAGCATAAAGAGACATGAAGACACACTGTCATGCAGCTCACGTGGAGCAGCTGCCACAGTAAGCATAAATACAGCTAAAACAGATCTTTGCAGTAGTTCGGCTATTTCTGGCATTGACTTCTGTGCAATACAAAACAGTAAGATGAATAAGTAACTCTCTGCCTGTTCTGAAGAAGCTGTATCTCAAGAAAATGTAAAAATTTAGAAAATATTTGAATCTTACCAGCAATGTGTAATTGACAATGACATTTAAGTGATTCATTGGTAGAAGCTCAAGTATTTGGTAAGCCAAGGGTTCTAGTAGACTAGTACGTATTGAGCCCTGCCACTTCTGCCCTTCCCAAATGGAGGTTTTAGCTACCAAACCAAGTATCAAAAACCCAAAAAATGCAAGTGCAATGCAATTCTAGTATAGTATTACTATCCCACTTTGTGACAGAAAACTCACCTCCAACAACACATTCCTAAACTTTAGAGCACACACTCATCGCTAAGGTAAGCCTAGAAGCCCACTGTTGACCCTTCAAGAAGACCCTTTCCAACCAAGAGTGGCCTCTTACCAATGGCATTGTGCCAGTCACAAGAAGCGTGATGAAGCTGGGAGCATCGTGGGCCCAAAGGCACCACTGTAGGCCACTGTAGGCTGTCTGGGTCAGCATTATTTTTGTGTTCCGTTACTACCAAAACTCTAACAGGGCCAAAGCTAAGGTGAACACCCGAGCTCCATCCTTCCTGCACTTTGGGTGAGGAGGAAAGGACTTCCGTACCTACTTGTGTTTTTGAGAGTTAACTCCCCATTTCTGAAGAGACTTGAGAAGCTGCAGCAATTTCCGAGTCCACTGTAGCATCCCAGCCCTGCGCTGTTGCGGCTCTACCCAGGGGCAACAGAAGGGGCTGGGACTGCATCAGGTACAGAAGCTCAAGTGATAAAACCAAGAAGAGCTTTCCCTTCTACATCTGCCACCTCAGAGTCAAAAAAGTGAAGATAGTCCTCCCTGCATCCTGAAAAAAATAACAAATAATAAAAAAACCCCACACCATCTACTTTTTCAACATGTTTACTTAAGAGAAACCAGTTACACTGTAACTTCTATTATTAAATCCACTTCGAAAAAGATTGACATTTCTAGACTTGAAGTTTCCTCCCAAACTTTACATTAAAATTCAAATATTGTTTCATCTTTAAAATGTTTATCACAAAAAAAAAATCGTGAAACACTGTGCTGAATATGGTGTGCCGACCCACAATTCACAGAAGTGTTAAAATTGTGTGTCCATAAATTTCCGTCATACCATAGGAAATAACATCACTGGAATGTGTTACAGTATTTCAAGTTTGTTACTATTAGTTAAGAAAAGGAAGTTAACATGTAAAAACAGTAATAAAATTAAAAAAATGACATCTAAACCAGAGCAAAGTTTAAGAAAATACTTCTGGAAATCTCAGCTGCTACTTCTTGACACCTTTCTTCCCCACCTCCTTTAAAAGAGGGTATTTAAAATTACAGAACAGACAACAGTTTAATCAGTCATCTACAGAAGGTAATACTGCACCAATGGAGAAAAGGAATGAGCCATATGGGTGCTGTATCTAGCTTTTATCAACTGATTTATACCCTCCAGAAAATACAGCAGTTTTCTGCTAGATTAAAAATAAAACGCAACTCTTTATAGTGACAAAAATAATGTATTAGAATGTAAAAAACAGACTAGTACAGATGAACGATACTAGAACTAAACAAATTTCACTGAAAGCCCAAAAGGCTGTAATTGCAATTATTCTAAATTAATAAGGCAGATTTGACAGTTACACTAATTTATGGCATTATAAATATTCTTCATCCTGTACAGTTCTTTAAAAAATCAATACGTAGTTATAATACAGTATTGCACCAAAAGCTGAAATTAACAGGTTGAACTCAAAGTGCTGAAACCCCTCCAAAGTTGTGCCGCACTGTAGTTCCATATTCATCATAGTTCATGTATCTTGAACACATCGAGAGTTCTGTGTGGCCACTTGGAGGCTTTGAAGAAAAAGACTGTATGAGGTAGAATAAATTTCTTCAAGTTCTCCGCCACCCTACGGGCCGCTGAGCTGTGCACATGGCTCTGTCACAGGGAAGGGCTCCAAAGCTTTCTCCGAGTTCTTCCAGTTGTGAAAGTTTTCTTTGTACCATTCAACTAGTATGAAGAGAACATTGATGAGTCAAGTTGACCAGAGAGAACAGTGAAATTCAAACACTCCATAGATATCATAAGACTAACAACATGCTGACAGTTCATTATGCAAAATTTTAATGTATAATATTAAGAAAATCTAGTTTAGATTTTAGAAATTCTTCATGCAAGACTTACTCTAGCGCATTAAAAAGTAACTAATTCTAGTACCTAACGCCACTTTATCATGATGAACCTTTTTTTTAATCATGTAAACTCACTACTTAAATAGTATCCAATTTTAAGTAAAATTGAAGTGTTAAATTCATTCTCTTTAGCTTCTCATTAACTAACCTATATACCTATTTTCCCCCTTTTCCCTCCTCCCATCACTTCTAAATCAGTGTAAAAGGCAATCAGTCCTACTTGTTTTCTTTATTCCTTCTTTCCAAGGCACTTTAGGTCTCCATCCTAAGTTGTGCATTTTTTCTGAACTCATTGGGTATCTCAGGTCATTTGTAGGTCTGATGAAGTATAAAATGCACATGGAAAACAGTTTTATTAGACTTTTTCATGAACTGGAGATGCAGTATCTCACATTGTCCTCAAAACAACATCAGGTATGCTTAGATTTTGAAAACTCCTGTCAACATGAACAGATTCTAGTGCCTTCAAAAAATACACAGCAGTTGAGTACAACTACAACAATATAATTCAGTTTGTACAGTCAACTACATGGAGGTGCCTAGAATAAATATGAATTAATCTCTTATTGGCACAAAAATGAATGCAAAACTCAAATCACTGCCAAAGCAATTGTTAAAATCAGTGGATTTGCAACTCTTTAGACAGTCGCTATGCAAGCCAGTGTTTTTCAATATCAGCATTCACATTTTTCATTCTGAAAGCCCACGAATTTTAATATATTTTGAATCTGAAATACACAGACTTCCAAAGCACTGTCATTACACTGCTTCATTAGCTACACAAACTTAGTAATGCTGAGAATGTAGAATTCAAGGCTGCAAGTTTCAACACAGAAAGAGATTTCCTACATTGAAGCATGGCACAAATTTTCAATTCCACAATCTGGCAGCTAGGTAGCAAAGTCTAACATTCCTGTGTTACTGGCACTAGCATACTCAATAGTTAAGCTACATGTGCAGACAGAAACCAGGTACTCTTCACCATTAGTAAAACATGCTAATCTCAAGCAGAAGCAGAACTAATTTTTCCGTGACAAGTAACCCCCATGACCTTTAAATCACTCATTACAGAATTAAATAATCGTTAGTTAGGTGTCCTAAGAATCTTTTATAAATCTTCAACATTCTTTGAAACACGTATTCCTAAGTGGTTAGTTTTCCCAAGCTCATTTATGTTTAAACATAAGCAGAGAGAGCCCAAAACACAAGAAGAAACATCTCTATCTGAATTACACTGAGACGTACTGAACACTCACATTATGTGAGCCAAAGGCAATTCCTTCAAAGTCCTGTGATACACTCAGATAGGATTATGAAGAACACTTCCTTTTAAAAACAAAAATTAGTATAAAAACACTTCAGTTGCCATGATAATAATCTAAATGTGAATGGAAAGTGAGAATTCTAAAGGCCATAATAATACTTAACTGCTATCAGCCCATACGTCATTTCTAATCACTCTAGAGAAAGAGAGTGATATCTAAAGTAAGCAGAGACTCATTGTTGCTGCAGAAAAGAAATGGAGATAAAATAACAGAGCCAAACCAAGCCTGAAATTAAGGACAGAAACACACAGGAAAGGCATATTTATAAAATCTATCCATTTTTGCCACTGCCCTAACTTTGGCAACTCAGAGTTTTAAATTTCCTTTTGGCATAGCAGTTTCAGCTTAAGATAGGAACCTAAAATTAGTTATACTCCTCAGATGTGTATTTCTGCCTGTGGAATAAAGCATGTCTAAGTCTGAACTAGTCACGTTAATGTCAAAATACTAAAGCTAAATAAGAGATGATAGGGTTCATCTCACTCAAGTGTTGTTGAATATAAAGTACTTAATAAACTATCCAAACTACCCTTAAGAAAATATTCAGCCACTGTGTAAAACCTGCCCTATTCCCAGAGCAGACTTCAGTAGTGAGAAGTTCGAAGAAAGTTTGGAGACAGTCAGATTAGCATTACGCATTCCCCTTCAAGACATATACTCTGACCTAATGATCCAAGTAATAAATGGAAATTCTGTAGAAATCATAGATATCAAACCCACTAGCAAAACAAACAAATGAAAAACTTAAGATAGCAGAACAGCTCTTCCTCCCTCAAAAGTTTTCCCTCCTGCAGAGCAGAAACACTTTCACAAAAAACTATTTGGCAAGAGACCCAGAAACCTTCAGAATAAAGCTGTCCTGAGTGTGCTTGGCTATTTTCTTACCTGTCTTTGACATAATCCATCCAGTGCTCCATTTCGGATTCCGAACTCGTCTTCTTTATCTGTCAAGACAAAACAAAATTCACACCCACACATCTTGCACTGTCTTTACATCCATTTATAAAATAGAATTTTTAACGATATTTAAGTCCAGTTAAAAAACAAAACAAAAACCACGCACACAAAACAAACCACAAACAGAAATGGTCTTTTGTCTAAACAGAGTTTTCAAACTACCGAAATTATTGTAACTATCTAGAACAACTCAAATACCTCTCTTTCACCTGTGCACTGCCTAACCAGTCATAACTGTTAGATTTTAATAGTGCCACATTCTCAGACCAAAACTGAAGCAGTCAGCATGAAAAAGAAACAAAAAACCCTACCAAATGGCATTTAATCATTATGACAGCTACATCCCAGTCAGGATAACTGATGCAACAGTGCAACACAGGACAGTCTGTAATGCAAACTGACACAGTACAGCTGCCACAGAAAGGGCAGCACATCCTTCTGCTCCAACTACCTGCTAAGACCAGCTCTCTCAAAGCTACAAAAAGATTTAGAGTAGAATTGTTCATATGTGCAATGACTGGTAAAGAAAAGCATCATAACTGTTTACTCACTAAATGGATTAACTCCTTAGCAAGCTGGGCAATGGACATCTCAAAGTTAGTTCCAATGTTATAAATTTCACCTGGCTTCCCCTCCTTCAGGACAGTAAGGAATGCTTCTACCACATCGGTTGCATAAAGGAAATTCCTTCTTTGAAGTCCAGAACCATGAATACAGCTTAAAACCAGGAAAAGGCAAGAAATTTTTGTTAATCCTTAAAGAGAAGCATTCAATTTATTAGACTGCGTTTTAAGCAGTTTTGCTGTTCGCCATTACCTGAAGGTATCTTAAGTAGCTGACAAGCAAGCAATCCTTTAGTTTTTTTAATGAAATCCTATTGTTAAAATAAGCAATTCATAACTTAGTTATGAAATTATCATGTTACAAACCATAACATGTATTTATAACTGTAATTGCAGTTTTATAGCACAAATATCACCAGAAAATTGAATTACATACCATTTTCTGTTCTGTTGCAACAAAGATATAAACTTTGGAATAACCTAAAGGATTGAAGAAAAAAAAAAAATTACTCCGTATTTTAGAACCTGTTATTTTGTAAAGAACATGAGGATTCACCAGTAAGTATTATTAAATATTTTAATAAGACCCTTTAAATACTTCTAAGTTTTCTTTAGTCTAATCAAAGAATGCATCAAGCCGAATGCATCAAGCCTAGAAACTGCAACGATCCGAGTTGTTTTTTTTTTTAAAGTAGATGCTTCTTCTGTTGTGAAGCTTATCTTTCTTGTCAATCATTACAGATCAGTAGTTACAAAGGTAACCTTTTTTTTTTTTAATAAAAGAAAATGGTTGTTACTTTTTGCACACAGAGGTGCACTGGAGTCTAATTAGAGATGCCTGTTGCAAACAGTCTAGAACACGGTTTAAACATCCAGCAAGTTCCAGTAAATCTATAGTCAAGGAGTCATTAGAATAGTTAAATTTGGAAGAGAACCAAAAGACAGTTTCAAGATAAGTAAACAAGGATCAAGCGACAGCCACTAGCTTGCAGCATAAAGATTTACCATATTATGTTCAGCTACAAGCTTAGATCCACTCATAATGTCCTAGAAACTTCAGAACAGTTGGCCCCACTATTAAAGTTTTTAAACTGAAACCATTAGAAAGCTATTCCAATTATTTTAATTTTGTTAACTTACTACTAGGTTGGAACATCTTTCCATATCGGACACATCGCTCTCCTGCAATTTACTTTTTGAAATGTTTACCGTAGTTATTAAACATTCCTAATTACAGCAGAAGACATGCAAGTTAACGTAGGGGAACCCTGCCAGACATAAGGTGCTTAAATATGCTTTGAAAACCAGAAAAACTACAAACTGAAGTTGTTGTAGTAAAATTCACATAAATAAGCTCTAATTGATGCTTCACTAATAACAAAAAAGACCTGTGCTGCTTCTACTGATGGTAAGCCATGTTAGCGTGAGATCAAAATATATAATCACAGGTAAACAGGCACAAATATACTTGCAAGACAGTGCTTTTTTCAAAAGTCAATCCATTCTTACGAGAAAGTAACATCACTGCAACCCTGAATTATGGTATGCTGAAGGTCAGAGTAAAGCATAGGTTTAACTTACTTTTTCTGGATACTGGTGTGGCCCGTAAACATTACTGCTCCGTGTGATAACAACTGGGAACTTAAGAGCATTAAACAAGCATGTGATTACAGAAGAAGATATATACCAGTAAAGATCTGTAGGCTTCTTGCTGATCAATAAGTAATAAACTGACACACTCACACAGTGCTTATGCAAAAATCTTACAAACGTTAATTAAGCTATCCATACTTCCATAAAATAGGCAAGGGCCTCCAGCCTTCTCAGTCTGATAGGAGCACAAGTGACAAATATTTGTCACCTCTCAGTCTTGCTATGGAACCACCACAGGACATTACATGCATGTATCTGGTTGACTGAAGACTGCCTTACTACTCCTTATTCCAAGATAATGTTTCACAGTCATTAACATCTTATTCAAATCAACTTTCTGTCAAAAAGAACTTTGCAGAAGGACATGTCAAAAACAAGGACTAAAGTATTCAAAATTTTATATATTTTGCTTAAACAAATCAGAACAATAGTTTTATTCTTTCTTTAGATTTCACTATAAATCTAGTCTTAATACAATTTGAATTTTGCATATTTGACTTCCGTATAAACAGATTTCCTTTAAGCTTAACTGTGTTTTTTTTAATTTGCTAATGTAGTTTTTGACTATTCTATCAAAGAACACTTTTAGACATTATGGTTCAGATTTAAAAAAAAAAAAAAAAAAAAACCACACAAACATTTGACCCCTCCCCACTGTCTTGCAGTATATCTCCACCAATAAGTGGTGGACATCCTCTGACACACCCAAACTACAATACTAGCAATCACAAAAGAAGTGGCACTGTGTGGACTAGTGCTGATTTTTATTTTTTTTTTTTTTTAATACTCTTAATACAGACACTTAAGTAGGGGCTTCAGAGTTTTTGAGGCTTGCGTCAACTTACTTGGTACCTTTCCCAGTAAGACTGAACAAAACATTCTGCAGCTGCTTTAGAGGAAGCATAGGGATTTGTCGGACATTTTGGTGAGGATTCATCAAATTCCTAAAATGAAAAGAAAAATTTGCACGACTCAATTTCTATTGCCCAGATAAGTCTTAAGAGTTACAAAAGCTGCAGTTGCAACCGAAACAAAAATCCCTAAATATTCAAGCACACCAGTCTGAGAAAGTCTGTTTATCAAACACAGGAGGCAGCCAGAATATCAGCAGTAATATTTTTATACTTCTAGCAAAGTACCTAACAGTGGCAGGTGCTTAGATTTTTATCTTGTAAAATAATCAGTGTTGCCACAGGGAGGTTCAATACTTTTCAGGCTCATATTGCCATTGCATCACAGTTAGCAAAATGACCTTTCAGTCCTAAATAAAAGAGGTCCTTTCTCCCTTTATGTTTTCCATAAACATTATTTCTATAAGAAAAGTAGAATTTCAACCCAAGTCCTCCAAAGCAAGGCTTCAACACTTCTGACTTGTTCTAGAACAGGTAGCTTCATGGCTATCCTGCCACTTCTATCTACTTCTTGCTTGAAAAAACAAAAAACCCTAATATAAAATAATGTATCAAAGAAAGAAGGGATTCTGCACTGCCTGAGTTGCACTTCATAACAATTGCCTTAACATGTGATTAAAAGACTCACTGTTCTTGTCTGATCTTTGCCTCAAACTAATTAACACCAACTTACTATCTGACCTTCCTCTCCTCCAAAAAAACTCTGTTCAAGAACTTTTACTATGATTCACAAAGAGAAGAAAATACAGATAAAAATGCAAGTGCTCTTTTCAAGGCCCAGAGACAGAAAAAGTTCACTTCAATTTGCCTCATGCAAGACACTGCAACAATAAGAAAATGCACATGACTTTTCTAAAATACGATAATATTTTCATGGATTATGGCACTGAGCTAAATTACATTTCCTCAATTCAGGTCAGACATAAATCGGCAAGAATCAAAAAGATTTCCATACAACAAGAAACATCTGAATGTTTCTTCCAGTAATACAGAAACTATTTCCTGTTGGAATTCTCAGTACCTACAGTTCTGTTAGTATTTTTGCTAGAGTACAAAACCTGTTCCCTGCCTTCTAACTTCATAGTCAAGGCAGAGCAGGAAAAAATAAAACACACAAAGCCAAAAAAAACCAAAACAAAAAAAAAAAAAACCACAAACAAACAACGACAACAAAAAAACACACACAAAAAAACCACCACACACACCCAACATACTGCGTGCATTACTGGAGTCTCAGGAATGCTATAAGTCAAAATTTGTACAATATATTCTTTGATACTATCTCTGAGGAATATTCACATGCCATGAATGACCCAAATCTCACTGCTTGAGGCAACATACATTCCATATAAAACATGCTAAAAAAATTCAGGACATTTTTTATATTTATCTCCCTAGAAACAACCAGTGCTTGTTTACAAGTTCCAGTATTGTCAGAAATAGCTCAAAAGTCATACATTTACAAAGGCCAAGGAAAGTTAGGTTCATTTTGTTCTCACTCTTAAAAGCACATAAAGCTAGAAGACCCTCACGGACTTTCAAACTCACCCCATCAGTGCTGCCTCCATATACTTCATCTGTACTGACATAGACAAACTTCTCCACGTTGGCTTCATGTGCAGCAGCAACTAGTACATTAGTGCCATAAACATTCACATAGGTAAATTCCAGGGCACGCCAAAATGAGAGATCTACATTAAAAAAATCCAGACAATTCTGATTAAGTTTAGGCAAGATGTGGATTCCTATTGAACTATAATATCAGAGGCTGCAATATAGGCTGGGACTTCATGGCTAGTTCTTTGATTGTCAGATATCAAAGTCACTATAAATGAGGATACTTCCTACACTTGAAAACAAAACCCTTGTACTCAATAACAGGGTGAAATAGAGTGAAAGTTTGTTGGCTATGGACAGCTCCATTTGAAATAGCATTACCTAACTAAGTGGCAGCATAACTACTTCCCCTCTTCACTAGGAAGGGCTATGCTCAGTAAGAAAAGCATCATTTGAAGACAGTTGTAAGATGCAGAAATATATGCCTATTACTGTTAATTAATTAGCACCTGTTTTAATTCTTAGAATTGTCCCACTGGCTAAAGACTTTGTGCATATCAAATCTGACAATTTTGAGAAGTTTTTTCCTGGAGAATTCTTTGAGGATTTCTTCTCATGATGAAAGGAGTACAGTAGGGATAGTTCTCATTAACAGTGTTAGTGAGGCACGGTAGCCTGAAATCAGCACTTAAGTGTAATTCATTGTCTCTTTTTAGAATCCAGACAGGATTCTGAAGGGAGCTATGCCAAATCCTTCAGCTTCCACACAATGTTTTTTTCCTGCAAGGTTTGCACCAACAAAGTAAAAACTTAAGACTATGTACCAATCCTCTTTCCATTGTCTTCATTACTTCACCAGTACACTGTCAGTTACATGTGTGTCTAGATGGAATTTAAAAATGTAACATAACAAAAAAAAAGGGGGGGGGGAGCATTACCATTTATGTACAATCAAAACAGACAACAGTCAGACAAAGCACTTTTTAAATTAAGGCTGTGAACCCTTTTGAGTTAAAAAGGCCACCAGATCTTGAATCACGTAGTTTGTAGAGACAAACTGTATCCTTGTTTTATATGAAGGGAAAAAGACTATATTTCAAACAAATATAGTAATGACAAGTAATATCAAAACATGTAGCAGTGCTCACCTACATGTGTTTGGGCTGCAAAATGAAGGACTATATCTATTTTCTCAGTTTCAAAGAGCTGTTTTATAAAATCAGGGTCACAAATATCTCCCTATACAGAAAAAAAAACCATTAACAAATTATTTTTGACAGAAAATAGTAAGCTTTCATTTGTACAAAGCATCACATAACAAACCATTACAAAGGAAGCACAGGATAGAAAAAGCACTACCAGCTGAGCTTTGGGCAATTTATTAATGCCATGTCTAAAACAACATCGGATATAAAGTTCACATATTTTGAGCAACAGCCTCAACAAAACTTATTTCAGGATTTATGACTATTTAGCATTAGAAACAGCATCGCCCTCAAAATATACACAACAGAAGCAGAGTGTGTAGCTTAAATGCTGAGGTTGAAATCAGAAGTTCCCACAGCAACTAAGAGAGTTACTGGAGTCTGGCAAACAGACAGTGACACCTAGTGGCATCACAAACGGTGGATTTCCACTTCTGTCAAAACGGATTGTTGGATGTCTTGCAAGGATTTGGGGTTTTGTTGTTTGTTCTGATAGTTTTTTTTTTTTAATTGATATATTTAGAAGAGAGACAGGCATCGACCCACAACACATTCTTCCATTTGACACAGAAGCAACTGCAGCTTTTAAAGCTAAATGCAAGCTGAGAAGCAGCTTTTGATATTTATCTGTTGGCTCAACTTAAGATAGTACCCGAGAAGAAGGGGTGCCTTGGGGAAGAAGACTTCTGTATTTTCAATAACAAGGCAATTAACTAAAAATAGTTCAAATGCACCTACGTTTTAAGAAGTTCTCAACAATTCTGAACAACAGCCTCAAAGCAGTACTATACGTCAGAAATGGAAGATGGACTGATTTTACTGTTTCTCATCCCTGAACAGAACTGAAGCACTCCAGTAAATACTTCACTCATACAGTATTTTGAACTAAATGGTTACAACTGACTTTTTTTTTTTAAACTGGAACTCAAACTCTATACATCTATGCTGAACAACAAGAGAAACTGTGATAAAACTGTATCTTTCCTCCAGCCCCTTAAACAAATTTTCTAAACCTTAACTTCTCTACCTTCCAAAACAGGCTTTTCTACAGCACCGCTACAGCATTTACCCTTCCTGCTCTCTACTAAGGCCAGTAATAGTGTTACAGTTCTAATTACAGGGCTGGATCATTTTTTCCAGTGTATTTTTTCCTATCAGTGTCAACTGCTTGGCTGCATACAAGCTACATACAGGCTCTGATCAATGTTTCTTAAAAAATAAAAACCACCACACACAAACCCTGAAAAGTTGGAATGCATTACACGGGGGTGAATTTTGTAGGGAACATATGCCAGCTTTATTCCAGATGCAGCATAGCTACATTGCTTGTCACTATCCCTTGCTTCAGATAGGAATCTAGCTGTTTACAGGGTGCCTTTTAGAACTCTGTGTTATCCCCCGCAATTAAGTGTTAATATATATCCAGATAATGAGGCTTTTCTACAGCACTCATACATTTCATATCACATACTGGAAACTATCAAAAACATTAGGAAAAACAACAAAAAAGACAGTTTGGGCATGCTGAAATTGCACACATTTGCTTAGTAGACATCCCCTTTCCCCTCATGGAACTTTTATCCCAACAGCTCAGAGGCAATCACTTACTGAAATAAAGAGGCAGTTTCACAAAAATGTGAACAGCCATGGGGGTCACCAAATAGGTGAGGACCAATCCAATCCCAACATTGCCTGAATCCATGAGATACATTTAACTTACATCCACATGACGAAGTTGCCCCAAAGTTCCTATTTCAGAAAATTAAACTATATGCATTTCTCTGATGTCCTGCAACGTCGAGCAGCCCAGCTAGACAGAGACCAGCATCAGTACTGACCTTCATTGAGGGGAGGAACCTCAGCTTACGAACTCTGCAGTCAGACTGTTTATCTGAACAATAAATCTAAATCCACCTCCTGTCTTAAGATAAAACTGTGGAAACAGTAAACTGATTTAATTGGCAAAACTTTAAAAAGAAAAGTCATACATTGAACGTTCCAATGAGACCCTGTTCCAAAACAACTATGAACTACACAGCATCAACAGCAAAAATGCAGCCTGGTATCTAGTGCTAACAGAACAAGAAAGTGTGTTGCGCACCACAGAATATGACAAACGACAGTGTTTGAAAGTGCAAAATCTAAGATAGCATCAGAGTAGCATGGAGGAGCCACACCTGAGTTTATCTTGCCCATACCACCTATCAAAAGTGAGTCGATCATCCCTAAGACCACTCATCTCTATAACTAGGCTTTTACCAATTATCTACCTTTATTATACGATAAAATATATCAACTTTCAAAAGACTACTTCATGTAAGTGACAGAACATACTGCCTACTGTTACAGTCTTCTATGAGTGACATATGAAGACTATTAATAAGGTAAGCAGACAAAAGAAATGCTGTTATATCCATCTGACTGTCACATGCATTTGCATATTACATACCCTGACTCATTCTTGACAATGAATTAATAGAAGTAATTTCAACTTTATGGTAAATGAAAGCAGTGGCTTCTAGTTTGGGGAACTCTGGAGACCACATTACCTTGATATGAAGGCATAAAAATCAGTAAAAAGTCAAGTTTCTTAAAAGAGAAAGCTTTATCACCTGGACAAACTTGTAGTTTTCCTTCTCAGAGACAGTTTCAAGATTCTTCAAACTTGCACAGTAGTCGAGCTAAAGAGAAATACCAACACAGTATATAAATAAGCTAACTCAGATCCAACCTAATAACTGGAAGGTTAGAGAACAAAGTCATAACTTCTTTCAAAATAAAAACTATTTTGCAAGAATACATGATAAAGCTTTAAAAACACAAACCTAATATATCCTAACTGCAAAAATTCTTAAATGGAAGTTTAGAACTTCAAAAGCTTCCTTCATTTTTTTTTCAAATATTTATTTGTGGTGTGCACAGGACTATAAGCATGAACAGTAGTTGACTTTTTTTTTTTTGCATAGGAACAAATGGATAGTCAAGCAAAAATTTAGTAAACAACAATAATCCATATAAATTTCAACATGCTATAAATGACATTAAAAATAACTTAAAACAGTTTTCCGTATCAAGAAAAAAAGCAAGCTACTGACCTTATCTAGATTGATAATCAAGTAGTTCGGGTAATTTTTCACGAGAGAGACAACTACATGTGAAGCGCTACAGGACAGAAGAAAAACATATTTTACAATTATATAGTTAGCTTTAAGGTAACGAAGAGATGACAAATTACAAATAAGTTTAGCAATATCAAAAGGCTTTGTGGGAAGAGGAGGCTGTACTCAAGACAGAAGAAAGAGAAATTCACAGATATATTTTAACATACATCACCATTGTTCTGTTGATAATGCCCATAACTGCATACTGTTAAGAACCTAAAAAATCAGATTAAAAGTTCATGCCATAACAAAAGAAAGCAGCACTGCTCACAGCCACCCAAAAAAAAACAACAACAACAAACACCACACAAAACAACCACACCACCAAAACTCTAAACACACCCAAAACTGTTATATGCTACATCCAGTTGCTATTCTAAAACGCTTTTATACTTTTAAGTTTATACATTAGGTATTAGGGAGAACTAAACAGTCTACTCTCCTAACTCCTAATACTGACTCTCAAACATTCAACTCTCTAACACTGCTGCTAGGTGCAAGAAGAGATTGACAGCCTGAGTGCCAGGTGGCATTTTTCTTTGCTGCAGTCTTGATAACAAGAAGCTCACTCTGAGAGTTCAGGTTTGGCAGGTCTTATTCACATCTCCAGCCCGCCCACCTCCCCCCCAAGCTGAGGGTGCACAGAGAAATCCAATCCTCTCACAGCTTCAGCTCCCAAGCACACTGACAAGCTTAAGACAGACCTGAATTTTCTTAAGAGCCCACAGCTGTGGGGAGCAGAGGTAACAAACAGCTGTCGGCTCAAAGTACAGTCACCCCCCAACCTACCTGAGGCTCAGCACCGACTCCCACCATCAGTGCTGGGAGGTCCCCGCACACAGCACCATCTCGCCGGCCGCGGGCGGAGGGCAGCGGGGCAGCGGCCCAGCTCGCTCCCCAGCGCTTACCGCCGCAAACTCCGACACGCGAAGAGCCGCAGGCAGCCTCCAAAGAGAACCCGAGCCTGCAGAAACGGCTGCGCCCCCCGCGGCCTCCGCGAGCGCGGCCCGAGCCAGCGGCGCCACTGAACCGCCCCAGGACAGGCCCCGCAGCTGCGGCACCCGCCGCGTCCCGCCCGCGCCCCCAAGGAGGAGGCCCTCGGCCTCGGCCTGACCCAGCGGCCGCCACTCACATGAACCCCGCGCCGCCCGTCACCAGCAGCCGCTTCTCGAACACCAGCAGCCCCGCCACACCCGCCGGCTCCGACATCGCCCGCGCTTTACGGCGGCGGCCCTCACACCTCAGCTGCCGTGCGCCGCCACCTCACGAAACCGCATGCGCAACAGGGGGCGGAAGCTGTAGTTCCCCAGCAGGTTTCTCCGGCAGGGCAGCGGCCACTGCAAGAGCTGGCGTGGAAGGAGAAAGAGGAGGAGAAAAAAGAAAAAAAAAAAAAAAAAGCCTTCTCCGTGTTCCAGAGCAACGGAGCTCGCCGCCTCTGAGGCGAGCAGGGGCGACTCCGGCCACGTCGTGCGGAAAAACCAAGTATTTGGCTCCACCTACAATGGTGACTTGTCACCTTTTACGACGCTGGGTCTCAATTTACGGCCGAACCCAGCAACGGACACGTCGTAGCTGTGGAGGTGAAGGCCGGCGGGGCACGGTGGCAGGGGAGGGGCCGGCCGCGTCGGCCCCGCCCCCAGGGTGGGGCACGCTCTCTCGCGCGCGGCTCCCATTGGTTCTCCTTCCACCCCCCGTCCCGCGCCCACTTATAACCCGGAGGGGGTGGCGGGGGTCACGTGACGCGGCGGCGCGAGCCGGCGGAGGTGGGGGGGGTTGGGTCGGGTGACGGCGGCCGCTGCCGCCGGCGGGGCCCGGGGATGCGGTGGCGGCTGCTGTGGCTGCTGTGCGCCGCCGGCTGGTGGGGCGCCGGGGGCAAGACGCTGCGGGGCGGCTTCGCCAGCGCCGCCGCCCGGCTGGAGCCGTGGCGGCCCGTGGCGCGGTTCCAGTTCCACGGTGAGTGCCCGAGGGAGGGGAGGAGGAGGAGGAGGGGAGCGACCGGCCGCATCCGTCCCTGTCCGCCGTCCTGAAACGGGCCGGGCGACCCACGAGCCGTTGGGGCGCGTCAGGGCGGCGCGCGGCGGGGAGCCGTTAGGGCGGCGGCCTGCGGGGAGCGGCGGCGGCGGCGGGGTCAGCCCGGCTGCCCGCCCTCCGCAGGGCCGTGCGACAGGGCTGGTCCGCTGGGCGGGCGGCGGGTAGCCTGGGACCGCGCCGGGCGGGGCGGTGGGAAGCTCGGCCAGAAGCGGGGCTGCAGCAAGGCAGTGGGGAGAGGAGTTGGCGGCAGCCCGTCGTGCTGCATAAACAGTGTGCGCCGCAGAACGGCGCGGTGCTCTTGTGGGTGCTCGGCGTTCTGCTGCCCTCCGCGTCCCACGGCCTGGCGTGGCGGGAGGATCTAGGGGAGCCGGGGCGTTTTGACTTTCACATGCGCCTCTCCTTCCCTCCTGGAACTCCTCCGGGTGAGAACAGTGCTTCTTACGGGTGTTGTTAGTGTCACTGGGCGTCAGAATGCAAATTTTCACCTGGTTATTATTCCCAACGGCTTTTCTTTCCTGTCTTATTAATTCCTTGTTAATAACTGTTAGGTAAGAGGCCTTGGAATTGGCTAGGATCCTGTTAGAATGGCCACTGCAGAAATACACGTTGGAAATCACTCTCCTTGCTACAGAAGTTTTACTTTGCAAAAAGGTATATATGCAGGCGTAGTGAGCGCTATTATACAACGAGGCTGTGCTGGTCAGCATGCATTTCCTACATGTTCAGCATTTTGGTAGCTGAGACTGTTATTTTTTCTTAGTTAGCTACATAGCAGAAGAGTTCTGCATAATGCTTCAAAAAACAACCATAAAGATAACACACAGGCTTCCTCCCAGGCTGGAGGAGTAGTGTGAGAAGAAAACAAAAACTTTTGCAAGGAAAAAAACCCAACTTACGCGATGAAGGACAATGTGTTATAAACCAAGAAGAGCTGGAATGTGACCTTTCAGTGATTGATAGTGAAGATAGCTTGTGGAGTGACTTGAAAGCAGTTAATTATCGCTGTCCTAGAAAATTATTGTAGAAGTGTTCTAAATAGATGTAAAGAAAAAAATGCACTAATTAAATCTGAGGAAAGACTGTTAAGATTCCAGATGAGTGGTTTAGGTGTTCAGATATAATTTGTTCTACAAGTTGATGTTGCATATTTATTTAAAAATATTCCTCTTTCTGCATTAATACCCACAACTTTATGTATTTTGGATCTTAGTGAAGCCATGTAGGCTTTTTTTAGAACCTTCAGTTAGTTTTTCAAAATCTTTTGTTAGCAACTTAGGTAAACAGTAGTCCATATAACATTTTACAGATCCTAGGAGATCACCTTTTTTGAGGTTTTGTTGCAGGAACGCTCTCTTGCAGCTGGCGCTGAACAGGAAAACCTTCCTGGGAAAGCCATATTCGAAGCTGGTAGTAGTCTACTGATTCACATCCAGCTGGTGCCCAGGTTAGGTGGGAAAGAAGATTACTCTGACCGTTTAAAAAACGTACAAAGCTTGCTTAAATTTGAATGAATTTGTACTCTTGCAGTACTGATTTATTTTGCTTCTCCATTAAATCCTGGCTTTTAGTGTAGGATACTGTTACATTAAAGAAGTCTATGGCAATACATAATGGAATAATTTATCAAAATAAGTTTGAGGGCTGTAGAATTACCCACAGAAGATAAATTGTGTCAAATGAGCTACTTATAGAATGGCTAAAATATTTTTCTATGTCAAGATGCAGCTTATAGGTAGACTGACACATTAGAGGACACTTTTGAAGTCTGATTTTCTTTGTATCAATTTGAATTGTGTCTTCTATAATTAAGTATTTTGGCTCTATTCAGTCCATAACATGAATGTCCATTTACATAAGTTTTTCTGATATTAGACTCAAGAGCTACCCTGTGATGCTCATAATCATGCTACAAAGGTCACAAAATACTAGACTTTTAACTAGCTATTGTGACTGATTGAGGCACTGTCTTTACCTGAAGCTGAAAAAATAAAATTTCAGGTGGGAGGAAGGAAAAAAAGACTATCTGGAAGTCTGCTTAAAAAAAAGGGAGGGGAGAGGGAAGGCTGTTTTTAATAAAGAAGGTTAGTGACATTTGCGTTAGAGTGAAGGTTTGTTTAGGTGCCATCATGCAGTATTGTGTTAATGAGTCGTATAGAAAATTGTTTCTGAAAGAGTATAAAGACTTTTATGGAAAGTGGTGGTAAAAGTCTAAGAAATAAAGTGAAGCTCTAGCACTGCTACTTATCAAAAATCTATGCCATGCTAGCTTTTTGTTTGTAACTGACATCAAGGCAGAGTAGTTGATTTTATTTTTTAAATATCAAGGTGACCATGCTGTTCTGTGTATCAGAATCAAGAACATAGCAGTGGCTGTGGCAAAAGAAGCTAGACTTCACCTGTTTCAAGCACAGGAATGGCAGAAGCTGCAGAACAGTATCCAAGATCACAGCTGTACAGAGAAGTTCTCTAAAGCTCAGCTGACAAGTGAGTTACTACTTTTTTTCCTTTACAAATTGTTATCTATGTATTTAGACCTCTGTTAAGTTATCTGTGTGCTTAGAATATTTATTTCAGTGAATTTGGACTTCGCATCAACTTAAGTAAAAGCAGGACTTTGGCCTTCTGTAATTAAAAATTATTACAAGGAAATGTAATTGCTTTGTTTGTTTCACTTCACAAGACTTTGTTTGCAAGTTATGATTTAGTACACTGCTGGAAAACAAACAATCCTTGACAAATGATGACTTTAATGCAAAGAGCCAAACTTTATGACCAGTTCTAGTCTCATGCTCTCACTTGTGCACAACTTGGAAATGATACATTTTTGGGTGAAGTTTTCATTTACTCATTCAGTACAGAGATTTTCTTGAACTCTGCTTCGAGTAAAAGTCTCATTTTTCTTTCTTTCTTTTCTTTCTTTTTAATCTAAACTTTTCCATAAAAAAGCTAATGTTGAGTATATGAAAGAATTTACAAAGAATACAATTGTAAGATGAAACTGAAGAACTTATAAAATGTTTGAAACCGTCAAATGTACAGTTTGAATTGTGACTTATCGCAGTGCGATGAAAAAAAAATTAGACGCAAACTCATGCAGTCTGCTGCAGTTACTTCTAAACTTCTGAAGTGAATGCTTGTAACGTGGGAGTGTGTAGCCCAAGGACACAGTGAAAGGGTAATTTTGTATCTGAAAACCTTTTTCTCTGCTGTAGCTTCTTTTGGGATTGTTTTTTGTTTGTTGTTTTGTTTTGTTTGGAGGGGTTTGGGTTTGGTTTTTTGTTTATTTGTTTGGTTTTTCCCTCCTGTCTGTAAGGTCATCTGCAAAAATTAATCTGGATTATGGTGCCTTACTTTATAACTTGCTTGCATTATAATTTAATGTTCTTTCACCGTTTAATTTTGTAATTTGATATTCATCACTGAATCTCCCAGTCAAAAGTTTTTAATATTTGAGCTGATAATTATACCAGTACAGAATATACAGGTTATCTTGTTGTCTTTTGTTTATGGAGGAACACTTCTTATTTGTCAGGAGGCTCTTGTTCTCCAATTCCATGAAAATGACATTTTTTAAAGACAAGGAAAAAAAATAAAAGGATATTGTAATTTTCATGATAGCACAAACCTGTCACACTTTGATGTACAAAACATGCTAGAAAATTTTTAATACAACGTCAAAGATCAGCTAATCAGGATAAAGCTTAACTTGAGTATCCATCTAAATTTAAAAGAACAGTAAAACATTAAAGCATTCAATCATGTAATTTGAAGACAAATGTACTGAAATAATCTTTTTTGCACCATTTATTGACCATAATATTACAGGACTTACATAAAGCATAGATTTTCTTCTAAGAATTTAAATTAATATTAGAAACTTCATTCAAATATATCTCAAGGGAAAACAGCTGCTTTTTTAAATCACTTTCTATGTGTGGCCAGAATCCCTAGAGTAACAAATTGATCTCCTGGAACATTGTCATACCGAAATCTTATACAGATGTCTTCTAAGGATGTAGTTCCCTTACACTTCATCTGGGCTGAACATGACATGTCTAGCAGTTGGTCCATCACTCCTGTGTGCCCCAGCAGTGTACTTGGTGTTTTCTACTGTGTTTAGGGTGAGCTGGATCTGTTTGCTGATCTTGGGCAAAATCAATTACATTTTTATTTTATCTTGCTTCATTTCCTATGAGTTAACTTGCAGATTTGATGGAAAACTGATTAAATGCGCTTGCGTGATCCACAGTCTTGATGCAAATAACGCTGTGCCAGAACTCAGCTGAAACTACAGATGGAGAGTAATGCCACCTCTGTCAGCTGGAGTTTGCCTTTCGTTTGGATGAAGCACCATGTGGAAACCTAAAACTGTGTTTCTAAAAAATTGCGGGTTTTTTTTGAAAGGAGCTATTTCACTTTGTGTTTATTTGATAAGATATGTAGCTCCAGAGTGGAATGCACACTTACCATTAGCTACACCAGACACATTGCCTGTGTTAGAACACTTGCTTTTTCTGGTTCATGTGTTGCCCGAATTTGTACTTCATGACAAATGCTGCAAAGAAACATATCATACATTTCTTCCTGGATCCTGATGTTCATGCCTTCAGAGAAGAGAAAATAACTTCTTGAAGTTGAAACAAGTTTATTTAAATTACATAATGTTTTTCACAGGTAGGTTTCAAGTTAGAAATTGGTTCTAAAGTTTGTCTACAAAATATCTAAGGATAATGACATTTTTAAAGGTTGTTTTGAATGTATGTTTGCAGCTTTTTCTTTTAGAAAGGTCTTTGCGTAAAAAACAGAAATAGCTTGTTATGTAGAATTTTAAATACTTTTTTCTCTTTCCTCGTCCTTAGCCATTGTCATCTTAAACTGTTAAGGTGAATTAATCTACAGTCCAGTCATTATATTGTTATTTCTTCTACAGAGATGGCTTTCATTTATAATTGAGCTAATTAGCACTCAACTTTAGTAATCAGTGTAACAGTATTTACTGTTCTTGCAGCTTCACCCAAACATACAGAGCCACAGATTGCATGTGCAGCAAATGTTTATTTCGGAGAGGTTGTGCTTGGTTAGCAGTTGCTTTTAGGAAAAATAGTGGTAAGATCAGTGATTAAATGAAGCTTCAGTCTCTTACATAGTTGGTTTTAAATGTAAACTGATTTGAAATATGCAGTTTTATTAGACAATGGTCACCGTCCTCAGCTGTCAAATGAAATTCAATCTATTACAGTTTGAGGAAGATGCTGTGAAATATGCTAAGTTGCGCTTTGAAAGCATGCACTCTATTTTTTTATCCATCTTGCATGTGGCTGTTCCTGTTCAGGGTTCTAAATGTCTTTGAAAACAGAGCAGAATAAATTTCAAAAGGTATTTTTCGTACTGCAGAAGTATCTGTTGGCTAATACAAAACATCTAGTCTCATCAATACGGTACTAAAGGATGGGAATGTCTAAGCATAGGAGACACAGTTTAAAGGTACTGGCTTCTGGCGGAAGGGAGCCCTCCCAGCAAACCCAAAAGCTGAGAACAGGAATGCGACACAGTTCCTCCCCTTCCCTTGCCTGCACCTGTTTGAAACAGAAGGTGAGGATGGAAGTATCTGGCCTCAGGGGTTATGGCTAGCTTTCAAAGCAAAGGCTGTTTTATACTGCATGTAGCTTATAACCTGTATATTGTGCTGTGGATTTAAATTTTACCTTCAGCCAGAGATGAATTTTCTAAAAACAAACTGAGTATTTACTCCTTTTTTTGTTTGTTTGTTTTCTTCCAAAGTGACTGTGAACCACACAGAACAAAATCTGACAGTGTCCCAGATTCCTTATCCGGAAACATGGTATGTGTTTTATGTAGACAAGTTTACCTGCGAGGAGAATTATTCTGAATCCGAGGATATTCGGTTTGAAATGGTCTTACTAAACCCAGATGCAGAAGGGAATCCATTAGATCACTTTAGCGCAGGGGAATCTGGTAAGATTTTTTTTCTTAAAATTAGATTTGTAAGTTAAGGATTTGATCACCCAAACAAATCAGTACTTACTATGCTTGGAAAAGTGTGGCGCTGGGAAGTAGATAGCAGTCTCTCTTATATTTCAGATTCTGCTTTCTCATAGAGAGTAAACTGTAACTCATTTTCTGGCAATACAGGAAAACCCTTTCTCTAGACTGACTTTCCAAAACTTGCCTAACTGGAAGCATAGATGCACAAGGAAAAAAAGTGTTGATATCTTTGCTAAGAGGTGTTTTTCCTCTGTCGAAATTGTAAGCTTTGGCTTGAATGTGAATTTAATCCCTGATTTTAATGAGTTTGCTTATTTAATTCATGAAACTCCTTAGCTGTATAAAGTTTGATTTCTTACAACATGAGTACATGCAGTATATAACATTTCACCAATATAATTTTGGTTCAGTGTTTAGGTATTTCTAAGTATCTTAGACATAGGCCACAGATTAGATGAGATATTTGTCAGTCCTCATTTTATTTAAGAAATGCAATTTAAAATCTTTAAACATGCAAAGAAAAACTTGTAGAAGTGATTCAAGACAGCAGCTGAAGAAATGCCTACATAAAATTGTATGCTTTGGGCAATCCAAACCGACCTTCCAGTGCTTGGCTTCACTGCTCTGGGAGGCCTCATCAACATGTCACTAACCTTGATCTGTTGTGAGGAAAGAGCCTAACAGGTTTAGTCTGCTTTCATCTACAGATTTAACCTCCATGTACCCAGAATAAGCCTAATTGCTACACTCAGAATCGTGTGCCCTGCTGTCATTCTTGGTCTCAAGGAGATATAGAGGGAACAAAGGCAGGTCCCTTTTTGAAGGGAAGGGAATATTCACTGAAACATTTAGCAGAATCTGTAACAAAGTAGCACTGTTAATCATCTGTTTCTCAAGGCTTGTAAGTTGACCTGCCTGTCTCTTTAACTTCTTGATTGTGCTCCAAACTTAGTTGGCAGTTTTTATTTGGTGAATTTTGTATCCGGAAGTGAAAGCTAGGTTAATTTACTTATTTTCAAAAAGCACTAGTAACGTTCTTTTGCTAAATTAGGAGGCAAAGCAACCCAAATCATATGGCCCTTAAAAGTTGTGTTCAGACTTTCTAGAGAGGCATCTCAGCTCTGTATTAATTTTGTAGGAAGACTTTGAGCACTTGGAAGCAGAACCCTGCACAACTTCTATGCTGAGCAAGGAAGTGTATAAATGTATTGGATGCACATATTTAAAGCTAACAAGTAGGAAACGGGATGAGCTTTACAAGCCGTGTCTTACATGGTTGCAGAGGAACACCTCTGTTTATTCAGAATTAAAACCTGCAACACTGCCATAAATCCTGAAGTTACCTGCCTGTGTCTGCTTTCAAAGAACTGATGATGATTTCTTTTCTATGTTTTTTTTTTTAAATGCATCTTTGGGGAATAATTTTTGTCCTTTTTCCATAGAGAAATGTGCAGCATGGAACATTAGGGCATCAAAGAAAAGATCCAACTTAATTTCCTGGTTCTTTCACTAGGACAACTAAAAACTACATAGTTCCAGATGCTTCTAGTTAGTCACCCTTCACTTTAGTTGCTAAAGTTGTGGCCTGACACAGGAGATCTCAAAATTAAATGGATTATAAGGAAAGTATAGGAGAGAACTTGAGGCTGTAACCTTATAATTAAGGTGTTTGCCTTGAGAGAGGAGGCGGCCTTGTTTCTGATCCCTAGCAAGTAATCTTTTGTCATTTTATATGGTAGGGGTTTTTTATTTGAAGACATGGTACCAGTGCAATGTAGGATTTCTAAGGGCAGCTGACCAGGTAGAGAGCATTTTGAAGATCTTTGAAGTTAGGTATTTCAAACAAAGGTACATATATTTTATTTTCTCTGTCAACTCTAGGTTACTTGAAAGTCAGGAAACTTAAAAAAGACAGGTTGAAAACTACCCTTCTGGTTTTTTATAGTTATATTTCAATGCAACTTTCTCTTAAATCCATTTGGTCTCATGCCAATCATCCACAGTCTGTCTTTGGTTGGTAAGAGCTTTCTATCCTAAATTATTAGTGTTTATTAAAGCTAGTTAATTTTCCTAAAGAGTTTTCTGTGTGTACCCACTCGTCACAGTGAGAAATAATTTATCTACAGAATCCTTGCCAACTTCAGTGGGTATCTTTTGAAGCAGAAAGATAAAGAGTGAAAAAAAGAATAAGAGATTTGATCTAAAATGCATATTTTTGTAAGTCATAAATCATGCTTTTTTATAGGTATACAAGAGAACCAGAGCGGCCCTGAAATTTTTGTTTTATGAGTCTTTATTTCTTTAAGCTCTCGTCCTCCCATTTCACTGCGTGCCCAATTTTAGCCATAGAAGTTATAGTACTAGCAAATCTTTGGAATTCATCAAGTTCTAATACTTTTCAATTTAGATATTGAAATGTGTGTAACTGCTCTGTTTCTAGTCTCTGGGTGGAGCTCGCTGAGGTTTTTAGCAGAATTGTTTTGTTGCTAGAGGAAAAAGATTGTTTAGAATCTGATTCTGTGGGCACCACTTAGTCTCAAGGAAGGTTGGAGAAGAAAAACATACATTTTCTGAGAGGAATTTCTGTTTACCCATTTTTGTTTACGTGTCACTGGCTTTGACCCTTTGGGAGCTCATATTCCAAGGCTTCCAGACAATAGAAAAAATTTCTAGGATCATGATTCTGTGAGACATTTTACCAGACTACTGCCAGACTGAAAAATAGAGGACTTCTCTTTTGTAAATAATATCAAAAAATTGGGGCATTTTTTCAGATTGGTGGAAAAAAAAAAATCCACTCTGTGAACTTGTTATTGTTCTCTGTGCTATTTCCCTTTCCATTTTTCTGAAGTCTTGTGTTGGTCGATTGTGCTGCTTAGACTACTTTATGTGGAGGAAGAGTGACACCCAGTGGTTAAGTAGGGGTAACAGATGTCTGCTCTGGCTTTCTCTCATATCCGATTGTGCCTTTAAAAATTGAAGAAAAAAAAAGATTAAAAATGAGTCCTTTAATAAACGTGTTTCTGACTCATCAAATAGGCTACAATTATTTTCTGTATATCAAGAAATTGTATGCCACTTTGTTCTGTTTCAGTAATTGCTACAAAGCTATTTGCGTTTGAATAGAATCTCTCCAACACTCAGAAGAGGTACTGTTGAATGAAAAATACTTTGAGATCAAATAAGAATCACCTCTCTGAAAAAAAATCACTGACTTTCTTGGGCAAAATAGGCTAGGGTTTACTCATTTTATCTGAACTACCACTTTTGGGTGACAGTTGCTATGTATTTTCCAGTGATTATATAAAAAAACATATTTTGTTTTGGTTATTTACTGCTAGTAGCAATGTTTCTTTATAAAAACTAAGCTGTATTTCTTTTGTTCACAGGATTACATGAATTCTTTTTCCTGCTTGTCCTAGCATACTTCGTAACTGCTTGCATATATGCGCAGTCCCTATGGCAAACAATTAAGAAGCATGGACCTATGCATACTGTGTTAAAGGTGTTGACAATTGCGTTACTCTTGCAGGCTGGTTCAGCTTTTGCCAACTACCTGCATTTCTCGAGGTATCTTTGCTTATTTTTGCTTTCAGTCTTAAGACTTGGAGAACAGTGTGTTGTAAAGATCAGTACATGATATTTCCTGTGACAATTGTGACAAAACACAGGACTGACTTTTTAGAACTACATCATTACTTAAATGTACTTTTAAGAGAGAACACAAATTTAAGACTCATTCACTTAAAAATATCAACTTTTTATTCTTTTATCAGTTATTCTAAAGATGGAATAGGAGCACCTTTTATGGGAACTCTGGCAGAACGTGAGTATGCCTGTCTACTTTCTTACATATTCCTGCACATCAATATGTATAATACATTAGCAAATCTGTAGTTGGACTGTATTACGATCTTGGACCATATCACTGTGTTTTTAATATAAATTACCTAAAGTTGCTCTTCTGAAAAACAGGTTTTATTCTGTATGTTTATAATAATAACTGTATTTAAAGTTATACAGTTGTGATATTGTTCAGGATTTTTAAAGGGTTTTCTGGTCTGAAGATTCTATCCTACAAACACTTAAATATGTGCCTATCACGTGACTAAATGTTTCAATACATTGAAGGGTTTTGCAGAGTTCACATGATCTAGAGTAGCAAAGCTTTTTAGGAACCTCAGCCACATTCAACAGTGTGTCATTTCACTAGCAAATTTAACATTGATTATAGTGAAAACGTACGTGTTTTACAGCACAAGTGCTATGAGTAGAGTGATGCAAAAATGCTTATGTAAGGAACTGGTATTAACGAAGCACTTTTCTCCACTCTGTATAGATATTCTGAGTTCTCACTGGAACTAAACTCCTATAACATCCCTTCCCAAAATGCACTAATTTACTACTGCTGGCTTCTTCAGTGTTAAATATTGTTGGTGGTGGCTTTTTTTTCCTGTAGTTCACATTCGAAGTATTGCAGGGTACTTTCTAAGTAAATACATTGCCTTTGATTGGCTTGAAACACCCCAAGAAAGTAGTACCGTGGTAGTGAGATAGCATTGGAGAGTAACAGCCTACGTAGGAAGGTATTTCCCTTCCTAGATCTCATTTAGAAGCCTGCAGTTGGAAATAACAGCCTCTTGATGGCACTTGGCACCACAGTAATTTCCTCTTTCTTGTTTTAACCATTTGAGTTAGCAGCTCCTTGCAGCATCTCCAGCAACTGTGTTATTAAACTTTCCTTCTCGTCTCCTGAAATGAAATGAAATGAAACAGAATCTGGAGGGAGTCATAACTCCTCCACAGTGAGAAACCCAGCATTAACTACACAGCCAGAACTTCAGAGCTGCATGTTAGATTTTGTGGTGTGTATGTATTACAGTGAAGAGCCCGCTTTTATTTGCTTAGAGCAAAGGTTATTATAAATAATTTTTTTAAAAATCAATAACTGAATTTAAGAAATTCAGCTAAGGGAGTTTTCCTACTGTTTTTAAGATTCATGGTTCCTGAAGCAGTAAAATAGCAGAAGTAATAGAAATGTGGAAAGCTTCAATGTCAATTACAGTTCTGAAGAATGGCTGACAGCAAGTAGTGTAGTTTCAAAAAGGAAGGTGCTGCCATTTTTTCTATATCAGAACAGAAATCCAAGTTAAAAGTTAACTGTAGAATATCTTTTGACTTCAGTGGGGCCAGAATTTCTTTTTAGAAACCTATTCAGATACTATCCCAAGCAATTATTCTTTTCCTACCATCACTCAGTCTTTACCGTGTATAAAGACCTGACTGTTGGTCTAATTTATCACCTAGGTTAGTTGCACAAATTACACAGATAATGCTGGCCCTCAAAAGCATCACAGATAGTGATCTTTTAACTTTTGATAAGATCGAAATGCGAAAAGTGAAAGAATATTGTGTCTGAACAGCCAAAAAAGCTGAGTTATGATGAAATCAGACAAATGTGGTATCAGCTCGGTGGCATGTGACTTTACACTGACCCTGGATATTGTAGGATTATTGTAATTTTAGGAATTTCTCTCAACCTTCTTGCTTTCTGGCAAGGTGTATGAGATATTACACATTAAAGCTGGTACTGATTTTTTTTGTCTTATACCATTTTGTCTGGGAACCCACTTGAATTGTTGCCACACTGAAGCAGAGCACTATCTGTATCCAGGATGCGATTGAGAGGTGATGTGTGGCTATATAGGGCAAGTTATCTTAAGGACTGACAGCAAATAAAATACTCTCTAGAACATCCAGATTTTTTCAGTCATTCCTCTAGCTTGGATTTGTGACACTGGTTTGGCATGCCTCGAGTTCACAAAACAAATTTTTCTAGCAAGTGCTATGTCTCCATAGCTAGCATTGTAAAATAATTCCAAGGTCATTTTGCCTCAAATCAGTGCCAGCTCATTCTATTAACAAATGGGCAAGTTTGTATTTAGTAAAAGTCCTTGACATTTTTTAAACAGCAAAGGTGTCGGAATACATTAAGAAGTGTTTAATCTTATAAACCATGAGAATACAAAATATGTCCCAGGAATAACATGTTGAAGTCTGGCTTATATCCATATTTTGCTGGTATTGCTGAGTGTTAGGGAAATACTGTAGCTGATCTTCATTTGACACACTTCCTTTGTGTACATATTAATCTCTGTACAGTGGCAATATTTTCTGTGCCAATATTATTAGTAAATGTAGAAGTACATTTATCTTTTATAATACAGTCCAGCTGTATAAAAATAGAAGTTTGCTTTTGTGACATAGAAATATTTTTCTCGTACCTGATAGTGTAAGTGGAAATTACAAATAAGGAACAAACTTAATTGAACTAAAATATAAATCAAGTGAAAAAGAAAGTGTTGTTGTGTGTAGTGCCCAGTCGCTAGTTTCTGAACCAAATTTGCAATTTACGTAATATAAGAATCAATTTTCCTTGTACATCTCTGCTATGCCAGTACAATGAGACAGTTTACTCTCCATTCCAAACACCAATTTAAAAATTGTTTGAAAAGTTTCAGTCAAAACCTTATCAGGTCTAAAGCTAGCAGTCACCCAGAAAGAAATCTTCAGTTCTTTTTGCTATCAGTAGTACTTCAGCAAGGCTAACAAGTAAAGGCTTTAATATATTCTAGCTTGAAGTTTTCTTTATTCAGATACAGCTTCAAACACAGGTTTGAGACACTGATTAAGAATGTAACTTTATGGAGTATGTGTTACTTGTTCCTAAACAGAACAAAAAAATAGACATAGTAAAATGAGGCAAAGGTAGTTTGCATTTAATTAAATTAAATACAGGCAAGTTGATGCTTCAAATGAAGTTTGCGTTAGGATTATTCATTATATTTTCCCCTTTAAGTATCTGAGAGTGGAATTTGTCCTAAATATATCTGCTTTCTATTGCAAGGTACTGCATCCTTAAGACAAAGTGCAATTAATTTAAAGTACAATGCAACTATTTGATTTCTGAACAAAAGTATTCCAGAGCAAAGAAAGGAGTTCATTTCTTCATGTTTCATATTTGCAGTGTGATTAACATACATATGATTTTAGTTCTTTAGCTTTTGTAAGTTTATTCATGCAGACGGACTCCTGAGCCCAGAGTTTTTTGGCACAAGGGTGACATTTGGAAGGAAGGCGCTGTGCCTGTGTTCTTGCAGAACTGCAGCATAACTAGAGGAAAGCTGATAGTGATCTGTTTGGTCATGGGAAACTACTCAAAATATCCACATTTTGTGGCAAAGCAACCTCAGCTAGTTGAGCTATAATCAAAATTATGGCCAAAGGTGAGACAGAGGCATAAATGTCCATCTTTCATTTGTGGGTATTTAGAACATTTCTCTCTGCTTTAGAAAAATTTTTTTTAAAATGTGACTATCATTATTTTTCTTTTGTTTTCGATAGTTTGTGATATAGTCTCGCAGATACAAATGCTGTATTTATTGTTGAGTCTGTGTATGGGTTGGACAATAGGCAGAATGAAGAAATCTCATGGCAGACCTCTTCAGTGGGATTCCACTCCAACATCTACTGGCATTGCTGTAGTAGTTGTTGTTACACAGGTTTGTATTTTGTATTCGTTCTTATACTGAAATATAGAACTGCTATTAAGTATGACAGAACCATGAACCAACTAATTTCAATATTTTATGAGGGAGGGAGTATCAAGACTAGAAAAAGAACCCACAGCATAATGTGCACCCAGTATGTCTAATAGGTAACAACACCTTCTCTTTACTTTGACAATTTAAGGTGTAGCTCCACAGTATGTTTTTGTTCACCTGTAAAACCACTTAAGAAGTTCCCACAGTTTTCCAAACTTCTGGTCGTGCCAATTGTTCATAGCTTTATACTGTAAACCAGATCAGTGGAATGATCTAGATTGGAAATAAATTTAAAAAGAGAGATTTCAGCACAGTCATTTTACTAATCTGATTTACAATGTGGTCCTATAAATAGTTGTAATCAGTACAACTGAGGGGTTGTGAACTACATTGTGTGGAGTGACAACAAGCAGCATTAGAGGAAAGATGAGAAAAGCTGCTCTGAGAAATTCTTTCTGTCACCAAAAAAAAATTTAAATCCTCAGTGTCCTCCTCCTAGACCCACTCAAATAGGATGTCTGATGGTCTTTTCAATCAATATAAGTGAATTCTTGAAAAGTTTGCGTGCAGTATTGGTCTTGCAAACATAAAAATGGTCTGACACATAATTTCCTTCAAATATTTTCCATTAGAGTAAATTAGAAAGTTGAGTAAACCAGTAACTTAAAAGTAAATTGTAAGGGAGATCATCCAACCCTAGTGATGCCTTTTGTAAACAAATTTTTTTAAATCACAGCATAAAGACAAGAGAATATGAAAGCCATTGAGAAAGAGAGGAGCAGGGAGAAACTGGAGACAGTAATGAGGAAGAGATTATACTGAAGATTTTGTGCCATTTGAGTAGCATCTGCAATTAGTGCTGCTTCCAAACTAAATAAGTGGACTGCTAAAACATTAAGAGTAGCTGGGAGATGACATTTCTTGCTAATTAAGAATATAAACCAAGGGCTATTAAGGTCAATGGGACTGTTGAAATTTAAAGATAGGTTAATTCCACCTTACTTTGACACCCATCTAGCATCAGAAATTTTACACACTGGTAGTAAATAAGACTTCTAACATATTTAATTTTATTCATGCCTTCCCACTTGTACATACATATGTGAGTTAGTACTCTGTCACTTGAGAATGGAAAGTTTTTTGTAGTTGTTTCCTTTTTATTATACATGGAAAGGACACTCAGTATCATCAGCTTGATCTTTTTTTTTGTTCTTACTTGTGGTAAAAATAGGGGCAGGTGTCATACATATGTGCTGCTTCCCCCAATACTGGTCCACTGGACATTTGTGTTGGCTCTTTGAGCACCACTGGAGAACTGGCACAAAGTTGGCTATCTCACTTTTCACCACAAAGGCACAGCTCTGCTACATCTCTCCTCCTGGTACCATTGGGAATGTCGGGTTTAGCAGGAGTCTTGGACAAACAGTATATGGATATCAGAGTATGTCATTGCCGGAGCGGTGTTGCGCCCCCATCTCAGTGTCTACTGTCTCCAGCAGAAGTTCCCTGACACCAAGAGTATCCTTGCCCCTTTGGCAAGGATGTTTTCCATCTCATGGTTCAGTATGTATAAAATATACCTTCTGCCAGATTTCTTCTCCTTGATACAGAGTGTGGCTCTTGAGCTCAGAGCAGCAGGATCCAGACCACATCACCTCTACCAAAGGTGGTGAGCTCAAGACTTCGTTCTCTGGATTAGTCTGTTGTTCACCAGTCTGTCTAGGTTGACATGTGTGTTGGACCTGCTGTAACAGGGCAATCAATGAGCACTTTTAATGATTAAAAACCTAGAATAACTTCCTTCCTGTCCCGCTCTTTCCCAGAGATTCTTATGGCAGGGCCAGCTTGCTCCTATGCCAGACATTGGACCAACTTGCATGGATAATCAGAGATGTTCTGAGGACTTGCTGTGGAGGGTGCTGGAAACCACGTGTGTTACCCTAACACAGCAGATAGAGGTTCAACTATGTTAGTTTTATTGACGTTCTACACTACCTGTCCTCATATCATCTTCAGGGAAGTCAAGCAAGTAGACAGCCTAGGAAAACATGTTATTCTTCAACTTAACTGCAGTTTTGACTGGCAAACTATCTGACCCTGTTTGCGTGCTTCTAGTTAAATTACTCAGTAAATTTTCAGCATTTTTTTTTCCTCTTTGTACCAATGCTATGAATATTTTTCTTTTTGTTCTTTCAGAAACGCCAGCAATTTTTCAGGTGTGTTTACAGGTTACCATCAGTTTAGGGTGGACACAGGCTCCTAGTCAGCAAATGTCTTGTGGTCTTTGCGGCTGCAAAGAGGTAGCATCTCAAAGGAGTGACAAGTCTGCTATTCAGGATCTCCCTTTGCCTTAACTTGTTCTTTATTTCAGCCTCAGAACAAAAGATTCCCAGGCAGCTCTGTATTCATTAAAGATTCCACTTTCTGCTGCTGAGACACAAACCTTGTTCAAAACTTTATTGGTGGCAGGCCTTTCCCATCACGTAGACCTGAGCAGTTTCAGCTTTCAGGGCTGATCGGAGTAGAGGCAGTGATTCTAGAAAGACAGCTGATCCCTTTAAACCTAACCAAAATGACATTGGATCTTACTGCATTAGACATCATGCTTTACAGGAGTTCTTAGGTAGACCCCAAAGGTGTGCTCAGAATGAGCTCTGCCTCTGACCTTAGATATAAACCATTTTTTACTGTACTGGCATTGCATGACATCAGATACCCAAGTACTAGATATGATTAGAGGCAGCTAGTTAATCCACTTTGCCTTGCTGCTACTCTTAATTTCCCTTTTGCTTCCCACTTCCCCTGCCTCTCAGGGATAATCTGTCCCATGAGAACCTGCCTTTACTGGAGATTGATATGTTATCTTGGTTAGCCATAAAGTCAGTGTTGGTATAGCGAAGGGGAGGAGGGGTTCTACCGTAATTGTTTCCTCATGACAAAAAAGAAGAGTGTCTGGTTCTTCATAGTATGGATGTAGAGGTTCAACTTGTATGTCTAGAACATCAGGATGATGTCCATGGCAAACATTCTTCTGGCATTTGGAGGAGAAGACCAGTTGGTGCCCACTGTGAACCAAGACAGGTCAGAAGTTTGTGCAGATGAAGTCAGACATTTTGAACAATGTATTATGTAAACAAGGAGATGGTCATTCTCCTTTGCTTTATGAAGAAGCAGTTGTGACTTTAAGGGTGGACATAACTAGTGTGCGTCAGCTCTTCAGCTGCCTAGGTCATCCAGTTCTTTTGTTTACAGCCTAAGCAGAGTTGTTCTTTTGGCTAAAAATTAGGATTTCCCCCCTAATTTCTTCTCAGAGCTCAAACATAGTTCTGCTCATTGCCAACAAAATAATGTCTCTGATATCCACTTCAGCGGGGTGGTGTCTAGGTGTTTTTTCAGCTTATTCCTGATATTGCAGCTAAGTGAGCTGATATACATCTTTCTGTGGTCAAGGTAAAGGACTTCAGGGCTTATTTATCTTAATTTCTCAGGTATAGCCAGCCAAAGAGTTTTTGACTTCAAGATCATGCTTGTGTATGAAAGCTCTTCCTTCATTGAGAACAGACTGCCTAATCCATTGTAACCTAGACACACTCCATAGCACAGGTTTCTCCTTTGTAGGATCCTGCTTTTTTCCGGTGAGTGAGAACAGTCCCAGCTCATAGTAAGAGTAATGACACATACTCACCTTGTCTGAGCTTCCAGTGTGTTGCACTGATGGTTCCATCTCTGCCTCTAATGGCTGTGCCTTCTGTTCATTTTGGAATAACCCAGTGAAACCGAAGGAAGCTGGACTTCTGTGATCTTACACATTGCTGTCGCTACACACGGTCTTTGATCAACCAATTCCTGTGTTGTTTACACTCTATAAAGGGCTGGTCCAGAGCATACCCTGCTGTCAGACACTATTTTCTCATGTGGATTGGAACTTTGTTCTTATGATTCCTTTATTCCAGCTCTTTGTCATCTTCTCATGAAAGTGGCTTCCTTCATTACTGTTGCTATTGGTGTAGGTTAAGGAAAACTCAAACCCTCATGAGCTCTGTTCTTTGAGGTTAGCTATCCCTGGGGTCTACCTGAAGTTTCTTCTTAAAGCAGTATCACAGTTCCATCTCCATAAGCCTATATTTCTTCCACCCAGATGCATGCTTTTGTAAGGAAGATTCTATACAGAGGTGGAGGCTTTTTTAACATTTTCTCAAACAGTGTATGTCCAGTCCAAGGTAGTTAATACTCTGGCTATTTGCAAGTGTAGATGTCAAAAAGGAAAGTGCTCTGTACAAGACTGCAGTGATTTTGTAACAGGTAGAACCCTTATTTGTTGTCTTGGCATGTTCTGTCTGGACTGAAATAACTTCTGTGATAGGAGTTCATCAATTTTGTGACAAAACTAGTGCTGTAGACACAACTTTACCAAACACTGTCTTATTTTAGTCTTACTCCCTGACAGAATTCTCAGTCAAGCAATTTGATCATTTGAAGACGTTTGCTTAGAGTTGCCCAGAAATTGAGCGTTATGGTGGGAATATTTGAAGCATGTTGGTCAGATTGTTTACTAGTAATCAGTGATGTCCAAGATGTGCATGCTTCCTGTCTGTCCCTCTCCCATCCTTCCATTTTCCATCCAGGTAGTTGAGGAGTGACTGAAATTACAGCAGTCATGCTTTCTGTGTCATGGCTTTGGTAAGGGAGGGGAAAAGTGAGAGAGTACTGTCTAAGGATATTCTAAGCAGAAATGCTTGTCTCTCGACTAATGAGACTCAAGGACACCTTTGGAAGGCACATGTGAATCACACATTTAAAAAAAAAAAGTTAATGTCAGTAACCGTATTGTCTTTATGTAGTTAATGTAGTGAGAGAGCCTTTGAATGTGTTCAGAAAGGAATCTGACTAATTTATATTTCTAAATTGAGGCATACAATGTCTGCTTCTGAAGGCCTTCACAGCTACCTCATTCATATAAATCAAATTTGCCTACCTTTCTTTAGAAAACCTGCTTCATTAGACACCTGAAACCTAAATGCAACTTAGATGTATGCAGTAGGTGGACTAGATTCCAGTGCATATTCAAGTCTTAAAATGCCATTCAGCTGCTACATGATGCTGGGAGAGTCTAAACTTTATGAGTATTCTGATTTATAATGTTAACATTCCTAAAGTCTTAATAAGGTATTCTTCAGCAAGACCCAATTTTAATGCAACAAGTAGGCGCCTGGCTTCTACCCAACTAAGATTCAGAAACTAGGCACTTCTTAGTCTGTTTTTCCTTAGAGAACCTATCAATAATCTTGTAATACTCCTACAAAATTGGATTCTGCAGCAAATGGATACAGTCCTGCAAGTTCAGGAGGATTACTATCTTTCATGTAATTATCTGTTGGCTAGAACATTTGTCCAGATGTTGAAACGGCATTTGGAACCCGTGACGTTCCCTTCCCTAGACCCTAGGAGGTTTCCGAGACGGTTGTTTGCAGAGTCAGGCTCACTCTCAGTTTCTGACCTAGCTGATGTTGAATTCTTTTCCCCACAATGGCACAGCTTCAATAGAAGGGGTGGAGAGTGGCCCACCCAAGAACAGCTTGTAGCCTGGCAGTTGGGGCACTCTCCAAGGAGGTGGGAGATGTGAGTTGGATATCCTTTAGGCAAAGAAGGGAATTGTGGGAGATCCAAGTTCAACCTGGGTGAACGCTTGAGCCTTTAGGCTATTGCATAAAAGGGGCAGCAGCACCACCCTCTTACTTCCCCATCTTTAAAAAGAAAAGTGAATCCTGTTAAGATTTTGAAAGAAAAGGCGTAGTCGCCTGCCTTTGGAACAGGCTTTACAGGTTGTGGATCCCGAGTGGAAAGAGACACCTCCCTGTAGCTCCGTGGAATCATTTCAGTGGGCTTCCTGCTGAGTAGGCCAACTGTTTAACTAGGTGATTATTTTGGATCTTATGCTAAGGTGCCACATTCCTTCTGTCCAAATCAGAGAAAACTTTCACTTGTCAAACTTTCTAAAAGTTACAAAGTGCAAGAAGTGAGACTCTGTTCCTGCCAGTTGCATTTGGCCTGATAAATAGTGCCAAAAAGCAGTTCAGGCTAGGGGTTTTTTTTGGTGTAACATGGTGCTTTCCAACAAGCAGAGCAGAGTATGACCATTTGTGCAGATAATTTAATCTATAATGGTAAGATTAAGCGAGGTTTAATGTAACCTTGTTAACTCTAAATGTACTTTGCTACTGTTCTTTTCCAGAGCTTTTTATTAATTTGGGAGCAGTTTGAAGATAGGAGTCACCACAGCTACCTTTCCCACCATGGCTTAGCAAGCGGACTACTTATTGGCCTCAGAGTTTGCCTTGCTTTGTCACTGGCTGCTGGTCTTTACCAGATCATCACAGTGGAGAGAAGCACGCTGAAAAGGGAGTTCTATATCACGTTTGCCAAAGTACGGGTTTCATCAGGGAAACTGACCCCTTCTGCTGTAAATGTAATTGTGGCACGCAGTTGACTGAAGCACTAAACTTTTTTCCTCCATAAGAAAGTTAATGTTTAAGTGTCTGATTTGATTAAATTGCACCCTGTCATCATACTTTTAAGTAGTTGTTTTAATTTGACAAGGAGCGTAGAGCTTTTTTTAAACAGAAATCCCACCTTTCATTGTGTGGTTTTCATTCTGTTGATCGAAAATTAAACAATGGGTTCATAAAATAGACAGAAATGTAAATGCAGTTCCTCTAACTGTCATTTCTTTCTTCTGAGCTGGCATGTAATCGTTTTGTAACTTATACTCATCTTCTCTTTCAGGCCTGCATTCTCTGGTTTTTGTGCCACCCATGTCTTGCAACCATTTCTGTAATATTCAGAGAATATCAAAGAGAAAAGGTATGTACAGGCAAGATAAAAGAGGTGGAATTTGAATAGTAGTTGTTCTTCATGTTCAGTGTTTGTTAGCAAACTCATGCTTTTAGGCTGTTAATCTTATGACCCCAAAGCAACTTGAAAAGTCTTAGTCACACAGCTCTCATTGATGCTAATGTGAGTCATATTTTACAAAGGCATAGGAGGTTTGAATCATCCAAGGGTAATCATTTCTACGTTTGAGCCAGGGGGGTGGGATTGTTAAGTCAAAGGAAAATGTGGAGGGGGTGTTTTGTTTTATTGTTTGCTTGTTTGTTTTTTAATTAAAAACACCTTGGGGATTCTTTTAACAAAGCTAGCAGAAAGATAAATCAGTGGATTTTGTTGTTGTTGTTTGCTTTTTAAACCTCATACTTTAAAAGCTTTATGCAGCTAAATAGGTCAGGGAACCTGTAGCTAAACTGTATTCTTTAGATTAAGAAATCTGTCCAAAAATGTAGTTTGTTTTGTAAACTCTAAGCAGTTGAAAACAAAGGTGGACTCACTGGGTGTCTTAGTTGCTTAAGCATATTGGGAATTAGAGAACTAGTGTGTGGAGCCTGCCATGTTTGGGTGAAGTGCACTGCTATTCTCAGGTGACTGACTACCTCGTTCCAGGGCAGAGTTTGCTTCTTTATGGTTATAACCATCTGTGCACTTATGTGCAAATATTTTCAGAAATTGAGCTTTTATTTGTGTAGGGGCTATGTAAGGGAAAGAAAAAGGTTCCACTAAAAGTATATAGTAAATGAAATACCACATTTAATTAAAAAAAAATTAGGGAGGGAAAAAAGGCTTCTCTAGACCTACTAATGAAGCGACTGTGTCAGGACAGGATAGCATCTCTAGACGTAGGATCAGTAAAGGAAACTTTTGCAATATTTTGAGATTTTTATTTTACTGAAGGGAGACTACAGTTGCTTTGCTCTTGCATTTGAGCAAATTTAACCGTTGTGTGCAGCTGCAGTTTCTACATTATAATAATTTATCTGTTTCCTTTTTGAAATGCAAGATCAATAAATACCTATTTGTTTAAGAAAAAGCAGGTGTTTAAAAACATTCTTGGTACATAAGCTTAGACTTCTGCTTTCTCAGAAACAATAGTTACCTTTATGTGTTTGATAAATGCCGCCTTACAGATCTTTTACATATGAAGAGACTTGCACTGAAAAGAGGTCTGGCTAAGTGAGACTGATAAATCACTATCTGCACAGCTCCATGATTGTGCTAGTGCAAAGTATTTCCAGGCTTTTTTTTTTTTTTCTTCCCCCACTCTGTTTGTTGTAAGAATAGAATATCTAAACATCACCTCTGCTTGTGAAACTGCATGGGTGGTGAATTGCAAGTCTGAAATTCCCCAGAACAGAGACCGCCAGAAGGGTTATGTGACTTGCCCAGGGCTATCTACAGATTTAAAAACACCCAGGTGTGAGAGTCTGAATCCTGGACTTGGGATTCGTGTTAAAATCTTTTGTAACTGCAGCAGTATTCAAACGTTTAAAGTTAAACCTCAAGCACACAGTATGCTGACAGAAATTTACTGTGGATTGTTTGGTGTTGTGGGTTTTTTTCACTTATTTTTCTTTTTCTCTCTTTTTTATCTCTAGATTATTACCATAGGTGTTATCCTGTGTCAGTGCATCTCTATGGTTATCCTCTACAGACTTTTTCTATCTCATAGTCTATATTGGGAAGTATCTTCACTGTCATCAGTGACATTGCCACTAACAGTGTCCTCTGGACATAAAAATCGACATCACTTCTGAGATGTTTCGGAAGAACTTATTATGTAATAAATGTGCAATAATGACCTAAATATATAGGTATTTTTGTCACAGATGTGTGATCTATTGGTTTCACTGGAAAACTGAGTGATAATATCAGAGCACTTCACAGACCTTTGGTCTGACGAGCTCCCTAGATTAATATGTTAAAAGTACTGTGGAGTGGAAAAATCCATAATCCAAATAATTTTATAAATACTGTTTATGTGTAGCATGTGGTGCTGAGCTGTATCACAAAAAAGTATGATGAATCTTTTCTCTCCCATTCACAGCCACAAAAAATGTCCTTACTTTATATCAATACTAGGTTTGAAGGTCTTATAAAATGGAGTTCTTAAAACATCTACAAGCTCAAACAAGTCTGAAATAGGCCAGTTATGAAATTGGTGCAATGCATAACAACGAGTACAAGTCCTTTTATTTTCATGCTTTAAAGAAAATGCATTTTATGTGTAAGTATAAAAGAAGGGGAAACAAAAGAGGGACAGTCCTCTAGAAAACACAACTGACTGCAAGAAACTCTCATTTGTTATTAGTGTAAAATAAAAGCCTTTTTTGCAACTAATGTTCATACTGGTTCAGATTTTAATAGGAATGAAAATGGGGTTTATATCTGCTTTTAAAAAAAAATTAACTAAAAATTTCATCTGGTAATGAAGGTCTGAACAGTTTTTGAGGCTTAGAAGACATAGCAACATAAAGGTAATTAAAACAGCAGGCTCACATCTTTTAAAGGGAAAAAAAAAAAAAAGGAGGCAAAGAAAATGGAATGGGTGATGTGGTACTAGAATTTTAATCCTGATATAATTCATTTCTGTTACATTGAGGATTCAATCATAATTAAGCCATATACACAGATTAAATTAACAGAAGCATTTCAAATAAATGTTGGTTTCAGTCATCAACTACCCATGAATTCCTGCCCAAGGATACTTAATCAGGATTAAATTTTCTATGAATAATTGAAAAACAAAATACTCACTGGATTTGTTATAATCCATGTTGGCACTGGGTTCTAAGTAGTTGCCATCTTCCATCCATCGTAATAAAGCCATACTACTTCGTGATGCCCCAGCATTCAGAAAGCCAGTGTAAATATATACTTTATTGAAGTGCCTATTTATTGAGTATTATTAAATCATGCTGACATTTTTTTTCCTTCATAATAAGAACATACCTATTGCCATTGTGACTGAAATCTTTCTTCTTGGGTTTAGTTTAGTATTTGTCAAATTTTAGACGACTTTTCATACATGTGTGTTTCTTCACAATATAGGTTTTTATTTTCTAGTAAACAAATGGTTGTTTCTTCTTAACAGTGTGTATTTAATTAGTCTTTATGAAAATGTAAAGGCACCAGAGTTCTAGCTTTAAAATAGCCCTATCTTTTCCATTCATGTTTGCCTCAGTTGTGAGCATAGTTGAAACATAAGTTATTCCATTCCAGTTTAGAGGCAAAATGAGACATTTGCCTTTGACGAAGGCAAAATGGCAACATGACAAAGTTGCTCATTAAATCATCTCCTTTCTTATTGTTTGTAATTCAGATCAAGAATGGCAGGTTGAGGCTGGAAAAGATGAGATATTATGATTTCACACAATCTTCAGAATGATTAAAAGATTAATTATTACATTCCTCTGATAACCACACAAAAATATTATTGGTTAAAACTTCGGTCTTTATTTCCCTGCTTATCTCTGTACTTTTCATCTTCTCAAGAAAAAAAAAAGCATCCTGTTTTTGATAACTCTCCAATAATGCAGTAGAAGAGTTCTACTGTATTCATGTATAAGACATGAAATTCATGCACAAAATAGACACGAGAACTACTTTACAGTTTATGATCCATCATGATAAAAGTTTTAATCTATGCAGAAAAAAAACTGTATGTGGCTTTCAAAAGATGCACTCCATTTGTTTTATTTTCCGGAAGTACTTTCTTCCTTCCTATAGTCCCTCTGACTTCAATCGGTCAGTATTAAGGTAAATGGTATCTTAATTTAACTTTATGGATATTCCCTACAACAATTCGTCAAATGAATTCATAGTTAATCTGAGTGTAAATAGGAAGCATAAGATGTTGGCTATTTCTCTTTTCCAGGTTGCCCCATAAATCAACAGGTACCATTATCCTCTCTTAGTTTGACATTGAATCCAACGATTTGAAAATAAAAATTCAATTTTGCTACTAATGTAACTGTAGCAATTGTCACTTTCTTGTGGTAAGCAGTACAAGGACATGCATTTCTGCCCAGGTCTGTTAGTATTCTTTCATAACCAACACTCACCAATTTTATGTTATTAAATCATTAATGCATAGCATAGCAGTAGGTCAGTATGATCGCAGTAATATTCAAGATGTCAGTTAATTCAGTACAGGATATCTCTGGGGGGAGTCTTCAAGTATGACTAATTTACAAAGCTTCAAACTTACCTGTCCTGTAGCTTGAGGCTTCCTGCCTCTGCATCATGCCTGGAGAGTAGTTTGTGTACGTGAAAGCCTGTCTCTTCTTCCCAACTTATATCTTCTGCGTGACCAACTGATAAGACTTTGCTTCTTTCATGCTTACTCACAGTTACCCATTTTATCAATTTGGTTTCATAACGTCATTTTGAAAGAATAGCTTCCAGCCTTCTTTCAGTTGTCTTTGATCAGTGCACCCTGGCTGGAAAACTTTCTCTTTTTCTAAAACATGCTTTCCATCACTTAAAAAAAAAAAATCTGTCACAACGTAGGACTCTTGCATGTATCTGAGCGTCTCACCTTACATCAGCGATGCGTTAGGTGACAGCAGTGGACAGAAGCACTCCTTCGATAGTCCCGGTGTGTGACTGGTGTGGGTTTGTGTCTGCTGAAAGCTGCTGCGTACCCGGGGGGTTCTCAGGGAGGGCTCCGGCAGCCCTGGCTGGACTCACCACTCCCAGCTGCTGGGGACTGCAGCGCATCTCCTGAAGGCAGCGCTGCTGCTGCTGGCCCTGGTGGGCAGCACTTAATTGAGGTCAAATGGCGACATCTCACTTGAGACTTTCTGTGCATTGTGCTTTTCTGGTTTTAATAAAGTTGCAGTTACAGAATGTACTAACTCCATTGCCTGCATGTTTTGGTGCTCGGCTAAGGTAAGTGTATATTGACACGACTGCAAACTGAAGTTGGTTGTGCTCTGAAGAAATCCACTTCTACGTGTGAGAGGGCATCTCCTTGCCTGCCATCACCTTTCCTACTGGCACAGATACCAGTTTGCATCAATTACGACTTATTGGTTGGCAGGAAGGATCCCAGTTCAGGAAAAATGAAGGTGAGATCAGCAACTCAGTCTATGAGACACCCCCCACAAGCTGTGAGGAGAGATTGTCTTGTTTTGCTCCTGACCAGCGATGTGGAGACGAGCGGTTCTAGGACTCATCGCAGGTCCCCTAAACTATTCGCTTGCCTTCTGTGTGGGGTGTGTTTATTGTACATTTATTTAAAGTGCTTCAGGTAGGAAAAAGAGTATTTACAATTAAATGTATGTAAATGGAAGTGGAAAGGCTTGATTGGAAAAACATCAAGTTTCTAATACATATTACTATACTAAGACCTCCCACACAAGACAAACACTTATAGTCAGATCTAATGAATATTCCTTCTGGTTCCTGTGCCAAATGGAGAGCCATGGAAGTATCAAAATCTTTTTGTTTGCATCTCAATCCTCTACAAAACTGAAAGAATATTTGATTTGGCTCTAGTTAATTCTGTGTGATTTAAGCCTCTATTTGATACTTTTTAGAGAATAACAGTTAATGTTTATTGGGCTGGCCAAAGCTGATATGCTCTACCTTTTAACTCTTTGTGTGTGACCATGCAATATACAAAGGGCAGGCAGTCCTTGTAAATGTCAAACATTAAAAGCAAAAGTATTAAGCTCTTCTTCTATGGATTGTTCTTTTCTAACGACACTGATAAAACCAGACTGATTTTTCTGGTGAGCAGTAAGTTCTGATTCCAATTTTTCTTAAACCACTATTTTCTGCAAATCTTTTTCACATCTTGCAAATTCCAGCTCTCCCACTGCTCTCTGTCTCTGCCCTCCCGTCTACCCCTCGCTCACACGTGATTCCGAGTGTAATGGGTGTCATGTCTCTATCTCTCCATCTGTTCCCACAATCAACGCTCACAGTCCAGCCCCTACTTTGCATCTAGTATGCGTATTCTCTTTATCCTCGGTCTGTTTTGATTTCATGCTTTTCCTGTCTTTCCTTTGCCCTCCCTGCCATATCTTTAGTCTCCCTAGCCATTAGAGACATGAGGGTGTGGTTTGACATCGCAGCTAATTTGGGCTGTTAGCTGCCCAAAAAATGAGTGTCCCTGTTCCCCTGGCTGCATGCTGCTGTGGCTTACCTTGAACTGACACTGGCTGTCACCTAGCAGTTTAAATGAGACAGAGTTGAGGAGTTAAACTGGTAGAAAACTCAGCCTTTAGCAGCGGCAAAAGAAAAAAAAAAAAAAATTAGTTCTCAGTGTTTTTATCTCACCAAACCAGGTCATCAGGATTTGATGAGTACCAGCGGCACTGCTGGGGATGGGATAGAAAAGACATGCTGGACAGGGACAAGATCCCCTTTAAAAGGGCAGCTGCAAGGTCAGTCAGTCTTTTGCAAACAATCAGCTGGGTAACTCCTCCATCTCTCTCTCCTGTATGGCTTCTGCTGCATTTTGCGTGCTAAGGATTGGCCTCCCTTAATAGCTCTCTTTCAACAGTAGTGTGGGGGTTTTTTTTCCAGCAAAAGGAAAACCGTTGAGCTTCTTTAAAGTATTTTGAAATTAACAGGGTCAGTTGTGCCTTTGCAGCCTTACAAAAGGGGCTGGAAGGCCTCATGAGCAGCCCCCAGTTTGAGGAAGGAGTTCCGAGGGGAGAAAAGCCAAGCACCATGAAAACAGCCGTGACTTGCATGGGTGCCAGGCTTTTTCAACAGATGGGCAACACCGTGATAGAAGAAAACCAAAAAGATCACACGGCTTTTCACAAGCTCTGCTGGTGGGTCGGGAGAGACTTAATTGCAACCCAAAAGGACAGGTTTCCAGCAGAAGGTACCCTGGAAGGATGCTTTTATCTATTGGTTTGTTAATCCGCTGAGATGCGTGACTTTGTGAGGTTGTGGTAGGATGGTGAGGATCTGTCTCGCCTCGTGGTCAAGCACTGACAAGTTTGCCCAGGCTGGCAAGTAAGTTTGGCTTTTAATACTGCTGCAACAACCCCCAAAAATCTATTGAGAGAGACTGCAAATGAGCAATCTCAGCAATCTCTCCTGTTTCAATACAGCAGTTAAAGCTGAAAGACTGTACAAGTGCCTTGTTAGAGTAGATACTTTTTTTTGCTTAGTTTCTGACCCTGTGAGCCTCTTTTAAAACAAGGGCATTATTTTCGAATCAAATGTTATAAACTGAACACTGGAGTTGTTAAGAAGAGATCAAAATTTACATAAGACTTCTGTTTAACCTATTACCTATGAAAATTTACTTCAGGCTGAAACTTGTTTTCTGAAGTTCATAACATACAAAACAAATGGTTTTTAAAATTTCCTTACTATTAGTACCTTAAATTGTGTTTTCTGAAAGGGAAAAAAAATCTTGGAACCTTACCAGTTTAATTTGCATTTTGGCTCTGATGTAACTCAAAATAGATTAGATTAAAAAAGGAAATTTGGCAAGTGATTACTCAATTACATGATTTTACTGCTTTGGTATTTTGAAAATAAAAATGAACAGATCTGTTTTACTTTGAAAGGCGCCTGGTGCACGTGTGCTGTAACCACTTTTCAGAAACCATATGGAAGGTTCCCTACGTTGCGTATGGCAATGCTACCCAGAGCTCGAACATGTATTCCTGCGACAGCCTACACTAGCTACACAAGATCCAGCCGGGTCAGGGATTTTAATGTATACATTCAGATCATACTGTATTGAAGCAATGCAGGGTAATGAGTTGGCTGCGTATAACGTGGGAAGTTTGCAGTGACGGGGCTGCATTGCTCCTTTTTCACAGAAAGGAAATAAAATTACTTGGAGGTAGTGCCGGGCCAGGAAGTTAGGAGGAACTGGGGGAAGGGATACAATTTATATGGGATCTATATCGTGCATGACATAAAGGTGAGCAATATCAACAGATACTTTTAAAATATTTCATCATCTAGAGCTATGGATATTTGATCATCTCTGTGCCTTCCTCATTACCCTTGATTCCCATGCAGTCATGTCTCCAGGGCGTCCCTGGAAGCTGCTCATCTCCAGCCTTCATGCCAAGGGGAGGGAGCCCCTGCTGTCTCCTAGAAGATCAAGCAAGTGGTGACAAACTCCCTGGAGTAAGTTAGCATTGATCCTCCACATGGTGAGGGATGGGCTAGGACTGTGCCTTAAACTGAGAATTATCAGTGTCATCTGTCATTTCCCCCACCTTGTTTTGCTTAGCAAAGTGGTAGGGGAAGAGAGAGCATTTGTCTGTCCCTGATGCATCCCCATGGAGTGCCTGGGGCTGTGTTTGTGGCTTTCAGGTCTCTGCTAAGTGCAAGAGTTTTGTAAATGTATGTTCATTATCATGATCTGGTCACTTATCTGTCCTTTCCTATAGAGCCACTTTGGTTCTTGAAGGTTTCTCTGCATGCATGTGTGCAGCTGTCCCTTCAGTGCAAAGAGCCAGAATCTGCATCTGTTTGTCCAGCACAAAGCCGGCTTGTGTGGTGGTGAGTTCAATCGAGATAACAGCAGCTTCAAATGACAGAAACTTTACTTAGTGTCATCCCTGCCCTGACAAACTGTAGCTCTTGCAGTTGGTTTTAGTGGGGGTTAAGATTTTGAGAACATTAATCTTGGTGTAGTAATGATGGTACAGACCCGAAGTCCTGATGCATGATGAGCAGAATATGCTGGGAAATTGTTAGAAATTTATCCGTGCCTTTTGAAACAGTGGCGTGGAAGTGATGGATTGTAGGATTTCGCCTGAGTATCAAGCCTATGGAGCTTCGGCAAACTGGCCCTGTCTGAAGAGGGGTCACTGCCCAGATGTCCCTCACACAACGCTTGTTGCAGAGGGGTAAGTGTTCTGTTGCTGCAGCAGGGACACCCTGCTTCTGTCCCCCTCAAACTATTTCAAGAGTTACACGGCACATGAGAGTTGCCCACTGTAGATCTTGGTCTCATCCTGCTGCTTCTTACAAGTAACTGGTTTTGACTACTACATCCCTGATAGCTGGCAGACCTGTTTCTGAAGAGTCTATGAAGTGAACCTTTGCTGTCCAAAGCTCTTCTCAAGACCATGTTAATTGCCATCATGTCTTCGCTTTTCTCCTGTTGAAATGCAAAGTGATGGCCTTCAGGAATCTCCAGTGCCATGTCGTTGTCACTGATGTCATCAGTGCATGAGAATTATTGCTGCTTCTCCCCAAGAAGAATTGAACGCATTTGATTTTTCCCTCCTTCCTATCTTTGTAGAGGCAAGGGACAAGCTCAGGCCCCGGCCTCCACGCCTCCAAGACAGCAAGCTGTGCTGGCACTCTGTCAATGGCCCCAGTCACCCCAGGACTGACAGATGGACAAAGCACGAAGCCTTTATTCACCAACAGAAGAGGAGCTGACAGCTGCCATCAGTCCAACGTATTTCTGCAAGGGGGGAATTGCCATGCAGTTGTCAGAAGAGCTGACCACCTTCAAAAAAAAAAAAAAAAAGAGTTTTCTACCACTGAGTTTGTGACGTATAGACTGTGAGTTTCAATTTCTTATCTCTGAGTCTCTGAGGTCGGTTACCAGAGACCAACACATGCAGCCGTGTGTATACACAGATCGCGCTGTTTCAGGTGACTTTGTCACATCATGTGATGACACGTTTCTTTGTTGGGGGTAGCAGCAAATCTCGGGCTTCTATTCTGGAGATGAAAATAAGATGATAGGACCGGAGCAGGAGGGGAAATCACTTCCCAGGCACCATATCCTGGTGGAATCGTTGCAATTCATGTATTATTCAAAGTCTAGATTTTGCAACTAAGTCTTAAATTAACCTTGAAGTTATCTGAAAAGTCTCTTCTTCCCTATCAACTGTGTGGTTATCCCCAGCAAGTGCCCTCACTACTTACACATCCCACAACCCCCAGTCACTGCTGTTACAAGTACTAGAGAAAGGAAATGCAAAGCAGAATCTAAAGAAGTGGTTTAGAAGTTTATTTGGGTTAATTCACAAAGGGCTCCCGAGGATCTGCACTGTTCCTCAGCATTTGGGGTGGTAACTGCAAGTGCCACGTTGGACATCAGGAAAAGGTTCTTCCCCCAGAGGGTGGTGGAGCACTGGAACAGGCTCCCCAGGGAGGCGTCACGGCCCCAAGCCTGACAGTGTTCAAGAAGAGACTGGACAAGCCCTCAGACACATGGTGTGAGCTGTGCGGTTGTCCTGTGCAGGGACAGGAGCTGGACTCGATGATCCTTGTGGGTCCCTTCCAACTCGGGACATTCTATGATTCTCCGTGAGGAAAGGTGGGTGCCGTGCCCCCTTGGCACCGCTGACCACAGGCCGGTGCCGGCGGCGCTTCCTTTCCAGCGGGTGGAAGTTTTTCCGCTGGGGAAGGCAATCAGAGGCCGAGGTTCCCCGGGCGGCCGGGTCTGCTCCGGCTCCCCCTGTACGAGCAGGCGGCGGGGGGCGCGGAGGGGCCGAGCCCCGGCGCTGCGGGGCGGTGCCGCCAGGGGGGGCCCTTGTGCCGCTCCGCGCCGCCCCGGAACCGGGCAGCGAGCGGCCCCGCGGCCGCAGCCGGGAGCAGCGTCCGTGCCCGGGACCCGCCTGCCGGAGCGGTCGCCGCCGGAGCGGCCAGGCGGGGAGCGAGCCCGGCGCCTCGGCAGAGCCCCCGTCCCGCCGCGTCCCGCGGCGCTGCCTCCCGGGCTCCCCCGCCCACCTGCTGGCAGCCGGGGGCGGTGCGGGGCGCGCGTTCCTTCTCACCGCTCAGCGAGCCGAAGCGGAGCGGGAGCGGAGCGGCCGCGGCTCCGCGGGCAGCGGCCACCGGCGGGGGACGAGCCCCAAATACCCGGCGGTGAATGCCCCGCAGCGCGCCCGGGCCGGAGCGGCTGAGCCTCCGTCGGACACGGGGCGAGCAGCCTCTGTGGGTTCCTTTTCCTTTGCTTCGGGGTGTTGGGTTGATTTTTTTTTTTTTTCCATTTCCCCCCCCCAACCCCATCCTGCAATTGTTTTAATACACCTGACCCGGTATTTCGCACGCTCAGGGAAACCCAGAACGCGGCTGAGATCGAATCCCAGCGAATGAGACGAAAGAGAGAAAGGGAGCCGGAGAAGTTTAGGAAGAAAAGTGTGAAATAAATTAAAAAAAAAAAAAATTAAAAAGCCCACCCAAACACGAGTCATTAGAAAAATCCTGAATGTCTGAACGTGTGTGTATGTGTATATGTGTTTTCCTTCCTGCCAAAGAAGGATGTCAAATACTGTCCTTTTCCCCTCTTTTTTACAGCAGGCTAAAAGGAAAATTCTTCACAGAATCTTAAAGAACTTTTTGACACAACAGCTTCAAAATCTATTTTCTAAACAAAGATTTATACATATTTATATGAGCTTAATCCAGATTTTTTTTTAATAAATCATTCTCAGAACTGCAGAGGTAAACTATATGTAAATACCTCAAGTAATAGGCTTGTAGTGCAAATCACATCATTTTATCTTCAATTTTGCATTCGTTTTTCTGGCTTAAAGGTGCATCAGAGATATGCATTTTAGCATATTCAGAACACGGGGCGTGAAATTAAATGTTTGACAGAGTGAGAAAAATATACAGACTTTGGAGATGCCTTAAAAATAGTAATTTATGCAGATCTAGAGGAGTGAAATCATTTGCAATGGAGTGACCCTCTCTCCAGGAATTTTTTGCTCAGTGTTCTTCTCTAATCTCCTGCTGTATCTTCATTTTTCATTGAACTAGCCAGTTTTCTGCGAAGCAGTCTTGTAGATAAGGGAAGTGCTAAAAGAAGAAGAAAGAAGAAGCTCAGTGGGTCCGTTTCCATTGCACTTTTACCCAAGGCAATGGGCAGAATTTAACGGATTCCTTCCAACATATGTTTTTGCCAGATAAGTAAACAGTGTGTGTCGGAAATGAAAAAGCATTTGCAATTTAATGACATTACAGCTCTCAGCTTAGGCTGGCGTGCTGCGAGGCGAAAAGCAGAAAGAGAGAGGAGAGTAGAAAGAGAAAAAGAACAAAGTTCATCTTCCCTTTTGTGCATTTTTATCAAGGAAAATATTACTTCTTTCCCCCTCTTGTTCTCTTTTCTTTTTCTCTTTGCTTTTTTGTCTCACTCATTTACATTTTTTTCTTTTCTCTCCTTTTCTCTCCTCTGTTCACTTTTACCTTTTCCTTCCACTGCCACCGACTCGTTTCCTTTCACCACCACCCCACTCCCATTGTGTTGCCTTATTCATCTATTTGGCCCATTCAGTTTTTACCTATAAGGAGCTGTTTATCCAACAATGTATCTTTTTTTTTCTTTTTCTCTTTTTTTCCTTTTTTTTTTTTTTTTTTTTTTTTTGGCCGTGTTGTACTCCCGGCGCTAGAGCTCACAGTCAACAGGATTGTTGGAGGGATTATAACGTTTCATTTCAAAGCGCGACAAATCTGCTCGCCTCCCCTCCGTCCCCGCTCTCCCCAGACTCGCCGGTCCCTCGCAGAGCCCCAGCACCCCCGGGGCCGGGCTCCCCACCCGGGACCGGGATCCCCCCCCCGGGCCGCCCCTTTCGGGGCCGCCCCGCTCCGCAGCGGCGGGAGCAGGAGCGGGAGCGCAGGGTCGCCCTGCCCGGCACCTCCTTCCCCCGCCCCGAGGGCTCCCTCTGCTCCCCCACCGCCGCCTTCGCCTCGGCCCCCCGATTTCCCCAGTCAGGAGGTGTCGAGGAAGAGCGCAGCAAAGTCGCTGCCTCCCACCCGAGGGTTACCCCGCAGCTCGGGTGTAATTAAAAAATACCTCCAGTGAGTGGCAAGTCCCGTCGCACAGGCATATATCTGAAAAATACGTTTAAAGAAAAAATGTACTTGTCTAAAGACCCGTGCATGGGTTGGTTGTTTGGGATTTTTTTGTTTGGTGGGTGGTTTGTTTCTGTTGCTTTTGGGTTTGCTTTTTTTTTTTTTTTTTTTTTTTTTAAACCATGAAATTACATCTTCCACATCTCCCAGATCCGGTACTTGGTAAGTAAAAAGGGAAATCTGTTTGGACATAAGGAGGTAAAGTAGCTAGAGGTGGTAATTTAATCAACCGAGGATATATTTCAATGTTTTTTCTGGTCTTCTAGGCATTAGCACTTTAAATTCATTATGTCTGTTTGACAGATATATGCAGCCTTAAGGATCTAAAAATGAAATCCAAGAAGTATAGCCTGCTAGAGGACATATATTGAAGTTAAGAGATTAAAACGGTCTAACCATTGCAAACAGAATGGAACATCTCGCATTTCTCATTCCTTATAAGCATGACTATTTTGCAGATGTTAAATACGCTCTGCTCTAATTATGAACGAGGGGAGGGGGGACCCACTCAAGAGCCGAGGCTTTCTAACTTTTACATTGATGAAGTGGATATTAGAAAGACAATATTAGCTCCTGTGCTGTCTCAGGCTCGGGAAGTTTTACATGGGGGATTTTCTCTACCAATAATTTAATAAGGATGGAGCAGCAGCAGCAGCCTCTCCTACGTGCTTTAAAGACTCAAGAATCGTGCACGAATTTCCTATAAGGCAAATAAAAAAGCAAAATGAGAAGAGCGGGTCTTTTTTTTTCTGTCTAACTGGGGCACTGAGGACTCTGTGTCATTACAGTAATTTAGCAATGTTAATGATCTGTAATATTAATACATCATACATGAAAATGGAGAAGAGTTGTCATAATTAAATGCATTAAGCCACAATTAAAAAGTCATCTAAGCAGTTGTAAAGATAACCAGCGACGATAAGGCTGTTCATTACACTGCAAACCTCCCTGCCCGTGGAAGTCCCTCCCTGGCAGGGCCGGTTGCAGCAGCCCTGGCCCCGGCACACGCGTGGCAGGGCAGCAGCCTCCCACCCAAGGCCGGGGCACACGCTCCCTGCCCGGGCTTATCAGCCCATCGCCAGCCGCGCTGAGCGCCTCCAACGGGAGTGGGGAGTGGAGGGGGGGCTGTATCAGTGAGCCCTTTGGTGAGTCTGCTCCGGTTCTTCAGGAAAAAAGGAAAAGAAAATTTAAAAAAAAAAAAAAAAAAAGAGAGAGAGAGAGAGAGAATCTCATCCCGGTCACACGTGTCCGCCCACGCTGGTCACTTTTCCAAATCACGTCTCCAGGCTCACTGGAGTGCACCTCTCGATATTTTGCCCCACCACCACAGAGCCAGTGCAACGCGTAAGCACAAATGCGACGCAGGCTGCCCCTTGCCCCTGCCGTCCCCTCCCTGCCTGCCGCGGACACGCGGGGCGGGGGTCAGAGCCGGGCAGGACCCGTGGCACATGGGGAACGACCGTCGGAGCGGCTCCTGGCCGGGCCCCTCCATCCCGGTATCCCCGGGGAGGTGAATCCCTGAGCCATGGGACTGAGCTCAGAGCAGAGGGACTGAGTCCTTCGCCTGTTGGGGCTGAGTCCCCGAGCCACGGGGCTCTCTCTGCCCTTCGCTCTGCCATGCACAGCCAGCTGCCCAGCAAGCCAGCGTGGCCCTGGTAGCATCTCTGTGAAACCATGTGGACATCTGGGTTTGGGGTGCGAACAGACACAGTTTGGTAGTGCAAGATGCAGGGCCTGGCTCTCACACTGCCCTGATGCTGTCAGCATCCCACAGGGGTAGCAGTCCCACACATTTCCTCTGGTAACTCATGAAAAACCTCATCCCCAGCCTAGTTCTGTCAAAATGATCCAGCTTTAAAACAATCCGGTACCAAAAAAAAAAAAATGTTTGCGCTCAACCAGATCACTGCTGATGGCCAGAGTGTTTCTTCTTCCACCTCTGGCAGATTTTTCATCCCATGGACATGCATGGTGATTTTCAGGCTGGTTTCCTAATGGAGAAAAGGTTGCACTACCAGGCAATGTGCTTGTGTAGGGCTCTCTGGTGGTCCCCTCCTGAAAACCGCTTATCTCTTTGGCCAAATTCAGGCAAATCTGGCTGAGGGAAGATGGTCTCACTGCCTTTTATTATGGAAATGGACAGCTGGGTATGGGAGGAAAACCCAGTCTGGTGATTCCAGAGGGAAAGACTCCAACACAAGCTCAGTCCTATGAAACAGACATAGAGAAGCTGAGCATCCCAGCCCATGGAAAAGTTTCAAACAGATATAGAACATAACTTCAAGACTTAGGCCTATTTCCAGCCATAATGCATAACTCCATGCAAACGTAAGCTTGCTTAGCCTGGAACTGCCTTGGAAGCTGCAGCACAGGGACACTGTCACCTATACAGGTCCCGAGAGGAGCACTGTGCATTTCGCCTAATTATATCTTTTCCACTCATGTTGATGTCAATGGTGATTGCGATTGCTAAAAATAAAAGCAGTGCAAGTAAGGGGGATAGAAGTAATGACAAATAAATGGATCTGAGTAAAGAATACAAAGTGATACAATTTGCTCAGTCTTCGATATTTAGGTAAAGTCAATGCTTTTGTGTTTTGTACTGCTGTTACATTGAAACCTACCCTATAAATATCTGAGATGAATATCCTAGCTGGATGTTGCTATTTACACCAACATACTAATGAAAATCATATGTAACTATTTACATGTTGTTTCCTTTCACCACCACCCCACTCCCATTGTGTTGCCTTATTCATCTATTTGGCCCATTCAGTTTTGTAAGTCCAATATTCATATGTGGTGCTGGTGTGTTTCCTTGGAGGTCCCTGCCTTCCATGGGAATGTTGTACCTTTGGGTAACAGCATGACAATGAGAGCTCACTCCTGTGACCTTTACTGCTGAGACAGTCTTCGTTTGGATTTATTAAAAATCCACGGGTGGAAAATGGGTATATCCTGCAGAACCACCAAGGTGTAAGTTGTGATAAAGCAGGGGGAGCAAGTAAAATGAAAATGTCAAAGTGATGGAATATTTGCTTATGTGGATTTCTTAAAGGGCTGAAGGGAGCTTTATCTTCCCTTCTCTGCCAGCAGCCATGGATGCTGTGTATATTCCCAAACTAATATGTGATAGGATCACAGCTGTGTGACTACATGGCCTCCCATTCAGATCAGAGCTGGATCTATTTCTCTTGTGTATTGGTCCATCAGAAGCGTCTCATGCATCCTCAGCTTCCTGTCTCACTGCTTTCTTGAGTTTGGCTAAAGCCCATGCTTGATCCCAGTATTTGTATCCAAACAGCTGGATGCAAAATAACCTTGGACTTGAGCTGGCACTTAGATCCACAGTCAGAATTCCTTGAAACCACTCAAAATCATCTTAAGTTAGGAAGGAGCTGTTACCTTTTACCCTTGCTAATGGGAATGGACCTTTCATGATCTGTGGCCAACACTGCATCTCAGGAACTCATTTGTGGTCCACTTGTACAAACTTGCTACAAGCATGTTTCATACTGTATCTTTGTATAGAAGATTAATGTTTGCCCCGCAGAGCTTGTGTGGTGTTCTGGAAAAGACCTGTCCCCAGTGTGAAATCCTGGAAGATATCTCTGCTGGACCTTCCCTGGAATACAGTCCTGAAAACACTGACCTGAAGCCAGGCTCCCTATAAATGTTCTTTACAAGCTTCCTCACTGCCGGCTGCAGGGCTGGGATTCGGAGCCAAAGTTCTAGGGTGATGTCCTGGGGTCCATAGTCCTGGGCCAGTTTGGGTGCTGGAAATGTCTTACAGCCACATGTTCTGGGAGCTTCCACAGGTGCATGGTGACAGTGTCTTGAAGAAGACCCATGAAAGAACAGCAGTTACCTCATCAACTGTAAGATGAGAGGTACATATTTTATTTGGAAACACTACATTTTTGTGTTCTAAGAGGAATTTGTAATATTTCTCTAAAAATTTCCAGGCCATAGAAAAAGGGGTTTTTTTACTGAAATGAAAGGTATACATAAATATATATACAACAAATAGTGTACATGCGTGAGTGTTTGTGTATTTTAAGTCTTGACAAATGAAAACTGTGCTCTTCAGCCAGCTCTGCTGGGCATGCAGCCTGAGATACATTCCTAGGACTGGAGAGGGAACAAGCCTAGTGTGTGAAACAAGACAACAGACAATCCAACATGCAGACAGGATGAGGAAAGGGCGGAATCATTACTCATATCAGAATAAGCAGCCGTCCAGCCCATCGGCTGCCTGGATTTTGTTTAATGTTTTGGTGGTGCAATTGGAGAGGTCAGCTGTAAGGAGAGATTAGGAGGAGTATGCTATACAACTAACCTCATAGGGAGCTTCTTACACACAGAACTAGGCAAGGCTGGAGATGCTTGAGAGGGAAGCTGAATCACTGAACCATGAAGCTGGTTTCAAATGAAAGGCAGAAACACATACAGGAACGTTGTAGTTAAGGAGAGAGATGGGGTAAGACATGCAGTTGTCAATGCTAGCACAACAGTTGTGTTGAAACTGTTGAAAGCTGTGTGGAGAAAAGGAGCACAGAGGAGGAAAGCACAGCAGAAGGTGGTGACATGGGCGAAGGAGACTCATGTACTGCTATAAAAGGGTTGAGGGAAGATGGGCATATGATATTTGTCAAAGGAATTTACATTTATCTAAATTATGTAAGACTTGACCGGGCTTGGGTTTGAAGGACAGCAATGGAAGGTCAAGGCTCAGAGATGTTGATGGGAATGTAAGCAAGGGAGGAGAGTGGGTGAAAATACTTGAAGCCTGAGAAACTGGGGGCTCAGTCTGAGCTTTGCTGAATTAATGCTGGTATGTTAAAAACCGTGAACATGAGACATTTTGTAAACAGCTACAAAGACAGAACCTGAGCAAAGAGGGATAATTCTGTGCTGTGACAGTGAAAAGTGATAGATGAAGCCACTTTCTTCGCTAGAGTCACCAGGGAAGGGAGAGGTAAGGGAAAGAGGGAGTGAAAGAGGCAAGTGTTGGGGACTTAGCTAAAAGACAGCATGAGCAGCATGAGGGTGTTGTCACATCACCAAGCTAGAAGAAATAGATATGGAAAAGATGGCCTCAAAAAAAAGCCCAAAAGAAATGCATGCTGAAGAATATGGCTGCAGGTGTCAGAGGCAGCTGAGAGTTTGAAGAGGATGAGAAGAAACCACGGGCCAGAACTTGAAAGAGCTGGATGGAAAAACTTCAGAGAGCAAGCACAGGTGGCATATCCAAGGGAGGGGGTTGGCTGGAATATCTTCTGCCATCAACAGGAGGTGTTTAGGGAGGTGGGATATTGGCTCATCTTGCAGCTGCAACTAGTATTAGTTTACTACTAGATGTTCAGTTCTATCGAAGCTTTGTGGTGTGCTCCCAGCTGACAGGTGTATTTTTCAGAAGTATTATAAGACCTGGCTAAGGCGGACTTCCTCTGAGGTTATCATTACTTCTCCACAGCTTATCATAAATAAATATTTCAGTAAGTGACTTAACTCCCCTCCTTTAAATTTATAGAAAGGTAGCACAAGAGAGAATTAACATTTTCTTTTAAGTGGGGGGTTTGGAGACTGACAAAAACTTCATCAGTCATATTGGAAGCGATACCTACAAAATCACTGCCTCATAAAGAGTATCCTTTCCCTAAAACCTCACAATCTTATACCTGAATCCTTCAAGAGTGAGAGATCTTTTTCTTCATTACAAGCTAAAGGTGAAACATTCTGCTACATCTATTTGATGTAATGAAAACTGCTATCAAGGATTTCAGAGCAAATAAATCAGAAAAAAACCCCTGTAAATACGTCTTCAGCCATTGTTTTGATTAGTAATCTTCAAATAACGTGTCCTAGTCGGTCATCCAGGAGCTAAGTTTGTCATTAGCTTGTGTCAGAAAAAGAGCATTCTCAAGAATACTTATGAGATGTAAATGAAAAACTAAATTTTCATGTAATCCGCTATCCTCTTCAACTTTTGACTTTATTAAGCAAAAATGAACCTTTACGTGAATTTTTAAAAATGTTCCTATAAGTGATCCAGGTGCAACTTCAAGAGAGAGCATGTTTTCATCAAGATTTATGACTCTCTGAAGAGTTTGGAGCCCAGAAACTAATTAATTTATTGCAAAGCATCGACGAAAAAAAAAAAAAAAAAAGTCTTAAAAAAAAAAGGTCTAAAGCCTGGTCCTAATGAAATCCATGGGAGAGGTGTCATTCTTAGCGTGGTCTGGATTTTCCCCACTGTCTTTTATCTGTGACCAATATAAACCTGATGCAGTTGCTTTCTAATTGCTTTTACATTTGGGACTTTTCCTATTCAAATTGCTGAGATTATGTTTCAAATACAGCAAAATATCAATATTAATATTGCTGATTTAAAATAAAATAATCTGGATGTGACAATATTATTTGATTAGTGCAGATATGTGTGAATGGCCATTGTTTATACAAAATGTTTTGTTAAATATTGGCCAGCAATACTGGTTCCTGGACTATTTGAATGCTGTCTTGCTAATTGTTAAATTTAGCTGATGAGATGTAAGAGCAAGTATTATTTATCCTGTATGCAGAATATCCAGGCCATAAAAACAAATTTCAAACATACCTTTATTCTTCGGTAATTACAGTAACAAGGTCAAGAAAGGCTGGTCAGGACCAACAACCAGCCGGACCTGGGCAATTACAGGACGTTTTAATGAAACGTCATTGCCCAGTGGCACCCGAGAACACGTATTCGAGATATTTGCTCCGCAGTACACGAAAGTCCAGGGCCAAAACTGGCGATGTAGTCCCACGGCGCTGACCGTGCACTTCCACAAATCACGCTGGATGCCCGACCGGGATTTGCAGAGGAGGCTCCCACGAAAAAGGTGTGTCTAATGTTCATCTCTCTAGGTTGTGGCCAGTCAGCTTTTTAAAGCCGAGCATCAGAGCCCGAAATCTTAGGTTTCTACTGAAGCTCTGCCTGCTAAACGATGTCTGCCTTTTACACCGTAAGCATCTAGTATGAGATATTTAAGTAAAGCACCCACAGAGCAGAATCCCAGGACACCCCTCCCACCTCTCTATTCCTTTCCACCACCCTTCTCTCGGGATCTCCCCCTCTAGCCCACGAAGTGGCCCGGCGAGAGCAGAGCCCTCACGTCCCCTGCCCCATGGCCAGGTAGGTCAGACCGGGAGCAGGAGGTGGAAATCCTTCTTAGCAGAGGCACGACCAGGAGCTGGAGACACATCTCCTGGGCGAGGAGTACTCTGCCGGGCAGGAGCAAAGGCGGGGAGCACAAAGGCTATGGAGCAAACTTCGGGGCTGCCTGATTTGGGATCCCAGGTGCCCGTAGGCAGGCGAGAGGCTGGCGGTGAGGGGGTCAGATCTGTGGGGAGCCCCAGCGGGTCCGAGGAGGCGCTCCCAGGCTGCTATAAGCTGGGCTTTCCTGACCCGCCACCCCTGTTTTAGTCTGCCACGTTGACTTTAGCTATTAAAATCGTCAACAGGTTCCGAAAGGGAGCGAGCCCACAGGTCTATGTCCTCCCTTACAGGGTTGTTTGTTTTTCTGTGTGTTTTTTGCTGGTGGTGGCTTTGCTTGAGGGGTTTTAATGTTTGTTTGGTTGTTTTGGTGTTTGTTTGTTTGTTTTCTGAGAAAATAAACTAAACCCATCCTGGTTGCAGCTCCCGAAGGCGAGGGGGTTCGTCAGTTCCAGCTTGGGGCTGTTCGACACCCCGGGGCGAAGGGGTGCTCGGCACCGCGGCACGGCGCCGGGAAGGCGAGACCCTACGGTGCTGAATGCACCCCGAGACACCCAGCGGTCCCCACAGCGGGTGGGGCGAAGCAAAGACCCACGGACCTCTGTCCTCGCCTTCCTCCGGTGCCTCCCTAACTCCCGGGTCCGCACGGTCTGTCCCCGCGGTGCCCTTCGCGGGGCCGGGGCTGGCACGGGGACACTGGGGAGACACGGGGGAGGCGGAGGGACGAGCCCAGGCGCTGTCACAGCATCGGGCCGCGTCGGGGGTGCTGCACGGCCGGCGGCGCTACCTGCAGCTGCTGCGGGAGGCCGGGAGGGTCGTGCGAGGGCCAGCAGCAGCGCGGGGGGACGCACTCGGGCAGTCACAGCCCGGGCAGCCGCTCCGACAAAGCCGGGGAAGGCTGGGGGGAACCCCGGCTGTCAGCCCCGTCTGGGCGGAGCAGCGACCCGCAGCCGCCCCGCCGGGCTGCCCGGGGAAGGGCAGAGGGGGATGCGCCCGGCCCTGATGTGCAGGGGGATAATTTCACCTGCTCCCGAGCAAACGGTGCGGCGAACAGCGGCGAAGAGCGACGGGCCGGTCCCTGAGCCCGTGCCCAGCCCCGGCGGGACGGGCGGCCGCGGGTGGGCTCGCCCCCCCGCGGAACGCCCAACCGGGGCATGGGTAGGATGCGGAGGGGTATGTACCTCAACCCACCTCTGCTTCTCTCCCCGGCCTGTGGCACAGGGTTACGTGGGTTTTCCACACCAAGTGTGAAACGGACGGTCAAGGAGTGGTGAGTCCTTCCAGGCGATGGGGACTTTGCCTGACGTGAGCCAGGTGGCGGATGTCTGCTCTTCGTCATGCTGAAATGCTTGAACATAGGAAGAAACAGGATCGGCACTGCCGATTAACTCCCGAAGTATGCTGAAAATGTAGTGTCACTTGTCTTAAGAAGGGTTTGCTTTTGTCTGCGGTGCTAATTGATTTCTGTTCAGGCTGATCCCTCTTAAAATATGAACAGATTTAATGGTACTTACTCCCGAGCTCTATGCTATAGAGATAATTTGGGTTATTAGGAGGCATTAATAAACAGTTAATAGACACCCTTTTCTTCCGGAGAGGTAAGCTCTTCCTCAGTCCGAAATAAACGAGCAGCCTCTACCGATGCTCTCCCGCCCTCGGGATCACCATTTACTTTCCACGTATGTCAAAAATACCCTACAACTAGGGAAGTGGACGTGGCTTCTCCTCTAGAGCCCAGAGAAGTCCTTCTCCAGCGTCGCACGGGAGTAAGACGGACTGCAGCATCTCAACAAAGGAACAGTGACTAATTTGGTCTCTGACTCCACTGATGAGAAAATAGCCCCAGCAAGTGCACCGAGCCTGGCTTCAGCCCCCGAGCAAAAGAAGGCGAGTCAAATTCCTCGAGTCAAAGTCTGGGATGTGCTAGAAAGCCGCCTCGCTGTTAAGGCCAGCAGGATGAATTCATATTGTAAGAAACCTGAATGAGAGCTGGGTTAGATAACTTGTCAGTTCCCTGGCTCCAGCCTCCGCTCCCGCCTCTCCTTCCCCTCCAAAAAAAAAAAAAAAAAAAAAAAAAAAAAAAAAAAAAGCGCAAGCTTATAAGAATTTGCTGTGGCCTTCCTTTACTTTCTGTCTGATACGTCTCATATTTCATTTCTGGCAGCCAAAGAAATCTTAATAAAAAGAACGTGTAGAAGCATTTCCAGGGGAATAATTTGATCAGGAATCATTGCTGGTTTTGGAATTAGTCCTAAAACTTATTAAAAGTTGAACAATCCCAGCACATACTCTTCCAGGGATCCTTTTTCGGCGTTAATAGCCTTTTCTCCCCCGCTTCCCCCTGTCGCCTCGCGCGGATGCCATCGATAGGAGCTGTTACTTTACCCTCCCCGAGCTGTTTGATGGTATTTAGCAGGCTAGTTTGCCCCATTAGCAGCAGCCACCGGGCTCCCCCTCTTTTATCTCGTTATCGCGGGCACCCAATGTTCCTGCGAGCAGGTGGGACCCGCCACTCCCGGGCGGGGAAGCGGCCTCCTCCCGGGGCGGGCCAGGCTGCCCCCCGCCAAGGCACGCCCGCCCTTCCCGAGGAACATCGAGGGCAGCGAGGCCGCCCTCGCCTCCGACGGCCTGGGCCCGGCCTCGGTCCCCGACGGTGCCCCCCGTGCAGGGCCGGGCCGGTGCCCGGCGGGCTCAGGGCGCTGGAGACGGGCCGCCCTGCGCCCCCCACTCGCCCCAGTGCCCTTCCCGGGGCTGCTCTCGTTGCTGGGAGGGATTCGGGAGGGTCCGGCTGTCGGGGCCGGAGCGTCGGGCTGTGTGCCAGGCTGTGTGCTTTACCAACGCCTTCGGGA